>NC_141695.1:1235457650-1236057650 GCF_964263255.1 Lissotriton vulgaris | reverse complement strand
TAAGAGGGTAGGCTTCGATCCATCGGGAGAACGCGCAAACCACAACTAAAACGTATTTCAGGTTGTTGCATCTCTCCATATGGATGAAGTCTAATTGGATCACCTCAAAAGGACATGAAGGGGGAGCAAAATGTCCAGGAGGAGTTGGGGTTCCCTTACCAGGATTGTACAACATACATACCATACAATTCTTAACCAACCTTTCAGCACATTTCGTGATACCATCATTCTTCCACACATGGGACAGCAGCTTACAGATACCTTTCACACTAATATGTGCTAACCCATGTGCCATTGTCACAACAGCTAGCACATACGCATCCGGTAACATCCATCTCTTATGTTCCGACAAATCAACCCAACAACCATTCGCATCCAACTTTCCCGTACTTTCTTTCCACTTCGTCTTTTTAGTCTCGGTGGCCTCATCTTGAATCGCTTTCACACTCTCGATAGTGTCCTCACACATACTAGTCTCTGTAGGCCACCTAACCGAACTCGTCACATACATTCTAGTGCTAAGGTTCCGGGCAGTCTACTTAGCAATCTCATCCGCAAATGCATTACCACGACCAACATCATCCGTCACCTTACGATGTGCACTACATTTAACAATCGCTACCTGCTTAGGCAGCGTAAGTGCATCCAAAAGATCATTCACAAGTTGTCCATGCTGAATCTTCGTACCATGCGATGTCATAAAACCTCTCTCTCTCCACAACCGTCCAAAGTTATGAGCGACGCCAAACGCATATTGGCTGTCGGTAAACACATTCACACGTTTCCCTTTCGCCAACACACACGCTCTAGTTAGAGCGATCAGCTCTGCAGCCTGGGCAGAGTTCTGATTCAATCTTGCAGTTTCCACAACAGTATTCAAAGTCACGACAGCATACGCAGTAGTCACATCACCATTCGGCAATTTAAAACATGAACCATCCACATACAAAGTTCCGTCTGGATTTTCCAAAGGAGTGTTTTTAAGGTCCACTCGACCTTTTGTTTCCTCTTCAGTCCTCAGATAGCAGTCATGGGCTGCTATTTCATCTGACTCTGTGCTAATTGGTAACAAAGTTGCCGGATTCAGAACATTACAACGTTTTATCTGAATATGACTTGCCAACAGCGTCAACTCGTACCCAGACAACCTCGCACTCGTCAAGTGCTGAGTTTTCGTGCGATTCAGAAGAGTATCGACCGCATGCGGAACCATCACCGTAAGCATATTATCCATGACCAATCCTGCTGATTGTCGGATGGACACCGCAGCTGCCGCTGTTGCTCTCAAGCAACTCGGCAATGCTCTAGCTACCGGGTCCAAGGTCGAGGAAAAATATGCACATGGACGTTGCTTACCACCAAAAGGTTGCGTTAAGACACTCAAAGCACAACCTTCCCTCTCGTGAACATATAATGTAAACGGCTTGCTGTAGTCAGGGGTACCTAACACAGGAGCCGAACACAATGAGTCACGTAATTCAGAAAAACTTTTCTGGCATTCTTCCGTCCATGGTAAAGGAGTTGAAACATCCTTGCACGTGAGAGCTACCAATGGTTTCGCTAGCAATGAAAAATTTGGAATCCACTGCCTGCAGTATGACGTGATACCTAGAAAGGCACGCACATCTCTTTGGGTTGTTGGCACAGTCATTCGTGCAATCGCTGCAATTCTCTCTGGGGTCAACCTTCTTCCCTCCTTTGACAATAAGTGACCTAGATAGGTTACTTCTTGACAACAATATTGGAGTTTAGAAGGTGACACCTTGTGATGCAAGTCACAGAGATGTTGCAGCAACGACACCGTAGCAATTTTGCAAATGTCCTGAGTATCTGCAGCCACCAATAAGTCATCGACATATTGGATTAAGGCCGCACCAGCCGGCAACGAAAACGCATCCAGTTGACCCTTCAAGGCTTGACTGTAAATTGATGGACTCTCACAGTAGCCCTGAGGAGCGCGTTTAAACCGGAAGCTGCGACCACCAAGAGAGAAACCGAAAGGGTCTCTGCTTTCTTCGGCAATCGGAATGCTAAAGAAAGCATTCTTCAGATCGATCACCGAGAACCATGATGCAGAAGCTGGAATCAGAGTCAGTAGCGCCGTGATGTCAGGCACAACAGGGAACTGAGGAATCACAATTTTATTTACCTCCCGTAAATCGATAACAAAACGATAAACAGGTGGTTTTGAAGGATCAGTACGTTTTAAAATAGGCAGTACAGGACTGTTGCACACGTTTCCCCGCGTCTCTTCAATAACGTCTTTCTCGATTAGATCATAGATGATCGCTAACAGTGCTCGTTCACCATCAAGAGAGATTCGATACTGGGGAATATGTGGCAACCGTACATTAGATTTCAGCTGAACAACATAAGGGGAGATATCAAGCAGGCCCACGTCGTTGGGACCTGTTGCCCACAAAGATGCAGGAAGAGAACTCAATTCCGGTGGAAGCTTATCGAGAGACAAGTACATAGGAGAGACAACCCTCTCTCCTAACGTAAGCTTTACACCCGCAGGAGAACAATACAAAGTCGCATACAAACGTTTTAGCAAATCCAGGCCCAAAAGATTTTCACCACAACCAGTAGTTAAAATCAACGGAGCTTTCAGCTCACGAGGCCCAATTGTAAGGGGCAAAGGGCGTGAAACTGGATTGCTAACAGGGGCGCCAGAGAATCCAACGGAAACATTAGTTAAGCTAGACAAAGGTGCGCCAGGGAGTTTCGAATGCATTATGGAACTTTTCGCTGCACCAGTGTCCAACAGAAAAGGCTCAACGACGCCCGATGTAGCAACTGCGACGTAAGGCCCTCTCTGATCAACCGGAACTGATACCACTCCCTCCCCTTGTCTATGGCTGTCCTAGTAATTACTGTCGTCAGCATCCTGATCGACGTAATAATCGTCTACATTGTACTGCGCAGATCGTCCTTGCGATGATCCGCGTTGATCAAAACAGTTATTGGAATTGAATGAGTTATCTGAACGATCATTTTGAACACTACGACCCCTACCACGTGGTGCCTGCTGAGAACCACCACGACCTCCTCTAGATGAGTTACCACTGTTACGATCGTTTAGAACGGGACAGTTGAATTTTAGATGACCCTCCTGTCTACAATAGGCACACTGATTGTACCCTAACGAAGATCTTTGGGAAGAGGAGTCATTTCGAGGTTGCGACCTATTCGATTGCGACTGCGGTCTATTTTGCTGTGGAGCATTCTGATTGGAACGCGGAGGATACGCTTGCTGCAACAACACCTTAGTTTTAAGTTCTTTCGTCTTTTTATCAGCGCGATCGTTCTCCTCTTTTTCTCTGTTCTCATAATACTGTGCTGTAGCCAATATTTGAGCAGATGTAGAAACGGCCCACGCACTCTCAGAGTTTTTTAATTTATTGCTCAAATCGGGCAATAAGTTAGAGACAAATTTGTCCACGAACAACCGCTGACCACCCTCAGTACCCATATCCTGACCACTATGATCGATGAATGCCTCCTCAAATCTCGTAAAGAAATCAGAGACACTCTTGTCCTTTTTCTGTTTACAAGCTGACAATTTGTCCCAGTTCACCCACATAGCTGGCTTAAGAGTTTTCATTAGCGTAATTATTCTCTGAGGGAGAGCAGCAATCAACTGTTCGGGTTTAGCACCACCAGTTTGCAACCCATCCGCCGCTACAATGGCAGCCCAATCCCCACCTAATTCGTTTGGATGATTCTCCTGACGAATCTTAGCCCATACCGGTTGAGGTACGACATTGCCGAACAGCATGTCGATATCGGCAAGATTCATTATCGTAGCATCTACAAGCTGCGATAATTCTTTATAATACCCTGCAGGATTTTTGCGAGGGTCAGCAAAGATTGCTTCACCTGTAACACTTCAGAGCGTTTCCATGGGAGATGTATCCATACTCTCTGGAAATGCGGCAAGGTCGGTGGAGCGGTAGTAGCGTCGCCTGGCATCCACACTGGTGGAACTTCACGCATGGGAAACTGACCGGACGCATCTAACTGACTTTCAACATCCTCAACGAACAAGGCTTGAGGTATAGGAGTGGGACGGAAAGATAACAACCGTTTAACAGCACGTCGAACGTTAGTATCCACTATCAGTCCGTTCGAGAACTGAAGCTGTAGATCAGACAGAGCGGTCAACACATCATCAGGTGCATCGGCCGATATCTGATCACGCAGTACCTTGCACATTTCTTCGAACACGTATCTTTGTGTCGGTACATTGAATTGGCAGAACGTATCAAGTACAGCACGTGGAGGATTTCTAAGAGGGTGCGTCATCCAACCCATCGCCATATTATATAGCGCAGCACGTTCCCTGTTACCGGGAAGCTGACTACGCCTTTGAGGACCGTCCGAACCAGCGGACCCAAGAACAGGACCAAGAGAATGGAAAAAACTAGCCGCAACCGAAGGAGTACGACTTCGAGTAGGGACTAACAAGAGAAGAGGTAGAAACAGAAGAAGCAACAGGAGTAAGTAAAACAGGAGCAGTGGCGGGAGCAGGAGTATGTGGAAGCGGAGGAGCAGTAGGAATAGCAATAGGCAAAGGAACGGGAACAGTCGGAAGAACGGGTGCAGGTTGAGGATCAGGTTGAGGCACAGGTACAGGGGGGACCACAGGAAGCGCGGTACCCTGTACGTACGGAGGTGGCGACTTCATAAGATAAGACATTAGGGGATCCTCAACTGACTCTTCCTTCTTATCCGACTCCGTAGGCAAAACAGGATAGCATTCATCAATGGACATACGCTGTAGCCTATCAAACACTTCCTTTTCCTTATCCTCCTTATCACGCTGAAACTGCTCTGCTTTCTTTACAATGGTAGCAACACCATCTCTCTGATTACGTTTAGTCTGCCTGATCTCTTTCTGTCGGGCTTCTTTACGCCACAACCGAAAGGCATCAAACATGGCCGGCCTTGACTTTTTCTCAAACAATTTAGCCTCAAGATTATCTAAGATCGTCGTCTCAAAACTACCATGAGGTGGCCAACTAAGGGCACCATCCTTTTTGGTATAACGAATCCAATAATCATTAAAAGTAATCGGGCCTAGCCCGTGTTTGCTGTAGAGCTCATAAGTGGGAGTTCCAACCGGAGGTATCGAACACGAGTCCTCCAGTCGGGAATCCGTACCACAACGTCTAAAACAACTAAACAAAGTACTGCGACCAGGCATCGTGCACACTAGCCGAGTTTCACAAACGTCAAGGGTTACGGGATTTACCAAGTCCCTGCAAAGAGCAACAACCCTCGGTCTTTGGCGTCTGCAGTCGTCAAATATCACAACAAAGTACCAAGAACCACAAATGCAATGGAACCATGCAACAACTAAGCAACCACAACCAAGAACTCTGGGAGCGACCCACAAATACTTAACTCAAAGATCGATGGCGTCACCAGGAAGGCCCGTCAGTCGTCTCGCTATACCAAGGTCTACGCCAGGCGCCAAAACAGGTCTACAGTCAGGGCAGCAGTCCGTTGCAGCCGTCAGGAGGCGGGAATCTTCGCGGGAAAAGTCTTCGGGCCACTTGTTTCGACAACAGGATCGATGAAGCGGAGTGCACCTTCCCTTGGAGATTTCACACGAAGTTCCTCACGATCGTCGGGCTTGGACCGGTACCACTGATGCAGCCCCACATTGGGCGCCAACTGAAGGACTGGGTTATTTAAGACCCAGCGGTGCCAGGGGACAACACCTGAAACGTTCGTGGGTAACCTGCTCCGGCGTACGAATGACAGAGACACGGGACACTTCCTTCGGCGTCAAAGATTCAAGGTTTATTTACTGCAGGGAACACAGAAGTCACAGGAAGTACAACGTATGTAGGTTCGAGGAGACTGCTTCAAATTGGTACTGTGGATCGCTCCTTTTATACAAATGTCTCCCATAAGGTTACATGGTACACAAAGGTTTACAACTCGGTTCCCATAATTATCCCCGAGAGGGGTCACTTTGGTCGCTTTGATACATCCAAGGTCCGAGGCATAAGTGCGGAAACATTTGGCGGTTCCCAACTGTAAAAACCCATCTTCCCACCCTTAGTGCATTCCAATCGGCAGTAAAACAGATCGAAGAAGGAACAAGAACAGGTGCAAAGGAAGATGGAAACAGTGGGGAGATCGAAAAGGGTGTAAAAGGGGAGGTATCAGGAAACACGAGCTACAGGCATCAAAGGGACGTGCCTAATGAGATGCACAACTGAAACAATAGACCGGCACGGCAAGATGAGCCTCGAGCGGGGCCATCTGCCTTACAGCATCATCCCCCTCATCATAAAGACACTTTCAAAGAACATGTGTCTTCCGCGGATGTCTTGGGAATCCCAGGGTCGCGAAGCGGACAACGTCCGTTCGCTGGCTACTTGAGGGCAAGAGACAAAATGGATGCCGTATCTAAGATGGAACCTGTGGGTATAGATGAAAAACCCACGTAACAAACGAACGGTTTAAGTTAGCACAGCGAAACTGCGCACACTTACTAAACTCGTCATTTGCAGTTCGTAGATACCAGACTCGACCATATTCGTGCGAGTCGAAAACACCACTTACAATTGTCACGGAATCTCAACTTCTGCCTAGCAAGATTCGGGCCAGGTTGAGATGGGGCTAGTGGTCATTGGTGTTGCTTTGCTGATTATTGCAGGAGAGAGACCGGCCCTGGCCTTTCAGGACTGACCTCAGATTGTACGGTGCTTTGTTATGGGTATTACACGCAGCCTTTGGTCTGTGTCAGCAGAGAGGGGCTGCTGCCTGTGTGTCCTAGGGGCTGCACTGAGTTCGAGTCCCAACATAAACTGCACTGGGTAGCTCTAAGTCTTAGCTCGCTTTCACCCGGGCCGTGATGGTGACCCCAGTGCCAGTACACTGTAACTGTGTCATGCGATTGTATAAGGGCATGTGGTGAATGGTTGTTCAGTCAACAACTGAACAATGCTCAGCAAAATTAACCTGTCTGTGAGGCTGCAGTGGACTGAGGAAATGAGCAGGTAAGATTTTAATTTAATTATTTCATATCGCCATCCTGGGCTGCGCCACATTTTCTCAGTTTCCAGCACCGTCTACCAACGGAGTGCAAGTGACGGACATGGCAGGCTGTACAGGAAAGAGCATTCATAAGTGCGCTTTGTTTATTTAAATGTCACAGTCCTAGAAAAGATTTAGCACAGTCCTCGGTGTTCACAGCCTGTGTTACGGCCAACGTCCTTAGGCCGCTCCAATACTATGTCTGGTATGCCTATGGGTGGGCAGAGTTTACTATCAATATACCAGTCTCAAAGCAAGTTGCACCCCAGGGCCTCACCTGTGACTTTTGAAGATGCCAACGGCCTGCCACAACAACTCCACCGGCATGGGCCAGTCTGCGGGCAAATGCCACGGTCCAGGATGCGATGACTCGTGCAGGCTGTCTGCTTAAGATGAAGTAGCACTACTACAGCCGCGGCCGCAGTCTGGGTCGGGTCGCGGGCGGCCATAGGCACATTAGGGAAGCGTGGGTCGGCACTCGGCACAACAATGCTCAGTACCCACTGCCAAATGTAAACTGACTGTCATGCTGCATGCTCGCACCGCAGGCGGCAGAGCGCCTATAGGTACGTGCGTAGTCGGTCACAGTCTATCAGACCTTGGGCGCAGGGTAAATTACGCAGACACTGATTCACTCGCATTGTCACGTGAGGTCACTGAAGCTGAATGTGGCTCCAGCCCACTATGGGTGAAGTTGTTACATTATAGCCCCTAAAGCCAGCCCAAAGCTTGCTGAGCCTACCACCAAATCTGCACAAGCAGAGCTGACCACGTGCTGCCAGCTCTCTGTAGGTGGTGCTAATTACTAGCTGGCACTGGGCTTGACATGGGAGGAGTATTCATAAATGCGTGACTTCGCATTTCAGTGCAGTGATGCAGATTACCACAATGAAATACGTCTAACGCCTGATGCGTGGTACTTGGCAGGGCTGACTAAAATGTTTACTTTAATTGAGCACACAGAAAAACAGCACTCATCAGCATAGAATTACAAAAGAGGCAGTAAAAACATTGATGAAATAAAGATTTTAAAGCCAGTGTCATGCTATTTAATTAAACCGTCCCTGCTTAGGACATAAAAAGGCACCTCCCACTGTTTTCAATTGACCCGCTATAAAAATCAGGACATGAGCCAAATTTACCGAAATCTACTGGGACAGGTGGTGAAAAGCAGGACTGTCCCTGCAAATCTGTGATGTATGGTCAACCTATTGATAGAGCGGTGTAGATTATGTGCCTTTTTGAAACTATTCAAGTTAATTGCAGAACTGTATACAGGCAAAACGGGTGCTGATATTAACATGAAAACTTTCAAAAAGGCACACAATCTGCCACGCTTTATTATCAAATGCATAACTACCAAGGTTTCAGATTGCTACATATAAAATGTTCTTAATTTCAGTGTATTAAGAGTGCCATTTCAACAGCTTTGAGTGACACTTTCTTGAGAGCAAAATCAAGGTATGAGGAAGTCGGACTGTCACCACTGCGGCGTGCTAGCTCTATTAATAAAATTTTAAAGCACATTTTGATGCAGAGTCACTGAGGCACTACCTCCTGCACTCTGTGTTGCTTTTTCCCTTGTATGCTTTCCTGCTCCATGTTGCTTTCCTCTCTCTGTGTTTCTCCATCTGCAAAACACTCCTGCTCTTCATGATGCTGTCTGTCCCTCTTGTACTTTTCTCTGCAATCCCAACTGCTCCATGCTGCCCTCTCACTCCTGTGTTTCTCCTACCTTTAAACTATCCCTCCACTGTGCTCTTCTTCCTTTCTTCCTTGTGTGCTTTTCTTCTTCCTGTAAGAAAATAGCCCTACATTAGTTATTGCTCTCTCACTAAGAGGCTATCAGGCGCTCACTCATTCCAAAGACTGTCAGTTCCCCAGGTAGTCCAGACACTGGGCAACGCAAATTGTCGCCAAACAAAGTGGAGCTCCGTGGCTGAGTGTTCCCGGCAACAGCGGTGCTGGAAATGAGCAGACGGCTAAGCTGTTCTGTTTTTGGGTACTGCACCCAGGTTAGAGGAATGTTTGATGGGTCCTTCCATTCTAACTCACACCAAGTGCTGGGTCAGGGGAGGCCCTAGTGGACCCAGGCCGCTTCACTCACTGAGCAGCCCCAAGCGACAGGCCAACTCTTCCCCCACCGCAGAGGGGTTCCTCTCCTGCAGACAGTGCTACCTGTCATGTTTTTGCGGCATGATGCTTCCAGTGGTGCATCACTACCAGAGCACTAACTACCCTATCAGACAGATGAAAGTGCCCTCCAGACCCACAGCCAGGCCCCGGCTGCCCACACGTCCAGAACAAAAGAGATTCAGGTCTCAACCTCACCGCTGCCTAGCAACCATCTTACTTCTCTACAGCAACACTTCCTTTGTTTGTGAATGTCAGCCCAGCGCTTTATTTAAGCGGCATTACCTGCAATCCAACAGCCAGTATGATCTCTGTGCGACGTCGAAAAAAGATGGAAGTATGCTGGTGGTTAGATAAGGCTACATTTGTTTCATTGTTCCCGATTATGCCTACTGGTCTAGTAGTGTCGATAGCAGAAGAATATCCAGATGATCCAAAAATATATTGCACAATGAGACCACAAACTGGTAGCTCGAATAAAGCATGGTTATCTTCTGCAATAGTGCACATGACGTGCACTTTGCAGCTGCAGTTCCAGCTTCTCCCCCACAGCATGCAGGTGTTGTCAAGGTGTTACAAATGTGTGGTTAATCTATTTAGGGTGGTGATACAGACGGCCACACTAAAATGCGTTAGCCTAAGCCTGATGCGTGGTACTTGGCAGGGCTGCGAAAGGCATGCAAGAAATGCAGCAGAAGATAAAGCGCATATAAGGAATGTACTGTGGTTGGCCAAGGATAAGACACAACATGCACTTTTACAGATTCCATTGTGGTGCAATCTTGAATAACAAAGACACCTCTCAGTGGTGTAGCATTCACATTTGACAAAAGTGCTAGTAGGGACACATTGTTACATTAAAAGAATTTTAATGGAGAATATGCATTTGAATAATGTATCCTTTTTATGTTTGGTGTATGTTGCAAACCTTCCTTAAGAGCCTTTATGCGGTGTTGTATGTGTAGAAATACACTGTCTTTTCACTTTATTAAGCAAATGTTTGAGTGATATTTGCACTGATATTTGTCGCTGCACCCACACACGCGGTGGGGTTTTTGGCACACATAGCCTTGGTTGCAGCTCACAGAGACCTTACACTGCCACACAGAGAAGAAAACAATTAGAGGGAACATTGGTCATGGGGGTAAATAAATCCAGTATTTGTAAAGTGCTAACTACTCACCCTTACTGGTCTCAATGCGCTGGGGGCCATCGTGGAAATTCAGTATGCTACTGCCCAGAGTCACATGGTGCTGAGCTGATCTGCCACCAGAACCGGGGATTGAGCTGCGAACCCTGTGCTTCAAAGTCAGCTGCCCTAGCTGCTGCACCACACCTTTCCAACGAATCAGAAAGGACTCTAGGTATAAAAAAACATGTATAAAGGACCAATAGTAGTAAGAGTGTAACAAATAGGTTAGGGAGATAAGTAAGCAGAAACACACAATTGAACAACATCCTGTTATTACAGCATAATGTTGTTGAGCCAATGTGTTTTTAATCAGGTGTTTTTTAAGAGCAATATGTTGAGCTTACTGTAAACAATTATGATGGAAGGTGCATAGATCATATCAGGTCCAGAGCGTTCAGAGCGGTATGCCAGTACCAGAAATGGATTAGGTCTTGAAGTTGGAATCACAAGTTGCAGAATCTTTTTGGGGTTCAGGGTCTTGAAGTTGGAATCACAAGTTGCAGAATCTTTTTGGGGTTCAGGGTTTGGCAGCCCCCAGATATTTCAACAGACACACAGTCTTCAAATCCAAATGTTGCCTCTATTCCACCATATAAACTCTGATGGTTTCCCTGCATTGTACATACAGCTCACATATTGCAGCACATGAGTTTAGAAGATAATCTGCAAAGTTAAGAAGGATCAGTTGAGAATGCAAAAAGTGGTTCGCGAATATCGGTTTTGCAGAAGCTGGAGGTGTAAGTGGTATTTCAAGATGGAACAGGAGATTAAGTGGTAAGTTTAGCCTGTAGTAAGGTGGCTTGGAGAAAGTAGGTTGCAGTTATATATTCACATGCCACTTTCTTGACAGATATTCTTTAGAGATTGAGGTATAGAAGAGGAAAACCATCTTATGAATTAAAGTCTACATCTATCCAATGTCTCCAGTCCACTCTAAATGTATTCCTGTACCTACCTGTCTAGCACTCATCAGTTATATTAAAGGTACAATTTTAACTAATGAACTGTCAATAAAGCATCTACCAGGCACTTCTTTAAATGCTTGTACTCTTGTTGACTGTTTTACTGGTATTATTTTTGCTTTGACACAAGATATCTGCTAAGTTTGCCACTTCTCTTTAGGGCATGTCTCTATAGGGCATGTGAGAAACTGAATTTCACAGAATTTGTCCCTCTAAGCGAATAAGATTTTTCTAACAATTTTTGTATTTTCATTTTGCATTGCAGACATGACTTCCTGTCAGTTGGGGGGTCTTCTGGTAGGTATGACACAAAGTACAAATACCTGTAATTTATTGTCAGATACAAAATGTCTTGGTCATCATCTGATTCACCACTTTCTGTTGCTTGTTAAAAGATAAATAGATACATCAGGTCCTATTCAAGAAACAAATTGTAAAAGTATAGGTGGAGGTTTTTACTTTAGCCTGCGCATACTTTGAAGTATTTTTCTACTCGCAAAATATTCCCAATGGTATGTCTGGAAATGTGTATAGTGTTCCAGTATACTAGTGGAGAGTGGAAATTTCATATGGCTTTTTCCAAAAGGCATTTTTTGCCATTTCACAGTTCTCCATGGCAGAGCATTCTGCACCACATGAATGGAAACTCCAGTGCAATTTTACTTGTAATTCTTTTTATTGATTTCGGTAACTTATCCCACAGCACATCAAAACATCAGTTCGTTATAATATACAGCAATGTCCAAGCAGCCCATGTTGTAGATATATACAGTTATAGCACAGTATTACATATCGCATTTTTGGAAAATCCTTGTGACATTGGGGCAGATGTAGGTAAGAAGATATTTGTGAGTTCTTACTAGCGATTTTTACGGAATCGCTATTAAAACTCTCAAACCGCTATGTAGATAATAAATCGCAAATTGTTGGCGATTCAGTAATAATCTCAAACTCCATACCAAATCGGTATTACCGATTTGGATTTTGCGAAATCGCAATTTAAAAAAATCGCAAATTAGCAAATCTTCCATAATGTGCACCCTGATGACATCACACTCAGGAAGTGGCCACACCCATCCTGTTTCACTGTGTATGAGGCTGTGGAAGAGTCAGAGAGCAGGAGCACAAACCAAGGAGCTGCACAGGAGTTACCAGGCAGTCGTCAAATACCAAGATGGACACACAGGAGAAGGCAAAGGAGCCTGCAGAGAGGAAGAGGAAGCATACATTTAGCAAGAAGGAGTTGGAGGTTTTAATTGAAGAGGTGGTGAAGACTCACGACCAGTTGTTTGGGAAGAAATATCTGCATGTTCCAGAATCCCAGAAAAGAAAGCTTTGGCTAGAAATACAATGCAAAATTAATGTCACCCAGCATTCCATTGATGAGAAAGAAGCGCTGGTATGACCTCCGCTCCTGGGCGAAGGAGAGGGTGGCTGACAGGCTAAAACAAGCAAAGAAGACAGGTGGTGGACCACTCACTGCACCAGTCCATATTTTGTCTGTACAACCATAGTCTATACAAAACATGTGCATCTACAGTGAGCATGCCTCGAACGGATAATGTCACTTACCCAGTAAGCATCTGTTCTTGGCATGTAGCGGTGTAGATTCACATGCACCCACCCCCTTCCCCGGGTACCTGTAGTTGTTGCATTTCTTAATTATACATTTATAGGCATGGACATCTCTATACTACACTTAATTACTCCATTCTCAACCTCTTGCGGGAAAACAATCTAACAATGGAGTCGATGACCATGCACACTATCACCGAAAGGAAGAGTCACCTTAGCTCGTGACTAGGAAAGACTTCTTCTAAGAAAAACAGCTTGCAAATATTCGGACCCAACACTAGATGGCAGAAGTATGCAAAACGGGTAAATCCACAGTTCTACATCCCAAGAACAGATGCTTACTCGGTAAGTAACATATCCATATTCCCTTTGGTTTCTGTAGTGCTGCCTGGGGGGGTGTTCTATATAATAACTTATGCACATGACATTAGTGCGGGGGGAATCCCCGATAGAAACATCAGTTGCTGGAGATCTTGGGGTAAAATTGAATACCATCATTCCTACCACAGTTGCAAGCAACTGTTGCAGTTTGCTTTGCTTTATGAAAGGCTCTACGAAAGATGATCAAATTATTGCCAGTTGCCACAAGGAAAGATCTCGTACCGCTTCATCTTCCTACATACCTAGCGCCAGAAAACATATGGTGACAGTGCACTACAAATTCCTATTAACATAACATAACATACATGCTTATTAACCTCTGGGTTAGAGTATACAAATGTTTTGTATTTGGGAATACGAATGAGATTATGTAGTTTACAGTGAACTCAAAATGCAGGAGTAAGACTGGTTTTAACTATTCCTAAAAGTCAGTCTATTTAAAAAGGTCTGAATGAACTTAATTTGCTACCAGTTAAGCAAAAAATAAAATTCAAAGCTTTAAAGTTTACTCATAGAGACTCACACAAAAAGTGTCCCATATATATTCAGGAAAACGTTAATAGATCTACACCTCAGAGGGTCTTACGCTTTTAAGTCCTAAGTGACTTAGTATTCATAGGATACACGAGCAGAACAGGGGAAGGTCATTTATTTTCTAGGGTGCTAAGTTATGGAACTCTTTACCGGAATAGCTTTTAAGTATTGAATTAAAGTCAGTTTTTAAGGGCAATTTGAAAACTTGTCTGTTTAAGGAAATGTAGATCTCTGGGGTATTAAAGGGCATTCTGTGGCCGCCATTAGGTATGTTTTTAAAGTCGGGCACTTTTGAGGCAGCTGTTTTGCACTTTTATACATTTTTCTTTCTTTCATTCATGACCCAGAAATGATTCACACTGCAAACCTAATGGTTACTTACCATGATAGTAGTTTTACAGCATGAGAGTATTCTGGATTCACACAGGATCCCCCTTCCTCCACCAAACCCGCCTCCCTAGAAAGGAGAGGGGCAAATTGGGAACAATGCAACAGGAAGTAAGTCCAAGCACCTGACCTACAAGTTTCCAGAAGGGGAAAAACCTAGATTTTTCTTATGGAGAAAGACTGTGGTGCAACTAGTCAGAAGTTCCACACCCTGCCAAAGCAGAAACGGCATACCGGTGCTGGGAGCTGCAATACTGAGGCTTTCCCCAACCTGAACGGAGATTTAGGAGTCGGAGTGTATCCCCAATATGCAGAGCGAGTTTGGGCCATTTCCGATCCAGGAAGGGTGAGAAAATTACCCATTACGTTTCTACCGCGTGTGAGTGCGGGAGGAGACAGAACTCAGCGGCGGCCGGAGCAACGGGGCTACCGCTCATGGCGGAGCCCTTCGCTGCACTTGCGGTGACAACAAGGGGCTGAGGAACAACAGTATTGTGCAATCTTGGGCATAATCTAGTGAGAAATGCGTGCTTGATGCTAAGCGGCGTCTGAACTTTTGAATGGGATAGTAGTTGATCCAGCGTGGCTATATAAATTCTGTCTCTACAGCATCACCATTCACTACCTAATACTCACCTTACTAAATATTTAACAAAGCCCATAGAACTGAGACAGAAAATCGAGGAGCTGAATCATGTGGCCTAATTTATCACACTATCAAACCCATATGTACATTATATACAACTGCAGTATAACATTTTATTCATAAGTAAATAAGAAATAACGTTTAACTAGACCACTTTGGCCGATGGTTCTAACTGATGGTAACGACTAAATTAATCAAGACCAGCTTGACGTTTAAAGTCTTTTATTTAAAGATTCAAAGTTTCAATTTCAAACTCTTTATTAGCACTTTATTAATAATAAACATTTTAATTCAATTAGAATCATTATTAGTTTATTGGCACAAGGGTCTGGCACTTCAAAATTGCTCAAAACTTAATGAATTAAACTAAACATTAACCCGTATTTCCCTAAAGTTAGCTCTCTGACCTGCAAAGAAAAAGACATATAATTTTGCATTTGCCTTACGTGTCCAAGGAAAATCGGACAGCACTTCGCCCTCAGGAACAGTCAGCCCCGCTCCCCTCAAAAGGCTCAGTTCTTATACTTTTTCTAACTCACTAATCTAGCAAAACAATATATTTTTAATAAATTCCAGCATCCTGATTGGTTGCTGCCTGTCAGACCACCAGAGGCCACCGCTTCCAAAAGTCAAAACGTCATTTCATCATTGTTCATTGACATGAAGCGACACCGGCTTCCGAGGATTAGCAACATTATACTGAAAGTTCACATTTCCTCCAGGACATGGTCAAGCTGCCTCTGGACGCTTCCTCGGCCTTGAAAGATTAACTTTTCGGAGCACATCCTAGCACAAAAGAGCACAAAAGTCTTTATCCGAGCTACAGTTCATTTCTAGAGAAATGTTCCATGAAAAAAAGCTTCAACATGGCTGTGCTTGGCTCCTTTTAGTCAGGCTAAACGAGATTCTCCAGAACTAGGCCTTAAGCCTTTCACTCGAGCTAGTATTTAAACAAACACAAAAGAGTAATTAATTCAAGTAATGCAAACCCTTCTGTTACCCACCCTCCATGCTAATGATTAACCCATTAATATATGTCACGTAGCAGAAGCAAACAAATAAAGCAGCACATTTAAAATCTACCATGCTTCATAAAGTCCAGCAGGATTCTTCATGAATCTGAAAGAGTAAAAAGATAGACAGACACAACACCAAACACAACATAACCGAAAACACAACATAAACAAAAGCACATATAATTTAAGCACATGCCATTAAATAAATAGCCGCATTAGTGTTGACAAAGACAATAGGACAAACAAAACAACATTAGTCATGTATTATAAAACATACTTGAAAATGCAACATGAGCACATTAACATTAATCCCGCGTGTAGTGCAATGAAGCATTTTAATCTAGATTGGTTTAGTTCATCAAATCATGCAATAATTCATGAATACATTAGTTCATGTTACAGAGAATTAATTGCACAAGCCAGAATAAAATAATTTCTGAAACTCGCTCCATCAACTCCCTCATCTGGTGATTTCAAAATCACCAAACAATACCCAAAATGTAGAAAATTTTGAACCCAATTTAGAGACGTCACATTTTGAGTTCTTTTAATATTAGTCTCCCTAAACCCCTGTCTCTGCTGTTTGCTCAACACTTTCAAACTGAGCTCTTCGCATTTCCTCCAACTCATATTCCTCCTCTTGTTCCTTTCTAAGTTTATAAATCCTCCTTTTTTCCTTCTGACGCTTCTTTCTCTTGTGAATCATGCTACTAATTTTCAGCAGCAATATCACCATAATGATGACAATTACTGGACAGAGCACTTTGCCGATGATTGAGCCACCAATCTCTGAAAACCATTCTTTAATTGCCTCAATTCTTTTGCCTATTCGTTCAGTGAAATTTTCTTCCTCCAGGGGTTCTATTTCCTCTTGAAACTCAGTTATATTTTTAATAAGCGACTCAATATTCCAACTCTTGTCAGGAATATAAGTACAACAATGCTGGACATGTAAGACCCCACAAACTCCTCCCTCCTTTGCAAGCAGAATGTCTAATGCAAGACGATTCTGCATAACCATGCTTCTAGTAGCAACAAGTTCTGTGTTGACTAATTGAAAACCACTTGCAGTATCTGTTGACAATCTATCTACAATTGTAGAAACTTTTCTAATCTTAATTGAATTCATGGTAATTCCAACCATGGGAATTATTGCACCAAAAATGTCTCCCATGACTTCTGTAAAACTTTCCCTCTTAAACCTGTTCAGGTGAGTCCCAAATTCAAAGGTACCTTTCTCATTTCTGTCAACATGAAAAATTTTTGGAAAAACTAATCCAAGGTAACACGTCCCATACCAATGGTCTTGGAGGCTAAAATACGCCTTGTTGCCACAGATAAAATAAATCCCAGGAAAAAGTGGATCTCTTCCACCTTTAAATCCCCAACCCCCTATGATATGATAGGTATCTTCACATTGACTTGCACCAACAAAGAAGTTATCATATAATGTGTTATCTCTTCTAATGCAAAATTTACCACTAACTGGTTCATCTATATGAATAGCTGCATTTGTGCTAACACCATTTAGTTTAGCATCCTCCATATGCCAGAACTTGGATTTAGCATGTTTAAGCACCTCATTTCTTTTGTAACTAGCCCTTCTCTCCTCCACCATATTCAGGAAAGTCTTTTCCTCAGCCCTCATTTTGCATGTTAAATTATTTCTATAAGCGTATTCATAATTAAGTTCATTAGTTACCGAAAAGAATTCCCTCATCTGTTTCGCAGGCTTAACTTTATTTAAACTATTTACAACTTTGAGGTTTGCAAAAACCTCATCTAAGTCTGAGTAATAATACTCCAGACGACCAGTTTGATGGAACAGGCTAGCAATTACACTGCATGTGATGCCATAAGTGAAAGGTAACATGTTATAAGTAACCCCCTCTGAAACAGAAGCAGGCAGCTTCACACAAACATAACAATCTTTTACATTCATTACCTTAACATATTCTGATAGAAGCCTAGGAAAAGAATTGCTAGAAAAATCTCCAACAGATCTATCTTGATGAATCTCTGGATCATGCTCAATAACTCTGCTAAACTTGCCAACATGTTTTTCTTGTTTAGTCTCTACCTAACCTTGTGGACTTATATTACTTCAATGTTCTTACTATTCTCGTTTTTCTTATCACAGTCTCCCTGACTAGAAACTTCAATAATTTTCTCTTTTGACTTCTTAGCCAATCTGAATTTCAGATTATCTTCTGGCCAAATATCTCCTTTTTTCAAGATCTTTTGCTTTGGCACAGTTTCATTTGATTCAGTTTTCCAAGATCTTTTCCTGAATTTTCTTATTTCAGATTCTTCATCACTCGCATCTGCATCTGACTCTGAGACTTCAAATCTGTACTTAGGAACTTCTTTACTCGGCAGCTTCACTCCATTAGGAACATTATCTTTACAGCTGGTACTTGGCAATTCTTCCTCCTCTTCAGGGATCACCTTCAGCTTCCCAGTTTCAGAATTCTTGCTCCTGCTAACAGAGCTACTTTTTTGCCTTTCAATACTCTCCTGGAATAGATCTTTGTCTTGCTCAGAGTCTTCTGCTTCTGAATCTTCTTTTTCTTTTTGAGATTCTTTTTCTAGCGTGTTTTCATCAACATCCTTATCTTCAGACACAATTTCCAGATCTTCTTCATTCAAGGTCTGATCCGCATCTAGATTTTTCAGATGTTGATGTTCATCAAATTCTGGATCTTCAGGATCTCCTTCTGAATCTGAGTCAGTTGGTGTTTCACTGTCTTCACCACAATTATCGGGAGGTGGTACACAAATGGTGTGACTCGCATGCACCCACCTTTTCAAACCTCTACACTTTACTGCATTTGTTGTGACAAGAATTACGTGTCTTGCCTTCTGCCAACAGTTTCTCCTTCGATGAATTTTGGTTCTGACCCAGTCTCCAGGCAACAGATCATGAGCTTTTTCCTTCTCTTTAGTAATCACATCTGTTCCCACCTGGTGAAATACAGAATTAACTACATCAGAGAGGTTATAACAGTATTCATTGATTGCATTGTCAATAATACTCATAAGCTTGCCAACTGGAACAAATGCTTGCCTCATTACTCTGCCCATTAAGATATCATGGGGGCTAAGGCCTGTCTTTTTCTCTGGAGTACTTCTTAAAGACATCAGAACAAGTGGAAGAGCATCTGTCCATTTTACTCCTGTGGCTAGACACATTTTTGAAATTCTGTTTTTGATTGTTCCATTAATCTGCTCTACAACACCTGATGCTTCTGGTCTGTATGCACAATGTAACTTCTGCTCAATGTTTAAAGCTTCACAAATCAGTTTTAGCAATCTGTTTTCAAAATGCGTTCCGCGATCACTTTCAATAGTTACCGGAAAACCATATCTAGGTATAATCTCCCTCAAAAGTAATTTTGACACAGTGATTGAGTCATTATGACGGGTTGGGAAAGCTTCCACCCATCTTGAAAACAGACAAACAAACACAAGCACATATTTGAGCTTGTTGTGCTTTGGCTTTCAATGAAATCCATCTGCAATCTAGTGAAAGGACCACCCTCCTGTCCTATGGTTACCAAACTTACAACAGTTTTCCTGTTCGGATTCATCTGTTGACCGGTCAAACATCTTTGGCAAAGTGACCCTGCTATGATTCTGAATTTTGGACTGAACCATGTTTCTCTAAATGACCTGATCAGCGAATCTCTCCCTAAATGCCCTGGACCATGGTACATCCGTGCCATGTCAGCAATCATGCTATTAGGCATTACTGGTCTGCCATCTTTGTAGACCTAAACTCCATCTTCCTCTCGCTGTCTGCACTCTGCTTTTAACCATGTGTTTTTCTCTTCATCATCTGCCTCATCTTGTAATTCTTTTACTCCTTGCCATGTTTCAACTACAGATATTAGCATGAGAGAATTCAACATGTGACTTTTGTCTTTTTCCCGATTGATTGAATAATTGTTCTTTGCACAGTATCTTGTGATCTCGTCTGCATAAGCGTTACCTTTAGTAATGTAATCCTCACCTTTTTTTATGAGCTGCACATTTCACACAGCAATTTGTTCTGGTAACTGAATGCCATCAATCAATCTTTTGATCAATTTTGCATTTCTGATTGGCGTTCCCGCAGAAGTCAAATAACCCCTTTGAGACCAAAGCTGACCATAGTCATGAACTACACCATACCCATACTGACTATCAGTCACTATGGTTACCTTTTTACCAGCTGCTTTTTCACAAGCTCGAATTAAACCAATTAATTCAGCAATTTGGGTTGAACGAATTCCATCAAGAGGTGAACCCTCTACAACATCTGAAACTGTACATACTGAGTATGCTGCTCTCAGAATTCCCTCGTCTGTTCTTAGACAGGAACCATCAACAAAGTAAACCAAATCAGATTCAGTAAGAGGAACATCTTTTATGTTCTGACGAGGTTTAGTGCAGTAATCCACAACATCTAAGCACTCATGATCAATGTCAGTTTCATTAACCTCAGTAACAACACCATCCGGCAATAATGTGGAAGGATTTAAATTCACATCTTGCAATAGAAACATTATCTGATCCCAGAATTGTTTTCTCATATTTTGTCAATCTGTTACTGGTTAGATGCTGAGTTTTGCTTCTGGTAAGAAGAATTTCAACCGAATGAGGTACATATACTTTTACAGGAAATCCCATAATGATACCCTCACTCTGTTCAAGACTTACACTTGTTGCAGCCACTGCTTTTAAGCAACCTGGCAAAGCTTTTGCAACAGGGTCCAAAACAGCTGAGAAATAAGCAATTGGCTTTCTCAGTTTTCCATGTCTCTGGATCAGGACTGACAGTGCACAACCTTCTCTTTCACTGCAGTATAGCTCAAACTCTTTCTCATAATCTGGCATTCCCAAAGCTGCAGCTTCACATAAGCTTCTTTTTAACTGTTCAAAAGCTTCCAATTCAATTTTTGACAACCTAATTGGATCTTGTATGTCTGCCTTTGTCAGTCTCTGTAGTGGTTTTGCAATTACGGAAAATCCACTAATCCATTGGCGACAGTATCCTACCATTCCCAGAAACATTCTGACCTGTCTTTGTGTTGTCGGAGGCTGTATTGCTCGTATCATTTTAATTCTTTCAATAGTCACCTGTCTGACTCCTTTAGCGATTCTGTGACCAAGATACTTTACCTCTTGTTTGCAAAATTGTAATTTCGCAGGTGACACTTTATGTCCTTCATCTGCCCATCGATTTAAAAGAGTAATGGTATCAGTTACACAATTTTCTCATGTTTTTGCTGCCACAAGCACGTCATCAATGTACTGTACCAATGTTGAGTTTCCAGGTAAAATCAGATCTTCCAGGGATTTCTTTGATAACTGATTAAAGATGGACGGACTCTCAGTATACCCCTGTGGAATACGACACCATGCTAAAATGCGATTCTGGAACCTAAATGCAAAAATTTATTGGCTGTCTGGATGCAATGGAACTGTAAAGAAAGCATTGCACAGGTCAATGACCGTGTACCATTCTGCATCATGCGGAATCTGATAAAGAATTACCGCAGGGTTTGGAACAATTGGGCAGCATGGAACAACAATTTGGTTAACTTTTCTTAAATCCTGAACAATCCTGTACGTTCTATTCGGCTTTTTGATACGCATAATCTGTGAATTACATGGGCTACTTTCAATTTCTTTTAGCACACCTTGACTTATGAATTTTTCAATCACCGGAATGACACCTTCAATTGTCTCAGCTTTCATTTTGTATTGGGGAACATTTAGGAAATCTATTCCTTGTTTCACAGTTATTTTAACTGGATCTACATTTTTCATAAGACCCATATTATTTCCAGTTAGATTCCAAATTTCTGGTTTGACTGGCTCTTTAAGCTCTTCTGGCAAATTATTTTTATCAAAAACAGGACATAATAATTTATTTTCTTCCTCAACCATCATCATTGTCAATTTGTAAAGACCATCTACTTCTGATGTTTGTAATTCAATGCCATCTGGTGAGCAATATATTCTGCAATTCATTTTGCACAATATATCACGACCCAACAGATTTACAGGACTGCTGTCACAAACTAGAAATCTGTGTTTATCTTTGTAGTTTCCAATTTCGATTTTTTTCAGGCTCTGTCAGACTTGTTTTAATTTGCTGATTTGCAACACCTACAACTTGGATAGACTCACCAGAGAGAGGAAGGTTTTCTATTTCTGTTGATCTAACAGTAGAACGGGTAGCACCTGTGTCCACAAGAAAAGTGACATCAACATCATTCACTTTACCATTAACAAATGGACCAGACTGATCTACCTCAAGAGTGGGTCCAAGCACACACTCTTCTTCCTCTCTCAGGCACCGTCATGAGTAATCATCTGATGAACCACTTTCTTCTTTGTTTTTCAACCAGAACTGCTGAGAAGCATTTGACATATTCCGTTTTGACACATTATTTACCTGATTACCTCCACAGGAACCTGTTTCTGGTGTAAACCTTTTAGCATTTACACTGTTAGGAAATGGTGCTTGTGGTATCTGGCTCTGCTGAATTTAATTCTGCTGAAACTGGCTCTGTTGAATCTGGCTCTGCTGATTCGCTACCTGTCGCTGTAGCTGTCGCTGCTGACTTAACTTGTTTAACTGCTGCTGTAGCTGTTGCTGTTGTTGCTGATTTATTTCACTCTGCATCTGTGGATTCAATGAGGTATTTTTAAAATTTCTGGGCGGGTTTTTACACTTGCGTTTCCAGTGTCCAATTTCGCCGCAATTAAAACAAGGGAGCTTCTGTTTCAGCTCTTCAACATTTACATTAAATTTAGTTTTGCTATTAAAATTATTCTTAAATTTGCCTTGATTCTGTTGAATATTTTTATTTTCAAAAGCCAACTGCTGTTGCTGATGCTCAGCTACCTTCATTTGTGCCCACATTGCTTTCTCCTTCAGGTTCTTTTGTTTGGCGTCTATCTCATCACTGCAATATTTTGCCTTTCTCAGGATGTCATCAACTGAAAGTGATTGCCAGCACACAATTCCATTTTTAATCATTTCACCAATTTCAGGTCTCAGGCCGTAAACAAATCTGTAAATAAAGTGGCTCATGTCCTTTTCACTTAGTTTTTCATAGCCACTGTACTGTTTAAATACTAACAGCAACCTTTCATAAAATGAATGTACTGATTCCTTTGGCTCTTGATTTGTTCTGTCAATTTTAACCCAGTCTACTTCTTTCGGGGGAATTTTTCCTTTCAGCCAATAAATTACTTTATTATATATATCCATGACATGGGGCACCTGTAATTGTGTCTCGGGCAGGTTCTTTTTTTGGCCAATCCACAGAAATTTTGCATTCTGTCCAAAGATTTGATGGGACAACAATGTCAAAAAAATCCATCCAGATCAATCCACAGAACTTTTGACACTTTAATAAATCTGTCTACCTGTCGATACCATTCAACTGGCTTTTCTCTCAGCCTAGGGAAATCATTAGTAAACAACAGAATATCTTGTCTTGACCAAGAACACATGCATGTACCCTCTACCTGCTATTTCCCTCATTGGAAATTCTGAAACTGTTTCCCCTCTGACCCTTTTGTTCTGTTCTTTATTCTTTGACCATTTTATTCTCGATTTACCTAATTCACCTAATCTTTTAAGAAAAGCTATCAATTCTTTAAAATGAGTCATTCTTCCTGCAATATTGAGTTTGTCAATATCTTTCTCAGAAAAATCCACTCTATAATGTTTCTGCAAATGTTTTTGTTTGCTCAAATCAATTTCTAACTCAGCAGCCATTTCTTCCAGTTGCCCATACCTGTTTTTCGTTTTCCATTGGATGCTTTTACAAATAAAAAGAAGTTCATCATCCTGATACAATTTTAAACTGTCAGTACCAATTGTGCCAATAATTCATTCCTCCAGATCAGCCTTTAATTTTGCAACATCAAGCTTTTTAAATTCAGGTGCTTCTGGAGACAATGCATTTTGTGTTAAATCTATTCTGTTTAAGCTTCTTTCTGTAAGACCTGGATCTGATTCTGCAACTGATGGAGTTTCTGAACCTGTTAAACTTCGATTTAAAGTTAAATTTGACATCATAGATTTTTATCTATGAATCTCTGAAAGTTCCGAATAAAATTTCTCAGCCACTTTTTCAATTTCTGCATTCAGTGGAACTGTTAAGGCAGAATGTCTATTTTCTCCCTGATCAAAAACCGGTAAACAGGACCAATTGTTACTGGTACTGTCACTGCTTCCATGCTTTTTGGTAATTGTTGAATTAAATCTTCCTTTGCTCTATTATAACTGGAAATTTCTGGCATATCTGCAAGAGCTCTTTCTTGATTTCTTGGAAAATTATTTCTCTGATCCGAAATTCTATTTTCTCTGGGTGTACTAGAATTATTAATTGACAATACTCTTTCAGGTAACTTTAAAAACCTGGGTGAACCTTCTTCCCTAGGAGGTGCACTTGGAGATGATCCAGTAGAAACTCTCGAGGTAGTCTGTGAATCTACTTGATAAGGTGGCTGTTTGCGTTTAGTAGAATAAATATCTTCTAAAACTGCATCATCTAATTCCTCATCAAGTCTACTCTTCTTTTGAATTTTCTTTTGACCTGGCTCTTCAGTAATCATTATTCTTACTGGATACAGGCCATCATACATGTCTGCTTTTCTCCAACGTCTCACTTTGTCTTCATGTGTTTCTCTATTTACAATGTATTTTGAATATTTAGGTGCTGAACATTTACTCTCATGTTCAAGTTCCATCATCTCAACTTCCCATTCAACTAAAGCCTCAAATTGTGTAGGTCTGGGCTTTGGCACAAGATCCATCATTTTTTCTCTCAGGTTTCTCAAAACTTTCATATTAAATGGCCCATCCTCCGGCCATGCTAATAAGCCATAACTTTTTGTGTAATGCATCCAATTATCAAACCAAATTACAGTATGATAATCATATTCACCTTCCATATATGCTGCGGGTGTTTTGTACTTATGAAGTAATTTACCACCACGCGTTTCAATTTTCTTGTCAGGTTTAAAAACATTTTTCACTTTCTGAAACCATGAAGGCTTCTTTTTCTCACTATCATTCCAAAACCTCATGTTTTAAAATCAAAATCGCTTATTCCGAAAGCTTCGAAATGTTCTCTTGGTGTTCCGCTATTCTAGCCAATCCGTGCACGAAAGACACCAACAAGCCAATCAGGTTAAGCCACGTCACCACTTTGCTCAACCAATAGAAATACAGTATTCAGAACTGACCAATCTGGTGTCAGCTCGTCACTGTCACGTGAACCAATCAGTGTGCTTGCTGTGACGTATGTTAGCCAATCACAGCGCGAACCAAAATGACGTACACTGCCGCTGCAGCTTCACTGTGTGTTACTCCGTAAACTCACCCCTCCTTTACAAAAAATGTTCACAGCGCCATTTTAAACAATGCTTTTCCAATGAATTTCAATTAGTAGCTACAAATAAACAAACCACTTGCTTGTTTCGCTAAATAAAGAGATAGTTTTACAAACATTCAGAATTCTTTTCACAGGAAATAGACGACGCTATTTTCACGAATTCGCTCACACATTCAAATGGAAAAACCCTAATCACGCACACACGAAAACTTTGGCAGGACTTTAACCAACCACAGAGATCGTCAAACGTTAATAAGAATAGACAACGCCATCTTACCCTTCACTCAAGTTCAGATAAATCTATTACTCTTTTCACAAAAAGTTTTAAAACGGGCTCACCAGGTCCCTATGCTTAATGCTACAATTTCATAGACAATCCTCCCTACACATTTAACCAGTCACATCTAAGGTCCCGAAACTTGTGTTGTACGTCCACAACACCTTGCGATATATTCTACACCACAATTTTGAAACAGAACAAGTGCACTGTGTAACTCTTCTAGTCACACTACTCTTTGCCGGCAAACAACCAGGAATTTTTCACACTGCTGGAAAAATCCTTTTGACTACATACAACAAGTGAACAAACCTAACAACATATTTTAGACATGTATCCTATGTAATTACCATGTAACATGTATGTTACCATAGCAATGGAACTCTGCTACTAATGAATTGATCCAGCGTGGCTATAGAAATTCTGTCTCTACAGCATCACCATTCACTACCTAATACTCACCTTACTAAATATTTAACAAGGCCCATAGAACTGAGACAGAAAATCGAGGAGCTGAATCATGTGGCCTAATTAAGCACACTATCAAACCCATATGTACATTATATACAACTGCAGTATAACATTTTATTCATAAGTAAATAAGAAATAACATTTAACTAGACCACTTTGGCCGATGCTTCTAACTGATGGTAACGACTAAATTAATCAAGACCAGCTTGACGTTTAAAGTCTTTTATTTAAAGATTCAAAGTTTCAATTTCAAACTCTTTATTAGCTCTTTATTAATAATAAACATTTTAATTCAATTAGAATCATTTATTAGTTTATTGGCACAAGGGTCTGGCACTTCAAAATTGTTCAAAACTTAATGAATTAAACTAAACATTAACCCCTATTTCCCTAAAGTTAGCTTTCTGACCTGGAAAGAAAAAGACATATAATTTTGCATTTGCCTTACGTGTCCAAGGAAAATCGGACAGCACTTCGCCCTCAGGAACAGTCAGCCCCACTCCCCTCAAAAGGCTCAGTTCTTATACTTTTCTAACTCACTAATCTAGCAAAACAATATATTTTTAATAAATTTCAGCATCCTGATTGGTTGCTGCCTGTCAGACCACCAGAGGCCACCGCTTCCAAAAGTCAAAACGTCATTTCATCATTGTTCATTGACATGAAGCGACACCGGCTTCCGAGGATTAGCAACATTATACTGAAAGTTCACATTTCCTCCAGGACATGGTCAAGCTGCTTCTGGACGCTTCCACAGCCTTGAAAGAATAACTTTTGGGAGCACATCTTAGCACAAAAGAGCACAAAAGTCTTTATTCGAACTACTGTTAATTTCTAGAGAAATGTTCCATGAAAAAAAGCTTCAACATGGCTGTGCTTGGCTCCTTTTAGTCAGGCTAAACGAGATTCTCCAGAACTAGGCCTTAAGCCTTTCACTCGAGCTAGTATTTAAACAAACACAAAAGAGTAATTAATTCAAGTAATGCAAACCCTTCTGTTACCCACCCTCCATGCTAATGATTAACCCATTAATATATGTCACGTAGCAGAAGCAAACAAGTAAAGCAGCACATTTAAAATCTACCATTCTTCATAAAGTCCAGCAGGATTCTTCATAAATCTGAAAGAGTAAAAAGATAGACAGACACAACACCAAACACAACATAACCGAAAACACAACATAAACAAAAGCACATATAATTTAAGCACATGCCATTAATTAAATAGCCGCATTAGTGTTGACAAAGACAATAGGACAAACAAAACAACATTAGTCATGTATTATAAAACATACTTGCAAATGCAACATGAGCACATTAACATTAATCCTGCGTGTAGTGCAATGAAGTATTTTAATCTAGATTGGTTTAGTTCATCAAATCATGCAATAATTCATTAATACATTAGTTCATGTTACAGAGAATTAATTTCACCAGCCAGAATAAAATAATTTCTGAAACTCGCTCCATCATAGTTAAACGGCGCAAAGAACTTTTCCAAAATTGCAGGTCGACTGATTTCCTGTCACGGATAGCAGATGATTAGTAGCCCAGATGGAAAACGCACATGCCACTAACCTTTGGTTTCTACCCAGCGCAGACCACAGCTCGAGGAGAGGCCTCCCAGTTCCCTCAAGCGCCAACTCTCCCAATGTGAGACACACACTTAGGACAGGTCACACTCCAGGGAAAAGGGAAGGGGACAAAATAAGAAATAAGTTGTTGAGAAGGTTCCCATCTAGGTCTGGTCTAAGGTAGGGGATTTTTCTTGGCACAACATAGCTACAAAGACAAAAAGGAAATCTGGTTATCCTGGTCTGTAGGCTCACCTGTACTGTCACTATAAGAGAAATATGAGGAATACTCACAAGATACCCACTCGGTAATCGTCCAGAACAGTCTCTGTTGTGTCAATACGAGTGGGTAACAATGCTTCTTTATGTTTTTTAGCTGTTTAGTTACAGCACTAAAAGAAAGGAAGACAAGTGAGCGAGTGAAGTGTGAGGTTTCTGGGACAACGGAGTAGTTACTGTCACTACTCGAAAGGCAAGTTCTGTAAGTCACACGGTAGAGAACAGAGGTAAACACTTGGGTTCTCAGTGTGGGGGGAGCTGTACCACGTAGTCACTTGCAACACAGTTTAAATAGCACAGCCGTGCTATAGTTTGAGATCCTACCTCCGTAGCCGTAGGGGGAAAGAAAGCGCCCACCGAACTCTGCAGCGGCGTCCTCCAAAGCGGGAAAGAAAGCGTCCGCGGAAACCTGCAGCGGCGTCCTCGAAAGCGGGAAAGAAAACGTCCGCGGAACCCTGCAGCGGCGTCCACCAAAGCGGGAAAGAAAGCGTTCACGGAAACCTGCAGCGGCGTCCTAACGAAGAACAGGCTCTACCAACGAATCAGGAAGGATTTGCAAACACCCAGCTCATCCAGGGAAGTGCTTATATCTCTGTGCCTGCTCGCAAGTTCCGGATCGCTAGGACCCAGTGCGTCCTGGGAGATGTAGTGCAGTAGTAGTTCCTACAGTGCCCTACCCTGTACCGGTGTTTGCTGAGGGAAATCGCTACATTTCCCCAGCGTGAATGCACCGTGTGTGCATTCCTGTTCCTGTGACCCGGGTTCAGAGGCATGACACAGGCACCACGAGAGCAGGTAAGGAAGTGATAATAATGGAGGCAGTGATTATTGAGTGTGATCATAGCAGCAAAAACCAGACTACTGTTCCCCGAGGCTAGCGATCTTTAATTGAGCACTGCTTACCAAGCCATACCGTGTTTTCAGGCACCACGAGGGCAGGCAAGGACGCGAAAATAGCGGAGGCAGTGTTTCAGTGATACTTGGGGCCAGAGACTGTTATCATACTACCGAGGTCTGCTGAAAGTTGACCACTGCCAGCGGGTCCCCATGCATGGAGTCAACTAACACGAGGTCTTGCAGATCCCACGTTTGTCTGCACACAAAATGGCGGCCAGTGTTATAATACCCATGACGCCGAGCACGAAAGTTGTAAGTTGTTAAAAACGATGTTTCTCTGCTGGTTGGTGCACATTGACATAGCATTATACTAATGTGATAAAGATATACTGCAAGGAGGAAGAAATTGGGCCACACACAGCCGATATTTAAAACATTATATGCAGCAGTTCTCTTCGGCTGAATCTCACAAATTCAGCTTAATCCACGAATGGGCGGGTGCCACGAGTCCTTTGACTACTGCGCAATGTACGATGTAAATCTCCTGGCCTGACCTGATTAGATTTGAACACAAAAGCGTGCACTGAAGGGATAGTTACGAGCAAATATGACACACATGCAAGTGAGCGCTGTTTAACATTGAAAACACTGAATAAAAGTGCCTCTGAATAGCAGAACTGTAGTTGATCCATATGAGGCACAAAGGCTTTCTGTCTGAATCAGTGTAGTGCTAGATCACAGCTAACATGTAAAGTGTACTGCAGAACAACTACACATACAATTCAGTAACTAAGGCGATGATGACGAATATCTCTGTTTGTGACTGAATTAAGGCTACTTAATAACGTACTGCTCATGGCCCATGGCCATGTGCTCTAGTAAGATTGTCGGATTCCGCCACATGAGAGAGCGCTATTGAGGGCATTAACGCGCGGTAAAGCTTGAAGCAGTGTAACGAGGAGAAAATCTGTCATGTCAAAATAAGAGCCATAGGAGAGATAACACGATGCTTTTGTACTGCCTGGTATGAATGTGAAGTAGGGCAGTGACCGTGATCGCTCCCACAGGCGTGTGTGGAACGGCGGTACAGAGGCACCTGCGAGGTCTGTGATATACTGCGACATAAGCAAACACCAGTGGGATTGTGACCTGGTATCACACAAGGGCGGCACAAAGATTAAGCATACCTGAATCACCTCATCACTTGTCTTCAAAATGGGGGATAAAGAAAATGCAAAAACATTTTAGCGCCAAAAAGCGGACCCACCAACTCCGATATCACCATTTAAAGGGAAAAAAGACTTTAATGAAGCTATGGAAATTATTTTAAGCAGATTGGAGGAAGTTAAAGAACTGGCCAAATCCACTAAAGAGGACGTAGTTGCGGTCAGGCAGGACATCAAAGATATTAACTCTAGGTTGACAGAGGCTTAAAGTAGAATAAGCAAGTTGGAAGACTCTGAAAACAAAACCTGCAGAGCTATTAAAAATCTCACTTTGAGTTCAGACCACTTCTCAAGGAAAATGGCGGAATTGGAAGATAGAAATAGGAGGGGGAACCTGAGAATTTTTGGTATTCCAGAAAATTCAGAAGACTCCCAAGGCTCTTGCATAACCTTCCTTGAGCAATGGTTTACACAGGCCACACACCTCACCTTCGCTCAACCATTGGAGTTCGACAGGGCACATAGAGTTCCTGGAAGAATAACAAAAAATCAGAAGGGTCCAAGAGCTATAATATGTAAACCACTGAGATTCCAACATTTGTCCGTAAACATAACCATGTTTTGTGGGAAGGTCACAAAATATACATATCGCAGGACTATAGCAAAGAGACTATCGACATCAGGAAAGCCTTTCTTGCGCTGAGGCCGCAACTGAAATCATTGGGTCACCAATATGGGTTCATAGGCCCAGCTAAATTTAAAGTGACAGTTCAACCACAAAATCTCAGACGCTTAATATATAATCAGGAGGAAGGCCGTATGGAAGTTACCTCACCGGAGATGTTGGGAGCGACTGCCTCTGGCTACAAGTGACTACCCGCTACCGATATCTCATAGTATCTTCAACATTGATTCTGCACTGTTCTCCTGTGACCCGGTCACCAGCTAAGTGAGATCAAATGCGTGAATCCCATTGTCAGCTGACTCTGTCTTGTGTTATGGTGCTATATATTTGGTCACTATATGTTGATGACTAAATCAATAGCGACGTGGTAATGTTACCTTGATCACATTATGTTTTGCCACTACTAGATAATATGTTCAGCACTCTTTTAATTATGTAGTGTTCCTAAATTTGCATGCACAATATTAGCCTTGTAGAGGTCAGGTATGGTTACAAGCTAATACAGATGTACCTGGTATGTTAATGGGTTGTTTCAAGATGTTCTCCAGTTTGTCCTTTTGAAGTTATATTGGCAAGGTGCAGGAAAAAACAGCGCATGGAGGGGTACACAAAGGTGGTGAACCACCTACGCAATGCCACCTCTGTCCTCAGCAGACGCATAGTGGACATGCAGTTGGAAATGGCCCACTGCAGCCAGGATGTCGCTAGGGGGTTGGTGCATGTCACTACTGCGGTAAAACTGCTCCAGACAGCCAACATCGCTGCCACAGGGTCTGGGGATGGTCACAAGCTACAGCAGCATTACTCCACCCGTTGCGGAGCCCAGGAGGCGTAGTGCAAGGAAAGGGCCAGCAGCAGGACCGTCCTCTAGGGTGGGCAGTGTGCAAACTGAGCAGGGCACTGTTGTGCTTGGCCGCAGGAAATTAGTACATGCTGCTGCTGACATTCCCAGATGGGTGAGGTAACCCATGTAACCCACTGATAGGGGATGACAATGAGCATGCAGTGTATTAATGCCATGCTGGGCTACTTAAGGCACTCAATCAATCGCTTTGTCTCTTTACTTACTCAGAAATAGTTGCGTGTGATCTCAGAATGTCTGTTTCTCCCATCTGCCGCTCCTAAAACACCTGCTGCATGGTGCCGTGGCCTTGGACAGTCTTCATCCTCTGAGTCAGATTCAGTGATTTCAACTGGGGTTTCCTTCTTTGTGGTCAGGTTGTGTAGCATGGCACAGGTCGCAATGATTTTGCAGCATATCTCAGGGCGGTACTTCCGTGCACCTCCACTCTTGTGGAGGCAGCGGAACCTGCTCTTCAGGAGTCCAAAAGTCTGCTCCACCACATTCAGCGAGGACTTATGGGCAGTATTGTATCTCCTCTCACTTGGGGTAGATGGGCTGAGGAATGGGGTGAGTGTGAATGCATGCAAGGATGGAACATCAATCACAGGCAACAACAGATACAACCAAGTTATACATAAGGGTGTGTCACATGCATTTACCTAACAGGTATCCTTCTCCAAATTCACCCCCAGCCAAACGTGCATAGATTCCACTGTGCCTGAAGATGTAGGAGTCATGCGTGCTCCTTGGGATTTTCGCTACTATATCAGTCATGATGTGAGACGCATTGCAAATGACCTGATAATTGACCATATGAAATGATTTCCAGTTCCTATATATGTACTCAGTAGCAGAGGGGAGGCAGATTGCGATATTTGTTGCATCCATGCACCCTATGACATGTGGGAACTGGGCCATCTGATAAAAATCAATCTTGGTCTTATGCAGTTCCATTTGCGTTGTGGGAAAACTGATGTTTTCCTCAATGGACTCCAAAGGTAGATGGGTTATGGCGAAATTAAATAAAGATGACATGGAGTTCTACATCACAAATGAGTATGCCCTGCACTCACACGAACCCTCCTTCTGGTCAGAACTAACAAAACAATTGGACACTATACCAGACATGGCAGTCCATATCCTTGCCGGCGATTTTAACTTAGGGTGGGCGTAAAATCCGTTTCGCGGGCGAATTTGCGGATTTTCTGCGATTTCGCAATCCGCAAATCTCGCGAAATCGCGGTAAAATCCGCAAAATCAGCGGGGACATATTTTCAGCCAAGCAAGGGTTACAGCAGCAGGTGCAAAAGTTGAACCTAATTTCTTTGTAACCTTTTACAAAAGGGTTACAAACAAATTAACTTCAACTTGGACACCTGCTGCTAATTGCTTCCTGGCGCCTCGTTGCCTACTTGCAACTATTCTCTGACCCTGCTCTGACCCTTGAAGCAGGGTCAGAGAATAGTTACAAGTAGGCAACGAGGCACCTGTCCAAGGAATTAAACCTCATCAGGAAGCACTTACAGATATAAAAAACAGGAAGAAGGGAGAGGATGGCAAATACACCCATTTTGAGTTGTCAGGAGGGGTTAAACTATATGGCTGAGATACCCGCCACCCCCTCGCAACACAATCCCCAAGGATGGGAAACCGGAAACAGTTCTGAACTTTTGGAAGACGGGAGGGAGTGACCCTCCCGGCCGTATTTATTAAAATATGAAACAAAATTAAAAACATTAAAATAACAGTTTCATATTATGTACAATTTCATTACCACATTTACGATGTTTGGCGAACCTTAACATATTCTCTAATACAAAGGTTCTCCTAGCCGTACTAACATCCTACAAAATATTAACTTGCAATTTGAAATTGTACATCCTAACGTTTAAGGGCCAACGGCAAGGTCGTAACCGGTGTCAAGATCCCTAAACCAGAAATGACCCCCTCACTTGTGAGGGGCGACCGCACAGAGGCGTACCTCAAGTGCAACTACCAATTTCCCTTGACTTGACGGGGGCCCCATTAAACTCGACGCCACTTAAAGGTCGTTCGAGGACTCGTGTGAGGTATCTAGAAGGTAGCGTAGACCCCCCTCCCAAACCCCACACAACTTACCACATCTGCCGTCGCAGATGACATGGCCCCGGGAAATTCTCCAGGAGGGGGCTGTAACCCCTCCTACCCAGGAAGGGGCCTTGACCGCCTTTCCTTTCCTTTCGGCGGCCCATCCTTAGAAGGGACCGCCTCCCCGTTGAGGGGCCAATGGCCACCTCCCTCGCGCGCTCCCATCCGTAATGGGTGACGCCCACTCATAGGGATCTACCAATTAGTGCTCACCGATCATGACCTTACCGCCCGACAATAAATACGACAAACTATCTAAATTACTAAATTGCTAAAGAATTATATAATATAAGCATGATTATTGATCAACACTAGTGCAAATACTTTATTTGAAAAACATCCAACACATGACCATCTTTATTGCAGATAAAATTATCACGACAGTCATCACAACCTGAAAGAAAATCGAGTTACCACATCAAAAACTTTATTTACAACAGGTAGCTGTCCTCAGGGGCTGGTGGGTGGGTCAAAATTGGCTCTTCGTTCCGTCTCGAGCTCACGTGCAGCGAGGAGGTGCAGCTTCAGAGCACAGGAACAAGAGGAGGCTTTCTTGGCTTGTTGCTCCTTTTATCCGTCTTCAGGGCGGGCGTACACCCGCCCCTGCCTGCCCCAAGGGGCGTGGCCGGCCGCGTCAATGTCTAGGCCAGCCCACTCCAGGGCGGGAAAAAGGCGCGCCCCGGCTACGCCGCTTCGGGCATACCAGCCGAGGCTCGCCTCCCGCCCAAGATGGCTTCCCGGGGGGATCGTGGTACTCCACCATACGTTCGGGGGGACCGAATGGTCGCCCCTTTCCATATGGCTGAGATACCCGCCACCCCCTCGCAACACAATCCCCAAGGATGGGAAACCGGAAACAGTTCTGAACTTTTGGAAGACGGGAGGGAGTGACCCTCCCGGCCGTATTTATTAAAATATGAAACAAAATTAAAAACATTAAAATAACAGTTTCATATTATGTACAATTTCATTACCACATTTACGATGTTTGGCTAACCTTAACATATTCTCTAATACAAAGGTTCTCCTAGCCGAACTAACATCCTACAAAATATTAACTTGCAATTTGAAATTGTACATCCTAACGTTTAAGGGCCAACGGCAAGGTCGTAACCGGTGTCAAGATCCCTAAACCAGAAATGACCCCCTCACTTGTGAGGGGCGACCGCACAGAGGCGTACCTCAAGTGCAACTACCAATTTCCCTTGACTTGACGGGGGCCCCATTAAACTCGACGCCACTTAAAGGTCGTTCGAGGACTCGTGTGAGGTATCTAGAAGGTAGCGTAGACCCCCCTCCCAAACCCCACACAACTTACCACATCTGCCGTCGCAGATGACATGGCCCCGGGAAATTCTCCAGGAGGGGGCTGTAACCCCTCCTACCCAGGAAGGGGCCTTGACCGCCTTTCCTTTCCTTTCGGCGGCCCATCCTTAGAAGGGACCGCCTCCCCGTTGAGGGGCCAATGGCCACCTCCCTCGCGCGCTCCCATCCGTAATGGGTGACGCCCACTCATAGGGATCTACCAATTAGTGCTCACCGATCATGACCTTACCGCCACAGGCCGGATAGTTGACCGGCTATCCGGACCCCCCACCACACTCCTACTTAAAGGTCATGTCTTAAAGTCTTTAGCCAAGCTATACAGTCTCCTATGAGTAACTCGTTCCCCACCCGGGACAAATGAACACCATCCCCCAAATACATACTGTCACCAGTAATACAACCATGTGAAATAGAATGCAGTGTATTGGAACGGAACAATCTACCCATTTTGTTATTAATTTTCCTTACTGAATGATTAAGAGCAGCAACAGAAATAGCCCCCCGCCACACTTTTCGTGGGATCATATGGGACCATGCAATCGTGCACCCTGGAACTCTCCTTGCCAACCAACTTACAGTGGAAAGCATTGCCTCCAGAAGAAGTCGTCTACCAGTGGTGACCAAATCATTGCCCCCAAGATGTACTATGACTATAGACGGCGGTGACCTCGTCCGCCCTAGCAAACCCTCAAAAAATGATTGAAACTGGTCAATACAGAGTCCGCCCTTTCCGTAGAAGGACACCCTGTACCCGTATTCCCCAGCCACGTGAATCATGTCACCTGCTTTGAATACGTCCGCGGCACGCCTCACGTATGAGTGGCCCACGACCCACACCTCCTTTTTCACAGCCGGTGAAGTCTGACCGCTGGCCCGGTGTTGGGTCGACTGCATAGTTCGCCCCGCCTCGTAGGCTCGCGCAACTGAAACCAAACAAAAACAAGAAGCGTGAGTACATCATTACAGCTTCACAACATGTGCAACCGCACATACCTTTTATAACAATTGGAGGACCAACGCCCCACACGTTTAACTTGTTCAACATTCAGACCCCTGGCTGTAGCCTCTGTAGCGGCCCCTATCCGAAAGGAATGGGTCCCAAACTCGCCCGGGTTCAAGCCCGCAGCAGTAATCGACATCGCAAGCACCCGCTGAAACTGAAACCTCGTCAGTGGGGTGGCGTCAGCGTGTCTCAACAAGGTCCCCCCCCATGATGCCACCCTTTGTGCTAAATATTTCTCTACACAACTCACAGGGCACATGGAGGACCCGGGAATCCTTTGTATGATTATGCAATCACCCATCGCACCCTGATCCGTCTTGGACCTGACAAACGAGACAGTCATTGTCTCCCCTCTGATCTGAACGTGCTCACGGCACAGTCCCCCCATCACATCCTGCTTGTTCCTTGCCACTAGTTCGCTCACCCGCATAGCCCCATGGAATGCCAGCGTAAAAGCGGCTCGGAATAACACTGTTTCAAACTGGGATGAACATGTTGCAGGGAGTCTGGATAATAACAGGGCCAACCTATCCAAACCTATCGGGCGCCTCTCATCTACTTTGCGACCCTCAAGGCGTTGCCACCCACGTAGCGCTTTCTGCACAACGAAAGACGCTGTCGGGTCCTGGATCCCATGAGCCCTAGCCACAAAGGAAATGGCGGCCCGATGCCTCTGGGCCGTAGCCACTGATTTGCCTGCCTGATGTAAAGACAGCAGAAAGTTTACTACAGACTCTTCCTGGTCCCAAAGCTCCCCCCTAGCAGCCCCCAAAAAGGCCCAATAGGATCGGAACGCCCCTTCATATGCCTTTTTCGTCCTGGGTGCTAAACTCTCTCCCACGAGGTTACGAAATTCGGGGCACCGAGAGACCAGAGAGCTTCGGGAAAGGGTGCCGCCACCGGGTCCGCTGCAGGCAGAAAACCCCAGAAGGCCTGCATACGAAAACGAGAAAGCGCATCAGCCGCCTTGTTCATCACCCCCGGGACATGTCTTGCCCTAAATAGTACATTCAGTTGCATACATAGTAATACGATTTCCTTGAGCAATCTCAGAATCCATTTGCATCGTGCTGCCTGGCTATTGATACACTCAACAACGGTCATGTTATCAGACCAGAATACCACAGAGTGATCTCTGAATCCCTCAGGCCAAGTTCTCAGGGCCACCAAAATGGGAAACAATTCTAGGAAAGCAATGTTACTTGTCAGTCCACTATCATGCCACCATGACGGCCATTTTTGTGCCGACCACTGAGTGCCGAATATGGCACCAAAACCAATGCTCCCCGCCGAATCTGTCCACAGCCCCAGCTCCTCAGAGGACACGGCCGGTTTGTTCCAGACAATTCGACCATTGAAATCCGCCAGAAATGCCAATCAAATGCGCATGTCCTGGCGAACCTCTGCCGAGAGCCTTGTGTGATGATGACCCTCCTTCAGGCCGACCATGGCTTGAGCGATCGAGCGAGAAAAGGGGCGGGCCATCGGTATAACTCTTAGGGCAAAATTCAATTGTCCCACCAATTGCTGTAATTGATGTAGCTTAACCTTGGACTCACTTAAACACATTTGCAGGGATGCCCTGAATCTTAACACTTTGTCACGTGGTAAACGAAAACAACCTTCTTCGGAATCGAGCTCGATCCCCAGAAACTCGAGGCAAGTCGAGGGACCCACAGTCTTACCTGGTGCCAGTGGCACGCCAAACTGATTCATCAAGACACAAAATGCAGTTAAAGCCTGCCCACATTCCGGATCCCCGGCTGCCCCCAGAAACAAAAAGTCATCGAGATAATGCATAACATGTTGAAACCCCGTCTTCTTTGTGAAGACCCATTGCAGGAAGCAACTGAACTTTTCGAAATAGGCACAAGATATAGAGCACCCCATTGGCATACACCTATCCATGTAATAGTGACCCTGAAACATGAAACCAAGAAGACGCTGATCGTCTGGATGTACCGGGAGCAACCGGAACGCTGACTCAATATCAGACTTTGCCATCAGCGCCCCGGGCCCCAGGCGATTCAATATGGCTACGGCCTCATCGAAGGATGCGTACCGCACCGAACACACTTCCGGGTTTATCGCATCGTTTACGGAAAGACCACGTGGGGCTGATAAATTATGTATCAGCCGAAACTCACCCGGGTCCTTCTTGGGGACCACCCCTAACGGGGAACAAACAAAATTAGCCACTGGTGGCACATTAAATGGACCGGCGACTCGACCTCGAGCCACCTCTTTCACGATCTTTTCTTGTACCACGGTCGTATGCTGCAGGACCGATATCTGGTTTTTACATTTTTCTCTACCCTGAAAATCCCCCACTGGGATGCGGAAACCATATGAAAACCCGTTCCGCAACACCCGAGCGGAAGCGTGATCCGGGTATTCGCTGAGCCAGGGAATCATTGCCATGGTATCAATTGGAGTAGGTAACGGCGCCCCTCGGACTATGTTAGACCTGTTTGGCGCCTCCTCTACCCCCGTTATCACCAGTTTTGGCTCTGCACATGGACTCAGGATGGGATGATTGCCCACACCCACTACATTCGTGCCTAAATTTGCATGACCCCTGGGGCCTAGTACATTTTCCCCTGTTAAAGTTCCAACATACCCCCCTTTTACCTGTGTTGCCGATTGGCCTTGGGTGATTGTCGTTACTCGTACCTGATCAAAAGGGCGTCCCCGCATATTGGCGGGAAGATTCACCAACATTACTCCCTACTAATGGCACTTTCAACATACCAGTGTCCTCCATTTTGGACCAGGACACAGAATCATAACAATCCCAAGTTAAGTTACTATCATGCTCTTTCGCTTTTCTGAAAATATTATCGTAACAGAACCAATGATTGCCCTCGTGTGATACAGAATACCCCATGATCCGTGACTGATAAATCGGCAATTCAGGCAGCAATTCGGGCCTCCGTTCACCCAAGATGGATGTAAAAACCCCCCATGCTTTGCCCCAATTGCCAATGTTCTCATTTACCTTGAAGGCGGCCATCTTTGCGCGCCAAACACTCGGATGCATGAGCTCCTTCTGGCTCTTAACATGCTCCATCTCATAATGATCGGTAAGCAACGAGAAGATGTTTACATACTCCCCTGCCCATATCTTTTCTTTGATAGCTAGAGGGACATGTTGACCCAACTTTTCCCTTCGAGAGGGTGCCGACTCATCCCTCGCAACCGGCAAAGGCCGCTTACCTGAACCGGAAGCTGTATCTGCGACTGCCGCAGCCGGCAATGGCGCCTTCGTCGCTTCCCTTGTTTCCCGCAGCTGCTTCATCAACACCTGCGCGTCGTCAGCCGTGGCGCCCTTGCTACCTTTGCCCAACCATGCTGCTAATTGTGCTGCCAGCTCGGGCGGCATATCCTCTCCGGACACGGGGGTGACCACCACGGGAATCGGATTCCCTTCCTCCGGCACCGGAATGGGTGCCTCACGTGGGTTACAGGGAACTGGGACGTCTCCCCCCGCTGCTCCCCTTCTGGGCCTCTTGCCTTTTCCACCTGGAGCTGTTCCTGCCAGAGGACGTTTAGGCCCCCCTTCCTCGTCTTTATCCGCCATTCGCTTCTTCAGGTCGGTCACCTCCTTCATGAGAACACGCAGCATCTGTTCGGTAGTCATTCTCTTTCCCACCTTCTTAGGCATTCTCCGACAGAGTATCTGCAAAACAAACAAGAAAGATTACCACGCTCAAAATTGGCTCTTCGTTCCGTCTCGAGCTCACGTGCAGCGAGGAGGTGCAGCTTCAGAGCACAGGAACAAGAGGATGCTTTCTTGGCTTGTTGCTCCTTTTATCCGTCTTCAGGGCGGGCGTACACCCGCCCCTGCCTGCCCCAAGGGGCGTGGCCGGCCGCGTCAGTGTCTAGGCCAGCCCACTCCAGGGCGGGAAAAAGGCGCGCCCCGGCTACGCCGCTTCGGGCATACCAGCCGAGGCTCGCCTCCCGCCCAAGATGGCTTCCTGGGGGGATCGTGGTACTCCACCATACGTTCGGGGGGACCGAATGGTCGCCCCTTTCCAAAAGAGACCTTTACAGCACAATTTTCATATGCATTTTGCTAAAAATAAAAAGCTGTATGTTCTGTAGGGGCAACTCAGGAATCTGGCCCTTCAGAGATCCGGCCTCTCTTTCTTTCTCTCGTTCTCTTTCTCCCTCTCTCTTTCCCTCTCTTTCTCTCTCTTTCTATCTATCTATCTATCTCTCTCTCCCTCTCCCATAAACGACTGCATGGGTAACTTCGCTATGCAAGCGGCTCGCGAAGACGCAAAAAGCCCCGCGAACACGCAAAAATCCCTGCAAACACGCAAAAAACCCCGCGAACACGCAAAAATCAAAAATCCGCAAATCCGCGAATTTTGCAGATTGCGAATTCGCAAATCCGCAAATTTGCGGATCGCGAATTCGCAAAATTCGCCCATGCTTAATTTTAACCTCCCGTTCGATCCTACCCTAGACAGGGACTCTAAATGTAACTTTCGTAGCAACAAAGCCCATAAAGCGTTTACTAGACTCTGCAGCAGTTTTAACATGATAGATACATGGCGGCTACAAAACCCTGATGGCAGGGATTATTCTTTTTTACTCCCTTCCACATGACTCATTCTCCCGAATCGATTATTTATTCATCACCAAAAATGCTGTAGCTAGGATCGAGGATACAAGCATTGAGCCAAGGGTCGTATCAGACCACTCAGGCATCTCACTCACTGTGACGAACGCAAAACCAATACTCCGTCAATCAATGTGGCGCCTTAACGACGTCATCCTAAATGATGAGAAATACAGAGACCCTATAGAAACCGCCATAAAAGAATACTTGACAATTAATAAAAGGGGTGATATGACTGACTCCATTAGATGGGAAGCTCTGAAGAGTACCATAAGGGGCCTCATAATCAAGATAACTTCCGCGGTGAATAAGAATCACAATGCTGCCCTGTTAAAATTAGAAAAAGACATCTCAAAACTCCAAAATGAGTATCTAAACAATAGATCTGCATAGACGCTTAACAACTTAACGAATCAGAAATATGCCAATAATGAATTAATAAGTGAGAGCAGGAGTCTGGCTAGATAGAAGGAAACAGTTTAAAATCTGCGAATCAAATAAGGCAGGGAAGGGTTTAGCGGCATACCTTAAATTTAAAATACAAAAAAATATAATCAACTCCTTGGTGGATGACAAAGGAGTGGCCGATTCAGACCCCCTTAAAATCGCGGAACTGTTCAAAGAATTCTTTGAGAAACTGTATGCCAAAAACAAAAATGTTGAGAAGGATAGGGTGGGAAGCAATCTTAGCAAATGCGCACTGCCAACACTTACCATGACAGACCATGAGACACTTAATAAACCGATATCAGAATCGGAAGTCTCAAGTGCGATCAAATCACTTAAATGTGGGAAGGCTCCCGGCCCTGACGGGTTCACAGCAAAATTTTATAGGTGTTTTTCCCAGACACTTACGTCACCAATATTAAATATGTTCCACGAGACTCGCGAGACCGGAGAGGTGAAAGGGACACTAGCTAAAGCGGTGATAGCCGTACTACCAGAAGAAGGTAAAGACCCTAAACTTCCAAAGAATTATAGACCCATCTCATTAATTAACCTAGATTGTAAGCTTCTGGCTTCAATATTGGCACAACGCATACAGAAAGTCCTTCCAACCCTAATCCACCCCTCACAAGCGGGCTTTCTAAAAAATAGGTTATCTAGGGACAACACTAGAATCCTGGCGCATGTTATCGAGAAGGCAAAATTTCTATCCACGCCTACTACAGCGGTAACACTTGATGAGGAGAAAGCATTCGATAAAGCGGACTGGACATATTTGGAGGCTGTCCTGCACAAGTTTGAATTAGGTCCTTTCTTCATTAAAATGGTCATGTCATTATATGCTTGCCCTTCGGCGAGGGTAAGAGCGGGAGGGGCTTTCTCTTCACCGTTTAAATTACAACAAGGAACTAGACAAGGGTGCCCCTTATCTCCCTCTTTATTCCTACTAGCAATTGAACCCTTCCTATATCAAATCCGCAACAATGATAACATCCCAGGGATTCCCTTTAACGACTGCATTATAAAACTTACAGCATATGCGGATGATGTTTTAGTTCTAACTGAGAAGGCAGAAGAAGCAATACCTGCCTTGCTATCCACCATAGAGGAATTCTCCGACGTCTCCGGTTACTCTTTAAATAAAGATAAAACTGAGGTCAAACTATTGAATAACATGGGTAGTAAATACGTAATAGGTAATTCGGGGCTCACCTGGCAACCAAAGAGTTTCAAGTACTTGGGCTTAGAGTTTGAAAAAGATCTAATTACGACTCTAAAAATTAACGAAGAACAACTCTTAAGTAAAATAACCAAACTCCTAGAAGGGTGGTTTCCAAAATATTTATCGTGGTGGGGAAGAGCGGAGACACTGAAAATGATGGTCACTCCCTTAATCAATTACTTGGCAAGCATGCTCCCTATGACTTTTTCAGAAGATTTTCTACAAAAAATTGACAAACTATTCAGTACATTCTTATGGCAAGGGAAGAGGCCCAGGGTATCAATGAAAAAGCTACAAGTAGCCAAGGTAAAAGGCGGCCTGGGGCTTCCCAAACTTAGGAACTTACAAACAGCTTTTTTGTGCAAACAAGGGGCATACTGGTTTAGTGAAGTCTCAAGTTATATACCACTATGGATTGAAATAGAGAGCTCCATCATAGGCAAAGCCCCTCTCCCAGCGATACTTACCATGGACCTGTCACACCTTTCACACTCCAAGTATATCATGCTAAACACTAGGAGAGCACTCCTGAGACTAGATCAAACCCATAAAACTGGCCTCCAGGTAAAATAGACGACTTCCTCATCCTTATGGTACAACCCAAATATCCGGATTAGTGGGGTATCCCCCTTCTGAGAACATTGGTCAACAAAGGACATCAACATGGTCTTTGACTTATTTGATGGTCAACTGCCACTACCGTACTCTACGATCCAAGCTAAACATTGCCTTCAACCAATAGACTTTTATGAATTCTTAAAATTGAAAACGGTCTTATCCACACGCTCATTTACACCCTTAGAACCTTGGTTGAATTTGCTACTCCCATGTCTTCAGAATACAGGCCACTTTGTTTCGAACGTTTATAAAATGCTTTTACCAACGCTAGGCAAAGCTCAAAGACGAAACGAGGTTAAGTGGGAAGAGGAACCAAATAACACGGGCATAGACCTTGATTGGGATAAAATTCATGCTTCGGCTCTCCGAAACCAAGTACATGCTGCTCAACAGGGTTTTCTGGACCCCCCAAAAACTATTCAAGCTGAACCTAAGAGATAGCCCCACATGCTGGAACTGTACCCTAGCTGAAGGCGACCTACCACACATGCTCTTCCACTGCCCCTTACTACAAAAATACTGGTCCAACATCTTTGATTGCATTGAACACATATTTAAGATTAAACCAAAGAGGTGGTTTATCTATGTAATACTAGGTGCCATTGAACCAACTCTAGCCAGAGAACATGACCGTCAACTACTTGTTCTACTACTTACACTAGCGTGCAAAGTTGTCCTGTGCAAATGGAAGAGTGATGCAGAGGTTTCATTCAAAATGTGGAAGGAGTGGGTGTCATGCATTATAGGGGTAGACAACACTGCCCTGCACTCTTCCCCATGGCGTGTATCTAACAAACAATTGTGGAACGCCCTTGACGCTTCCTCTTTCTTGTTGGATCCTCCTTAGGAAGATGCTTATACCGTATATGTGTTTTACAAATCCCCCTATACTAGAATTAAGAGACACAGGTAATATTGAAACTTACTAAAAGTAGAATAAACTGGTAGGTGTGGTATTAGGCAACAGGTATAGAGTTATCTTGTATTTCCTCATGTTATTACCTAGAGAACGCATTCAGTAGAAATAACAGCGTATGTCAATTGTTTTCTTTCTTTAGTCCACGTATGCTCGATTTATTGTTTCTTATGATGATGCTTTAGCTGCTATAGTCTTTATATTAGAGAATTGTGTTCTGTTTTAAGACAGCTTCTAATGTGTATAACAATGTGATCTCAATGTCAGCCACAATATACCTAATTCAGCCATTGATATGTCATCTGATCTCTCGGTGTTATGTGGACGCATACTTTATTTTATTGCGTAATGGAATTATGTATGTATGTACAATTGTTTGTTCCTTATTTTCTTTTACCCTTTTTCTTACTCAATAAAAACGATTTGAAAAGAAAAAAAGAATAGTAATTTTTACCCCTACACTATCCAATACCTACCCTACTGTTGCACCCCCTGGAGTTAGAATAGTAATTTTTACCCCTATACTATCCAACACTTACCCTACTGTCGCACCCCCCTGGAGTTAGAATAGTAATTTTTACCCCTACACTATCCAATACTTACCATACATGCAATGTACTGGTATGCATTGTAATGGTATGCGTTGTAAATGTAGTATGCGTTGCAGTGAAATGCGTTGTAAAGGATGTTGCGGTGGAAAAAATGCGTTGTAAAGGTTTGCGTTGTAAAAGTATGCGTTGTAACGACATACATCCCTCCTGGAACAAGGTCAAGGACGAAGAAACCGCCAAAATCATGAACACCATCCATTCCGGCTCACCTTCCGATCCCTGCCCCCACCACATCTTCAAAAAGGCAAGCACCATCATCGCACCCCAACTTCGGAAAATCATAAACAGTTCATTCGAGACCTCCACCTTCTCAGAGAGCTGGACACCGAAATCAACGCCTTCCTCAAAAACCCAAGGCGGACCCTAAGGACCTCAAGAACTTAAGACCCATCTACATGGCTCCGCTCGCCAACATCGTCAGACAACACCACCTCAACATCGCCTCGTAGGCTGACAACTCACAGCTGATCCTCTCCCTCACCAAAGACCCGGCCATCGCCAAATCCAACCTCCAAGTGGTAATGAAGGCCGTCTCAGAATGGATGAAGACCACCCGCCTGAAACTGAACTTGGACAAGACGGAGGTCCTCATTCTCGGATCACCATCTCTGCATGGGACTACTCCTGGTGACCTACCGCGCTGGGAGCTCCCCCAACACCCACAAACCACGCACGTAATCTGGGGTTTATCCTGGACTCAACGCCCGCCATGACCCAGCAAGTCAACGCCGATTCCTCATCTTGCTTCAATGCCCTCCGAATGCTCCAGAAAATCTACAGATGGATCCCCACTGAAACCAGGAGAATGGTAACCCAGGCACTCATCAGCAGCAGGCAAGACTAAGGCAACGCCCTCTACGCAGGAACCACGGCTACACTCTAGAAGAGACTACAGCGCATACAGAACGCCTCCACACGCCTCGTCCTTGGACTCCCCCGCCACAGCAACACCCACCTACAAGACCTGCGTTGGCTCCCGGTCAACAAGAGGATTACCTTCGGGCTCCTCACCTACGCGCACAAAGCTCTCCGCAACGCCGGACCAGCATACCTCAACGAACAACTGTTCTTCTACACTCCTAACCACCAACTGCGCTCTGTCGACCTTACCCTGGTCACCGGCCCATGCATCTGTTGAAACGACCTCTGGTGGCAGATCCTTTTCCTACCTCACTGCAAAGACATGGAATACCCTCCCTGCCCACCTACGCAAGACCCAGGACCTGCTGACCTGCAGGAGACCCCTCAAGACATGGCTGTTAGACCAGTAGCTGCGCCCGTTCTCCCCCCGTCCTTAGCGCCTTGAGACCCTCCCGGGTGAGTAGCGCACTTTACAAATGTATTGATTGATTGATTGAGTTGAAAAAGGGTGTTGCGCACTCTGTATATGCGTTCCTGTCGCCTACTCATCCTCTGTGCTGCAGCTTGTATCCCCACCTGCCTTGCAATGACATAGAGGGCCGCCATTGGGTTGAGACTGATGCTTTCTGGGGCTGTTTATATGCAGTGCACCCGGTTACCACCTTTTTTGGGTTGGTGGCAATTTGCGACTCGCAAATATCGATTTTACGGGAAATCGCTCTTTCCGATTTTTCTTACATAGGTCTGCAATTTCTTTTGCGATTTCGCAGTTTGGAAGTGCTAATTTTTGGTCGTTGGCTCAAATTTCCAAAATAAGGAATCGCTCACTGGTTTCGCTTTTTTTTAGTGATTCCTTAATTTGAGCCTGTCTTTCCCCTCTCTACATTTCACATGGGTCTTTTGCGATCGCAAACATTGAGATTGTGTGCATTTGGGACTGCAATTAGTCTTCCTGAATCTGGGCCATAGTACCTTCCAACATTCTACAATACCGCAGAGTGCGTTAATAAGTATGCTGTCAACGGACTCCAGATATCTGTTATCAAGGTTCGATATAGCTCTTCTGTTTATGATTCTAATTACTCTTGCAAGTATGTGACATCTCTCAGCCATTTATCTAATTTTGGAACGGAACTCTTCGCCCAGAGCATCACTGCTCTTCTTTTTGCCAGTAGCAGTGCCACGGCTGCAAGCTTCCGATTCACTTGTTTCAATGATTTCACCAATTGAGCATACACATTTTTGGTTTGCATTCCACCAGCTCCATTATAATTTCTGTTAGTGCCTCACTTACTTGACCAATTGACGAACCTTCTCACACTGTCATGCCTTGTGTAGAAAATTAGCTTCTTCTTCTCTGCAACGTATGCCCCTATCATTGTCCAGTAATCCATATCTATACAAACTAGCAGGGGTATAGTACAGTTGTTGCAGATACTTAACCCGTTGACCGCAGCGCGAATTCTGCTGCGGTGTGGGCGAAATAATGAGTGGACGGGTTTGGACGGTCCCCAGCAGTCCAAACCCCGCCACTGTGACGTCGGAATTATTTGCAAATTGCAGATCGCTGTCAGTGCCGGGATGAAAACCCAAAGCAGACCTTGCAAAAAAAAATCAGACCAGCCGCCGAAAAATCCCTGGAGTTAACTGAACACTTTTATTGTTGTCTGAAACTTACTGGTTATACAAGGAATTTTGCAGCAGGTGCTTTCAAAACTGCTGCACTTCTACAAAACTGACCCCGCAGTAACAAAACTGGCCATTCACCCTTCCAGCCTCCTGGAGAAATGCGTGATGCCCGGCACAGCCAGTCTGGCCATGTTCCCTGTTTGCATTCCCATCAATGTACTGCAACATCTCCAGTCCTCAGGCCTCAGTGTTATGTCTAGTATAGCATTCCATTTCTCAAATGTGTTGTTCTGAGATTCTCCCTCTGTGATATTATGTATAAGCGTGGGATCAGTTTCTTTGGGGATGAGCTAGTTAGGAGTGTCTGCAATGGATTCAGTGTTGGAGGTGCATCTTGGACTTGAACATATAGGTAATTCATAGGGGACCTCAATCTTTAATATGTGAATATTAGTAAGGGCCTATTTCTTCCTGTTCCACAAATTTCTTCCCCGGGTACATATCTCCAAGAGTTGTCAGCTTGTGCTTCTTTAATATTTCTAATGCTCATTTCTCATGGATGAAAGATAATTTGGGATAGTATCCCTGTTGTAATGCCGGTGTATATAGTGTCAGCTTTTCTGCCCAGGCTCCTAGGGCCCGTCAGGCCTAAATCGTACAATCAAATGTATTTATTTCTTCTCAAGGACTCCACTTTCGTGTATGTGTAGCCATTTCTGACAGAGCTGTGCGGTGAGCGTCATCATTCTTATAGTTAAATGTGGCATGTGTGGAGGGGGTAAAACCAGTAGTATGCAAAATGCGCTTGAGCACAATCGTAATAAAGCTGTAAGTTTGGGCTCTGAAGTTTTGGAAATACAATCATTTTTAATAGGGTTAGTCTATCTCTCAGCGATGAAGGCAGTTGTATCCATCACAATACCTAATCTTCAAACTGGGATATAGTTATGTCACACCACTAGGCCTGGATCTCTTTGGATCAATAGCCCTAGATATTTAACCTGTTCTGTGCTCCATTCTAATGGTAAGTATAGTTTATAAGGCACTTTGATTTGACTCAAGAGCAATATATTAGACTTTGTCCAGTTAATGTTTTATTCTGAGTACCTCCCATATCGAATGCACTCTCGGATCACTGGCGCTAGATGGGCATACGGATCATGGACGTACAGTACTATGTCATCTGCATATTATGATATGGCAGGTGGGCTTTGACGGAAGCACTAAGCTCGCATGGCATGCCTCTGTGTAATGATACATGTCAATGGTTCTAGGGCTATCTCAAATAAAATTGGAGAAAGGGGGCCTACCTGTTGCGTGCCTCTTGTGATATAGTGGAGCTGATGTAACTCCATTAGTTCGTACCCTGGCCTGGGGGGCTGTGCATACAAGTTGTACCCAATCAAGTTAGACCTGAGGCATTCCCATGTAGTTCAAGACTGTAAACATATATGTACACTCTATGGCCGCATCCAACAACACCAGCACCGCCTATATGGATGGGTCCAGCTGGTGTAATATAGCAAAATTAGTCTGTAAAATATGAGCTGTGGATTGAGTGGTGCTAAAACCAGATAGGCCTGGCAGCATCATATGTGTGGGTAATGGTTGGAGTAATGCTTGGAGCCTAGGAGCCAGGAATTTTGCATCCATATTAATGAGTGCTAGCGGTCTGTAAGAGTCACAATTCTTGAGTGCCTTATCCAGCTTAGGTAGGACAATGATGAGGGCTTCCCTGAGGAAGGCGGAAGCATCTTTTAAGAGTTTCCCTCTGGAAGTATATTGAATAGGTGTGGTGCTAATTCTTTATAGAACTCACCAGTGAGGCCATCTCTTTCCGGGGCTTTACCATTAAGTATGGTGCTAATGGCCTCCTGCACCGCCTCAAGCGTAAGCGGTTGTACTAGGTATTCCCACTGTCCCAGGGAGAGACCGAGAGCCATGTCAATGCTCCAACTATGAGAATGTATTCTCTTTCTTTGACATAGACAGACTTTGGTAAGGGTAAGAGAAAAATGCTGTAGATTGCAGCTGGGAATGGAGTAAAAGGGTAGACTTCCAAAAGACATGCTGCAGACAACTGCACTTTAGGTGCTAAAGATGTGCTAATTGAGGAGGTGGAAGGTATTTTGGGTGAAGTAAAAATTCAGCCAGAAGGAGGTGGTGCTAGGCCTAAAATCACCCATTACTTCAAAGGTCACAACAAGAAGACCACTTCCCAGAGGAAAAGACTGTGCAGGGTTGTTGTTAATGATACTAGTCTGCCCTCGAATCCCATAGACCCCTGCCCTACTTCCGGCTACTGCAATAACAACCTTGTCTTTTCCGGTTCCCCTGAGCTAAGCACTAGCAGAAACAAGTCTCTCCCTAACATTGCTTGCTCTGACCGTTTTACCCCCCCTCATTAACGTGGAGAAGGATATTACAGGCGAAAAGTTCCAAAAGTAGCCAAGACCAATAGAATGGCGCAGGAGTCTGCCTGATGAGGGCTTAAAAATCTTAGGAAAGTACATGAAACTCTGAAAGAGACTGTGCAATCCCGATACTCTATGGTAAGAGAGCTCCAAAAAATCCAATCTGGAAACGTCAGAGAAAGTAAAGTCTCTCTCAGTCGTACAGTGTAGAAGACAAATAAGCCGAACAAGCTGTCAGCTGCGTGGGTAGCCTTGTAAAGGTGAAGGATTGTGGGGAAATTTACCCTTGGGACATCCCATCCATTAAAATACATTCAATTCCTCCTAACCTCACACAAACCTGGGCGATCACAACTCCAGAAGTTCTTATGCAGGCTTAGCTGTTCTTTCTTGGCCAATTGGTGGAGCCAATATACCCACCCCAATGTCCAGTCTATGTCCAATAACTCCTAATCCTCAGAGTCTGCCATATTGCAGGAACTGTCAGTCATCTATCAACAATGGCTATTGCAAATAGGGACCCCTAATTCAAAGGTGAGTCCCTTACATTCAGCGAGGGACCTTTCAGTACCATTCAAACCCCCTAGGTGGATTCATCTATATGACAAAGGTCCCTAAACTGGTGACGGCCCAACTGGAATCAACAGTATCCTTAGTCAACAAGTTGACACTTTGGATATGCAATAAATGCAAGGTTTGGGTTTTGCATTGTTTGGCAATGTGGGAGCAGGGTGGCACACTTCAACCACACTCCCAAATTGCATGCCACCACCCGCTCCCACATCGCCAAACTCCACCACTGACCACCCGCCGGATCACAAGGTGTAATCCAGGTGGGCTCTCCTGCAGCAGGTGGCCCACAGCGCTGCCTTTCAAATGCTCTTATGAGAGCCCTAGAAAGGCAGTGCGATGGGACCACCACAACCTGTTTCAGCACAGCATGGACTGTAAAGTCCATTCTGTGCAGGAACTGGGGGTGCAGAAAGACAGGGGAGCATACCATGTGTCCCCCTGCATGTACCTCTGTGCACAAGGTACCAGGGGGCCTTGTATGGTTCCCTTAGTTTCCTCACTGCCACCCTTTTCTTGACAGGCTCTATGCCATGAAATGGAGCGCAGGGAGGAAACTCATAAAATGCTTGGCGGTGCAGCAACAGCACTGCTAGCATAATGTGGTCTCAGACTGCTGCAAGACTGCCAGGGAACGCAGATCACTGGCGATAGCAGGGGTTCTATGGTGGTCCGACCTCCAAAGTCATAATTATGCGGTTGTACTACCAGTGCAGTGGTTACTGCACTGCCACTGTGGGTTTGGCGGTCCATTGACTCTTATGACAATATTAAGCTGGGTATAAGAAATCAGGACATAGTGGATGGACACCTAGCTCTAGAAGCCCGGCCGCCCCCCCCCCCCAGGATATACCTCTGCAATTGGACCTAGAGTTAACGAGTGGCAATGTTAGTTTGTGTGTCACTAAACGACACCCCCCACTCAAGGTCGTGAAGAACTAGGCTTATTTATAGATTCTGAGAGCGGTACCCTGAAGGTCATCAACAATTTTGCACCAATACCAGAGCAACAGGGCACAGTGTCCTTCCGCAGGCCCCATTGGAGAAATAAGATATGTTTCCATTACCTAAACCAACTACATGACTGCAGTGGGTCCCCTCCCATCTCCGCTCAAGGAAATAGATTGACTCCTTGACAACTATCATAGTACTGTGGCTGTTAACAGAGCAAACATGGGGGCTATGTCTGATCAGTGCATGGATAAGGTCAGCGGAAATTCACCGCCAAGGACTCCTATCAAAGGAAAGCTACATGTAGTGTCCTTTCATGGATTTTGGCAGGACTAAAAACTGAACTTATCAACACCCACGGGGGATCCTTTATTGATAACTATGAAGTTTGTGCCTTTCAGGAGATGCCTTATGATAGTATTTTACCTTCTTTTGCCCAGCTTTGGTTGAACCAAGAGGGTGACCTGTAAGGGGTTTAATTATCTGGGTAAAAAACCTGTTAAATTATAAAATTACCAGGTTGCCCATATCTTTTCCTGAACTTTTGGAGCTGTCACTGTGCAAATATCGTAGATGTGTCTACCTCTATAATGTTTAGAGTAGGCCCCAGAGTGTGCTCAGTAAATCACCTACTCTCACGCTGCTAGGTGATCAGTTTAGCGCTCTTCCCCCTAAAGAATGAACTTTACTGTAGTTGTAGGTGATTTCAATGTGACGTTTGAACCATTGGTTAATGGCTATTCAACTTTGACTGGTGAGGAAGATGCACAGTGGCTCATCCCAAAAATGTGTATCCCCCAAGCAACTAGACGTTTTACCCTTGCACTCCAATTATTGAGTATCACACTAAGGGCAGGATTAAGAGCCTGCAATGGTAGATCTGTGTTGGATCAAGATGGCACCCTTACTTTTAAATGTTTTAACAGCACAAGCAGAATATACTATATATTTCTATCCGTGCATACTTGGCCATCAATGAAAGACATGAGGGTCATAGAAATAGGGTATAGTGATAAGGATGCTTTGGACTTAGAAAATATTTGTCTTAATACCCCTAGCTTAGAGATAATAAAGCCTAGTCTCCTGGGCAATGCATTCCTATCAAACAACAAAAAGGTCCTAAAGTGGGAGTATGTAGATGTACACCTGATACTGTTAAGTAAATTACATTCAAATGTGAGTGTTGCCCTGGAAAAAATGAGCCATCTATTGGATGAAGGCTCAGTCTCTAAATTAATAATTAACATCCAGAAGGACCTATTTAAAAACTACAAGGATTTCCTTTCAAAAACCAAGGATAGAAATGAAGAGTAGATATAATCCACACCCCTGGTATAATATACAATACAGATTAATTAAATATTTACTCTTAGATTTTTTTAAATACAAAGCCAAAAGTGGCATCTATGTGGCCCGCATAAACTATAAAGAAGCAATAAAGCAAGCAAAAGCTTTCTGAGAGAAGAAGGGTTGGGCAGATCTGATGCAAGCAGCTAAATCTGGGGACGTTAAGACATTTTGGAGTATTTTATCACACTGTAGCCATTTCTCAGCAAGCCCAGTTGCTTTTCACATATGGCTGCATAGGTGAGTAGTCCACTTTGGGAAACTGTACTCTTTCCCCAATGCTGAGGAAGAAAACCGAGAGCTTATTGGCCCTAGCTGCAATAATATCCTAACTCAAGTAGATAGCCTTGAAATATCTAGCTCAGATTCATTTACAGTGCTCAAATCAACAGTGGCCAATAAGGCCCCAGGTGTGGGATGCAGTCAACAATTTAGAGACATACTTGGGGAGCTTATTTAAACATCCTATCAAGGGCAATCTTAGAAGGGGTTCTTATATCTAAGACCTGGCTCAGAGCCGAGATCGTCCCAATCTATAAGAAAGGGCAGCGCGACGATGCAAGGAATTATAGGCCAATATGCTTAATTGATTGGCTACAGAAGATCTTCGGCAGGCAAGTCCTAGGCAAACTGATTAGTTTCAAGCTAATAATATACTCTTGGATTTGCAATCTGGATTTAGACTGAAAACCAGCACCTTGGACCAAATACTGAGATTTAGTATCATATATTGCAAGACAGCTGTACTAGGGAAAGGCCACCTCTATGTTGCCTTTGTAGATTTAAAATATGCCTTTGATATGGCTCCCCGAAGCAAGCTACTGGAGGTTTCGGGAAATATGGGAGTGCCAGTAAACATTTTAAACATTCTTATTAGGCTCCATGAAAACAACCACATATAGCTCTCTGACTCCTTTAGGATAGAGAGGGCAGTTTGGCAGGGCTGTGATTTTAGCTTCAACCCTCTTCTCTCTATTCATTAATGTCCTGGCAAAAGTTTAAAAACTTTAGAAACAATGATGCCCCTAAACTTGTTCCTATGAAAATTCCCACACTGCTATTTGCAGATGATACGCTCCTCAATCCGAAAATACCTAGGGGACTTCAAACTATTTTAGATCACTTTATGTTGTACTGTGCAAATTGTGGGCTAGAGCTGAATGTCAGCAAAACTAAATGTATAGTGCTCAATCCCCATAGGTCTATACAAACTAGTCCACATGTCTACAACACTTCGCTTGAATTAGTAAAAACTGTTACCTAACGGGGAGCCACACAGTCCCACAACTTTAGCTGGAAGGCTGAAGTGAACAAAAGTGCACTAAAACTGCAGCAATAGACAGGCAATTCTTAAGATGGCAAAAAACTAAAATCCAGTCATTTAACACCAAATATAGAACTCTAAAAAAGTAAAGGCAAAAAGTGCCGCTTTGTATGACTCCGAACTTTGGGGCGACTCGGGTATTAACTAGTTGAGTGTGGTAGAGAATAGATTTCTCAGGCATCTTACTATCCTCCCATAGAGCACCCCTACCCTTCCCTTGCTTCAGGACATGAACTTAGGTCCGATCTCTTTTACCATTCATTTGAACTACAAATAGAATCTTATAGGTAGCCGATGAGGGAGCTTTTAAAAGCAATGGGCCACTTAAAAATCTTTTGGTTGTCCCACCTAAAGAAAATGTTCCACGCTTTAGCCCTCAAATCTCTCTGGGATAACCGAGGAGAGACCTCCTGATTCCCATGACAATTTTTTCTTTTTTTTTAAAGTTTCAAAACCCTTTATTTAGGTACCAAACATCCCACACAGCTTGCAGCCTACAACCCTGGGGCCGGCAGCGAAATATAGGCAGCACGGCCGCATCACCTGATCGGAACATACACAGCCAATTAGCCGACAACCCGGAGGTCCGGCGGCGTTCAGATAATATGAAATGTAAGAACCCCCAGCCCCAACGTAGCTTCACTGCCCCCCTTCCTGTCCCGCCCCCCATGCGTGGAGGTAGTCTCTCTCTTGTCAATAACTGTTATGACAACCCTGCTAGGATGTAGACCTAAAGAATTCCCTTGTGCTCAACAATACAAATTCTAACCCCAACAACCCCCCCACCCTTAACGCACAAACTACTCGCCTCCCCGTCCTACCCGTCTTGGAAATTAGACTAATATACAGCTCCTCCAACCTCCCCCCATGAACGAGCCCACACTCCATGCCATGTTCTGCCCCTCCCTACTGTTAGACCAACACCACCCAGAGCACCCTCCGCTTCAGCGTACCCTCAGATTCTAGATAGTCAGAGCAAAGCTCACAGCCCCTGCCCTCCCTATATACCTAGTCCCACTCCTTCCAGGTCCTTCCCCTTTCCCATGTAGCGCTCTTAGTTCAGTTAATTGTTCCATTAATCATGGCCAGCTTCCTCCTCCAGTAGTTCCTGACTGTCATTTGCCCCACCCTGTACAGTTTCCTCATGGTCCCCAGTGTTCAAATATGTCTGGTACAGACCCCAAAAATTATTTGGCCGACTCTTAGGCAGGAGCAGCTCACTGTAAGTTTCTGATTGTGTGCTGCAATATAGCATATCCCTGGCCCATCTACTTTTAGTTGGCAACGGGACCCTCATCCTGCATATAGCAACAACTCATCTGGCTATTAGCAAGCCTATATCTGCCAGGCGACGCAGTGCCACCGGAATTGTCCTGGAGTATCCCAGCAGCGCCAGCGCAGGATTAGCCGGCATCTCCGTTTCTAGTACCACACTCATTTCCGAAAAAATCGCATTCCAAAATGTATTAATACCAGGGCAACTCCACGCCATATGCATGAAATCTGCCACCTGTGCATGACAACGTTCACACTCAGCAGATTGTCTAAGCCCATATCTATGCAGTCTCTCTGGTGTGTAATATACGTGTTGAAGATATTTGAAATGGATCAGTCTGTGACTTCCGTTAAGAGACAGCTTCCTCGTACTTTTACAACAGTATTTCCACATTTCATCATCTATCTGCATTTGCAGATCAGGCTGCCACGGCATTCTGGCCTTCGAGAGTTGATGCTCCTTATGTTGAGCCCCTGTCTTAAATAAATTTGTGACCAATTTGTGAGGCGAGGACGTTTTAATCACATACGTGAGTTCCAGGATTTCCGGCGGCTGTGCCAGGTCTGGGCCCAAAAGGTCCAGTAGCGCAGTGCGTACTCTGTGGAACTGGAAGCGCAGCAATAGTGTGGCCTCAACATTCACGGAAGCAGTCTGCTCCCAGGTTTTCGCCACCCCATCTATAAATAGGTCTTCCATCTTTATGATGCCTAATTTATTCAGTGCACGCGTGACCCCTTTCTCTTCCAGCGGAGCGAGCCATACCACCCATTCTATCGGCATAAGTGGGGAGTATAGCAGTTCACAGTCCTGCTCCTGCAACAGTGCATGCCATGCATGGTTCGTGGTCTTAATCGAGTCCAGTTTGCCAATGCTGCGGTCAACCGGTTGGAAAACTGTAGCCGGTAGGGGGTATGGGTCTGCAAACAAACTTTCAAGAATCACGTGGGGAATATTAGAGTTCCCTTGTTTCCATGTATGCAGATGAGCCGCCTGGGCCACTCTGTAGTATCGTTCCATGTCCGGTGCACCCAGCCCCCCCAGCTCATATGGGAGCATAAGAACTTTCCATTGAACTCTGGGCTGTTTGCCACCCCAAGCAAGTTTAATAAGAATTTGTGTCAAGTTGTTGAAAAAGGCCTTAGACAGGACCACCAGGATATTATTAAACAGGAACAGGAATCTAGGTAAAACCACCATCTTCATGATGGCTATCCTTCCCATTAAGGACAGGGGAAGCTTGCACCATGTGTCCACATCCTCAACTAACTTAGTAAATGCAACCCAGTCGTTTTCCCGTACCAGAATGTCCGGATCTGTATGAAGCTGGATCCCTAAGTACCTGACCGGCTCCGTTGTCCATTGCAACGGGTATTCAATGTCAAATTGCAACGTCACAGGTGTTAGCGGGAACGCAACTGATTGGGTCCAATTCACTTTCAGCCCTGAAAGAGCTCCGAACCATACCATTTCTCTTAACACTGAAGAGAGGTTTGTTTCCGGGTCACGGACATACAACAATGTGTCGTCTGCATATGTAGAAATACCGATTTTATATGTTGGAAAGTTGATACCTTCGAACCTATGGTATTCCTGAAGCGCGCATGCCAATGGTTCCGCCACCAACACATACAATAATGGCGAAAGAGGACAGCCCTGCCTAGTACCTCTACTTATCTCAAAGGCATCTGTGACTCGGTCCCCCATCCGCAGTCTCGCTGTGGGCTTGTAGTATAACGCTCCTATCATCTGTAAGAAGGGTTCACCCAACCCCAATTTTCGAAGAACCCTCAACATGAAGGGCCACTCTACCGAGTCGAAGGCCTTCTCCATGTCAAGGAAAATCGCTAGCGCTTTGTTCTCCTGACGCACATGTTGCATAGTCCCTAGTACCGTACGGATGTTATAAGTGAGGTTTCTGTTGGGAATAAATCCCGCCTGTTCCGGTGCAACCAGCTCCGGCGCAAGTAACACTAGGCGAGTGGCCAAGACCTTAGCATACAATTTGGCATCCACATTTATTAGGGACAGCAGCCTGTATGAACCACGTGCATTAGAAGGCTTCCCGGGCTTCAGAATTGTAATAAGTAGTCCCTCCCTCATAGAGCTAGGCATACTGCCCTCCTCACAGATGTCGTCAAAGAGGGTGGATAGGTGCGGCACAAGTTTGTCTTTAAAAGCCTTATAAAAGCCCACTGTTAGCCCATCCGCACCAGGGGCACGGCCAGACCGCATCCCCTCCAGCGCCTCTATAATCTCATCTTTTTGAATGGGCATCATCAAGAATTCTCTCTGGGTGTTGGATAGTAGGAGCATTTTAATGTAGCTCAGGTAATCATCTATTTCCTCTTCCACTTGGGAGGATCTGGACTTGTACAGTCCAGAATAGTAATCTCTGAACTCCTCAATTATCTCCGCTTCTTCTGTGAGTACCTCCCCCAATGCTGCTACCAATTCACCTATCACCAGTGGCCGTCTGTCATTCCGCACTATTCTAGCCAGCAGAGAGCTGGGTCGCTCCCCCTCACCATACGTACGTGCAGCGGCGTATTTACCCATGTGTTGCACTTCCCTGTCCACTTCCTCATTATATTCAGTAATTAATATTTTGATTTGCTCTGCAATTTCCACATCTGAATTGTTCTGCTGTTGCAGTTTAGGTTCAACAGTTGGGTTTCAAAATGCTTTAACCTTTGCCTTATAGACTTGAGAACACTTGAGTTATTGGACATGGCAATACCACGGATGTTTACTTTAAATGTTTCCCACACTGTCTGAAAGCTATCGACAGACCGAACATTGGTCTCAAAGAAGTTGTCTATTTCCTCTGTCAGTTCTCCTCTGAATACCTCATCCAACAAGGAATAAGGGGGGAAGCGCCATGTAAATGGGGGGATTCTCTTTACCGGTGTCTCCAACACCAGGAGCAGCTGGGAATATGCCGAGAGGGTACGCGGTAGTATCGTACACCCCTTAATGCTTTTGACGACCGTTTGGGACGCCAGCCAGTAGTCGATTCTGGTATGAATATCATAGTAGGCTGAGTAGTGTGTGTACCCGCCCCTCAAGGAGTGTCTACTTCTCCAGACATCAACGAGGTCTTGTTTGACAAGTTCCGAATGCATATGCAAGGCTGCGGCCGATGGTCGTCGGACTGGCCCCGCGGACCTGACCAACTCCGGGTCAAACACTAGGTTAAAATCTCCCCCCCAAATCATTCTGGAGCAAAGATAAGTCCTACAATGCTGGGCTAGGGTATCGTAAAATTCTGGGGAGTCGTAGTTAGGGCCATAGACATTTACTACTATAAGGTAGTGTCCCTTGCCTACACATCTGGATATTAAGTAACGGCCTTCAGAGTCCGCTTTAAGCGCCGTCAATTTTAATTTGGATTTGGGGTTGACCCATGTGACCACCCCCCTGGAATGTGTTGTAAACTCTGCTGCTACACTGTTACCCCCGAACCCCTCAGCAGAAAGCATTTTGCTCGTGAGAGGGAGGTGAGTTCCTTGGATAAGTGCTAGATCAATGTGTTGTCTGTGTAGGTAATTTAAAACCTTTCTAAGGTTCCGATAATTGTTCAGACCTCTCACATTCCACGTCAACGCTCTCAGTGACTCGGGGTCGCCTTCTGCATTCATTACACTAGTACCAGTCATCCCAGAAGTGAGAATTTATATTCATCAAATGGTATTCGCCATTCCCGGAGTACAGTGCTGCGATGGGCGTCAACCAACATAGCTAATCTTTGACAAGTAGGACCGAAAGGCTGACCGCCTGACTTTACATTCAATTTCCCCCCCCCCACAAGAACAAAACACCCCCCATCCAACTTCCCCCCTCCCACAGCCGACCACCCCCAACCTGGCCTGGCAGACCCCCTTCCCTCCCCCCTCCTTTCCTCCGCTAGAACCATCCTTAGCAAACCCCAAACAGGCCTCTCTAGGGACCATCAGAGCTAATAGCGCTAGGGCAGAGGTCGCCAGGAAAAGCAAATAACAGCACTTCAGCACTGTGCACCTTAAAAATCGCCCCAGCGCCATCACCCCCTTAGTATCTATCAACGGGCGCCTAAATCGTTTCCCAGTGAGCCTACTAAGGATGTCCCTTCACTTTCTTTATAACCCACACAGAATTATCAATGCTGACCAACAATATACATTGTAGTGCACGCTGGAGCCATCACCGCTGAAAACAGTTTGATGTCATGCGTCTGCAATCTGGCATACATATAATGAAAAGCTCTCACCCAGCCTTGACACTGCTGTTCATTCACTGGCCCCCTTGTTGCTCTTAGATCAGTACTGCACAACGCACAGAGTCCAATGCAGCATGAGACCCCGCACACACAACGCTGTCCAGACTCCTACAGGTCCAACAGTGAGAAGGCCTGAGTTGCACCGACCCAGCTATTCCTGTTCGTCCAGACAGCTGTTATTGTCTTGCTCCCCATTTTGACTCCTTGGGCTGCTCCTCTGTTCCTTAGTCCACACCTTCAAAGATTTCTGGAGTTCTCTAGGGTCTGTGAAAAAGTGCGAATGTCCTTGTCTGTTGATCTGCAGTTCAGCCGGGTACAGCATTGCGTAGTCCAGTCCAAGTTCTCGGAGCTGTTGCTTGTATGGAGCAAAATGTTGTTGTTCCTCCTGCACTTTTGCAGTGAAGTCAGGGTATAGGGAGATATCCATACCTTCAAACTTTAGCTTCCCTTTGTCTCTTGCAACCCGCAACGCAGCATCTCTGTCTCTGTAATTTAACAGTTTTGCTATTATTGATCTATGGGGTGCCCCCGGGCGCGGGCGAGGACCCAGCGTGCGGTGTGCCCTTTCCACAATAAACATTGGCGAGAAGATGTCGTCTCCCAGGAGGGAGATCAGGAGTTTCTCCACAAAGAGTTCCATTTTCCCAGTTTGCGTCGTCTCCGCAACCCCCGTGATGCGTATGTTCGAGCGCCTCGAGCGGGCTTCCAAGGCCTCTGATTTATCCTGTATGACCTGGAGTAGTCCACTAAACTGTTTGCGGTCCTTGTCCCATTCAGTTTGCGCTTCCTCGACTTCGGTTAACCACCTCTCGGACATTTCGAGCCGTTTCGCGTGTTTGTCCACCCTCTCTGACATGCGATCCATGCGGTTTGTGTGGGCTTCAATCTTCGACCCAAATGATGCCATGCTGTCCTGCAGGCCTTTCTCCATTGTCACCAGCATATCTTTAATATCCGAATACATTGAGCCCTCTGGACCCCTGCTCCACGGTGATGATTCAGGGACCCGGGATTCCGGCGCCTTAGACCGCCGTTGGTCGAACGTTAGCTTGGTCTGAGTTTTATCGCCCTTGCCCATGGCAGTCAGTCAAATCTCAGATACAATAGGCATCAAAGCACGTGTTCAGTAGCAGATTCTGAAGTAGTAATCCAGCCACAGGTCCCGCGTCTGATTGCTCCGGCGTGCTTGGTGAGGTCACCACTCCGCAACACCCCCAGATTCTGACGCCCAACGCGTATAGCACTCTCTAAGTTGGCGCCCAATAAGTTATAATGGATTCCAAGGGCTGCGCTGCCGTGCCTCCTGCGTATAGGGTCTAACTTCTTCCCGCCTTTTCAGCCACATGCGCCTGAATGTGTCCCAAATATGCTTTAGCAGAGTCTCGTTGTGGGTCAGTGGGGCCAGAGCTGCAGCCTATTTTCCCTGTGTCCTGTGCATCAGGCCTTCCTTCTGTCTACAGCCCCGGCCGCGTCCACCCGCATGTGTCCTAGGTCTGCTGGCGTGGACACGCTCTGTGGATCAGCAGGTCAGTGGAGCCTGGCTTGCATGTGTCTCCTTTGCCCTTGTTTCTCTGGGCTCCCTCCGGGACCAAGTGTTCAAACACCGTCTGACCAGGCGCCCACAAGACGCTTGCAGGCCTAGTAGACACTTGACCCTCCTCTGTAGCCTGATTTGTAGTGGGGGCAGGCCTGGTGTCCCAATGTTGTGGCGCAAGGTGGCGGGGGCGCAGCAGACCCGAGTCTCCAGCCCTCGCTATCTTCCCCCAGATTGATGACCTTACCTCGCGTCTCCTGCCAGCCTGTGGTCGTGTCAGCCCTTACGTGCCTTACGTGCCTGTTCTCCCCCGATCTCAAGTTATTTATCAGGCGCGGAGACGAGAGCCAAGCACGGCGGACCCGCCTCCTGCAGGGGCTGCTCCGAGTATTGATCGCCAGTGTTCGTGCTCGTGGCACAGGCCCTTCGTACCAAGCGGTGCCCCCGAGTCCAAGTCCGGAGCCAAGCCCGTCTGTAGTGCAGTTGGCTCCGGGTAGCTGTTTTGTAAGAAAGGGGCCGAAGTTTTTGCGGCCTAGTGTGTAGCCGGCACCAGGCACCCGCTACCTCCACCGTAGTTACAGGGGCTTTGCAGGGCTACCCTCCGTCCTTGCACGCCGCTGCAGCTGTCCTCACCCCCTGTCGCTTCTGTGTCCAGGCAATGCTTGCAGCGTCCACCGCTCTTTCAAGGCTCCGGCAGGTCCGGGTACGTCCCCGCCGATCAAGCCGCACGTACTGTGACGTTCGCTGGGCAGCTCTCCAGGCAAGACCGAGGACTGTGGCCTAGTCCGCCAGATAGCAGTCCCGCGTCGCAACTCTTTCACCAGACGCCGTTTTTCTACGGTGAGCGCTTCCGATGGTGCAGCTGGCTTCCGAGGGATAACACCCCCGCAGGGAATTGCCTGGCTCAGTCGAAAAAGGATTCTTTGCAGGATCTTTTGGGGTAATGGCGCGGAGCTCAGCACCTAAGCGTCCTCCATCGACGCCGGCAAGCTCCGCCCCCCTCCCATGACAATTTATTAAGGACTATTTGGGGTGAAAAGATAAAAAATTGCAAGTCAGGTAGTTTAACAGACCAGTTTTTTTATCATGAAGCCTTGCTTGATGCCATACAAGGCATTCTCCCAATGCCGCTTTAGCTGAAGTTTAGGTATCGGACGCTCCCATTAGCACAGTTTACGTCTAGGTGGGAGCACATAAATAGATCTATTAAATCCTGTCTAGTATTCAACAATTCAAAACCAGAAGGTAGAGAGCTAAGGCTATAGGACGGCCGTCCATGTCCCTAAATATATTTTCCTAACCAAAGGGCACGGCCAAAAGCAATGGCTGTCTTACGTATGTGATGTCTGGCACCTCAAAGGTTTGTTAATAAAACCCTCACACACCAACCTGGTTGATGTCATGCTTCATCATCGGGTCCCAGTCAGGTAGCCGAATGCTACCCGGCTGTGCTGCGACACCTGTTTACAGTGGAGTGGGCTTTGAGGTGTAGTGAATGTGATAAAGTGAGTGAAAATACTATTAAAAAATACCTCCAGATTGCTACCCGCTGCTTTATTTTTGGTGATCTGGGGTATGTTTAAAAAGAACTAGAGAGTGGATAATATGTGCCAGATACTATGTGTAGCTGTATTTATCATCAGATGGCCGACATGTTTCCGCCCGTACAAAAAATATAAGGGCTTTCTTTAGGACCTCTCCAATCAAGTGAATAATGTGACAAAAAGTGAGTGGTAAAAAGTTACCACGTGAAGAGCGTTTTAGCCGTTACTTCCCAAAAGAACGGGAGAAATGTTGCTAACTGACATTTCTCCTACTCCTATTATCTAGCCTCACACTAACCTGCAGAGCAATAAGAAAAGTAGCGCTAACCGCGGTTATCTGTACTTTCCTTACGCCTGCTTTTCATCGGACTTAGCCATGACATTCAATGGAAGGTGTATATTGTGGCTGAGTCTGCCCTGTCCCAATCAACAAGCTATCTCCAAACGTTGTGCGATTATCGCTGGATTTCCAGCGATAATTGCACATTTGGCAGCTTGCGCCTGGAATTTTATCGCTGTTGAGATAAGCATTGCTGATAGCACGCTATCTCAGCAATAACATTCAGTGTTAGCCGACGATAATTATCCTTGTGCTAAGCGCACTGAGCAATAATTATCGCTTGCCTTTGCTGATATGCCCCTACGTTCTTTCTCAAGTCTTAGAAAGCATGACTGTATATTTGTGGACTGCACTTCCTTTCTTTTCTCCTGCTGCTGGATATGACTATATTATGTTACAATCTTAAATATTGTATAAGGGATTGTCAAAAAACGAACTGAAAATACTTATATATAATAGGAAATGTATTGTATTGTTTATTTTAGGATTTGATTGTTTTCAAATAACCTAAGTCATTTGATTGTTTTTAAATGCTGGTATATGTTTTTTTTGTTATTACTACTACTATGATCTAGCTGCCATATTTTTTACTGTATGTTCTATGGATTTGTAATCCGAAATAAACAATATGATGGATCTTAAGGAGTCACCCTTATGTAGGCCCTATGTAGAAATGTAAAGAAAAATGTTCCTTATGGCACCTAGCACCCAAAAGCTATTTTCACTGTAGGAAGGCTGGCTGGCCCCTTGAGAAACACTAGGCAGGAATAATTATTATTATTTCTACAGCTTGAAAAATTATAAAACTATTATTTTTAATATTTATTAAAAGCTCAACGTAATGTTTAATTTATATGTTTGATAAATATGAAGGGCAAGAAACTTTTAAAAAGTTACCCATTCTCTGAATGAAGCTACTGGAAACTAATATGCCTGAACTGTCTCCAGGCTGGTGAAAAGCACTGATGAAGTGTGAAATCTGCTCCTGGAGCTGAGACCATGGCATGGGTATGGTGATGTGTTTTTGTTCCTTTGGAAGACCAATTGAGCTGTGCCCAGGAACTTCATTTACTACAAAAAGCTCTCACCTGTCAGAACACTCTAGACCTGTGGCAGAACAGAAAATTGACTGCATTTGCTGCTCAGAATTTTTTCCATGAGTGCAGAGACGCCTCCAGAATGCAAAGACTAAGCATTAGTAACTTTATGAGTTGTAATTTCCATTGTGAATCAGGACCACAGATGGTTGGACTTGTCCCACTTTAGTGGTTCACCCTGACATGGATTGTGGCTGTTGCGTGAACAGGGTTCACCCCCACTCAGCAAACAACCCAATTTTCCACATTGGTGGCAGCGGTGGGATCCAGGACTAGTGTTTGTGCAGTTCCAATAATGGTTTGTCTAACACAAGAATCCTGTATTAATAATTTGACCTCTTTTTAAATTATACTTGGTTTACCATTGGCTTTATCCCCCATTTTCAAATTTTAGGTGCCCTACATCCCTTTTAGCTGTAGTACCATGGATGTATGGATCTGATCAACTCTGACACCCTAATACTTACAGAGCTTCTGAAGCTCTGTAAGTATAAGGGGCTGAAGGCAAGCATGAACACTACAAAGTTTAATCCTCTGTTAGCCATCAGAGCATATGAGGATGTACAGAAGTGGCAGTCCATCCCACATGGGGATGATGAGGAGGAAAGAGCCCGGTTAGAAGTGTTGTGTAGTTCCTATAGTACCCATGCAGGACCTGCGTGTTTGGATAACATAAACTGTGGGATTGGTGGCAGATTGGTTCCGTACACCCTCACAGAGAAATGTTAGCCTATTTGCATTTAAGCTCGCTCACAGTGCCACTTCTGTCTCTTCTTATCAGGGAGAGATTTGTTTCTGGCAACCTTAGAACATGACAACCCTGATCCCACAAGATCGTGGACACAATGTACTACTTTTAGTCCAGTCACTCGTGCTCATTTAAGTTTATCTCAGAGATACACAGTAAAAACAGTCTGGGAGTTTCAATAAGGTTTTATTGAACAGTTGTTATTCTCGTGTAAAATATATGAGCTGCAACAACCATTAGACAGTAGCAGAGATATATGATTAGCAGTACAGTGAATATAAAAGGATAGTACAGTTCTTCCATCTTGCAATTAGCATGAATAAATACATGAATATTAAATGCATGATAAAAGTGCGCGTACTCCTACGATGCCTAACTAGATGTACCTAAGTGTACCTAGCATGTGAGTAGGTGTAAGGCCAATAATCCCTCTAGGATGTAGTCAAACCCCATTACCTGAAGTGTGAGAATGTAGGAGCCCTTCTTGGTCTCAAGTTGGACACCCCGCAAGGGCGGTGCAGACCACTGTCAGCTGGAGCGCCTGCACGCAGGAGCCTCAGTGTCTCTGCTCAGTGTGTCGGCCTGGAAGTCTTGGTTCCCTCTAACTAATACTAGCAAGAGGTGCTGCATTTATACAGAAAAGTATCTAGGGCTCCTTGGTCCTTTGTTGCTTGTATTAGCCATTGTTGGATTTGAGGATGACATATGGGATGAACCAAGAGCAACGATATGGGGAGGAAGGTGGTGTAGCCCCAGCCTGGTTTCTAGGAACTCTTATGAATATTAATTCATAATGTCTGAGTCTATTGATGGATTTATAGGAATCTATTGTTTAGGGGAAACCCTCCTGCTGCACCCATTACTAGAACTAGGTAAAAGGTTCAATCCTAAAAAGGCTTGCTACAGTGTAGTGAACGGGAGGTAATGTAGGTGAAGGGGTATGATGTTACCCGGGCCTATATATTAGGGTTCCTATATGAAACATAACACCCACTCCTCTTCCAAACAGTCAACAATGATAAAAATGCTAGTGAACTATTTTCTTTACTACATAGTAGTGCATAAAACATTTATCAATGAGCTTTGTAAAACAATGTTTTAAAATATTTTTAAAAAATGCTTAAAAAGAAAAAGGGGAGAGAAAAACCTTTCTCTACGAAATCAGTTTGTTTTGAATTTTCCCTCAAGTCACAGTCCTAATTGAGTTCGCTTATTTAAGTTGAATTCCTACAAGCATCAAAGACCATGCTTTTCAGTGAGAAAGTGTCATTTTTTAGGAAATGTTTCAAATTTAGTTAAGTTTAGAAGAAAGGAAAATCCAAATTCTTTCCCAGCACACCATGAGCCAGTTATAGTTGAAATTTCCTAGCTGGAAGACGCAACATCATTGTTGCTTGCTGCTACAGGGGACGGTCCTTGTAACACCTTGCAGAGTACGTCAGTGGAGCACAGATGATATACAGTACTGCCAATAACTGGTGTAGAGGCACCTGGGTGCTAGTGGTGCTAGTGGTGCTAATGGTGGAGCTAAAGATAAAGCTCAGCTAAAGCTCAGCTCCGTTTCCAGCTCAGAAGCCACGTGGGGTACCGACGGACAGAGCGGGGCTTTAATTCCAGAACTGTTGCCAGGTGAGTTGAGATCTATTCCTCGTAAGACACGGGAGCTAACAGCATCCTGTAACGTACGGAGGATCTTCACACCTGAATATCAGGTTACTTGGTTGTACTTGTTCAAACCTTGTGTTTTTTCATTCACATTTTCTTGTATTTTTCACCTTGCAGTAGCAAACATTTATAGTGGTCCTGAGGAAGGCCAAGGATAAACTGATATTCCTGAAGGCTGAAACATCTAGACCAGTACCAGTTACATTCAAGCAGTTATTTTGTCAAAACGCCTTTGCACTGTTTTTAATTTGAATAGCAGAAGACACTTATAAAACTATTTCTCTTCTACTACCAATTTTATCATCACTTTTCACTCTCATGTACTGTGTCCATCCCTCACATACACATCTTATCTGTTCACATCTGTAGGATCTGATACAAGCTCCTTACATTTATCATTCTGTATTAAAAACATCCGTGAGTTCCCCTCTCTTGAAAGAGAAGGTTATAGCCCTTGGTTACACTATTGTAGAACCATCAGGAGATCCCAGATGATGAAACATGTCACTTCGGTGAGTGATGGGAATCTGTCCTTTCTTAAGGATTTTCTTTTTTAAGAATGTTCCTTTTTTAAGGTGGTGTCCTCTGATAATAGCAATACAGTGCACTAGGTCCTTGCCTAATGTATGGTCTGTCTAAGACCCATTAGACCCATGGATAGTTCATTTGTTTTGTGGACAAAGTTGTTAACCCACTGTTTACAACAGCTAACGATTTTTCTAAGTTAATATGGTCGATTTCCCGTATTCTTTCTGCAGCCTATTGTTGGGGTATTTTCCTGATTTCATTATAGGCAGCATAACTACCAGCATATATGAAACGTTTCTGACATGTCTTTCTGGGATATAATAAAAAATCCCTAAGATCCATGTCTTGTGAGAGTAAGGCTAAGTGTTGTTTCACTACTGTGAGTGTTGAGGTTTCTAGCCAATCAAGGCACAACTTCCTAACACTGTAGGATGTCACTACCCCTGAGTGTTCTCTTTGTACGTAACGTAGGTCTGGCCTATGGATACTGTACCCTTCGGTAATACCAAAGAATCTCATATGACATATGTGTTTGTCTAAGGGCCAAACCACCCATTCTTTCCAATTTGGGTCTGTTCTATTGTACTGTAAAATGTCATCTACTGTTGCCCCTTCCTCTGTAGATGATTTGCCACGCCTGTGATGGTGTTGAATTTCAAGGTGTATTAAGGTCCTTTATCTTGGCAAATTTAAGACAGGATGTCTGTTGCACAATTTCGTTTTGAAAAATTATCTGCTGTGGAATGAGCCATGCTCTAAATAGTGCTTTAGTTCCCTGGATCTGCCAGTCTCTAGAACCCCAGACTGAATGTATGTCCATTGTGTCGTTCCATAGGTCAAAACCCTGTTCAGAAAATTGGGCAAAAAAGGAAGTCGAGTAAATCTGTTTGGTGTTAGCATAATTTTCAGTGCCAATATCGGTGTAACCTTATAATAGTATGAGGTTGTGTCTGTGGTGTTAGACCCAGAAAAATATGAACATTTCTGTGCAAAGGTATGCAAACTACTCTTTGGCAGTGTAGGGAAATGTTCCTACTGATGGTATTCAAAAACATTTCTAGGTGAAATAGATTTGTGTAGGAAATGATGACGATAATGTTAATAGCGCTACAAAGTGTCATTGTCTGAATTTCCTTCTAACATTTCAGTATTCGGAAATGCTGCAGTTTTTTCTAAATCAGATAACATGTTATTAACAGTTTCAGTGTCCCAATCATCAGAAAAAGTACTTGAGGTAATGATATCACTTAATAAAATTTTAAATGAATGAGAATTTTGCAAAAGTTAGGTCAGGCCGAAAATATCAAAATCAACCTTGTCCGAAACTATACCGTCCGGTATAGGAACTGCTGTAATGGTCACTGATGACAAGTCTCTTTGTTCACGATGTGATGATTGATGTGGCTTTAAAATCAAGTTGACCTTTTGGGCTGTAGTGCTTTGCTGGAGGTCCATTAAAAAGCATGCTAAAAGTTATTATTAAGCCTAGCCATAAAAGAAAAAACAGAATCCCAGTAATTAGCCAGAGTTCTACCCAAGGTGATACCAGGTATGGCTTTGAAGAAAGTGAAGAAAGTTCTTGATTTGCTGCTTGAGTGATTTTTAGGCGGGCGTTGTTTTGGTTCCCTTGGATCCAAAGAAAACTTATCAAAGTTCATGAAGTATCCAGAAGCAGTTCGATCAATTGTATTGGGATTTGTTAAAATTGTATTTTGCTCACGTCGAGGCAAGTTGATGTAGACATCTGTACTTGGTCTACTTGCAAGTTGGATGTTTATTTGAGTTGGATTTTGAAGTTCGGGTTCAAGAGAAATGAGTTCCATAGCATTGTTGCATAGTCCATAATTCCGTACAGGAGGCTCTTCAAACGTGATGAGTTTTTCTGTTTGAACTTCTTGGATTGTAGCAAGAGGAGGGGTTCTACTACTATGGAGTCCACTAGGCCTACTGTTTAGTATCAGCCATATAGTGTGATTTATTTAAGTCAATTGAGACAAATCTTTTCTCTTTTTTCCTGACAAGAGGCGGCAAAAGTACAGTTCTTGTTTCTTGTACTGCTAGGACCGGTACAGGTTTTCTGTATGATGGCCCAAATTCTTTCTTGTCCGCTATTTTTTCTCTAACCAGATCCCCGACTTTTGGGATCCTGACAGGACTTGCTGTGACTGCCTTAACTTTCCCAGTGGCGGTCTGTTTTGTGAGGACGTTGCTTTGTCTTGTCCTGGATTCATTCAGATAATTTAAAACATTCAAATGATCATGGATATCAAATGGTTTTTCATTTGCCCTGTGCCTTCACAATCAAGATCAGGTACCAACATTCTCATCCCAAATAGGACCTCATATGGAGTGACACCCCCTTAGGGAACTTCTTGGCTGATTATTGAGGGCTCTCTGTACCCCATATAAGTGATTGACCCAACTACCGCCCTTGCCTAATACGCTAGCTGTTAAAGACTGCTTTAAGTCTTGTTTATTCCTTTCCAAACCGAATTTACCTCAGGATGGTACGGAGAGGAGTACTGCAATGCTACGCCCATACTTTCCAAGGCCTCTTTGTAAGCCCAAGAGCTAAAAGTCGGGCTACGGTCAGAATGTAACGTACCAACTCCTTATGTCCCTATAAAGACTAGCAAATCTTTTATAACAGTCCGACTATCAGCCGAGCGCTAAGGCCAAACCCATAAGAATCTTGAGCATGAATCCACTGCAACCATGATATACTTTTTAGCCCCATCAGATTGTAAGGGCTCACAGTGATCCAAATACACACATGCAAGAGGTTTGCCTGATTTTAATAGTGGTGTCTGTGCCGGGCGTGTTATGGTGAACCCCTTCATCTTCTGACAGATGTCACATTTCAAGACGTAGTCTTTAGTTTGTTTGGTTAGTCCTGGCTACCAATAGCGCTGCTTCAATAAAGAGTCGCTGTAACGCCTGAGTGCACAGAGCCCAAACTCTTCTGGGCTGCTAGTATTAAACCTTACCTATGATCCATATTTGGTATTACTCGGGGCGTGGCTTGGCTGGCTGCAAGATGGCCGAACTCTAAGTGGGCTCTGCCGGCCAAGCTTCTGCTGAATCCACCACAATCCTACAGATGACGGCTCCCTCACCGCCTGGCCTGAACATCCCTACCTTCATCCTGCCTCGGGGTGCCGCTGGGAGCTTCTTGCAACTTGCTCCACCATTCCTGTCCTGATTTCCGGTCCCAGGCTTATACCTCTGTATCAGACCGTCCAGCTGTTGTCTCGAGGCCTGCCTGCCTCGGATCCACTACGCCTGAGGCGCTGCCTCAGCATTTGCCTGTCTCTGCAAGCGGACAAGCCTGGTGAGTGTTCTGCCTGCCGGGGGCTCTCAGCTGCAGGGTTTGTGGGCCCACAGGCTGTACCACCTGCCTTCACTACCGACAAGCGCGGGTGCTTGACTCACTTCACTTTGGCTGGGCGATGAGGGCATCTAGCCCCCGCCAACCCACCCCACTGCTGCTCCCCTTTGGCGGCGCGATTCCCGTCCTCTTTGGCCATTGGACGTGGGCCCATTGCCTCTCTGCCACCCGGCCTCAATTTACGGCCCACCTCCTCTGCTGGATCTTCGCCGGCCCGGCATGAACATTCACCCACCTTTGCCCTGCATTGCCGCTGGCTGCCTTGGACCCTGTCAACCTCCCGCATTGTGCGCAGCCCTGACTCGGGGCTTCCCTCTCACGGACTCCATCAGGGGGTCTCCCCACGCTGAGGCTTCTACAGGCGGGGCCTTCCTGCCTTTCACTGCTGCCAGCTCCTGGAAAGGCCTGATCGCCGTGGAACCAGGTGAGTGCTAATGCTGCCAGGGGCTGCTGCGGCTGGGCTGGGGGGTGTGTGTGCCACACCGTGGGGCCCCTTCTCCTGTATAGTATTCACATTCCTGCTACCCTGTGGGGTCCGGCCCGTGTGTGTCAGGCCTCGCTCCCCTCCTTGTATCCCTGCCACAGCGCATCCTGCGGCTGCACCCCCTTGTCAGCACCTGCACTGCCGCCACTATTGGTGTCCCCTGATGAGTGCTCCACGAACTCCACAATTGCCCCCACCTCCAGGCTAGAACTGTTTAACTGGTGCCACGTGCTGCTGGGCTGCTTCCCTATTTCCCGGCTGACCTGGCGGCCCTGGGAGGCCTGCTAATACACCGCCGCGGCAAGGGGAGGCACGGTTCACCTTTGCTCCCTCCTTCTGGTGCCTTCCTGGGTGCCACCCCCAACAACTTTTACCTGCCCTGCCAGATGCCCTTGCACCTGTGGGTGCTGTCAGTCAGCCACCAAGTGGTGCTCCTTGCTCGTCGTCCCCTCGGCTGGTGTCATGGATAAAGCTGATCCCAAACAGCCCAGTCTCACCTTCGATCAACGCCGCCAGATGTGCCAAGAAAGGTGCGACCGCCGAGGGACGCGATTCCAATCCCCCCGCGGAGATGACCTCCTCCCGGGAAGACAATATCAAGACCATCATGTTGGAGGTCAAGTCTGCCGTCTCTGGCATCTCTGCCCAATTGGACCAGCTCTCCTCACGCCTGGATGTGATGAAGTCACGAGTGGTCTCACACGACAACCGTCTCCTGCATGCTGAGACGAGGATCTCTGATGTTGAGGATGCTGCAACCCTGGATCGCCAAAAACTACTTCAGATGGACAAAATCCTGGAGCTCATACGTGCCAAAAACAAAGACTTGGAGGCATGCTCCTGAAGGAGTAACCTCCGCTTCCCTGTGGTACCCGAATCCACAAACATTTTGCTTATGGAGGATTTCAAAGAACAACTGGTGCACAAACTGTACAGAGACGTGCTCTCCCCAGTTTTTATTGTAGAGTGCGCCCACCACTCCCTTGGCCCCCGTCCTGCACCTTGATTGCCGGCTCGCCCCATCATTGCCAAAATCCTCCATTTTCGTGACCGCAATGCAATCCTTGGGGTGGCCAGGGACAAGGGTGAGGTCCGTCACCAAGGCAACGTCTTGTCCTTCTACCCTGACTACACTCTGGCGGTTCAGGCCACCTGGCGCGAGTTTCTGCGTGTGAAGGGCATCCTCCAAAAACACAAGATCCCGTACTCCGTTGCGTATCCAGCCAAGCTGCGGGTCTGGCAGGGCTCCAAAGCTCTCGCCTTTCCTGATCTCAAAGATGCTCTCATCTTCGCCAAGAAGCTCGATCGCACCAGCAGCTCCACTCCAGCTCCATCTCTGGAGTCTGCATCCAGCATTTTAAGTGACATTGACTGATTATCTCGTCTTCTACGGAGCTATCTGTATTCTGTTCTCCATCTTGATTCCCTGCCCGGGGATCCCAACAGGTTTGATCTGCAGTGAACGGCTCTCGGCGGTCCCGCAGAAGGGCCCGGTCTAATTATACCTTTGCTAGACTTTGCATATTCTGTCATCTGCTCTTCATCTTTGCTTTGGCCACCCTGTATCTTTTGCAGGGGTGTATGCTGAGCGCAGCCATGCACCGTGGGATAATCCCCACTTTGGTCCTTGACTTTTCCCTTCCGAGTTGTGGTTCCCTAGGGTGGGTTTGGGTGGTGTTTCAACCCAATTGTGGGGGTTGGTGTGGGTGGGGGTTGTCCTTCTTGGAGTTGAGGCCTTCTTCTGAGGCTTCTTTGTTTTTGTTCCATTGTTCTTGGTAAATGTCTTGTATCTTCAAAGATGTTGCTCCAGCATTGTTGCGCCGCACCTGTCTGCACCTCCATATTAATTCCTTCCACGACACGCTCCTGCGCATGGCACTGGCTGCCATTTCATCTTGCATGTTTGACCCATTGGCCCCCCTCGGAGCCCTGTCTTCTACCCTGGTTGTCTACTGGCTGTCATCCATCACCTCCTATGTTGTTGTGTTGCCCATTTCTTCTCCAGCCGCTAACACTTCCACATCCATCTGTAGAAGCGTCCCGGCCCCCTCCCTCTTACCCCTTGGCATCCACTCCTCACCCCCTTTTTCAATGACTGACACAACTTTCTGGATGTGGAACATACGTAGCCTCAATGACTGTCGCAAGGCACGTACCCTTTCTGATCACGCACCCGCCCAGCTACGCCTTCGTATCGCCCTCTCTCCTCGGCTTCCAACTAATGCGCTGCGCGACTCTGTTTTCTGCGATGCAATCCAAACAGCAATCACTAATTATTTTGAACTCAACGAAGGCTCTGTGGACTCTCCCTCCACGCTGTGGGATGGCTTCAAAATTGTTATCCAAGGAGAATGCATCTCTAAACAGTCTGGAGTCTTACGGGCCATCTGCAGCAGGCTCGATAAATTGGAATCGGAAATCAAATTGCTGGGTTCCTCCCACACAGTCAGCCCTGGCCAAGACTTGCTTGCCCAACTCCGCAGCAAACACACAGAATTAACTGAGGAGGTCAGTAGGGAGCTCTCCTTATTGGGCAGGGAGGCTTTAGCGCGCCACTTTAGTGAGGGAGATCGCCCCGACAAGACCCTGGCCGGCCTGCTTCGCCCGCCCCACGCCGCATCCTACATTATTGCACTTCAGTATGGTGGCCCAGCTCGAACCACATCCCCTGCCGAAATTCAGTCGCATTTCACTGACTTCTATGGCTCGAAAATTATCATCTGGAATATCTTGATGAGCCCTTTTCCAAAGAAGAGATACTTGCTGCTATTAATGGCATGCCCGGCGACAAGGCTCCTGATCGGGATGGTTTGCCTGCATCTTTTTATAAGACTTTTGGCCCAATCCTAATACCAGCATCTGGCTGCTATGTATAACGAATCATTTGAGTCTGGTCAATTCCCTCCATCGCTCCGGGAAGCCATTCTGACCCTTCTTCTCTTACCCGGTAAACCTCTCGAGTTTCGTGACTCTTATCACCCCTTTCCCTTATCAATACGGACAACAAAATCTTCGCCAAATTGCTTGCTTCTCACCTTCTCCCTCTTATGCCACATATCCCACTCCCGGACCAGTCAGGGTTCATTCCCGGCCGCGCAACCTCCCACAACCTTCAGACCATTTTTTTAAATTACATCAAATCAAGTCGTCACTCCCTGCAGTCACTGCCCTGCTTGATGCTACTAAAGCCTTTGACACCCTTGAATGGCTTTTTTTAGTTTCACTCCTCTCGAATCTTGGATTTAGCCCGGTTTTCATGCGTAAAATCTCACACCTGTACACTCTCTCCACTGCCCGTCTCCAGGTTAACGGCCAAATATCCGATCCCATGCCCATCGAGTGTGGCACCCTTTGGCAGCTAGACTCCGTCAGCATCATACTCAGAGGGGTATCTGTTTCGCGGCCCTTGCCCTCCTGGTCTCCATGTATGTGGACAATGTCACCTTATATGTCTGAAACCTCCAGGATAACCTCAGCCCTCTGGTGCATGAGATTATTAGGTTCGGGGGCTATTCGGGCATACAGGTGTACTGGAACAAGTCAGTCCTATTCCTTCTCACCAACGCCACCGTGCCCTTCACCCCAGACCACCCTTTCGTGTGGGTGCCCGGCCCCAATCGCTACTTGGGAATCTGTCTGAGTCGGGACGTGGACGAGTTGTGGAGGGCTGACTGGCTCGAGTCCTAGATTCCGCATTGGAATCGGCAAGCCTCTATAGTTGGCACAACGGATAGAAATCACCAAGATGGTTGTGCTCCTGAAGTTTTTTATATTTATTTCTTAATGTACCCGTTCCCCTTACTGCTACTTTTTTTCACTGGGTCCGTTCGCTGCTCATCTCGCTTTTTTGGGTCGGTAGACAGTCCAGGTTTGCTTATGGCACCCTCATCCTTCTGATGTCGCGCGGCGGTCTTGGGGCTCCCAACTTTAAACTCTACGCACTCTGTGCTCAGGCTAGGTGCCTACATTTTTTGCTTCACCCCACTCCTTTTCAGCTGCACGTTGCTGTGAAGGCGGATTTGGTTGCGCGGTGGCCACTCTCAACTGCCTTGTTTGCTCCGGCCCCACTCTCACGCATAGAGATTGACACGGTTGGAACCTTGCGCTGGGCCTGGGAGGGACTCCGCCGCTTTCCCGGCGCCCCCTGCTCTCAGCAAACACGATGCCAATCGTTCGTCATCCTGCGTTCCCTCCTTTTCAGCCCTCTGGTATGGCCAAACATGCCTCCTGCTTAGAGCTGAACACAGTAGCGGATCTTTACCCCGGGAACACTTTTTTCTCGCTCGCAGACAATTCAGGTCCTATGGACACCTTACTCTTTTATCAGCTTCGGGCAATCTGCATGGAGTTACACCCCTCGTTCCCCCAGCCTCCCCCCTCGATGGCTGCTCTGGACTTTCTTTATTTATCCTCTTCTCTTCGGAAGTTGGTGACCAGGCTTTATGGCCTCTCGCTTGCTGCTACCTCTATCTCCACTGAGTGCGCAAGGGTGGCGTGGGGATCGGACCTTGGCATCAAGATCTCCCAAGCTGATTAGCTTTATTGCTGTAACCAAAATTTGCGTTTGTCCCCCAATTACCGCCTGTGCCTCATCCATTTCAAATATTTGCACAGACTCTATTGCACTCCTGTCCAAATACACAAGCTGGGGCTCATTGCCAGCGACAGATGCCTGCGCTGCTCCACCCCTGCTGCAGACTTCTTTCACCTAGCCTGGCTCTGCCCCAAGGTCTCTGACTACTGGCGAGAGGTCTGTACCGCCATTTCCGAGATCACCACCTCGACGGTCCAGCCTAACCCCCCGCTCTGCCTCTACCTGTTTTATTAAGTTTTGCCAGGATGCCGCTTGTCGCTTGACCGCTATGCTGCTGGTCCTCGCATGCTTCAGGGTTTCCATGTACTGGGGTCGCAAACCTGCACCCAAGTTCGCTCAATGACTCGAGGACGCTTCACGCTGCCAAACCTTACTGTCCGAATTCGGGGACCTTATGCCTGCCAGATCTCGCCCACTTTATATATGGGGTCCCTTAGTGTCATATCTCCTTGCCCGCACCCTCACAAACCACATGCCCTCTCCCGCGCTCCCCGCCAGCACTTCTCCTGCGGCGGCCACCAGAGCTGGTCCGCAAACCACTCACCCCCTCTCCCTTCTCCCTTTGCCTGGGCCAACACCTTCTCCTACTAATTAACATCCTGTATTTTGTTGTATTTAATAACACTGTTGTGTTTCATATACTGGGTCAACCCTATCAACCTTCTTGTTTACAGGTGTATGATGCTATAATTTGGTGATTCTCTGTAACTTGACATTGCAATTTTTTTTCAATAAAGGTTTTAAAATAAACAAAATTAAAAGTTAGTTGTTGATTTTGGACACTGTCATTGTAAATATTGCAAAAGAATCTGAGATGTATGTTTGAATTTATAATAGAAAAAAACCATTGCAAAAAAACAAAAGTGAATGTAAAAGTATTAAGCCCAGAGTCAATAAAAAGGACTACTGAGGTATAGAGTAATGATGTATTTATGGTTACAGAGGCATTGAATGTATTGTTATTAGATGTCCATGGTTGGCACTTTGATCTTTTAGGTGCTAGTTTTTAGAAAACATTTTTTTTAAATTTATGTCTCCGATTCTACTGATTGGAGTTTTGTAATTTTATTGTCAAATATTTCATTAAAATGTACTCTATTTAAAAAAAATAATAATAATAATATTTGGTATTACTCTATCCCCCACTCCAGGAATCTGAGCATATGGAATGTTGTATTCATCTAATTTGCAGGAGTACTTGAGTGGAAATGTTTTAGGTACTGCAGAGCTGCCCTTGCCAGAAGCAATGACAGCCACAGTTATTTCACCGTCTATTCTCGTTTTAGAGCGAGTGATTGCAGCTACTGAAGCCGTGCGTACAGCCCCCTTTGCCGCTTGATCAGCCAATGAATTCCCTTCAACATAAACGCCATCACGCTGTTGACTCAATGTGTGTATCACGTGAGCCAGTGGTAGTTCGTTTTTCAACTCAACCACCTGTTCCCATAGCATTTTATGCTTAATTGTGCCACCTTTCTTATTTTTAAACCTGTTTAGTTCTCAATGATGTAAGTACTCATTGTACGACTGTACACAGTAAAAGGAATCACACACAATTAGTGTGGGGAATTTGTGATCCGTATTTACGAATGCCAGTATCAGTGCTTTTAGTTCTGCCAACTAAGCCATGCAGTCTCCCAGAGATTGTGTTTGGTGAAACTTGGATGGAACTTTCTATCCTGCATGCAACCTTTAATGATAGCACATGCAGCGCTGTATTGTTACTTACTCCCTGTTTCCGGTTGAGAAGATCTATCAGTGTAATAATATATTCCTACTGATCTAGAGGCAAGAGATCATTTGGTAGAGGATATTCTTGTTTGTATTGCTGGAATGCTTGTGTTTTTAGACTTGGATCAAATCTGTATTCAACGTCTGTTGCAGTAAGAGAATTAGCCCATTGTATCCATCTCGGATGTAAGGCTTTTGCACTAGGAGCGCTAGCCTTTGTAACAACTTCTAAAGCCGGTACCGGAATTACGAAATTATGCGTTTCCCCTGAGCCAGTGCTCTTTCTCTTGCTACAGCGGTCTGAACTGTCAGGATTTTTTCAGTTGAAGTGAAACGCATTTCTGCGTTTGTGTACAGTTGTGATTTGTGTGAGATTGGTACCGTTTCACCTTCATTGAAGGTTAAATAAGTGCACCGCATTGACCCGCTATTACACAGATCACCAAGTTGCGTACATGTACGCATGTCTGTAAGTGTTTGGAAGCAATCATGTCTTCTTGTAATGATTGTAGGATATTTGAGTGTTCCTGTGTACAATGTCTAACTGAAAAGTCAGGTTTTATTAAACTTTGGAATGGTTTTACTTTTTCTGTGTAATCCAAAATCTAAGTTCTGCCAAAATTTAGGAATCCCAGTATTGATTGTAAGTTTTAAAATGTTTTTGGAGGTTAGAGCAGCGCACACTTTTCTAAAAAGTTTGCTGCCAGGCTCTTTCCTTCACTGTATCCTAGAAACAGGACACTGAGGTGGACAATTTTTGATTTTTTTAAGTTAAACTTGTAGCCCTCAGAGGCGAATCCCATAAGAATGGTGCTCACCCTGGTCAAGTGCCTCTTTAAGTCATTGTCCATCAGATAAATATCATCCACATAGGACAATGCTTCTTCATCAAAATTTTGGAGAAACTCAGTTACTCTTGATGAAAATACCCCGGGGCTGTTCTTATACGCCTGGGGGAGATGACAAAATTGTCGCTGGGACCCTAACGCCGAGAATGGGTAAAATACGTGCTTTCAGGCACTATATTTTGGCAGAAAAATCCATTTGAGATATCAAGTGTTGTTTATTCATTAATGCAGCACTGTGTGCATTTTGGACAGCGAATGTCTATGTGCAAGTGTTTAAATGTCTGTAATCTAAAACTAGACAATATGAATCATCTGGTTTTGATACGGAAAACAAAGGATTGTTCATGGGTGAGGTGCAGTTTTTGATCCCCCCTTGGTATTTAGCTTGTTCTGAGATCTCCCTGACCTGTTTGTTAGCTTCTTGCTTTATTGGGTATTGCCTCTGAGCATTTGGTGAAACTTTTAACAGCATCACATGGTGGTTTGACTCCTCATCCCACCCTGCATGTTTTTTATACAATGCTGGAACTTGGACTACTGCCCACTCCTGTGCATGTGCATGTTTAAAATGTATGGGAACGAGGTCGGACAATGCTAGAAAAATTTTATTTCCCCCCCCGAAGGTACTCCATACCGAATGCTGGTGGCCAATCTTGTTCTGCTAATAGGATGTCATACCCAGATGACAGATTTTCCTAAAAGAGACCCTTAACTTTCCTGGGCCTGTCCCCCTTCATTTGGATTGTTATCTCATGTAACTTATGTGGGATGCTCCCCCTTGTGTCTAGTGTTTCCACCATGATATAATCATTCAAGTCTGCAGTAACCAGAAATTCTTTCAGGTTCTGGCGAGCTATTGTTACTTCTGTCGCCCATTCACCATTCAGAAGCTGCATCTTCAGAATTCTGGGCATGTCTGATCTTCAGACCTCTAACTTTCTTTTTCTTAAATTGAGGTTTTGATTCTGGCTTTTCTTATTTTTTGTGAAGTATAGTCTTGAGCGTGCTGCTTGACTCTGGACTTTGTACGCTCTTCTTTGTGTTCGATTTTTGTTGAGCCCTAAAAGGAACAAGAGGAACGTGTATCAGTATCCTGATACCAGTCAGGTTTCCTAATGTTATCCCTATTCCAGAGATTATACCTCTTTTCAGAGTGCTCCTGTGGAGGAGATCTACCTCAGGATCGAGATCTTTTTTCTGTAGAATCATGTTGTTTTTATTATCCCACTTCTTTTTAGAAGAAGAAGAAGACGGTATCTGCTTAGAAGTGTCCTTTTCCGGCCTGCTAATCAGTTGTGGTTTTAAAGCTTTCCCACCCAAACTGGCTCTGCCTAATTCTGCATACGCAGTTTCAATTATTTTGGGTAGTTCGTGTTGTTGATCCAATGGACCGAACTCCCTTAGGCGTTGGCGGATTGCCACTGATGCTGAATCCCCTTTAATATTAGCTAGTATTAAGGCTGATACCTGGTTGTAATCATTTAATAACGTGATCCCTAAGTTCAGAGCAGGCTCTGCTCCGTACTCATTTTGTATCTGTCTTAAAAAATCAGGTATTGCCGCTAATGAATTAATACTATGAGTTTTGGTATACATGGCAGCAAAGACTGTACCCCAAGTGGTACAAGCCTCTTACTGTGGTGTTATCCCCATGGGCAAGCAGATTGTTAACATTCTGTGTTTTTCAAATGTGGTATTATTTGGGAATACAGCCTCAAGCTGAGTTATTTTCTGAGCTACTCAGAATGGTAATTGTTCACGTTTCATGGGCATTTTGCCCAATACAGCGTGTAATGTTTGTGGAGTTATTTTAGTTGCTGTACCCTGAGATTGAGTTACATTTGTTGCGACTGTTGTTGATTGGACTGTAAAAGTAATCATGATGAATTGTGTCAAGTTTCTGTAGATTCAACTTAATTGTTGTATGAGTAATTCTGGTTGTGGCATTGTATCAATGTCAGGATGTGGTGTGTAGGCCGCTAATATCGCCCATGTTGCCCCATCTCCTCAGAGCAGGCCTAATCTTACTCTGTGTTTTCAGTTGGGTAGGGTGCCTTTAAACCAGTAAAAATGTTCCAGGTACAGGAGTGGAACTTCTATGTCCTCGCAAGGAGCATATTACGCTGGTGCAGCTCCCTCTGTCTAAGAGTGAAATGTGTGTGTTCTAGCATCTGCTTCTGTGAATGTAACCCACAAATAGAATACCTCTGTTTTGTTTGATTTGTGTGCCTCAATCATAAAAAAAGCTACTAAGCCACCCATTGCTGATAAACCATGTTCTAGTAGTTTCATGGTGATAGTATGTCTGAATTTAGGTGGAATGAGAATTCCATCCACCTCTTAACCTTCTGCTGAGAGGCATCGCTCCAATACTGCATTACTTTCGCCCCCATTCTCAGTCATTTTTTAAACAAAGAAGTTTGTTCAAGGGAATTAAGATAAGGTATTATGCACAATTTAGGAACACTATGTCCTACGAGCTTGATTGACCAGCAGTCAATAGGATATTTCGCCTACTCAACTGGGGCGGAGTTTGTGCCCACCCACTTCAGACTTTTCTGGTGTTTTGTGAGTAGGGGTTTCTGAGAATAAACTTGACTGAACTACTCAGATTCTATTGTTAAAGAAATACCCAACCAACGTTGGTGGCGCCATGTCATGTAGTTCCTATTGTATCCATGCAGGACCTGCGTGTTTGGATAGCATAAACTGTGGGATTGGTGGCAGACTGGTTCCATACACCCCCACTGAGAAATGTTAGACTATTTACATTTAAGCTCGCTCACAGTGCCACTAGTGTCTCCTCTTATCGGGGAGAGATTAGTTTCTGGCAACCTTAGAACATGACAACCTTGATCCCTCAAGATCATGAAAACAATGTACTACTTTTTGTTCAAACACTCGTGCTCATTTTAGTTCAGCTCAGAGATACACAGAATAAACAGTCTGGGCGTTTCAATTTATGGGTTTATTGAACAGTTGTTATTCTCGTGTAAAAAATATGAGCTACATCAAACATTACACATTAGTAGAGATATATGACTAGCAGTGCAGTGAATATAAAAGGATAGTACAGTTCTACCATCTTGCAATTAGCATGAATAAATACATGAATATTAAATGCATGATAAAATGTGTGCATACTCCTATGAGGCCTATCTAGATGTACATAAGTGTACCTAGCATGTGAGTCGGTGTAAGGCCAAGGATCCCTCTAGGATTTAGTAGAACCCCATTACCTGAAGTTTGAGAATGTAGGAGCCCTTCTTGGTCTCGAGTTGGACACCCCGCGAGAGATGTTCAGACCACTGCCAGCTGGAGCGTATGCATGCAGGAGCCTCAGAGTCTCTGGTCAGTGTGTCGTCCTGGAAGTCTTGGTTACCTCTAAATAATACTAACAAGAGGTGCTGTATTTATACAGAAAAATATCTAGGGCTCCTTTGTCCTTTGTTGCTTGTATTAGCAATTGTTGGATTTGAGGATGAACCATGTACGTAGATATGGGGAGTAAGGTGGTGTAGCCCCAGCCTGGTTTCTAGGAACTCCTATGAATATTCATTCATACTGTGTGAGTCTATTGATGGAGGAGAAACCCTCATTCTGCACCCAGGACTAGAACTAGGTAAAAGGTTCAATCCTCAAAAGGCTCATTACAGTGTAGTGTAGGGGAGGTAATGTAGGTGAAGGGGTATGATGTTACCCGGGCCTATATTAGGGTACCTATATGAAACATAACAGAAGATGATGATTTAAAAAAAAACGGTATTGAGTTTTCAATGTACATCCATTTGGCATGTTCAAAGGTCAATGACATTTGCTAAAATCACAATTCTGTTGCTCTTACCACCCACCCATTCCCCTGGGACCTCTAACACTAGTCAATGATACATTCAATAATCGACCCATTGCAACTCGTCAGCCATATGCTGTGATAACAGTGTTGTGCATGCACATCCTTAATATTCTTAACCACGATAACCCATCAACTCACTATGCTACCCCCCTACTCTCTCCGCACCACCCAGGTATGCCGCTTCAGGCCCTGCACCATAATTCCACTGTTCTGGAATACCACATAGGTTGAAGAGTATTCACATTCAAACAATATGGACATGTGCATATGCATGATCTCTTCCCTAGTTGCAACTATGACAATTGCGATTCTCATATTATCATGTTTAGAGAATCTGGATTTCATTAAAGACACGGAGGCTGACATTATGCATGATTCCTTTAATGCAGTTCAAGCAGCCGCTTACATCACAATATTAAAACATTGCAGAATAGAGCAATAGCAACACATGAAAGGCATGAGCCATCAACAATATGCCTCTTTTAAATGTGGAGGAAAATAAGTTCATGAAACTTGAAAAATCAAAACAATCTTCTAATGAGCAGGATAAAGGAGAAAGAAGAACGAAGGTAAAACCAAAGGCCAGACGACATGCAGTTAAGGAAAGTTACCTGAAAAGAAAAAGAAGTAAATATCTCTTGAAGTAAAAATTAGTGTCAAGTTTATCAAGCTAAAAGGAACAAGAGATGAAACAAGTACTGTTAATAAAAAGTACAGTAATAAACTGTAACAAAAACAGCATTAAATCAATATAAAACCACCAAGGGGTGGGATGGGAGGGATAATGTCAGCCTCTGTGTCTTTAATGAAATCCAGATTCTCTAGTCATGGTAATATGAGAATCGCAATTTCATTACTAGAACGGAGGCTACATTATGCATGTTGGTAGCTTTGTAAAACAACATCAGACATATGTTCAATAGGCTTGCAATAATGATGTGCAAAGGTGTTAGCATTTGACCAGTCAGCATCTTACCTCCAGACCAGAGAGATTTACTGGCCATAGCACTCCTCTAAGGGAGTGTGCTTGAAAAATGTATTTAAGTCAATACCTGCTAAACTCATAACAGTCTTAACCCATCAAGCAATAGAGGCTGAGGATATGCCTTTGTGGGATTTAACAAAGGATATAAATAATTGGCTAACATCCTGAGGGCGAAGAGAAAACATTCTGCGATCATACTCTCATGCAGTCCACAAAGCAAAGTTTTGGACATAAATCAAAACACAGGTAAAGGATTGAATCAGACATAGTCTTTGTTCATCTTTAAATCTCAAATTTGACTCCGAACATGTTATAAGATCTATTCTTAATCTCCAGGGCTTTGACATCAGAGACCCTTCTGCATGACATTAGGCATAGTAGAGTAGCCAGCTTAATGGAAAGGTTTTTTAGGTTTTTTTCTATTGAGGACAGTATTAACAGGCCAGTTATTGAAAAGAACAAGGATTAGTTTGACATCCCAAAGACTTTCATATTTAGGTTTAGTAGGTCTTCTTAAACTAATGCTTTTCATCACTCTACAGACAATGACATTTTTACTTACCGTGTTACCATTGACAAGGACATGACCAGCAGAAATAGCCGATCTATAGCAATTGATAGTTCTATAGCTGAGGCCTTTATCAAATTGTTTAACAAGGAAGTTAACTATTTCAACAATAGGGGCTTCCAAGGAATCTAGATTCCTTTCCAGACACCAATGTACCCAGATTCTCCATATGTTGTTATATCTGTAGTAAGTGCCTGGGGCCCAAGACTCTCTGAGGAGAGTTACAGCCATCGCTGAAAGTCCAGAGATTTCATTGGATCTCCTGAAACTCTCCAGGCAAGAAGGGTTACACTCCTGTTCTGAATTAGGGGGCGAACTCCTCCGTCTACGTCTGCAAGAAGATTCTCTAGGGTAGGAATTTAGAAGGGGGGTTGCAAGCTAGTTCTAGAGTGGTGGGGAACCATGCTTGGGATGGCCAAAGGGGAGTTATTAGGACAAGGAAGCACTAATTCTGTCTCACTATCTGAAGAACTCTCTGAATCATGGCAAAGGGAGGGAATGCGTACATCTTGGCTCCTTTCCAAGATTGTAGTAAGGCTTTGACTGCTAGAGCACCTGGGTCAGGCATCCAGCTGAAGTTGTTCTCCAGTTGGAAGGTTAGTCTGCTCGCAAATAAGTCTATCTCTAGAGGGCCCCAGATCTTGTTTAGGGTACTGAACACGGAAGCATTCTGTTTCCAATTGCTGTGATGTAACAGGAATCTTGAGTTCCAGTCTGCAGAGATGCTCGATTTCCCCGGAAGGTATTCCGCTTTGAAAGTGATCTTGTGCTCCAGTCAGAACATCCAAAGTTTTTTTCTAGATTCAAGAGGTCCACATATTTGGTGCCTCCCAGATGATTTATATAGGCTACCGCGGACATGTTGTCCATCTTTAGAATGACTGACCTCCCCTGGAGAGAGGGTTTGAAGCTCATGAGGGCGTAAAGCTCAGTTGTTAGTTCTAAATAATTTATGTGGTGAGCTGATTCCTCTTGTGACCAGATACCACCAGTGTTCTGATTGAGAAGGCAATCTCCCCATCCATGAAGGCTCGCATCTGATTCTAAAACAGACACTGGTTTTGAACCAAAGATTGCTTTTCCGTTCCACGCATCTAGGTTCTCAAGCCACCAGGCTAGTTCCGATTTGGCTTCTTGATCCAGACAGATCCAATCTCCGTACCAGAGGCCAGATCTTAAGGCTCTTGCCTTTACCCTTTGGAGGGCCCGATAGTTGAGGGGACCGGGAAAGATGGCTTGGATGGAGGAGGAGAGGAGACCCAGAAGTCTGGCTAGCTCTCTCAGAGGTGAGGCTTGCTGTTTCCTGATGTGTCTCATTTCCTTCCTGATTTTGGTAATCTTTTTGGAAGGTAGTAAAAGGAGACATTTCAATGCGTCTTCTGTGAAACTTAGGAACTCCAGAGATCCGGAATGGGACAGAATTGATTTTCCTTTGTTTATGATGAATCCTAAACTTTCTAGGAGATCCATCACAGTCTTCAGGTCTTTGGCTAGTTGTAAAGGATCTTGAGACATTATAAGAATGTCATCTAAGTAAATGATTAAACAAATGCCCCTTATTCCTAGAGATGAGGCAACATCTCTCATGACCTTGGTGAAGCACCAAGAGGCAGAGGAGAGTCCGAAGGGGAGAGCCTGAAATTGGTAAAGGTGATTTTTCCAGACAAATTGAAGAAAGGGTTGGTGGGATTCGGCCATAGGATTGGTAAAATAAGCATCCTTTAGGTCAAGTTTGACTAGCCATTCTCCCTCTAGGAGCACTTTGATATTTTGTGCCGCTGATGACACCATTAAGAGTTGTGCCGCCAAGGACGCCCAGTATATTTGAGATGCGGTGACCTCCCATAAATGTTGAGGTGCTGGGACCTCCCATAGTGCTCTTGGAGGTTGTTTGATCAATATTCTTATTTTTTCTAAGCCTTTTCCCCCTTAATTCAATGAGATTGTCATTGGGTAGGGTATGTTGGTTTTCAATGACATCATCCTCCTCAGAGGGAAGTGATATTTTAGATACAATCACTTTAAATAACGTCTCCAACATACGGGATCTCATTTCTTTATGGATCAAACTTTTGAACGCCTCGTTATCCATTATAGGGGTGGGGGCGTTAGCCTCATCAGAAATCCTGAGTTATCAATCTCCAATTGTGAAGGAAGTATTTGAGTCTGCCACTCACTTTTTGGGGGAAAGAAGGAGAAGGGAGAGGGGAGAGAGTTCTCACTTGCAGACTTGTTCGAGACGAAGGTTTCACAGGAGCTAAATCCTCTGATGAATTGGTCTCTAATTCTCTGGAGGTAGAATTGAGGCATGTTGTACTGCTGATACCCTCTTCCAAAACAACAGGAAGTTGGAAATGGCCTTTGATTGAAGCGGCCGGAAGAGAGACCCTGTCTTCTGGTCCGTCCAAAAAGGTGCCTTGTCCAGGGCGATGAAAGACATACTTCCCCAAGGATTTATTGAGGTCTTCTCCAAAGAGTAAACCTTTTGGGTTTTGCGAGGGTTCTTTAACTGCCATGTTAGTTAGTTTTGGATTTATTTTAGTCAAAACGACTCTTTGTCTTTCTTCATTAATGCTAGCTTTGGCATTACCCAGTAGAATTAATGCTCTCTAGCTCCATCCCCTGATGAGATTGGTGTTGAGAGGGGTGCTATTGATGTGTCTGTCTTCTGTGGAATCTAGGATTCTGACTAATTGTCCCAGTAAGTCAAGAAGACGGTCTTGGCACCCTTTCAGGGATTTTTCCATCCCTTCTCTCGGATCACGTCCACGTTTGAATAGGAATTTAATGAGTTCAGGTTCCAACTTGGGGGTATAGCAGCTTTTATCTTCAGTAGAAGGTCTAGAGCATTCAGCTCTAAGGATGTTACGAGTGTCCCTTTCTAAGAGGTTTCCTATCCGTTTTTTAATGAATTTTGTGACGTGGTCCTGAGGGAACCACTCGGAACATTTTGGGTGTTTCAGATTTAAAGGGGAAAACATTTCTTCCCCTAAGGGTTCAAGGATAATGTCCTTAGAGGATGATGGGAGTTCCTCTTATGGATTGTAAAATTCTTCATCTTCTTCATCAAGATCAAGGACATACTCATCAGGAGTGTCTGAGGATTCTATATCATTAAATTTGTTATCTCTCATATTGTAAAGAGCATTATGATATTTTGTGCCGCTAGGGACACCCAGATGTTTTGTGCCGCTAGGGACACTCAGATAAATCGTGCCGCTAGGGACACCTTGTGAGTTCGAGGACCTCCATTACAAGTTGAAGTGCTTAGACCTCCATGAATTGATAAGGTGCTTGGACCTCCAGTATTGCTCTTGTCAATGTTTTTACTTTTCTTGAGTCTTTTACCCCTTAATTTAGTGATCTTGTCAGAGTAGGAGTTTGGAATTTCTGAGATTTTGTCCTCATCAGGGAGTGACCTTTTAGAGGACATGATCTAACGTATGAAGGATTTTTTGCAGGGCTTCGTTGTCTATGTTAGGAGTATGGGTAGAAGCCTTGTCTGAGTCAGAGTCAGACATGGTATTTCGAACATTTTCACTTGTAAAAAGTGGTAAAGCCCTTTAATGAAATATAATTAGGGAGGATTTCCCTTAATAATAGTTACAAGATTTATAGATGAAGGAATGTCAAGAGAATAATTCCTCTCCTTTTATAATTAATTTTATTATAGAATGTTGAAAAGGACAGTTAAAATAGGATTTCCTGCTAAAACACCTTTTTTGTGAATACGTTTGTAAAACACTAACTACTTGCAGATGAAATCCGAAATAATAAAATTTAGCGATGCAGAGTCATGTTAGAGTGTGCGGCCTGCATCAGTAGAAAGAGGTGAAAAACGGGAGTTAAACGAAGACATTAGGTAAACTCATTCTGGCATGAGGAAGTAGATCAAGGATGAAATTGAAGAATAATTGTTTACACAAAAAACAAAATATTAAAGTTCGATTAAACATCTAAACATCTTTAAATCTAAAAATCTTTAAATATATTCAAACATTAGAAATAGTACATAAGCTGAAAGAAAAGACAGGTTAATCTGGTCAGTCACGCAAGGATGGGACTAGGGAAGGGGGTGTAGGGAGATCTCCATAAATTGGAGATCGATATAGAGGCAGTAAGAAGGCGGGGTGGAGTTAAGTCACACACAAAGGAACTTCAAAATAGAGGTAAAAAGGAATAATGGTAATGAAGAAAAATTTATTTATCTGCTTGGAGCCTCATTTAAAAGAGGCAGATTGTTGATGGCTCATGCCTTTCGTGTGTTGCTATTGGAATAATGCATAATGTAGCCTCCGTTCTTGTAATGAAATTGCTAGTGTATTCCTCTTCTTAATTTTTGGACCATTTAGAACGGCCCTCCAAGTCCTGCACATTCAATGCAATATCATCCTCATCCTCCCTTTCAGAGTCTGGGTCTTTTAGCAACTCCACCAATTGCTCCCACACCCTTGCCCTCTCCAGTGTCCTCTCGCTTCCGGATCTCTTTGCTAATTGCAGCCGCACTACCCCATCACATTCCTCCCATTTAAGAAACTCTTTCTTTCATCGAACCGCACCAGAGGGTGTTCTCGCCTTCCAGTGCATCGTGATCTCCATTTTGGCCAGCACCAACCCCATGTTTATAAATTTACTGGAAATTTTAGTTTTAGCAATGTGAGGAAACCAGTGTAGGATGCATGTTCTGAGGGTCAACTCCAACTCCCTTTCTGTTACATCATTCAGCAACTCAATCACCTCCCTCCAATAGTCTGCTAATAGCGGGCAACCCCACATCATATGAGGGAAGTCCGCACCCTCTCCTCTACAACGCGGGCACTCATCTGTTTCTGTGTTAAAATGTGCGTTGATCTTTGCCGGGGTAAGATAAGCCCTGTGCAGAATAAAGAAATGGACCAATTGAAATCTAGCATTCCTGGTGCTCTTCTATGCTTGCGCTACTATGTCAACCCAAGACCTACCAGGTATCTCAGCTTCCAAATCCATTTCCCATTTCTGCTTAAGACCCTCCAGAGGGGCTAACCTCTCCAGGGTCAATCACTTTTTAAAGGCACGTAACTGCCGTATACCTCCCTGCAGCAGTCACAACATACTGACACCCCAAAGAAATCCTAGGCTCCGTTAGACCCTCTTTCCAGTGCACTTGAATAGTCGCCCTGAGGGCCGCATGTAACAAAAAGTCTCCTTCCTGCAGCTCAAAGAGCTCCTGCAATACCTGGAAGGGCAGCATAGATCCTTATTATACAGGTCTCCTATAGTAATCAACCCTTTCTCCTCCCATTCACTCAAAGCATGCCACAAACCTCCATGAGGGAGCGCCTCACATACTGCAAGAGGTATATCAGGTACATATGGCAGCCTCATTCCCGCTCATCTAATACTCCTCCTCTAGCACTGCCTCACAGTCCGAAGATCCCCTGGTAGGTCATTCATCCGAATGGGGAGGTCCAAAAGGAATTGTGATATCAACCTCATTCTGGTACCCCCTCTCTCTCCCGCTCAGGGCACTTTAACCTTGCCGCTACCAACTGTGTCAACCACTGTAACTGCGCGTCCAAGTAATAAGACTCAAAATCTGGTACCGCCCATCCTCCCTCTGAGCGGGGACGCTGTAAGATCGTCAGGGCTACCCGTTGCCTCCCGGTACCCCATAGGAAACCAGTAACCATATGTAATTTGTAAATGTAAATTGTTTAAACACCCGCGCCAGTGTCCAAACCATCAATGCCGTAAAATAATAAAGCAATCGGGGAAGAGCCACCATTTAAAGTAATGCTACTCGCCCTGCCATCGACAGTGGTAATGTACTCCAAAACTCGAACATGCCCATTGGGCCTCTCACCGCTCTCAGCACATTCCGTTCCAATAATTCCAACCCGTCATGATAAATCTGGACCCCCAAATATGGGAGACATCTGGCTTCCCACCGCATCTCTGCCACTCTCTGCAAGTCCCCTCTAGTATTATCTGTTGGATTTGGACCAGTTAACTCTGAGGCCAGATACTTCTCCTAAATCATACAATAGCGCCTTAGCCCCTTCCAATGCTTGCCCCGTATCCATCAAAAACATGAGGAGATCATCCGCATACAAGGCTATATAATGAAAATTGTTCCCCACTTGACGGCCCCTATAATAATGCCCGGTTCTAGCCTTCATCGCCAAAGGTTCCATAGCCAATGCGAACAGGAGCAGGGACAGCGGACAACGCTGTGTCGTACCCCGACTCACTGCGCAGGTCTCTGATATCACCCCGTTCGTTCTAACCCTTGCTGTAGAAGACTGATATAACAGCGTTGTACATGCTATAAACGCCTCTCCCAACCCGAAACTAGCCATTAAATGAAACAGATACGGCCACTCTAAACTATCAAGGGCCTTTTCAATATCAACGGCAAATATTGCAGCAGTGTCTTTTGGATAAGTATCCGACTAGAGCACCTGCAACAATTGTTGGATATTTAAGGCCGTCTTTCGGGCACGAATAAAGCTAACCTTGTCTCGATGGATTAAGGACGGCATATGTGACAATAGCCTAGTGGCCAAAATACAACTTAGTATCTTATAGACCGTGTTCAGCATTGAAAGCGGGCAATACGCCGCCCTATCCCAAACTGGCTTCCCAGGTTTAAGTAACAGAATAATAATAGCCTCTCTCGAGGAGGCTGGGAGGCGGCCCAATCGTCTGGCCTCATTATACAGCAGCACTAAGCGTGGAGCCAGGAATTCAGAGTAGGCTAAATAAAATTCAATCGAGAGGCCATCTGAGCCCGGTGTCTTGTTCCGTGCAATGTGCTTAATCGCCGCCCGTACCGCCCCCACTTCAATGTCTCCGCCCAATGCTACCGCCTGCTCATCATCTAAACGAGGGAACTGAAGTCTGTGCATAAATTCGCCCATCTCATCTCCTACAATGGATATCCTGCTCCTGTAAAACTCCCTGTAAAACTCATAGAACAACCCATTAATTCCCTCTTGGGTAAAACACCCTTTCCCCCTACCATCCCTGATCTCTAATATCTTTGTCCCTCTTCTCAATGGGTTAGCTAACCAGGCCAACAACGCCCCCGATTGATCCCCCTCTACATGTGTCCGGGCGAGATACGCCTTATAATCGAAGCAGCGCAAGCGCTCCACTTGGTCCGCTACCGTTTCCTTTGTCTTCAGCAGCTCAGCTTGTTTGTCAGGTCTCCCAGGTTGATCCCTTTCCACCTCTCTCAGTTTCCGTTCTGCGTCTGCCACTTCTATCAACAGTGTCTTCTGAACCCCAACTATGCCTGCGATACAGCGGCCTAGCACCACCACCTTAAAGGCATCCCACTCCACCAGTGGCATTGATGCAGTCACTCCATTAACCTCGAAATATTGTGTGATCACCTCACCCAAAACCTCTCGATATACTTGATCTATCAAGGCCTCTGGGTACAGGCACCAGGCCGGCACCCGGGTCCGGACATGCGACCACTGCATCCAGAACAAGAGAGGCTTATGATCAGAAAGCGTCCTAGCCAAATACTTGCTCTCCTGCACTCCCACATGCACATCCAGGGTACATAGTATCGCATCCAGCCTCATGTGCAGGTCATGTAGTGCCAAAAAATAGGAATAATCCCGCTCCCCCGAGTGCCTTCCAAGTGTGTGCCAGGCCCCACTTCTGCTGCCAATCACGTCTCACCTCTGCAATCTTGCGTGTGGGAGCTGCTAGAAGCGGAGGATGCGAGCGGTCTAACAATATATCTGAGACAAAATAAAAGTCCCTACCCAATAGCACAGAGCCCGTAAGGTAGGGAGCCAGTTTCCTAGACAGATTAGACAAGAAAGCCGGTTGTTCCGTTTTGGGGGCGTAAATGCTTCCCAATGCTATATCCCATCTAGTTTACCAAGGACCACCACATACCTCCCTTTGGGGTCTATGAGTTTTGCCCTACACAGAAAGGATAATCCTGGTCTGACCCATATTAATACCCCTCGAGCGAAAGCAGAATAAGTGGTGTAGAACAATTGGCCATGCCACCTGTGCTGTAATGCCGCTCCCTCCTGCGCCTGCAAGAGTGTTTCCTGTAAAAGCACTATATGCACCCCCCTTCGTACTAGATAGGTATGCAACTTCTGATGGTGCCACATATAGTGATATACACTTCAAGTGATTAGCAGTTCCCAACCCAGCCATACCAGAGTATTAACAATGAAAGCAGATACAACAACATGCCTGGTCCCAACCTTCCCTAAAACTAAACAATATCCCCAACTCCCCCACCCAAGGACAGCTACTCTAAAACTGGTATCTATCCAAACCTGAGAAAAAAAGCACACACAAAGTACTCTGTCAGCAACAGAGTAGCTGAGGCACGCGGCTGGCTGAAATCCCTGACCTCTTTGCACATCTGTCCATCGTAAAAAAAGCATCCCCTGCCCAATAGCAACCTCCCTGCACATTGAACAATCCAACAAGGCCACTCTGTTCATTCTTGATTGCTGGACCGCTCAGTCTATGATGCTGTTAGAAATGGGGTTACCAATTCTACTGGGGTAGCACGGTGCAGAGCGGGCAGGCCAAACTCCTGAGGACATGTGTGAAGCATCCACGCAGTACCCACAGACAACACACCAGACACAGCACAAAAAGAGACACAACACCGGTTTGGATGAAAAAGAATAACTCATGTATTGTCTCCAACCTGAAAAAGTAAGACACAGTAATCACAAGGCTGCGTCAACTGGCGCCAGGGCAATATATACAAGGGGGATTATTTACATGGTATCTGAAAAGAAGAAAAGGGTAAGTCCATTCGGATCAATACAGGAATAAAGACAAGCGTTATCAATGGACATGAAACATCATCAATATAAACGTGAGGGAAAGAAACACTAGGCGTCAGCCTTTGGGCCGGTCAGCATGAAATAAAACATTAGGCATGAAAGTACATCATGCAGGAACTCATTAGGTCGGTAACATTGTGCACCTAAACATGGTCTAAACACCTGGGGCATAACCTCATGCAGGTAAGTACACCATAGGCCTAGAACGTCAGGATGCATACTCAAGGGGCCATTGGCATCAACATTAGGCACAGTAGTATAGGCATGGGCATCACCATGGGTATAACCAACGCGAACATTGAGGGAACATCATTAGCATAAATCCTGCATAATCTCATGCATTAGCCATCAGATCATGAGCAGGGGCATGGGCAATAACATTCCCTGTAACCATGGACCTCAAATGGTGTTGGGTCATGACATTACCATCTCTCGTACATGGGGCCCTTGGAATTATTCACCAGAAGCATAACTGGTGCAACAGGATCATTGTTAGCATAACCTAAATAGGATCACGCCAGAGGGAACAGTTCCCTGGGAAGGGGGTTAAGGTAGGCACAGTTCCTCCCTAGAGGAGCAGTCTTGGGCCCAGTTCAGGAGGCCTTTAATCCGGTTTGCTCCCACTCTTGGCCTTCAGGGTCAACACGGCCTTTGTTGAATTAATTAGGGGCTCCGGGGCTTAGCGCTTCCCTCCCTGGGCTCAGGTGCCAGGAACTAATGCCCGAAACAATTCCCTGCCCTCATGGGATTATGCAGGCGCGGGGGCAGCAGCTCTTCACAGAATGCTGGCGCCGGGGGAAGGGCACCGACAGTATGCACTGATACACCCCCCAACAGTCTAATTGAGCCCCCACTCACCGGCTGAGGCGGGGTAGCTCTCGACGTCCTTGCGGGCTGGGAAGGCACCGACAATGTGCCTCTTTCCTTTCCTCTGCAATCCGGCGCCAGGTGCGGGGCTTCCCTTTTCCACGCGGGAGCCCCGCTAGCGGCCATACCTTCTTTGCAGCTTCTCTCGATGGTGAGTACATGGGCCGGCGGGGTGGCCTCCCGCTCCGGCTTCCCAGCACTCCTGGGGCTCCCTCGTCACTACGGGAGCCCCGCAACGTCACTCCTGGTTTCCGGCAACACCGTGGGTCTCAGGACCAATCCGGCACGGTCCTCTCGGGGCGCGCCCACAACCGCCAATCACGGCACGGCTTGCGGGGGCATGGTGGCCGCAACCAATGGCTACGTGGCGGCCGGGGGTGCGGCTGGTGACGTGGCCGGCACCCCTGCCACGTGATGCTGCCCTACATGGCCTCTCTAGGCCCAATGCGGTCCTCCTCGATGCCGCGGTGGCTCTTGTCTTCACCCGGGCCCCGCTCCGAGGGGCCCGGGACTTCACGACCTTCCCGCGGGGCTCACCCCTCCACCAGGGAGCCCCGCAGTTGACTTGCGGTGCTTCTACAGCGGTCCCCGGGCCGCAGCGGTGAGTTTAGGCGGCCATTCCACAGGGTGGGCACCCGCTCATAACTTACTCAAAATGCGGGTAGGCACCCGCGGGAGGGGCTCTACAATGCGGGGTAGGCACCCGCAACAGTATTACTTAGTCCAAGAGCGCCAAAATGCGGGGTAGGCACCCACGGCGCTTTCCAGCACAACCGTTCCTTTTTGGGCCACAAAGCGCTTCTGCAGCACAGCGCTTCCAAGGGGCACAGCGCTTCAAGATTATAGCGCTTAGCAGGCAGCACTCCTCCAGGGCCACACAGCAGTTCAGGCAGTAGCACCTCCAGCCGGGCAGCGCTTCGCAGGGCAACAGCTCTTCACAGCACAGCGCTTTGGGGGAATAGCGCTTGGGGAGCAGGCAGACCCAATAGCAAGCCCCAGGGTAACACTCCTCACCTCCTGGGGGCGGGGGTCCAGTCCAGCCCCAATATGGTGCTCTCCTCTGCTTCAGGGGCTTTTAGGCACTGCTCTTGAGTGGCGGAAGGTCCCAGCAGCTTCAGGGACCTAGGATGGCACACTTTCTCCAGGGACCAGGGAACGGAGCAGCAGGCACTACTGGGCCAGGTCAACAGTTAGTGGGAAATCATCAAAACAGGGCGGTAGGCTTTCACCATCCTCCACTGTAGCATGGCCCTCCTCCTCTACAGCAGCCTGAACTCCTGCAGTGGGGCTTGCACTAGCCCTGGGGACAGTAGAGGGGTTCTAGATGGGTGCAGGGTCCAGCACACAAGCCCAAGTGGCGGTATCCCCTGGGAGCAGGTCCCCTCACATTCCTTTACCTGCTCTGTCTCAGCACATGGTGGCACATCCCCCTTATTTATATGCCCCTCACCCCACCTACCAGTCAGTGCCAGAAGCTTCTAGAATTCTATGGGGAACTAGTTCTAACTGGCTCAGGGGGAGGAGTAGAACACCCTGGGTGCCAGGTTTTCACTCCAAAAGCAGGGAGGGCTGGGTACTTAACATCTAGACCGCTAACCCACTGCAGTAAGGTGGCACAACACATAGCCATGGCATCCAGTTTAAAAATTAGCAGTTCACCAGGGTAAATTTTCTTGATGGGGGATTGGCAAGTGCTCACACCATTGCATTACATTGTCATCATAAACAAGGCATCTCATACCACACATGGCTACACAGTTTTCTTACCATTGGGGAGACATCCTATATTTAGGGGGGCGAAAAGCGAAAAAATTCGGGGAAAAGGGGCCAAGTCCAACAGATGCCATCTGCCGTCTGTGGTGTCACCTCCGGTCCCGGCCCCACGCTACCCATTGAAGTGTCTGACTCAGCACCTGCCGACTCCCCTGTTGTTCCCGCTTCCACAATTGACACAACAGTTCGATCTTGCACCAAACCCACCACCGCCAGCAAGGCGTCCGGTCTTTCCTGCACAGTCTAAGAATCTGGGGGTTTCTTCTGGGTTCTATTACGGGGTAGCCTCCACAGACCCCGCGGTCGACCTTGTACCCATTTTGTGCTCTCTCCGTACTCTCACCCCTTGGCTTCTCTTTCCTGTAAGTCTCTAACCAGTCCAATGCTTCACTAGGGTATCCACGTAGTGTGTGGTGCCATCCAGGATTACACGCTGTCTTGCTGGAAACATCAAAGAGTACTGAAGTTCGTCATCTCTAAGGGCCTTCTTTACTGCCAGATATGAACCCTGCTTGCGTTACACCTCCAACTTGCTGTCCGGAAACAATGTGACCTTTGCATTACCCTCAACAAAGGGCCCCCCCCAGTCTCACTTTCTGCAGGAGCAAGTCCTGGTCCCGAAAGTGTAGCAGTTGAGCCACTACTGATCTCGGCGGTCTGCCAGGAGCCAGCAGTTTTGCCGGTACTCGGTGCGCTCTTTTGAGCGTGTAAAAGTTTGAGAGATCCTCCGGGGCTACGACCGAGCAGAACCAATTCTCCAGATATTCCACCATATCACCTTCCTCCACTCCCTCGGGCAATCCCACCACTCGGACATTGTAACGGCAATTGCGTCCTTCCGCATCCTCGGCCCTTTGTTCAAGCACATTCACTCTGTCAGTTAGGGTCTTCAGTTGTCATGTCACATCAAGCTGTGCCGGTTCCAATTCTATGATAGCGGTCTTATTCTTCTTGACCTTATTTGACAATTCTTGTGTTCATCCTGCAGTAGTCCAAGTCCCACTGCCACTGTCCTAATGTCCTGGTGGAGCATCGCCCTCGTGTCCACTATTGCCACAAGAATCATTTGGAATTGCACCTGCATCTGCGCATCCGGCGGCGACCGAGTTTGAGACGCAGCATCATCTTCCTATTCAGAAAGGGCACCGGCCCCGCAACCTCTGGGTTTATCCATGCTACTATCCTGCTGCTCCACCCTCTCCCGGCGCCACTAGTCGCGGACCCCAAGGGCTCCTTGATGGTGGATGCAAGCTATTCCACCTGCCAACAGCGCTGCCCTGCTCCGTATCTCCCAGTCCGGGCCTTCCCAGGCGCCCACTCATAAGCCCCAATGCAGCCTGACCCGCCGCTGCTCTTTTCTCACCAGTTCATTGGGGTAAGGCCATCCCTACAGCTTCTTCAGGCCTCTGCATTTCCAACCCCTCGCATGTAAGCTCTTCTTCCTGCCAACAGCTCTGTCCTGCACCAGCTCTTCCAGTCCAGGTCTGCCTAGCCAGCCATTCTTAAGCCCCAGTTCAGCAAGTGCCAGCCTGACCAGACGCTTCTCTCCACTTTACAGGTTACCTGAGCAGGGCCATCACAACAGCGTTCCCAGGCCTCTGCACTCTCAGCCCCTCGCAGCTGTGTCACTGCTGTCCCACCACTCGTGTACCCGAGACCTCAGGGCACGCCCAGGAGGACCAGTTCTCACACACCTCCATTAACTGCACTAGCAACTCAGCTCAGTCTTGTCCAGTCCGGGCGCCCCACCGCCACAGGAGACCCTGCCCAGTCCGTCCTCCTGTTTCCAGTGGACCCCCGCCTCACCGCCTGGATCTTTCTTCAATACCCTCGGTCATCCAGAAATCTGAGTGCAGAACCGGCCTGGACCACTGCGCCATGAGGGAGAGTGGAAAGATTTGCGCCATGAGCAAGACCTCCTCGTAAGACCAGCCCCTGCACCAGAATCAGCGGTCTCCAAACCTTGCCTCAGGGCACCTCCAGAGTGGACCCCCCTCCAGGCCAGCTCCTGGGGTCAGTGGCATGAAACAGTACTGTGCCGCCTCAATTATCTCAGTAGCACCCCTGTCTTTGCCATTTTGAGCCCCGTGTCGTCAGGGCAGTACCTCCCCCGATCCTCTTCTGAGCCCCAGGTGATCTCCTCCTTCGCCCACAGCAGCACAAGGCAGTCTCATGCCGGGACCACACTCCTGCAACAGGCAGTGCCGCAGATCTCCGACCGCCCCGGTGGACCCGCACAATCATCTCCGGTGCTGTAAGTGCACCTATCACGGCATCTCGCATCCGCTCCTTGTCATCCTGATCGCTGCCATCTTGCGACACTCTGCCTTCACGGGACGATGCTGTTGTCTGGTTTCTCCGGCATGGCTCAATCGAGCCGCCAACATCCAGGAGAACTGCCCAGTCTCTCACGCCTCTCCAAGATCGCCAGCACAGTAATACCAGGGCCAGGGTGACGATTATCTCATAATTACAGCGGGCTGAAGCGAAGCTCTGTGCTCACGCGTCCGCCATCCGCCACCCGCTCCAGCCAAGCCACACCTCCCATTACAGAAGATGATGATGAAGTGAAGGACTCAAACCTGGATCTTGAGCTGCAAGGAGAGCACAACTCACCCCAGGATTTCCCGGATGCCCAGGATGGGGTCGGGAGCAGTGTGTCCACCCGGGATGTGTCCCCAGAGTAGCTGGAGACAGGAAGTCTGAGAGCAAGCCCAAACTGTAACTGGCCAAACTGAAGTTGGAATCTGAGGAGAGAATGTTAAGGGAGAAACTGCCATGGAGGAGAGGAGCTCAGTCTCAAGGACCTGGACATCAGATCCAAGCCGGCAGAGTCCAGTAGTATTGGTAATGACGTTACTGCAGTGCCCACTGGAGAAAAGACGGCCCCCGTCCCAAAGGATCTGGTGCCTAACTTTGGGGATAACATAGACAACTGGTTTCAACGCTATGAGATTGCCCTAGAGATGCATAAGGTCCCTGAATAAGATTGAGGGGCAGCTTCTGGAGCCATATTTTCATTGAGTGGAGGGATGTCCAGTTAGCTATAGGGAAAGAGGTCAAGAAGAAGTATCTTCTCATTAAAGAGGCTCTGACCAGGAAATATGGGCTCACTCCAGAGAAGTTTAGGTAAAAGTTTAGGGACAGTCAGATACTGCCCGCTACAGACCTGGGTGAATTGTGTGAATCATCACCAACATCATCATCAATAAACTTTTTTCATTTTTAAAATTACAAACCATAAAAGTCAGACACAATAACATCAAGCAGTATGCAACAATAAATAGCAAAGCAGGATGTTAGGAATCGCCAAACATGGAATTCCTTACTCTTATAATACAATTTAAAATTGAGCAACAGAGTGACAGATAAAAGGATTGCTTAGTAGCTGTAAAAACATTAAGGCAGTTCTGGCCTGTATAAAGTTTCATCCCACTAAAAGTTGCTTTAGGAAACGAAATCTAAAGTGCTTGTTAATAAGACAAAATAAAGAGTGTGGTGTCTTGGATGGATAAAGCATCACAAATACATAGGGCAATCTGCATCATGATACCGTCCTTTGAGAATACTAAGTAAAGAATGAACCATATTTAACCTACAGTGAGTTAACAAATATTGATGAGTATTAGGCATCATGTCAAACAAAAGATAAGGTTCTATTGAGTAAGTGGACTACTCAAGACAGTATGACCTGACTGTAACCAAACTAAGAGCACGGAAATCCCTCTTTTCAAACAATTGTCTGCAAAAGGCTTCTTTAATCTTAGTAACATCAGCCTTCTTATGCTCTCAGGGAAGCTAAGGAGGGAGGGATGTCCTAATTTAAACAGACAATCATAAACAGAAGTGATCCAGGGTATTCAAGAGACACGATCAAAGCCTAGGCAGCCCTGAAGTAGTTTCCTATTAAGTTCTAATTTCGGCTTAACCCAGACATTCAACCATACTATAAGAGGACTCAGTTGAATCGTGTCAGCCAGAAATCCCTACCCCAACTCTTCATGAATAATAAAAGTAGATGAACTACGAGGAAGTGCAAGTAGCTTTCTCTGAAACATGTTGCTAGCACACTGTAAAGAGGTGATGTAAGCATGACCCCAAATATCACAACTATAAGGCGCTATTGGTATACATTTGGGGGCCTATTAATGAAAAAGTCATGCAGTACAGCACAGCAAGTCACCTTTCTGCCCTGAACTGCATGAAAAGGAAAGGACAGGAGTGTGCTGTGTTAAAGGCAATACGATGCATCCCTGCCTTTTCTCCTGCACTGGCACCCTTTTGGCAGCCTAGCGCCAATGCAGGCTGTCAAAAGGGTGCCAGAGTTGCATGCATGATTTTTACAAAAACAATCCTGTGAGGTATATTCCTCTTTCTATGTGTGCTGCAGAATGCAGGAAAGAGACAGTAAAAAGGAGAAATAAGGTATTTCTCCTAGCTATGCCTCTCCTAGAAAACGGCACAAAGCGGGATGACAACGGTGAGCTGTACCTGGGGGGTAGAGGTACTTACCATTGAGAGTGATGTGATCGATGACACTGCTACCTGCTCAATGTCAAGGCATCCGAGTGTGAGTCAACGAGACAGCCGAAGGATGTGTGATGATCACAGGTGCAGCTGTACATCACGGGGAATTGGGTGAGCCAGGACAATGCCTAGGGGGGTGAAGGCATGACTCAATTAGCAGAAGCTCAACACACGTACCTATGGGCCCCAGGTACAGCTCACCGTTGTCATCCCGCTTTGTGCCGTTTTCCTAATCTCAATCTGTTTCCCTTCCCTCCCTTCTACGAAACAGTACCCGGCCGGGTCCACTGTAAGTAACTTTCCCCCACATGCATCAATGTAGGATTTTGCATTTCTGAAATAGCGAAAATTAAGGAATCGCTATTTAGGAAATGCAAAATGCTATGCATCATTTTTTTCGGTATTTCTTTGTGATTCGGTAAAAATCGCATTTTTTACCGAATCCCAAAGAAATACCGAATTCTTAAGTTAATTTTCGCAATTTCCATTGATTCCTATGGGCCAAAAGGCCCATAGGAGTCAATGCAAATTGCGAGTGGCACTTAGAAAATTTCATGGGTGCAGGGGGGGGTCCAAAGGACCCCCCCCTGCACCCCTGAAATGTATTTTTCGCATCATGTTGCACACACACATGTCCTAAGGACATGTGTGTCCGTAACATGAATGTTGAAAAAAAAACATTAAAAGCATTTTAAACACTTTTTCCAAATTTACCGAGTGGTTCAACCACTCGGTAAATTTGGAACCCTAAGTGCGAATTTTCACTTGTCAAAAGTGATGATGCATTGCTTTTAAGAAGTCGCACATCTGCGACTTCTTAAAAGCACCCGCAATTTTAGAACTCGCAACAATGTTGCGAATTCTAAAATTGCTTCATGCATCCCAAAAAGCACTTTTGCATTCGCAAACGGCCGATTTTAAGGAATCGCACCGTTTGCGAATGAAAAAGTGCTTGATGCATGTGGGGGTTTATCTTCCTTTCTCACGCATGGTTGGCACTCCAAAAGGAGCTATTGAGCCCTCTTTACCCAGGTAACCAGACTTGCACTATGGTCCCTTTATTCTATTAAAATTCCTGCACATAGTGTTCAAGCCCTGACTCTTGTTCTAACCTCTTAGATTTCCCACATCCCCCCAGTCCTGACGAGACCCTCCATCCTCCCGAGGGTCGAAACGCCGCGACGCCATATGGAAATGAACCATACAAACAGTGTCTATGATTGTATAGTCACTGTAACCATATTATTTATTATAATCGCTTTAATGGTCGTTCTCCCTTTCCCCTGTAAATGATCCCCTGCAGAAACCGTGTATATATTTCACTTGTTGTCACTCAATTGTCGGTTCTCACACTACACTTGGGACACCTTTGCACCTTTCAAAAACACAAAGGGGGTCATTAGGATGGCGGGCAGACTTTGCCCGCCCGCCCGCCATCCTGGTGGTAATAGGGACCGCCCGCCATAAGGGCGGGGTCCCGTGGGGGGTATTAGGATGTGCCCGCCACAGTGACGGGCACATCCTGCATGTTAAGCATTGTGGTGGGCGGTGCTCTCAGCACCGCCCGCCACAATGCTTAAAAGCACTTTTGCATTAGCATAATCAAGCGGCAGGCACTGCGCGGTGCCTGCCGCTTTGATTATGCAAATGCAGGAGGGTACCACAGGTACCCCCCGTGTGCACCCCCCTACTCTCCTTCACTCTGGGGCCCCGCATGAGTTCATAATAATATAATGGGTATAACTACAAAAAAAGGTACTTTCTCACAAGGACATAAAATAAAAACCCAGTTTCACTCTCCAAAGCAATACCCACAACAACACAAACTCTATAATGCAGATAGGTAAAATATTAAATATTAAATAATGGTTAAACATCAATAAGGATATAAATTGAAGGAGTCCTAAAAAGGCAGATCACCTCACTGTGCCAGGTTCAGTCCAAACGGCTGAGTAAATAGCAAACACATGAGTCTTCAACACCCTCAGATGTCCAAACAATTATGACAATTGTCAATAGGAAACTAATTACATGGCAGTAGAGATTCACTTGTCTCTTTCAGGCAGTTAGCTTGAAAAGGGTGTTTTTTGAAAACAGGGAAATATGTATTGAAAACAGTGAAACTGAAATACTTGTACACACTAGTTGGTTGTCGAAAAAAAGAAAAGAAAATATGTTGCAAGTTGCACACCAACTTTATTGGCTCTATTTTGTTTTTGCAAACTGACTAATGTACTAATATGTTGGTTTGCAAAAAAAACAATTGATAGTGGGTTGCAATTCAACCTCCCTCATGCACACTAATGTGCTAGGCCACAAATTGTTACCATTATGATTCGCAGAAAATGGCTATGAAGCTCATTCATTGTCTAGACTGTTCATCCAATCAAGAGTGTAAAAGTCCACATAATTTCAAATAATATTTTGAGCTCTGCACAGACCTATAAAATAATGTGATTAATAGAATCATACAATCCGCTTAATATTGACAAATGAAAGCACTTTTATTTTGTATATTGATTGAATAAAAATAAACATTACACTTCAAATTTATATTACATGCCCAACTGGATTGGGCACAAGTCACTAAAATTATAACAAACGCATTATTGCCACAAAAGTAACACATACATATATAAAGGAGGAAAGCAGTCATAAAACCTAAAATATAAGACCTTTTTCCTGTTTCTATAATGCCTGAATTTTGTTCATCACTGTAGTTGTGCTTGGTGGAACTGTTTTTTTATGCTTTCTGGCTTTAGTGTCTTATGCTCTGTGCACAAAAGTAAACATCACTTAAAATGTATCAATTTTGCCTTTCCTAAATTAGGGCGATGTTCCACTTACGGTAAGTGAAATGTTGGATCTGCATGAAAAACGGTTCATAATCAAAGATAAATCATGTATACATGAAATTTGTGGACTGCTTAAAACCGAGTATATTTTTAATGAGCACTAAAGTCACTTTATGATTGCATATAAGTAAATACATAATCTAAGATATTGGATTATTAATTGGGGTGAATGTGAGTCCACCATAAGAAATGAGACCACAAGCTTGCCTTGGTAAAACATAGTTTCAATAATTTAAACCTGTACTTAACCCCTTGTAGTTATAGCACAGAACAGAAAGATTTAAATTTGAAAAATTTGCAAAACATTTGGCAGAAATAAAACAGTTAAAATGTAAAATACAACACAATACCAATCTGACGAACAATTTCCAAAAATAGAGGAAAATGTAATGAGCAAAGTGACATCAAAATAATACAAATCAAATAGGAGAACTGGGGGCGACATTGCAGCCATGGAAAGGCATTGAAAAAATTCCTATCATAATATGGCTGGCGGTGTCTGATAGACACCGCCACCATATTATTCCTTTTATGCCCCGGCCGCAAGGCGACCGGGGCGGAAAAGCAGCCGATGGTCTTTCCGTCCACCGAAATCAAGAGTGGATGTCGGGCGGATTGCCTCCGCCAGGCTGGCGGTGGCCACCGCCAGCCTGGCGGGGGCAATCCGCCCGACATCATAATGGGCCTCTATGTGTGCAATGTAGATGTTTATGCTATCTATCTCTGAAACAATACAATGTCAACGATGATATAAATTTGGTGTTATGAGCCTTGTTTTTCCCTCTTACATCCCCAATACCTTTAAAATGTTATCAGATATTATGTTATGTATTGACTATTGATCATACATTTATTGCGCCACTGGAACCATTGTTTCCTATATATAGTACGTGCCCTGGTTCCGCAGTGAGTAGGGTTCCCTTGTTTTCCTTGAAGCTCGTAATCAGGTCCTAATTTTGAACGTAGAAATCTTCACCTTGACTTTGTCCAGAGGCTCCCTGAGAACAACGGTCCCTCCTTAGACACACCCTTTAGCCTTGCCCTGCTGGAATTCTACCTTCTTAGAAGATTTTCTACAAACTGTCTTCTAGGTCCTATCAAACCCATGCTCCATTGTGGTCTGCCATAGTATTCAACTTTGACCCAGTCCTGCATGACAAGATGTCTGCAGTTGGTTCTTTGATCCTTCAGGCACTAGTTTTCACCTTGAACTTAAAAAAATCATAACTCTAGTTCGTAACTGGAGGTTTTAATTTTGGTGTCAAACAAATGATTAAAATGTGCTGATTTTTTCTAAATTGTTGTGGGAATGTTCTTGTGTTGCTTTTTCACTTTATTATTGTCTGTCTGCTACATACATACTTTGCATTGTGCCCCTAAGTTAGGCCTGACTTCTTTTGTGGATATCTAGCAGAGGGTTAAGCACGAGTTAATTTATTGGTGTTTGTGGTCCATCCTGACAGAGATTATGGTTGCTTGTTTTCACCCGCCTCAGCCAGTAACCCAAGTTCTCACAGCAACCTTACTGTTATTATGAGTATGTCATGTTTTATTGTTCAGAGCACATACAACAGGGGCTGGGCAGCAGCACCCCAGTGTGAACAGTTCTAAATGTAACAGCATGAGTTCATAATAATATAATGGGTATAACTACACAAAAAGGTACTTTCTCACAAGGACATAAAATAAAAACCCAGCTTCACTCTCCAAAGCAATACCCACAACAACACAAACTCTATAATGCAGATAGGTAAAATATTAAATAATGGTTAAACCTCAATAAGGATATAAATTGAAGGAGACCTAAAAAGGCAGATCACCTCACTGTGCCAGGTTCAGTCCAAACGGCTGAGTAAATAGCAAACACATGAGTCTTCAACACCCTCAGATGTCCAAACAATTATGACAATTGTCAATAGGAAACTAATTACATGGCAGAAGAGATTCACTTGTCTCTTTCAGACAGTTAGCTTGAAAAGGGTATTTTTTGAAAACAGGGAAATATGTATTGAAAACAGTGAAACTGAAATACTAGACACACTAGTTGGTTGTCGAAAAAAAGAAAAGAAAATATGTTGCAAGTTGCACACCAACTTTATTGGCTCTATTTTGTTTTTGCAAACTGACTAATGTACTAATAGGTTGGTTTGCAAAAAAAACAATTGATAGTGGGTTGCAATTCAACCTCCCTCATGCACACTAATGTGCTAGGCCACAAATTGTCACCATTTTGATTCGCAGAAAATGGCTATGAAGCTCATTCATTGTCTAGACTGTTCCTGTCCACATAATTTCAAATAATATTTTGAGCTCTGCACAGACCTATAAAATAATGTGATTAATAGAATCATACAATCCGCTTAATATTGACAAATGAAAGCACTTTTATTTTGTATATTGATTGAATAAAAATAAACATTACACTTCAAATTTATATTACATGCCCAACTGGATTGGGCACAAGTCACTAAAATTATAACAAACGCATTATTGCCACAAAAGTAACACATACATATATAAAGGAGGAAAGCAGTCATAAAACCTAAAATATAAGACCTTTTTCCTGTTTCTATAATGCCTGAATTTTGTTCATGACTGTAGTTGTGCTTGGTGGAACTGTTTTTTATGCTTTCTGGCTTTAGTGTCTTATGCTCTGTGCACAAAAGTAAACATCACTTAAAATGTATCAATTCTGCCTTTCCTAAATTAGGGCGATGTTCCACTTACGGTAAGTGAAATGTTGGATCTGTATGAAAAACGGTTCATAATCAAAGAGAAATCATGTATACATGAAATTTGCGCACTGCTTAAAACCGAGTATATTTTTAATGAGCACTAAAGTCACTTTATGAATGCATTTAAGTAAATACATAATCTAAGATATTGGATTATTAATTGGGGTGAATGTGAGTCCACCATAAGAAATGAGACCACAAACTTGGCTTGGTAAAACATATTTTCAATAATTTAAACCTGTACTTAACCCCTTGAAGTTATGGCACAGAACAGACAGGTTTAAATGTGAAAAATTTGCAAAACATTTGGCAGAAATATAACAGTTAAAATGTAAAATACAACACAATACCAATCTGACAAACAATTTCTAAAAATAGAGGAAAATGTAATGAGCAAAGTGACATCAAAATAATACAAATCAAATAGGAGAACTGGGGGCGACATTGCCGCCACGGAAAGGCATTGAAAAAATTCCTATCATAATATGGCTGGCGGTGTCTGATAGACACCGCCACTATATTATTCCTTTTATGCCTCGGCCGCAAGGCGACCGGGGCGGAAAAGCAGCCAATGGTCTTTCCGTCCACCGAAATCAAGAGTGGATGTCAGGCGGATTGCCTCCGCCAGGCTGGCGGTGGCCACCGCCAGCCTGGCGGGGGCAATCCGCCCGACATCATAATGGGCCTCTATGTGTGCAATGTAGATGTTTATGCTATCTATCTCTGAAACAATACAATGTCAACGATGATATAAATTTGGTGTTATGAGCCTTGTTTTTCCCTCCTACATCCCCAATACCTTTAAAATGTTATCAGATATTATGTTATGTATTGACTATTGATCATACATTTATTGCGCCACTGGAACCATTGTTTCTTATATATAGTACGTACCCTGGTTCCGCAGTGAGTAGGGTTCCCTTGTTTTCCTTGAAGCTCGTAATCAGGTCCTAATTTTGAACGTAGAAATCTTTACCTTGACTTTGTCCAGAGGCTCCCCGAGAACAGCGGTCCCTCCTTAGACACAGCCTTTAGCCTTGCCCTGCTGAAATTCTACCTTCTAAGAATATTTTCTACAAACTGTCTTCTAGGTCCTATCAAACCCATGCTCCATTGCGGTCTGCCATAGTATTCAACTTTGACCCAGTCCCGCATGACAAGATGTCTGCAGTTGGCTCTTTGATCCTTCAGGCACTAGTTTTCACCTTGAACTTAAAAAAATCATAACTCTAGTTCGTAACTGGAGGTGTTAATTTTGGTGTCAAACAAATTATTAAAATGTGCTGATTTTTTCTAAATTGTTGTGGGAATGTTCTTGTGTTGCTTTTTCACTTTATTATTGTCTGTCTGCTACATACCTACTTTGCACAGTGCCTCTAAGTTAGGCCTGACTTCTTTTGTGGAAATCTACCAGAGGGTTAAGCACGAGTTAATTTATTGGTGTTTGTGGTCCATCCTGACAGAGGTTATGGTTGCTTGTTTTCACCCGCCTCAGCCAGTAACCCAAGTTCTCACAGCAGCCTTACTGTTATTATGAGTTTGTCATGTTTTATTGTTCAGAGCACATACAACAGGGGCTGGGCAGCAGCACCCCAGTGTGAACAGTTCAAAATGTAATAGCATGAGTTCATAATAATATAATGGGTATAACTACACAAAAAGGTACTTTCTCACAAGGACATTAAATAAAAGCCCAGCTTCACTCTCCAAAGCAATACCCACAACAGAGTTTATTATTCATGGTGAACTGGTAAAAGTAATTTCGAACTGACAGTGATGAAGCGCAGTTCACATACCCCAAGAAGGTTTGTCCCAGCCAAAGTTTTTATGTTCTTACTTAGTCTATGAAATGGAAGCCAAAATCCTCCAACGTGACAAGGCTGCAGGCTGTATATGGTGAATTAATCTTAAAATCAGATAGTTGTTTGGTGAGGTCCACTGAAGTCATTAACATTGGCAAGAAAATCCCCAAGAGGGAACATTCACATTTCATGTCTGCCATAGTCTTCTCATAAGTCTACTTTTGATGCCTTTTTATGGAGCCCAAAATCCTAATTTGGGGGAAACCTGTAACTCTCTCAATCAGATACTGTTGCATTAAGGTTCTACTGATGCTCGAAGGTCCTAGACTCCACAAGGTAGATAGGTAAAATAATGACTAATAGTTAAAGATAAAAATTAACACTATTCTGTGAGCTCAAAAAAGAACATCAGCTAACTGTGCTGGGCTCTATCCAAATGGCTATGTAAATAGTAAACACATCTATAAGACACAGGAGTCCTTAACACACTCAGATGGCCAAACAATGATGCTAATTGTAAATAAGAAAGTAATCATTGTTGGATTTGGAGGTTCTGCCTCATGTATAGTTTACTATGTGTTTATACCATTACTGAGTTGACGAAGTGGAGGATTGCTGGGTCAATATCCAGGGACATGATTGTATTCCCAATATTTCTTCATTTTCAACCACCACTGCAGCCTGTTCTTTTCTTACCTGTTTTTTAAAGTTATTCTTCTCTTGTTCTTTGGTTCCTGTTATTAATATTCAAAGATGTTCTTTTCCATATATATATGCCATATTGTGTCCTGTTTCATGTGCATAAAATGGCTCTTCGAGCATGTTTTTGGAAGAGAAAGTTCATTAAACATTGTTTATTTAAAAAAAAAAAGAAAATTAATCATATGGCAATAGAACATGTCTTGTTTATTTCTGAAAGTTAGCTTGAAAATGGTGCTTTTTGTAAACAGGGAGATATTTTTTGAAAACAGTGAAACTGAAATACATGAACACACTACTAGTTGTTTGTGATTAGAATTAAAAAGAAAATATGTTGTAAGTTGCCCACCAACTCTTACTGAATCCATTCTGTTTTTGCAAAACAACCTATTTATTCATAGGTTGGTTTGTAAAAACCCATGGATGTGTGCCACATGGCACTTTAAAAAAAGCAAAAAAGAGTTTTTTTAAGGGAAAGCAGTAATTACCATCAACTTGAAGTTGGTAGTAATTACCGATTTCTTAAGGCTCAAAAGCACTCTTCAATGTGCTTCCTACATTGTATTTAAGGAATCGGTATTACCAATTCCTTAAATGCAAGAGCAATAAGGAATCGGTATTAAGGAATCGGTATTTACCAATTCCTTATTTACCGATTTCTTACCTACATTAGGAATGGCTAAATACCAGTCAGTAACGCTGAAATTTGCTGAATTTCCGCGGTACTGACCGGTATTTACCCACCTACATCTGGTCCTCAATTTCTTCCATGCCTGTAGTTCTGTTTGGTGAAACTGTGATAATGGTTTCAGCTTTAGGATACAGTGTGAAATGCTTTCTAGAGGAATATAAATATGACCTAAAATGTATTTATTTTGCGTTTGTTAATTTAGGGTGGTGTTCCACTTACGGTAAGTCCAGTTTTGGATCCATGTGCAAATTGGTTCCTAATCACTGCAAAATTGTGTGTTCATCAACTTTTCTGACTACTTAAAACTGAGTATATTCTTAGTGAGCACTAAAGACACTTCATGATTATATTTAAGTAGATATATAGTGGAATATATTGGGTTACTAATTGTGGTGAATGTGAGTCCACAACAAGGAATAGGGCCACAAATGGTGGCCTTCTGAGATCTGCAGAACCACCATGTATGTGATTGTTTTTAAATAAAGCAATTTTTTTAATGCAACCTTTTAGCCTTAAAGAAAAATGGGGTGTTTTGAAAAGAAAAAAAAATGTTGTAGCTAACATTTTTAAGGGTAGGCAGTTGAGCATGGGACCACTGCCTTCTTTTGACAGATCTTTCTAGGAATATCATAAATTTTGCCCTAATCATGCTAATTTTTTGACTGATGCCGGTGGTTATTGAATCTGAAAGTGCAGTGAGCTCTGCTAACCAGGCCCTGTGCCAGTGCTCTGTCCTTTAAATGTATATGGTAATTGGTATAATCCTACTTGGCTAAGACTACCAAACTGTAAAACCCTAGTATATAGTAGGGCTGAATAATGACCAAACAAATTTCAACTCCAAATCAGGAAGGTGCTACTGGAACGCGAGGGCGCACCGAAATTTGGAAGTAATGCTTGATACAGCAATTTCTGAGTTCCCGTCCTGGTGTGGTCTTGAAATCGAAAATTTTTGCCTTTTTATGAAGTCAGTGGTAGCAGGGACAAAAAAGCTCAACAGGAAAAAATTTATTAGAATTTCCCCAAGCCCTTTGAGACCTCTAAATACAGAAATAAACAAACTAGTAAGGGCTCAATACCTAAATAGATCGATAGATATAGCACAAAAAATAACTAAGCTAAAAAGGAGAAGGAGAAGGCTATTGTCCAGATTACGCAAAGAAAAAGAGGATACCATTTGGGTAAAAATAAGAGAAGCTGCTATCCATGGGGAAATGAGGCAATTTTGGTCCCTCATAGGCGAGGGGTGTGGAATGAGAACAAGTCCCTCCCCCATTGCTATTGAGGAACAAATATGGAGGGATTTTGTTTCCAACCTCTATGCAAGTAATAATGCGGCGAACCCTCAAGTGTGGCGAAAAGAAATGAGTGCGCCATTAGAACGATTTACAGAAAAGGACATAGATTTGTCTATCAGTGAAATGCGATACTCCGGGGCTATGGGCCCGGATGAAGTGCCCATCAACGTACTAAAACAGAACAGGGCTAAATGGTGCAAGTTACTCTGTCCAGTCTTTAATATTTGTTTATTAAGAGGTAAGGTTTTACCTTCCTGGAAGGGAAGTATCCTGGTACCGTTGTTTAAAAAAGGAGATCGCCTATCCCCTCAGAATTATCGCCAGATTGCACTACTGGGTGCAATTGGCAAAGTTTTCACAAGATGTCTGCTCAAGCGGATAAACATCTGGGTGGAGCACGTGGGTGTTCTTCCACTTGAGCAGACGGGCTTTAGGAAAAATCACGGTACCCTGGATAACTTGGCAGCCCTTGAGGTGATAACAGACAAATATATTGGAGCCAGAAAGTGGAGAGTCTATGTGGCATTCATAGATTTCTCCACGGCCTTTGATAAGGTCGACCGACAATTACTGTGGAGAAAGCTACACGCTTTGGGAATGCCCCATGGTCTCTTAGGTTTGGTACAAGACCTACACGATAACACATGGTGCAGAGTATTATTGGGGGGGGGGGAAAGAGGCTTATCCCAGCTCATTCCATCTGCAAACGGCCTCAAGCAGGGTTGTCTTTTTGCCCCTCTCTTATTTTCCCTTTACGTTAGTGACCTTCCTCATACTATATCCGCATGTGAAGGCATTGCCCCACGCTTGGGTGACTCATATATCTCTTGCCTAATGTACGCGGATGATATATTGATTTTAGACCTCACCCCAAAAGGACTCAATAACCGTCTTCAATCACTACACACTTTCTCCGAAGAGCATTTCCTGAAAATAAATATCTCTAAAAGTAAGGTAATGTGTATGGAGGGGAGAAAAAAACTGAAGTTAGAAAACTTCAGCTGGGAGTTGGGAGGTCAAAAATTAGAAAGAGTGTCATCTTACGTATTTTTGGGCAAGGTTGTGAATAGTAATCTAAGCAATAAATCTCATATTGAAAACAGCACCCACAAGGCAAAATCACAGGGAAACGGCCTAAGAGCACTATACAAATCGACTGGTAAAAGGCACTTTAGTTATCTGTTGGAGGCATTCCGGGCAAAAGTCCCTCCAACTCTGCTTTATGGCACAGAGTTTATTGACCTAGTTGAATGGGGCTTTTTAGACACTGTTGAGGGATCCCTCCTGAGAAGCTTAATCTCGGCTAATAATAGCTGTAGTACAGCTGCCCTTCGTTTGGAATTCGGGCTAAGAAGCAGCTGGGCTCAGGGTTTGGCAGGAGTCATTCGCTGGGTAATATGTCTGATCAAGGGAAAGCCAGAAACATTAAGATCCCTAATCAAAAAAGAGTTGATGGGCCCACTAAAAGAGTATTCAATGCTTATAAAGAACTATAGGAAGGCCCTCATACTCCTGGATCTGGAGGAAGTCACCCTCCTAGACCTTTCTACACAACAACTAAAGCTCACATTAAAACATGCCACTTGGAAGGTGAGCTATGAAAGGGATCGTAACCTGATTTTACAAAAAAGGGACAAACCAAGCTGTCGACTCTTGTTTACTAAGACAAATACAACCCTATGTCTCTTGGAATATACCCCATGGCTTGCGCCGCTTTTGGCTACTTCTCAGGTATGATCTACTTCCATTGAATAAGCTGCTGGCCAAATGGCATGGCATATCCAATATATGTAACTTTTGTAACAGTTCAGTCCAAGATTCCATACATGTCTTGTTAGTTTGTCCAGCACTAATGGCTTATCGTCGGCTGTGGGTAAAGCCCGTATGTATTCAGTTTGGTATCTTATCTGCTAGATCTTTGATTGATGCGATCTTTTGTCCTCCGAATGAAATCTTCTGTAATAGAATTTTTAATTTTTTTAAATGCTTCTTAGAATTGTATTAGTTGAAGGGCAGGACAGTTTGTACATTACTGTAGAATAAGTTGATAACATGTGGTCTTATTTTAATATGTTTAATCTGTATTTTTTGTAATATGTGGATCTCCAAGGAGTTCCAAAATCATATTTAAATAAATAAAAAATAAAAAAAAAAATAGTAGGGCATGTAAGCTTAGTGACCCCAGTAGACTTAATGCACTTATGTTTGCACTGTTGTTATGTCCAGTGTCATATTTAAGCCAGGCCTGCCTTGCCAGCTGGTTTTAAATTAAAACTACGTACATATTCGACTTTGGATTTAAAAGTACTTCCAAAGTCCAAAACTACTATTTTTTTAAAATAAATTACAAGTTGCCCATAAGGCCTGCCCCAGGTGCCCCAAGGGTAGGGTGTTTTGTCATAAAAAGCAGGGCCAATTCAAATATGTTTTTGTGGCGTGGTACCAATAAGGGGCTTGAGACCAGATCTGGGAAGATAGGGTTTTATTTTAGTTAGGGTCATTTTGTAATGGCTGGTAAGTCTGTCCCTCGGGTATCCGGAGGGCTCTGTGTTGAATTTAAGGTACACTCGGGTTCTTCGGGTACTTGGTGCAGCAATCTTCTCCCTGTCGAGGGGCTCAGGCTCGGGATGATCGTCAGGGTTCTCCTCGAGTGGTTCACCGTAAACAAAAGAGAAAGAGACCGCCTGTCAGGGACTATTCATTGTCTGCTATCCCAAAGGGAACCGGAGTAGTGAGGGGGACACCAGTGAAACTATGCTTTACAAAACAGATCACAGTGCAATGCTAGAAAGGGGAGGAGTACGGGAAGGGTTATTTACACTTGGAGGAGGAAGGGGTTTAAACACGAGTATCTCGGTGACAGTCGGCAAAATATGGCTGTATTACTGAGCCGAGGATCCCTGTCTCCCGACCCACCCCGCAAACCGCTGCCGTACCTGCTGCAACCACACTCCTCCCTCGGGACTGTGGCACGGCGCTGCGCTGGAGCGTTGGCCTCCTGGCTTCCTCTCCTCGTCCTCTTGTCTCGCCTCCACTGGTGATTCTCCGTCTACTCCTTCGGTTCTCCACACACCGTCTTCTTCCTCCACCGGTGTGTCGTCACACGACAAACACAGGATTTCCTGACTCTTACCCAATCCTGGGCTTATGACGTCATCGAGGGGCGGGGCGTCGTCCTCCGTGAATCTCCAATTAAATGTACAGCCCTCCTGTTCCTCGTTCGTGTCCGGCCATGGGCTGACTTGTTCGCGGTTCCACTCGCTCTGGTAATGATGCAAAGAGGGAGGGGAATCAAGATTAGCCTTCCACCAATCCGAACAGGGGGAATCCCCATCTACGTGACCAGGCTTTATTAAATGTAATAACATCTAACATTTGATTGTAGCTAGCTAGCAGTATCATTCAAAGTTTCAAAATAATGGTAACAATAAACTCAACTACTTGATACGGTCGGATTGATTATATTTATTTTACAGGAGAGTGTTTTAGAACTTACTATCCTGAAGTTACCTAACTCAGCCCTGTAGCAGCCTCCTCTGATTGGCCAGCCTTTGACAGCCAAAGCCAAGCACTACCAGAGTAAGAGTGAAAAAGCCTGGGGCTGAAACAATACAGCCATTTAGTGGGAGGAGATTTGCTTCATGGAGAAGCAGGGTGGAGAAGGGGGCTCGGAAGAGAGGCTGAAGAACAGATGACACAGGACCCAGGCCAGCCTCGACTTTGTTGGTACCCAGCTACATGGGAGCCCCTCTAACTAGATTAGGAGAGGGGCTGGAAGGATAGTGTAGTCAGGTGTATATTTCAAAACATAAAGAATGAACCCACTACCAACTCAACATTAGCTGTTTTCAAAGTCTCATAGTCCTTCTGAAAAAAGGAACCTTTGGTTCTTTTAAAATAACTCTCACTCAGCAACCTAGTTAGTGACATGCCTCATCATTGGGTTTCCAGCCAGGGTGTTGAGTGCCCCAGGGCGTGCTTTGATGCCAGATTAACTGTTGAGCTGTTTTTTTAGTGTGTAGAGTATGTGATTTTAAAGTGTCTCAAAGTCTACCACTTTTTGTGGACCATCATTTAATGGTGCCCTTGGAAAAGTTTTAAGATGTGGGGGATATATTTTAGGACTTTAATGGTACTTTTATATACCTTGTTGTGTGGCCAACATGTTTCAGCAATTGCCATGCGCCCGTCAGGGTCACTCTGGCTTTTATCAGGACCAAAATGTGTAAAGCCTATGCACCCTATTGCATGCGCTGCAAGATTCTGGTATTGAACTTACATATCAAGAATCATCTCTTGCGACTTTACCTGTTCTGTGACTTTTCCATACAACATGGTGTCTCTAAGGGGGTGGATCCTAATGTTACACTTTCATCAAATCATCAATCATCCTAAGACCGGTTTCGAACTTCCAGCCTTCATCAGCCAGGATAGCTTGATTCCAGTGGCATGTTGAGCATGGTACTCACGTCTGAGCATACCCGTCGCACTCGGGGTGACAAATGCAAAAACAACAGTTGATGGACAGAATGCAGAACAATGTCATACATTCACCCCAGTACAGAAATCTGGGCCTAAATCTATCATTTTTTTGCTCACCATGCCAAACCCCAGCCTTATGCAAACCAGTCCTGCCACTGTGCCCTATGGGAAAAGTCCAGCTCGAACTGCCAAGCCAGGTTCTCCCTGGACTGGAAACAAGCATCCTAGGACCGGTTTCGGGCGTTCAGCCCTCAAAAGCCAGGATAGCTTGATTCCAGTGGCATGGAGAACACGGGACTCACGTCTGAACATACCCGTCACACTCAGGGTGACAAATGCAAAAACAACAGTTGATGGACAGAATGCAGAACAATGTCATACATTCACCCGAGTACAGAGATCTTGGACTAAATCCATAGTTTTTTTGCTCACCATGCCTTTCCAGTTTGAACCCAGCCATATGCAAAACAGTCTTGACCATTTGCCCCATGGAAACAGTCCACGCCGAACTGCCAAGCCAGGTCCTCCCTGGACTGGAAACCAGCATCCTAGGACCGGTTTCGGGCTTTCAGCCCTCATAAGCCAGGATAACTTGATTTCAGTGGCAAGGAGAACACGAGACTCACGTCTGAACATACCCGTCGCACTCAGGGTGACAAATGAAAAAACAACAATTGATGGACAGAAAGCAGAACAATGTTATACATTCACCCCAGTACAGAGATCTGGGCCTAAATCCATTGTTTTTTTGCTCACCATGCCATTCCAGTTTGAACCCAGTCATATGCAAATCAGTCTTGACCCTGTGCCCAATGGGAACAGTCCAGCCCGAACTGCCAAGCCAGGTACCCCCTGGACTGGAAACAATCATCCTAGGACCGGTTTCGGGCTTTGAGCCCTCATCAGCCAGGATAGCTTGATTCCAGTGGCATGGAGAGCACAGGACTCACGTCTGAGCATACCCGTTGCACTCGGGGTGACAAATGCAAAAACAACAGTTGATGGACAGAATGCAGAACAATGTCATACATTCACCCCAGTACAGAAATCTGGGACTAAATCCATCGTTTTTCTGCTCACCATGCCATTCCAGTTTGAACCCAGCCATATGCAAACCAGTCCTGCCACTGTGCCCTATGGGAAAAGTCCAGCCCGAACTGCCAAGCCAGGTCCTCCCTGGACTGGAAACAAGCATCCTAGGACCGGTTTTGGGCTTTCAGCCCTCATAAGCCAGGATAGCTTGATTCCAGTGGCATGGAGAACACGAGACTCACGTCTGAACATACCCGTCCCACTCAGGGTGACAAATGCAAAAACAACAGTTGATGGACAGAATGCAGAACAATGTCATACATTCACCCCAGTACAGAGATCTGGGCCTAAATCCATTGTTTTTTTGCTCACCATTTATTTATTTATTTATTTATAGTCTTGTATCGCGCGAGAAACAGCCCCGAAGGGGTATCTCCGCGCGTGGCTTCTGGGTGAGTTAGGCAAAACTATAGATCGAAAAAAACAGAGGGGAAGCTGAATTAATCCTGTGTGAATAAGTAAGTTTTCAATTTCTTCCTGAAATTGAGAAGGTGAGGAGTTTGTCTTAGTTGGGGAGGGAGGGAGTTCCACAGCATTGGACCTTTAAGGGAGGGGGCACGGCCACCCTGTCTTGCTCTGTTTACTTTGGGTATGTATAGCAACATAGTGTTGCTGGAGCGTAGAGTGCGTCCAGGAGAGTAAGGAAGAAAGATATCCTTCAAATATTTGGGGCCTGAGTCGTAGATACATTTATGCATGATGCAGCAAAGTTTAAATTGGATCCGCTGTTTCACTGGGAGCCAGTGAAGGTGGGAAAGGAGGGGGCGGGAGGGGGTACGGGGGGGAGCATTCAGGATAAGTCTTGCCGCGGTGTTCTGTACCACCTGCAGTCTGCAAAGTTGTTCCTGGTTGGCGGAAATGAGTAGGCTATTACAATAGTCCACCCGTCCAAGGACTAGTGCCTGAACCAGCGTCTTCCTATGGGTGTTTGGTAGGAAAGGGAAGATACGCCGTAGAAGACCAATTGTACGGAAACACGTTCCCGCAACCTGACTGACGTGATCTTTCATAATCAGAGTTTGGTCTAGGCGTACCCCCAAGTTTTTGATGGTTTGTTTGGGCGCTGGGACAGGTCCAAGCTCAGGTGGCCACCATTCTGGGGACCAGAGCAGGGTGGCCCCTCCAAACAACATGACCTCAGTTTTGGTCACGTTGCATTGGAGGAAGTTCTGGGCCATCCATCCTGCCACCGCTCTCATACCGTCTTGGAAAGATTGCATGACTGCGGGTGTAATGGTTTGAAAGGGGAAAAGCAGCTGAGTATCGTCAGCATAAGAGATTGGTGAGAACCCGTGAGATCTAATGATCTCTGCCAGGGGGGCCACGTATACGTTAAATAACGTAGGGCTTAGACATGAGCCCTGTGGCACCCCCTTGGTAAGCTTCCTGCAGACAGATTTGTAGGAGCCTAATTTGACACCTTGTTGTCTGCCTTCGAGGAAGCTTTCCAGCCACGCAAGGGCGGTCCCTTCTACTCCAGCTCCCTTCAGACGGCCGAGAAGAACTTCATGCGACACCGTGTCGAAGGCAGCGGACAGATCCAATAGCACCAGAATCACTGAGCTCCCTCTGTCAAGTGACATTCTGATGTTATCTGTCACTGACAGAAGGGCTGATTCGGTGCTATGGTTGGGCCTAAAACCAGATTGTGAGTGGTCTAGGCCGCCCGCTGCCTCGATGTAGTTGGACAGGTGTGCATTGACATGTTTCTCGGCCATCTTGCTGTAATAAGGAAGAAGGGAGATAGGACGGAGGTTGGAAAGCTCCGTCCATGGAAGGGCCGCATTCTTGCGGATTGGGTTCACCACTGCTCTTTTCCATTCAGTTGGTACTTTTCCCTCTTTAAGAGACTGGTTGATGATATCCTGAATGTAGGGAGCTAACAGGGTGCGAAGGGGGGTTAAGATTTTAACCGGAATAAGGTCATCCGGAGATCCAGATTTGACTTGGGTCATTATTGTATCAAGCTCTTCAGTGTTAATAGGAGGGAATGTAGTTAAGGTAAGGTTTATATTCTCATTGAGGGAGGAGGCATTTTGGGAATCGCTGTTAGGTTGGGATCCTAGGATTTTTCCATAAATGGATTCTATTTTATTCTCAAAGTAAGATGACACTTCTTCACATAAGCTTTGTGAGAAATCGTCTGGGCATATACATGCCACAGGTTTTACAAAAGTGTCAAGAATCCTATATAGTTCTCTGGGAGAGTTATCGGCTTCCATGAGCTGTTGGGCGATGTTATTTTTTCGGGCAGCCTTGATGTGTTTGTAATAATTGGCTTGGGCTGCACGATGTGCCTTTTTATTATCTTCAGAGTGTAATTTCCTCCATCTCTTCTCTATCCTTCTACATTCTTGCTTCTCTTTTCTTAGGGCCTCGGTATACCATTTTTCCTGTTTAGCCACAGGAAACTGTCTGAATGTTTTCAGAGGGGCAATTTTATCAATGGCTACCGTCAGAGTTTGCTGAAGCACAGTTATCTTTTGTTCTACTTCGTCAATATCTCTGATCTTGGGTTTTTCCCACGCCTTCTCTAGCGCATCCAGTGTAAGTTTGTGCCACTGTCTGCGTGTGGTGGATGGGAGGGAGTTCTTTGGGGGACCTTTATTAACTTTAAAAATGGTGAACTGCAATAAAAAGTGATCTGACCAGTGGACTTGAGTAGGTTTGTGACACAGTATGTTGTCGAAGTTGGTGTATATTAAGTCGATACAATGACCGCCTTCGTGGGTGGGATCCTGATTCTTTTGCATAAGACCGATAGTTGTCATATCAGTCACCAAATTTTTTGTCCCTGTGGATTCGCATTGGTCAGTGTGGATATTAAAATCTCCAAGGAGAAGAAAGTCTTCATTGGCCCGCATATAAGGGCCAAGTATCTCTAAAAGAGATGTGGAAAAACTGGGGCATGGAAGAGGTGGTCGGTAAACAAGTGCACCTTTGATAATCTTTCTGTTGGGGAGAATAATTCTAAAAACCATTGTTTCCATATCTCTGCAACATTGTCTATCTAAAACATCCAATTTAATAGACTCTTTGTAAATTATAGCGACGCCCCCGCCAGTTTTATCAGGGCGGTCCGAGTGGTGAAATTTGTATCCCATAGGTACTCCCAAAGTAATGGCGGACACCGTATGGGGTTTTAACCAGGTTTCAGTAATGAAACATAGGTCTGGGGCCAGGGAATGTAATAGGTCCCAAATCTCAGTTTGGTGTTTGGGCATTGAACGAACATTCATAAGGATGCATTGTAAGTCAGTAAAAGATTTACAAGGTTCATAAGAGTTGTTTAAATACATTGAGGTATAATGACATTTGTTGCACGAGAACGGGCCATTGAAACAGGGTCTGTTACCCTCTGCAAAACATGGGGCAGAGAGTTGCCTCAGTGAAGTCAGGAATGCGGAATCATACCTGATATGTTTGTTAGCGCGAGGGGGCGGCATGATGTAAAATTCCCACCCCGTCGCCACGTCCTGTCGCGGACGGGCGCAGACGGGCAGCTCTTTGGCTGGTCTTCGGCTGAGATGAGGCTGCGCGCAAACCATGCCTTTCCAGTTTGAACCCAGCCATATGCAAAACAGTCTTGACCCTCTGCCCCATGGGAACAGTCCACGTCGAACTGCCAAGCCAGGTCCTCCCTGGACTGGAAACAAGCATCCTAGGACCGGTTTTGGGCTTTCAGCCCTCATAAGCCAGGATAGCTTGATTCCAGTGGCATGGAGAACACGGGACTCACGTCTGAACATACCCGTCCCACTCAGGGTGACAAATGCAAAAACAACAGCTGATGAACAGAATGCAGAACAATGTCATGGATTCACCCCAGTACAGAGATCTGGGCCTAAATCCATCGTTTTTTTGCTCACCATGCCATTCCAGTTTGAACCCAGTCATATGCAAATCAGTCTTGACCCTGTGCCCCATGGGAACAGTCCAGCCCGAACTGCCAAGCCAGGTACTCCCTGGACTGGAAACAATCATCCTAGGACCAGTTTCGGGCTTTCAGCTCTCATCAGCCAGGATAGCTTTACTCCAGTGGTATGGAGAGCACAGGACTCACGTCTGAGCATACCCGTCTCACTCGGGGTGACAAATGCAAAAACAACAGTTAATAGACAGAATGCAGAACAATATCATACATTAACCCCAGTACAGAGATCTGGGCCTAAATCCATCATTTTCTTGCTCACTATGCATTCCAGTTTGAACCCAGCAATATGCAAATCAGTCTTGACCCTGTGCCCCATGGGATCAGTCCAGCCCAAAGTGCCAAGCCAGGTTCTCCCTGGACTGGGAACAAACATCCTAGGACTGGTTTCGGGCTTTCAGCCCTCATCAGCCAGGATGGTTTTACTCCAGTGGTATGGAGAGCACAGGACTCACGTCTGAGCATATTCGCCCCACTCGGGGTGACAAATGCAAAAACAACAGTCAGTTGATGGACAGAATGCAGAACAATGTCATACATTCACCCCAGTACAGCGATCTGGGCCTAAATCCATCGTTTTTTTGCTCACCATGCCATTCCAGTTTGAACCCAGCCATATGCAAACCAGTCTTGACACTGTGCCCTATGGGAACAGTCCAGCCTGAACTGCCAAGCCAGGTCCTCCCTGGACTGGAAACAAGCATCCTAGGAACGGTTTCTGGCGTTCAACGCTCGTCAGCCAGGATAGCTTGATTTCAGTGGCATGGAGAGCACGGGACTCATGTATGGTCATACCCATCCCATTCGGGGTGACAAATGCAAAAACAACAGTTGATGGACAGAATGCAGAGCAATGACATACATTCACCCCAGTGCAGAGATCTGGGCCTAAATCCATTGTTTTCTTGCTCACCATGCCATTCCAATTTGAACCCAGTGATATGCAAATCAGTCTTGACCCTGTGCCCCATGGGAACAGTCCGATACAGAAAAGGGGGTGGTGATGAACAGAGTGTCTGAATTAAGCAGACCACTCTTACCCAGTCAAGAGATCAGGGCTGAATCCATCACCGTTATTTAGCTCACTGCATCACCCCAGTTCAGAACCTGGCTATATGCAAATTAGTCTGACCCAGTGCCTCATGGGAACAGGGCAGACCAAACTACCAAGCCAATTCTTCACCGGAAAGGAGACAAGCTTCGGGGGACCAATTTCTGGCATTTCAGCCGTCGTCGGCCCGGCTTGCTTGAATCCTGGTGGTGCAGTGAGCAAGGGACTCATGTCTGAGTATACCCTGCCACACCTGTAGTGGCCAAAAACGATACAGAAAAGGGGGTGGTGATGAACAGAGTGTCTGAATTAAGCAGACCACTCTTACCCAGTCAAGAGATCAGGGCTGAATCCATCACCGTTATTTAGCTCACTGCATCACCCCAGTTCAGAACCTGGCTATATGCAAATTAGTCTGACCCAGTGCCTCATGGGAACAGGGCAGACCAAACTACCAAGCCAATTCTTCACCGGAAAGGAGACAAGCTTCCGGGGACCGGTTTCTGGCATTTCAGCCGTCGTCGGCCCTGCTTGCTTGAATCCTGGTGGTGCAGTGAGCAAGGGACTCATGTCTGAGTATACCCTGCCACACCTGTAGTGGCCAAAAACGATACAGAAAAGGGGGTGGTGATGAACAGAGTGTCTGAATTAAGCAGACCACTCTTACCCAGTCAAGAGATCAGGGCTGTATCCATCACCGTTATTTAGCTCACTGCATCACCCCAGTTCAGAACCTGGCTATATGCAAATTAGTCTGACCCAGTGCCTCATGGGAACAGGGCAGACCAAACTACCAAGCCAATTCTTCACCGGAAAGGAGACAAGCTTCCGGGGACCGGTTTCTGGTTTTTCAGCCGTCGTCGGCCCGGCTTGCTTGAATCCTGGTGGTGCAGTGAGCAAAGGACTCATGTCTGAGTATACCCTGCCACACCTGTAGTGGCCAAAAACGATACAGAAAAGGGGGTGGTGATGAACAGAGTGTCTTAATTAAGCAGACCACTGTTACCCAGTCAAGAGATCAGGGCTGAATCCATCACCGTTATTTAGCTCACTGCATCACCCCAGTTCAGAACCTGGCTATATGCAAATTAGTCTGACCCAGTGCCTCATGGGAACAGGGCAGACCAAACTACCAAGCCAATTCTTCACCGGAAAGGAGACAAGCTTCCGGGGACCGGTTTCGGGCATTTCAGCCGTCGTCGGCCCGGCTTGCTTGAATCCTGGTGGTGCAGTGAGCAAGGGACTCATGTCTGAGTATACCCTGCCACACCTGTAGTGACCAAAAACGATACAGAAAAGGGGGTGGTGATGAACAGAGTGTCTGAATTAAGCAGACCACTCTTACCCAGTCAAGAGATCAGGGCTGAATCCATCACCATTATTTAGCTCACTGCATCACCCCAGTTCAGAACCTGGCTATAAGCAAATTAGTCTGACCCGGTGCCTCATGGGAACAGGGCAGACCAAACTACCAAGCCAATTCTTCACCGGAAAGGAGACAAGCTTCCGGGGACCGGTTTCTGGCATTTCAGCCGTCATGGTAACAGTCCAGCCCGAACTGCCAAGCCAGGTCCTCCCTGGACTGGAAACAAGCATCCTAGGACCAGTTTCGGGGTTTCACCCCTCTTCAGCCAGGATAGCTTGATTCCAGTGGCACAGTGAGCCCAGGAACCACATCTAGGCATACCTGGCACACTTAGGGAGAGAAAGCAAAAAGCACAAAATTGATGGACGGAATGCAGAGCAAATCAAAACATTTACCCCCAGTCAAGAGATCTGGGTTAAATCCATCATTCTTTTGCTCACCATTCCACTCCAGTTTAGACCTGGCCATATGCAAATTAGTCTTGACCCTGTGCCTCATGGGAACAGTCCAGCCCAAACTGCCAAGCCAGGTCCTCCCTGGACCGGAAACAAGCATCCTAGGACCGGTTTCATGGTGAAGTCACCAAGATGCTTGAGCTGGTGGTAATTGAATCCTCTGAAAGTCTATGGGCCAGTCCAGTGGTATTGGCACCCAAACCTAATACCTAAGAGGATAGAAAGAATTAAGGTTTTGTGTAGACTACAGAGGTTTGAATGCAGTCACCAAGACTGATGCTCACCCATACCTAGAGCTGATAAGCTCCTTGAAAGGTTCAGGGCTGCAAAGTTCCTAAGTACATTTGACTTGATTTCCTGTGGTTTGAAGAAAGCTCCTGCCAATTACAAAAGATTGGTGAATGGAGTCCTGTCTGATTTGGAAACTTTCAGTGCTGCAAATCTAGATGAAATAACTGTAGTCAGTTCCATCTAGGAGGATAACCTTGTCAATCTTAGGGAAGTGCTTAGGGTCCGGCAGCAGGCTGACATGACTATCAAGGCAAGCAAATGCCAGATAGGAAAAGGTTCAGTGGGGTACCCTGGCCACCTGGTAGGTGGAGGTTTTATATAACCTATCCAGCCAACAACATAGACCATCATGGATTGGGAAGTTCCTAAAACCTGGAAACAGGCAAGGGCCTTTCCTGGTCTAATTAAGTACTACAGTGGACTTGTGGCGAAACTCTCCTGAGGCGGAAGCCGGGAGACTGCATGTTAGAAATTGTCTTATTTTAAAAGCTCTGTATTTTTTAATCTGTAATTGCATTAACACATTTCTACCTGCATTGCGTTCTGAGGGCTGATCTGCCCTAGCTCCACTGCGTCCTATTCCCTGGTTCTCGCGCAGCACATTACTTGCTGACGCCGGACTGGAGAGGGGCAAGCCGCCTTCTTGGGGGAACTCGGAGGGTTGCAGACCAGTTGTTTATCTTCCCGCCCTCCCAGGGACTTAAAATCGCGCCCGAAGTGCCCGCGCGCATATCTCTTGGCGAAACTCTCCTGAGGCGGAAGCCGGGAGTCTGCATGTTAGAAATTGTCTAATTTTAAAAGCGCTGTATTTTTTAATCTGTAATTGCACTAACACATTTCTACTTGCATTGCGTTCTGAGGGCTGATCTGCCCTAGCTCCACTGCGTCCCGATCCCTGGTCCTCGCGCAGCAAATTACTTGCTGACGCCGGACTGGAGATGGGCAAGCCACCATTTAGGGGGAACTCGGAGGGTTGCGGACCAGTTGTTCATCTTCCCGCCCTCCTCACGCCCCATAAATATGCATTGGATCTCGTCCGTGCAGCGGGCGCTTCAAAGGCAAGCCCGTCTGCGCCCGTCCGCGCCAGTCCTGCGCCTCTCGCCAGAGATGCTGGTGTAGATCGCCCAGGAATGGTATTCTACTCAAGAGAAGAGTTGCTTAGTCTGTGCCCCTCTAAGCTCCAGGGTTGTTTGGCCCCCTTTGACCCCATGAGTGGCCCGGTAACATGCATATGTGATCAATTCACTCTCCCTACTCCTACTACTATAGGAGCTCTTGGTATATCTCCTGCAAAGCAACAACTAAAGGTGCTCCAGCTGAATGTGAGATCGTTACCGAAACACCATGCGAAAATATTTGATCTCATAGTGGATGAATCCCCGGATATCCTTTTTCTTACGGAAACATGGATGAGTAACGATCTGATGACAATTTCAAACTTAGCACTTCCACCTGAATATTCAATCACTTTGATAAATAGGCATACAAGAGGTGGCGGCATTGCTGTGATTACTAGATTGGCCTATTCCTGCCTCTTTGAGAAGATTAACTTGAAAGGTGGTGAATGTGGCCATTTTAACATCACTACCAACGCTCATTTTACCTTCTCAGGGTTATTAATATATAGGCCCCCTGGACCCATGTGCGGATTTAATAGTTCTCTCTTGGAGACTGTTGAAGCGTTTGCCATGGGGTCAGCTAATTTTAGCATTTTGCGCGACCTTAACCTTCATTTTGAGTTAGAACACGATCCGACTATTCGCACTTTGATTGCTGATCTAGCCCCCTTTCAGCTCTTCCAATTAGTTAAAGGTCTAACCCACGTTGGAGGCCATATATTGGATCCAATTTTTACTAATATCGAGTCATCCAGCACAACCACTCCTACACCCATAGCTTGGTCAGACCATTTTTTAGTTGAACTGACTTTTTGTATTTCTACCCCTAACATGTGTAAAACTCAAAGAGCCATGCGCAAAAGACCCTGGCGTAAGCTCCCCTTAGCGGATTTTCATGCCCTTTTGGAATCTGATCCACTGGGCCCTTTTGCTGATATTAAAACAGGTCATGACTCTTTTTGCACTTGGTTAACCCAGGCACTGAATAGACTTATTCCAGCAACATGGGGTAAGGGTCGCATGCAGGACGCCAATCCTTGGTACAACGATACTTTGGCGGGCCTCAAGAAGATCTGCAAAAGTTGCGAACGCGACTGAAGAAAAGATTATTCCTATGAGAAAAAGACCTGCTATCTAAAAGAACTTAAAGTTTATCATAAAGCCATTTGCAGGACTCGGGCGGAGTACTATGCCACCGAAATAAAAATTAGCTCTAACCCGGCTAAGGTCATTTTTAAAATTCTTAGAGAACTCAGCACAAAAAAATCCGCTAATAATATTTTAACTTCGGCGGCTCAGTGCGAAGAGATAGCTTCCTTTTTTGTGGAGAAGATTCAGGGTATTTATGAAGCCTTTACCCCTGTGTCACAGCCTTGCTGTAGCTCGGTAACGAGTCTCAGTCCTGCCTCCAAGCTATCGGTTATTCCCGAAATCTCTGAAGAAAAATTTGATCAGCTAACTAAGCTTATTAAATCTGGTTCCCCGGCGGACCCCCTTAAGCCTGCCCAATTCAGAGACTCTTCTCTGTACTGTTTAGCCCCGCTACATAGCCTTATTAACGCCTCCTTTTCAGCTGCCACTGTGCCAGTTAAGTGAAAGCAGGCATGGGTTTCTCCTATACTTAAAAAACCCACCTTAGACCCCTTGAAGCCGGAAAACTTTAGACCTATTTCGTTGCTGCCTTGGGCTGCGAAGATTGCTGAGGCCCATGTAAACTCTATTCTTACAACGTTTTAAATGCCAATGACACTCTGGGTGAAACTCAGCATGGGTTTCGTGCCGGTCATAGCATGGAGACAGCGCTCTTGGCCAGATCCTGCTCCATCGGCTTGAAGAGGCAGGAATCACGGATATGGGCCTTGCCTGGTTTAGGTCTTTCCTGACCGACAGATCATTTTGTGTTTCCACTCCTCCCTTCCTTTCTAGGGCATACTCTATTGGGCAGGGTGTCCCTCAGGGCTCGGCGTTGAGCCCCACCCTGTTCAATCTTTACGTTCAGCCACTGGCTGCTGTCGCCAAAGCGTGGGACCTTAACATTGTGTCGTACGCTGTCGACACGCAGCTAGTGGTTGCCCTATCGGAAAGTGTCACCATGGACCATGTAAGGTTCAAGGCAGGTCTGGCTGCGGTAGCAGAGTGGATGACAGCTAATTGTTTACAACTTAATGCCGCTAAGACAGAGGTGCTATTGGTGGGGAAAAACACTGAGTTATGGGGAGACCACTGGTGGTCTTCTACTTTGGGGAAAGCTCCTACACCTAAGAAAGAAGTGAAAAACTTGGGAGTCTGGTTAGACTCAGCACTAAGCTTTGGCACCCAAACGAAAAAAGTTGCCGCCACCTGTTTTGGCATCTTACGTAATCTAAAAGCAATCCTGAAATTCTTTGACCCCGCTACTAGGCAACTAATTGTTCAAGCTATGGTGTTGTCCAGATTGGACTATGCCTGTTCACTGCTCTTAGGTGCTAATAAGGCAGAAATTTCCCGTCTGCAACGCATTCAAAATGCGGCTGCTAGAGCCTTAGTAGGTTTGCTCCATTTCAGTTCCACCTCTGCTACTATTCGGAAACTCCACTGGCTTCCTGTAGCTCAGCGGATGCAGTCCATATTCGGGAAATGGAGGAGTTGTTTCAATTTAGGAAAGCCATCAAAACTCACTTATTCCCTTGAAAATATTTTTTTGTCTCTCTTTTTCTGATCTCATTTCTGTTTTGCTCAGGATTAGCGCCGGGACGCCCCTTTGCGGGGCAGCTGTGCGCTTTACAAATCATATAACATAACATAACTTGTAAAGAACTATGGAACGATTGTGGCTCCCCTGAAAGAACTTACCTTAAAGAAGCAGCCCAAAGAGTTGATTTGGACCCCAGAGCCTTTGACACTTTGAAGGAGGCTATGTGTTCAGCACCAGTCCTACTGGCCCCTGAATACAATAAGAAGTTTGTCGTTCAGACTGATGCTTCAGAGCAAGGAATTGAGGCAGTACTGGCACAAGTAAATGAAGATGGCCAAGATCAACCAGGTGGCTTCATTAGCAGGCAATGAATTCCCAGAGAGCAACAATGAACTGCCATTGAGAGGGAAGCATTTGTTGCGGGCTGATCCCTGAAAACACTGAAGCCATACCTGTTTTGAACTCATTTCCGTGTTCAAACTGACCACAGATCTCCTAGATGGCTTGTGCAGATGAGCGGGGAGAAGCCAACATTTTTAGGTGGCCCATTTACCTACAGGGGATGGACTTTACAGTGGAACACAGACCTTGGACAGTACATGCCAATGCAGATGGACTTTCAGGATTTTACTCTTAGATGATGATGACTACCAGGGTGTAGGTTAGGTGCCAATTGCCTTTCGTCTGGGGGGACTTGAAGGAAAGTCATCCCTTTTGCTCTGATCAGCCTAATTTTTTGATTGATGCTGGTGGTTACTGACTGAAAGTGCCCTGGACTCTGCTAACCAGACTCCAGGCAAGTGCTCTGTCCTCTAAAGTTATATGGTAAATGGTATAAATCGAATGGGCAAGACAATCTGTACGTCCCTAGTATATGGTAGGGCATGTAGGTTTAGAGACCCCAGGGAACTTAATGCACTCATGTGTGCCCTGCTTTTGGTGTCTGGAGTCATTTTCAATCCTGACCTGCTTTGCAGGCTTGTTTGAGGATTAAATCTTTTTTATTAAAAGAAAATAAACCAAGACAGTGACACAGCAAGTCAGCTACAACGCCAACTGGGCCGGTCGCTGCATTCCAATGCATGCTGATGGACAGTGCAAAGGACGTAAAAGAAGTTGCTTCAGAGCGATAGTGGGAATAAACAGCATGTCGCCAACAACCCATATTGGGCCGGCCACGTGGTTAAGATAAACCTAGCAGACGCTATATATGTTGTTGTAACAGGAAATACCCCGTAGGGTGCCTCAACTCTTGAGCCACTGATATGCTGTGTGCTTAAAATACAACTCATCTAATCGGAAAACAAAGTACATTAAAATAAAATAACTGGTAAGATTAAACAAAACACCCCATCCCTGCCCACCCCCACACTCTCTCTTTCTAACAGTTCCCTATGAGTGTGTAGATGTTAGGGAAACCATCAGAATTTAGGAGGGCTGTATGGTTGTGTTGTGACATCACCTTGTTCGAGTGATATTAATTTAAGAGTATGCAAATATGCCTGGCATGTCAATTCCCTAAGCTCTTTAGAGAGGAGAGTGATGAATGAAGACCGTATTTTTGCGTAGGTGGTGGGGTCAGTATACATAGGCATTGACAGTCATTCTATTCACAGTAATATCCAAAGCTGGTGAAGCCATTGTCTATCGTCTGGTAGTTTCATCCATCCCCAATTTGCTAGGAGTATCTTGTGTGTGGAATTAAGGGCAGAGCTATCTGTCACCCCCTGATGGACCGGAGTGGAAAGGTTAGAGTATTGGGAAGCCCCAGGAGCATGTAGGTGGTAAATCTCAAAATCTCAGTCTTAAAGGCACAATCTATATCATTAAAAACTGATTCCCAAAAGCTTGTGAGCTTTAGGCAATGCCAAAGGAGTTGTACTAGCATACCAGGGTTACCACAGCCTCTCCAGGATTGACCATCACAAAGAGCGTTCCATTTTTGCATGCGTGCTGGGGTGTAATACCAGTATGAGTTGATTTTATAAGCCATCTTGTTGAGCCCCATGTTGAACTTCGTGTGATGTGTCCTATAGAATATGTCCCCCCAGTCTTTGTCTGAGAGGCTACGCCAGAACTATGCCTCCCAGCGCTGTTGACCAGGCGTCTTTTGTGCAGGAGGTGTATTCATAAGAAAGCAATACATTTCAGAGATGAGTTTCTTATCATCTGCTTTAAGAAATAGCCATTTTTCATGGGTCTACTTGCTTTGGGATGTACGTCAGAGCCGAGTACCCAATGGTGAGCTGGGCGTGAGTGAACCTGTCTTGTTTTGACAGTGAGTATTGCGCTTTAAGTATGTTATGTTATGTTATTTATTTGTTAAAGCGCAACAGCTGCCCCAGCAACGGAGCGTCCCGGCGCTAACCTAACCAGTACCTGAGGAGAAGGGGAAACCAACAGAGGAATTAGATGACAGAGAAGAGATGGGTTTTGAGTTCCTTTCGGAAAGCGATCAGATTGGTTTGGGTACGGATGTGTGGAGGTAGGGAGTTCCATAGTTTAGCCCCTAAGACTTTGAAGGAACGTCCACCCGTTCTACAGAGCTTAGTTCGGGGGACCATTACGAGGTGTTGTCCCAGTGAGCGCAGGGTGCGCTGGGGAGTGTAGGGCACCAGAAGCGGGCGTAGGAGTTCAGGACAATCAGAGTTGAGGATTTTAAATGCCATGGTAAGGGTTTTGAAGTGAATACGAGATTCAATTGGTAGCCAGTGTAAATTGCGGATGGTGGTTCTGGCAGAGCACCTACGTGGGAGACCAACCACTGCTCTGGCAGCCGAGTTTTGGATACGTTGCAGCCTTGCTAGTTCTGCTTTGTTTGCCCCCAAGAGTAAGACATTGGCATAGTCCAGCCGGGCAAGGATCATAGATTGAATGATGAGCTGGCGGGTTTTGGAGTCAAAAAATCCAAGTATGGGGTTGAGGCTCCTCATTAGACCCACACACGTAGCTGCCACTTTCTTCGTGTGGGACTGAAAGTTAAGTGAGGGGTCGAGCCAGACACCTAAGTTTTTGACAACATTTTTTGGCACGGGGGTGGGGCCAAGCACAGAGGGCCACCAATGATCGCTCCAATGGCTGGGGTTTTTTCCCAGGAGAAGAACCTCCGTTTTCCCGGCATTTAGCTGCAAGCAGTTGAGTGTCATCAAAGTACATCAAAGGAGATGAGATCGTTGTGGTCGAAAAGATAACCCACTCTTTGGCACCCACTAGCAAGCCAGCATTTAGCGATGTTCATCGATAACCTTGGTGGGAACTCTGGATTGACAAATAATGGGGTAATCGGGAGGGGAATGATGAGAATCCAGCGGAGCGCCCCACCCCATCCCAAACTTTCAGTATAGGGCTTTTGACAGGGAATGAGTAGAGAACCTAGGCCCTGTGGGCTCGAGAAAGCCAGGCCTCTCTTCAAATATGCGAACCCGCCACCATTTGCTCCATAAAGACCCAGTGCTTTTCCGTCATAGGACGGTTCCACTCAATCAGATATCGCAGTTGGGTAGCCTGATAGTACTGCAGGATTTAGGGACAGCCTGTCCTCCCTCCCGCTTCGTATGCCGCAGCAGGTGTTTCTGCAACCTAGGTTATGTCCCTTCTCAGATGAAGCAGTCTATGTCCCGTTGAAACTCTTGCAGCATGTCCAGCAGGGGAGAAAGCGCAAGTGCCTGAAAAATAAAAAGGGCCCGAAGTAGAACATTCATCTTTACTGCAGCAATCCTGCCAAGCAAGATAGAGGAAGACGCCGCCACTGTTCTAAATCCTTGCAGATTGTGGCCCAGAGATTAGTATAGTTAGTCCATGCAGTGATGGAGAGATCTCGGTCCAACACAATGCCCAGATAAGGGAGTGCGGCTTCTACCCATTGGAACTCATAACGGGTGCGGAGTGTCAGTTCTGTGCCTGGCTGAAGAGTGAGATTCAGAATTTGGGACTTTAACAGGTTCCTCCTAAATCCTGCGATAGCCCCGAAGGCCTCCAGGTCAGAGATGATAGCCACAAGAGAAGCGAGGGGCAGGGTGACCAAAAAAATGATATCATCAGCATAAAGGCTGATCAGGTGTTGCTCCGCATGTACTTAATACATACTACATTGGGGTGATACCATAATCTCTGGGCAAAGGGTTCCATGTATGAAGGCAAAGAGGAGTGGGGAAAGTGGGCAATCCTGCCTGGTGCCCCGTTCCACTCGGAACCCTTTAGAGCTAACCCCATTCACCCGGACCATAGCTCTGGGCGTGATAAATATGCTGCATATCCAGATCAAAAAACACTCACCCATCCGAAGCGTTTGAGAGCAGCAAACAGATGGGGCCAGTGCACTCGTTCAAAGGCTTTCTCTGCGTCTACCACCAACAAAAGTGTGTTGGACTGTATCAATGAGATGACACACCCGTTTGGTATTATCTCCACATTGGCGCGAAGGAACAAACCCTGCCTGGTAAGGATCATTCAGACCCGGCATCAGGAGGTTGAGGCGATGTGCAAGAATGCCTGCAAACAGTTATGCGTCAATGTTGAGCAGGGATATTGGGCGTTAGGAGCTGCACTGTTCACGGTCCTTCCCGGGTTTCGGGATCATGGAGATAGCAGCTTGCAGCATGGACTCAGTTAGGGAACTGGTCTCTCTGAAAGAAATTAAAAAGACGGGTCAGCAGAGGAGGTAGTTCAGAACAAAAAGCCTTATAAAAATGGCACTAAATCGATCAGGGCCCGGCAATTTCATGGGCTTCAGCCTCGAGATTGCAGCAATCATCTCTTCTGTCCTAATGGGTTGGTCGAGTTTGTCTGCTTCCAGAAGTGACAGCAGACATTTTGAGGCCGATTGGAAGTAGGGTATGGGGTCAGTCGTTGCTGTGTGTTCAACCATGTATAAGTTAGCGTAAAACGCCCGGAACTCTGCAGCTATGTCTAGGGCGTCATGCGCCGACAGACCCGATCGTTTATGGATAGTTTTGACTGTGTTGGCATGGTGGGTGCGACATAAGCAGCGAGTACCTACATGAAATTTGTGCTTGAGGTGGAGCATGGCATATTCTGCCTTGTCTAGGTCGAGCCGCTTGAGTTGAAGTTGGGCTTGTTCCAATTTGCACCAAATTTGGGGTTCACCTGTGCGCTTGTGGGTGGGCTCAAGTTCTAGTACCCTTTAATCCAACTCCTCTCCCTTATCCTTTCTAAGTTTATTGTTGTGTGCGGATTTTGCAATAGGGCACCCCTGTCTACAACTTTCCTGGTTTCTCAGGCTGAGGAGAGAGGGACCTCTCCGGTATCATTAGCCTCTAAGTCCTCAGAGATCACCTGTTTTATTGAGGACACTATGTCTGGGGAGTGCAATAGTTTCTCGCAAGTGCCAAGGAGGTCGTTGGGAGGCATGTGTAGGGACAGAGAAGGTAAGTGTGATAGCAGCATGGTCAGAGAGGGAACGGGGCTCAATGGAGGAGTCTGTATTGAGCTCCCATGCAGCGGGCAGGTTAAGAAGTGGTCCAAACGTGCATAGTTTTTATGGGCTGCTGAATAAAATGTATAATCTTGTCGCATAGCCCAGAGTCAGCCAGGGAAGTCAACCCCTCCGTGGAAAAGGCACAGTCTGCCCCTTTCTTTGTATGAAGCGGTCGAGTCTCCCGTCCATGACTAGATTAAAATCACCAGGAAGACAGCCTGGTTAGGGGTTTGGAGCACTTCTGCTACAGCCTGAGTTATAAAGTGCTCTTGTTGCTCATTAGGGGTATAAAGTGTGGCTATGGTAAAGTGCAGGATACTCAGTTGTACCCGAATGGCCAAAAGGCAGCCCTTGATCTTGAAACATGTACCCAGGACTGACCCCTGGAAGCGGCTAGAAAAAAGAATCGCCACCCCCTTCTTCTTGCCCTTTCTGGATGACCAAAACTGGCAAAGGTACCTTCTAGAATGCATTCTATGGGTGTCTTGTGTTAATTAGTGATGTCATCAGTGATGTCACTGACCATGTCATGAATGATCTAATATGTGACATCATCAGCAGTGCATTGCGGGTGCTCGAAATATAGTTAGTCCAACTAACTATATAGGAGCAATTTCAATGGTTTTGTATGAGTGAAATGTCCAGCAAACTATAACACCCCTAAAACTTTTTTTGAGTGAATTTCAAAGTATTTTTTAAAGCTAATCCCTAACTATATAAGGCCTGAAACCTATGTTTTTTTCAGTGAATATATATATATATATATATATATATATATATATATATATATATATATATATATATATATATTCACTGAAAAAACCATAGGTTATAGACCATATATAGTTAGGGATTAGCATTTACAAAACCTTATTTTACTCACACAAAACCATTGAAATTCGCATATATAGTTAGTTGCACTGACTATATATCGCGCACCCGCAATCCACTGCTGATTATGTCACATATTACATCATTCATGACATGGTCAGTGACATCACTGATGACATCACTGATGACAACTCAAATGACTTCACTGATGACAACACTGATGACATCATTCATGTGATAATACCATGAACCTCTTCAGACTCTAATATAACCTTAGATACACTCAGTGTAAACAGGCACTCACTGATTGTCACTCATCCATGGAGTTACTCATACACCTAGTCAGTCATGCAACGAATCAATCACACCTCCATTTCCTCAACTATACAGTTATACACACCTTACTTATTGAAACATATCCTAACACATATTTACTCTCTTATACAATCACTGATACAAGTTTTCAATGATCCATGCAGCCACTCACACATTCACTGGCTCTTATACACAGTAATTTATATATGCCAACTCTCACATGTACTGTGTTTTACATATGTACTTACTTTGACATGTAGCACTGAGATATCCATTCACTCACCAATACACTCATGCACACAGTCAACCACCCAAACAGCTGTTTCCACATGCAGTTTTGAACCCATACATCTAGTGAATCAACTGTTCACACATGTATGCACAGAGTCACACACCTCCCAGCCACCCACACACACACTCACGCTCCCATACAAATACTTGGGCAACCAATCAATAACCCATAAAGTTAATCATATAGCTACTAATCAACACATGCAGCAGTTTACAGAACAACAGATATAATGATGCACAAATTAAGACAGTTTAGCCACTAACCCATGCTCTCAGTGAGACACATTTAATCACTCTGTCATACAGTCAGTCATGCACCTACTAAATCCTTCATTCAGACACTTATACATCCACTCATTCTTCAATATGTAAGACATATTTTAACTTTACCGAAACATACAGTCACTGGATGATGTCATCAGTGATGTCATCAGTGATGTCACTGACCATGTCATGAATGATGTAATATGTGAAATCACCAGCAGTGGATTGCAGGTGCGCGATATATAGTTAGTGCAACTAACTATATATGCGAATTTCAATGGTTTTGTGTGAGTAAAATAAGGTTTTGTAAATGCTAATCCCTAACTATATATGGTCTATAACCTATGGTTTTTTCAGTGAATTTTCAAGGTTTTGAAAATGCTAATTCCTAACTATATATGGTCTATAACCTATGGTTTTTTCAGTGAATTTCAATGGTTTTTTAATAGCAAATATTAAAAGCTGTAAAATGTATTCTTATTTTAAAAGAAAAATATATTTTATATCTTTTTATTATAATTTTTTTATGCATCTGCCAAACCCTGACCTCTTAATAGTGCACTGTGGTGGAAATGATTTTGGGACTATGACTGGGGTTGGTCTGGAAATGCTTTTAAAGGACACCTTTCATCAATTGGCCAGAGAAGATTGGATGTCACCAATTGTTTCCAACATGCGTTACAACATGCAAGACATCTACAGAGGAGATGGTGTGCACTTCTCCGATGAGGGGGATAGAATCTTATCTTATCTTATCTTAGGGGATTCTTGTATAGCGCACTGACACCGAAAGGTTTCCAGGCGCTGGCTGAGTGCCAATGAGATGAAGAGACGGGGTCTAGCCAGTCTGTGTGAAGAGGTGAGTTTTCAGGAGTTTTCTGAAAGCCAGAAGGGAATTGGCAGATTTAAGAGGGAGAGGCAACTGGTTCCAGAAGGCGGGGGCAAGGTAGGCAAATCTGCGACCGCCGTTTTTTTTTAGTTTGGTAGCAAGGACAGCTAGCAAAAGGCGATGGGAGGAACGAAGATTGCGTACCGGACGGTGAGGAATGACCAGTGATTTGAGAAAGGCAGGGGAGGTCCCGATATTCGTCCTGATTTTAAAACTGTGCATTGGAACCTACTTGTAGGTACCTAAATTAGCCACAGAACCCAATAGCTCTTTTCAGAGCTACCCTACCTATGATCATTGAAAACGTTTATCTTTTTCTAACTTTTTTCACTATTTTTCACCAAAGTACGCTCCCCGGTATGCTTACCGGTGCGCGTACCGAGCGCTCCCCTCTCGAAATTTTTTTTATTAAAAAATTTCATTTTTGGCCTATATGAGCGTCCTAAGCCCCCCTCAGAAAACCTAGAGGATCAGGAAGTGACTACCGTGCCCCCTTCTACCCATTCCCAACGTTGTTTGTCCTCCATTTTGTGTCTCGATTCTACCCAAACACAAAATGGAGGACTCCCGTAACGCTCCCGGTGCGCGTACCGGGGCGCGCACTGGTAAGCGCTCGCTAAAAAAAGGTGGGAAAGTAATTTACAGAAAAACCACTGGAGACACTTTCATCAAATATAGAATAGGCCCTACTACATAGCAGTCCCTACCATTTACCCAAATTTGATGGAATTCCATTGAGAAAATTATGATGTAGGCCTGACTAAATATCCTGAGGTAAATTACATGACAAAAACACATATGAAGTGTTAGAATTGACAACCAATTAAAATGTTACTTTCATTTTCTACTATTATTTCAAGACATTTGATTGGTTATGTACCTGAATATATATAAAGAAAGAGAGAGAAACACAGCCATTTTGACTACTACTTCCTGAAGTATATTTCAAGAGCATTTTCACTGACAACTTTAACTTCTTCTTCAAAGGTAAGATATAATTTAAAAAATTTGAAAGGAGAACTATGTTATGCACTTTAAATTAATTTAGGGAAACGTTTTCAGATAGTTACATACTGTCGCTCTATAAGAGTTAGTAATTGACAAAGACTTAATTATTTAAATTATTGATTGAGTTACGCTTCTGTGGTATAATTATGAATTTACTTAGGCTTCATCACAGGCACTTTTTAATAGTTCTACTTCCTGCCTGAAACCATGCACTGCCCAAAGTTAACTTCACTGTTAAAAACTCACAAGTACCTGTCTGAACTTAAACCCAACAGTGCCCTATCTCCACTGATATATTTTTTTTAATGCAATTTACAGCAAGAAAATGGAAGCACAGCAAAAAGAAAATACAATTTCTTTTCAAATTAAGATTGAAAACAATCCAAACGAAGAAAAAGAAGAAGAAGACTTTATGGATGAAACACTAGACCAAGAATTAATAAAATGTGCTGAAGAATGTGATTTTTGGAATGAAAAGTAGGACATACCTGATGATTTAATGTTACAAATTCTCTTAGATTTTGAAAAATCAGAACAATAAATTTAAATTTTAAAAGTTAAAATTGTTTGAGACATTATTCTTTATAATATTAAAATTATGAAATAGTACCCAAAAAGATAAAATATAAAGTGAGACTTAAAATCTACTGTGCAACTTTTTTTTGTTACATAGTAAGTTTGCTCATAGTTACTTTCTTTCTCCCACTATATTATCTCCAATGTGTATTTAACATCTCTTTATCATCTCCTGCCTCCATGTTCTTTCTGCTTTCCTGACAGACTATGCTATGAATTCCATATACCACAATAAGTTCTGTAACAACATGCAAGATATCTACAAAGGAGACGGTGTATATTTATTTTTAGACTCTGCATTGGTACCTACATGTTGGTACTTAAATAAAAAAAACAATAAAAAATACAACAACAACAACAATCAATAAACATACAATATTTGAAAATTCTTTCATTCTTTTTTCCCTATATTACGCTCCCCGGACCGCTTCCCGGTGCGCGTACCGGGCGCTCCCCCCGCAAAAAAACGATAATAAAAATTATTTTTTTCGCCCCGCGGGGCCCTTTTATGGCCCCCATATCAAACCTAGGGAGTCAGGGTGGGTCTATCCCTGCCCCCTTATGCTCATTTCACCCTTTGTTTTGGCCACCTCTCATGTCTCGATCCGACCGAGACAGAAGATGGCGGCCGTTCCGGACTGTTTAGAATGTTCACTGTCACCGGGGAGCCAATCCGCTTCTCCTCGCGAAGTTCCGTTACGCGTCAGGTACGCGAACCGGGGCGCTAACCAAAGCGCTGTTACAGATATATGTATTTTTTTTAACGTTAATTTATCAAAATCCACTGGAGCACATATATTGAGACATAGCAAAGGCACGTCGGGCAAACAATATCTACAATTTTGCCAAGTTTCGTTGAAATCCATTCAGCCGTTCGAGCTAAAAGTGAGTCCAACCGCCCTATGGAAAATTGCATGGGAAAAACGCGTTTTGGGACCCCCTTTTTTCTCGGCCCCCCTTGACGAAACCCCCCCCAAATTTTCATTACCTGCTCAAAAACAAAATGTTCCATTTTCCTGAAAATTTCAGCCAATTCCGCCCACAAACGCCAAAATTATTCGACATAGAATTTTCAGAAATCCCATAGGAAAAAAATCCTAACTATATATACCTACTGGCGACCGCCAGTAGGTAATATATATATATATATATATATATATATATATATATATATATATATATATATATATATATATATATATATATATATATATATATATATATATATATATATATATATATATATATATTTATATTACCCACTGGTGGTTGGCAGTAGGTAGTTATAGTTAGGAGCTAGTTTCCATGGGAAGCTTGTTTGTTTTGTCTACATTTTTGGCACCAGTTAAAGAAGCGTCATAACATTTTCCCAAGAATGTTTGCCTTTATTCTAGTTGAGCATTAGAAGTTTCAGGGTGATTTGACAAGCGGGGCTGTTCTGAATTCCTTGGTGAGGGTGAATTCATCCATGATCTTTTGGAGTCTGCAGTGACTGTGAAAAGTGGGTTCTCTCTTGGACTCTCCTGGTGAGAGCAGAGTCCTTGGTTCTTCCTTTAATTGACTACAAGTATTCAAAGTGGTTAATGGTGAATGGTAAATTTCAAAAATATTTTAACAAAAATCAGTTTGCCCTTACTGGGCCAGGATCCGTTTTCTCCATGACCAAAACAATCCCAGTGAGAATGTTTTAAGGTTGTGTTTCATTATATTCAAAAATTGTACAGCAGAGTTTATTGTAATCTCTATTATGTACTGTTAGAATTGTAAAAATCGTAGCGATTCCTGAAGGAAACCTTACGTATATAGTACAAGCACTGTGAGTAACACGGTGGAATTCATCAATTAGATGCTCATGGAGTGGTTTATCATTTTCGAACGCTAGTGAGAAAGAATGGACAACCGTCGTGCAACCTACTAGACATCCTGAAGTGTAACTTGATTTTAGAATGGTGCAGTAGTAATTCCATTTTTTTAAATGCTATAGGAATTTCAAAGTAATATGATCTAGTCTATTGTTTTGAGCTAAAGAGTAAACCTGTAATGGAGAGATTGTTATCATGTAATCATTGAAATCAATGAAGCACCTGTGTTTAACATCTGCAAACCTATTTTCAAGGTTTGAATCAATGTACTATACTGTTACTTCAAAGCAATAAACAGTTCATAGCCATTGCAAAAATGATCTAACCACCCCCAGTATGCAAGAGGCCTTGACGAGAATACACCTATGGGTCTTGGTTGGGTCATGGCAGCCCTCTGACCTGCAGCCTATGACGGCAAGACTAGAATGGCCAGTCCGGGTCTGCCATTCCACTAAGTTGGGCTATGGGAGCTGGCTCTGAGAGTTCCAAGCACCCTCACAACAGTCAGCGTTTAGCATTGCTTCTGCTCCTCTAAGTGACAAATGTTTCTGCTTGAAAAGTCAAATAGGTATAATCCAGTGCTGCATAAATAATCTCTAGACTGTGTCATGTACTGCTTGTTTTTTCCCACCTAGAAGCACCATCCAGTCTCTGGAACATACTAGAGCTAAATGTATTTCCTGCAAAAGTTGTGTATAGCATTCCTCAGAAGAGTCCTTGAGAGAGCTTAGAAGTTGCACAATTATCAGGACTTCAGTCTAGGGCTTCTGCAGCATCGGAGTTCTCTGAAAAGGATCTTTCTCGAGAAAATAGGTGATTTATGGCTCCTTTTAAAGGGTTTTACTACTAAATATTACACCAACAATATTGTGGTACATAAATATCTAGGACAAATTATAAAAGGACAACATTTCAAAGGTATGCGCATATAGGGAAGTATAGATGTATTATTCCTTCTTCTACCTACAATGAAGATATATGTACAGCGTAGGTATCTAGGTGTGGAGGTAGGTATAGAAAATCTAGGCTTACTGTCTACATATTTTTTTCAATAATTTGTATTCGATAATCTGTCCCACCAAAATGGTGGCTTTAATATTCTGGATGCATACTATCACATCACTTTGAAAACCGTGTAGGTTCTCCAGACAACTCTTCCGTACATGTTTCTTTACCAGTACCCAGTTGCCAGGACTTAGGTCATGGCACTGCTCCTGGTGAGGTGAGACAGTGGTAGCTTCAACCTGATGAGACACGGAACACACCATGTCAGCCAGTCACTTGCAGTAATCAAGTATCAGATTATCAGTAATGTTCACAAGCGCATTTGCAGGTACAGCTGGCAAGCTCATTGCCCTGCCCATGATAATCTCACGAAGAGGACAATCCTGTCATATGATCAGGTATACTTTGTAGACTCAGCAACTCAAGCAGCAAAGATGTAGAAGCACACACTTTTGCAGGCCTAGATTTAAAAGTCCCATTGACCTGCTCCACCAGACCCGAAACCTACTTGAAGTGCTTGCTGCAGTTCAATTCCAAAGAAGTCGGGGAGCTAAACCTAGGTATCAACTCCCTCAACAGCAACTTTGCTACTGTAAGACTGTAATTCCTCCTGGTCGGGTATGCCTCCACCCGTTATAAAGAAATATAATATGGGCAACTCAATGAAATCAAACTGTATCCTTTTAAAGGGACCACCTGATCTCCCTATTTGGCTCAATGTCACTACAGTCCTCTTCCCCACATATTCTGTTGACACACAACACATATGTGGCACACAGCTTCCTCCATCCATCTAAACCTTGGCTTGAACCATGTCTACCTAAATAACCTGACCATAGCGTCCCTCCGTACATGCGTTGGACAATGATAATGGCCTGGCCATTGGTGGTAAAGGACTGTTAGGCAACACAGGTCTCCCATCTCCTGAAGCGCAAATCTCATCCTTATCCTTCTTGACACAACCTGCCTTTAGCTAACTCTGTTGTTCTGAAACTGACACTTCTTCCTGTAACCTTTCGACTTTCTACCAAGTATCAGAAGTTGTTAACAAAAGGATGTAGTTGGTCTCGTCCGTCCCCTCATTTGTATATTTACAATTAAAAATGCGAGCATTATGCCATTTTCAGGAAGGGGCAACAGGGTGACAGGGTTCAGAACATAGCATATTTTAAGGGTTACATTCTCAGGTGCCAGTATGATCTGCTCATACCATATCAGGTAGCTGTTTATTAGGAGGCGAGTGCAACTATGCCTCAACAGTTTTTCCACAGACTGAGGCACGTACACCATTAAAGGATGACCCATGACAATGCCTTCACATCTCTCAATGTTGATACCTGTAGCAGCCACAGACTTAAGACATCCAGGTACTGATGCATTTACTAGATCAATGATAGCAGAGAAGTAGGCTATAGCCAACCAGCACTTCAATTAGTTTGTGTAAATGCTATGGGAGCGACTACCTTCCACTCACTGCAAAAAAGCAAAAATGGTTTGTTGTAATCGGGCATTCCCAGTGCAGAGTCACGGCAGAGACTTTCTCTCAGCTCTGGGAAGTCAACCAAACAATAAATTACCCAGGACACCAGATCCAACACATCCTTGTATGGCAGCACCTGTAAAGGCTTGGCCACTAGGGAAAGGTTGGGTATTCACTGGCGACAGTAGCCCACAACTCCCAAGATATATCTGAGCTATTTCTCTGTTGTTGGCAGTTACATTTGCAAAATCGCTGTCAATCTTTCCTGATACCCCTTTCTTGTTTTTATAACAGTTTTTATCAAGAAAAAACTGCAGCATTAAAAGACATTATACAGACATCTTTGGCAAAGTTACACAAGTTTTCAGCACTGTATCACAACCTCCAGACCATCAGGATCACACGGGGCTACAATCTTTAGCGGCCTTACACTTATTATGAGGGTTACAACTGTGTGCTCGGGCCAAAACAGCAAGAAAACCTGTTACTGGTTCACCTGCAGTTACTTACTATCCTCTGCTGCCAGGAGCGAGGGACATCCATGCCTCATCCTCTCCCCCAACAATGATTGTCTTTCCTTCCTCATTTCCACCATAGGAGATATGCAAATATCACCCCTATATTTATTCCAGCGTCCCCACTTATTATGCCATTTTTGTGGGCAACCTCTCCCTTTATACAAAGTTTTTTCTGCAAACATGGCATAATCCATGTCTTTTGCCCAGTCACGTACTTGCGGTGTAGTGTGCACTCCCCATTTCTGAGCAATATTTAGTTTTGCTATACTCCATCCCATTGTGGCCCATGACTGCTCCACCTGTGTGAGGTCAGTTGCTTCCCAAATATTAAGGAGACATAGGGCCCGATGTAGGTAAAATTGATTTACCGATTTTAAATTACCGAATTATACCGATTCGGTAATTTAAAATCGGTAAATCAATGGGTCCGACATGTAGGTATTCCAGATGTGCTGGAATACCGAATCGGATGAATTCGGTATTTACCGATTCGGTAAATACCGAATCGGTAATGCCCATTCATTCCTATGGGCTTTGAAGCCCATAGAAATGAATGGGCATTACAGATTCGGTATTTACCGATTTGGTAAATACCGAATCACACAAGGGTGCAGGGGGTGTCACTTTGACACCCTCTGGCACCCCCAAAACAGGCATGGGTGCCATGTGGCAGGCATACCTGCCCTAAGGGCAGGTATGCCTGTCACATGGCATAGGTGTGCATGCACACATGTGCATGCACACCGGAATCGGTATTTTACCATCAAATAGGATTTGATGGTAAAATACCGATTTGTTAAGGCTCCTGGGATTCTGAAGAGTCCACCTACATATGGGTGGCTCCGAATCGGTAAATTACCGATTCGGTATTTTACAGAATCGGTAACTTTACCGAATCGGTAAAGTTACTGATTCTGTAAAATACTGCACCTACATGCCATTCACCTGTTTACCGATCGGTAACGGCCAAAAATACCGATTTTCGGCGGTTACCGACCAACCTACATCGGGCCCATAGTGTGGAAGTTGGTTGTATAGGTTTGTCACAAGTTATGACCAGTTGTTGGGCGAATCCTTTCAGTATTGTTGTATGTGGGGGCAGTCCAAAAGGATGTTCATGAACATGTCAGTCTGGATACAGTGCAGGAGGCAGAGTGGATCAGGCCTCCTACCCAACCTGAATAACAATATGGCGTCAAAGTATACCTGGTGAAATCTTGAGCTGGACCAGTTGGAGTCGCATTAGAATCACCACCTCTGGGGGAGAGGCCAGTGCCTCTCTCCAGTCCTCGTTTGCCAATCCCCCCAAGTCAGCCTCCCAGCTCGACCGTAGTTTCAGCATTGGGTCAGTTCGGTTGTTGACCAGTTTCTTATACGTGAGGGAAATAGCCTTACGGTTTATTGGGTCCAGTAATAGCCTATCCTCAAGCAGTGAGGAATACGGAAGGGGGTATCCTTCGGGAGGGCCGAATCAATGGCATGGCTGATCTGGAGATATCGAAAAGCCTCTGATGGTGCTAATTGATACTTTATTTTGGAGGTCTGCGAACGTCCCCTTCTTACCTTTCACCCACATGTCCCCACCGTAGAAATCCAGATCATGTCCCATTTGTCAAACCCCGAACACGTTCTGAGGCGGCCTAAAATGTCCGGTTCCCAGAGGGGGGTTGCCTTCGTTAGGCGTCCCTGCCATCCCAGCCTTCGCTGGAGACCATGCCACACTTCCACCGTACGTGCCGTGGGGCCAGTCAGACGTAGCTTCCGATAATTTGTATACAATGCCCTATTGTAGCCCCCTTACCCATTAGCCAATGGTCAGTGCGAAAGCTCGGGTCGTTGTGCGATCCAAACACAAGTCTATTGATGGTAGTTATTTGTGAAGCCTGATAGTAGAGGGGCATGCCCGGCAAACCTATACCCCCGTCGTACCATCCCATAGTGAGTTTATTTATGGTGATTCGGGGCAGCCTGTTCTCCCACAGCAATTCCCGCACTGCTGCTTCAATCTGCAAACAATAGGAATTAGGAACTGGATTAGGCGCATTTTGTTGGGCATAGAGAAATCGTGGCAGGGCGAGCATTTTGAATAGAGACGCACGTCCCAGGAGAGTAAGTGGCAGTGCCCTCCAGTGTGTGACGTCTGATCTAAACCGCTGTAGAGACCCCAAAAGGTTTTGTTAAAAAAATAGTGATGGATTAGGTGTGATAAAAATGCCCAAATATCGAAAACCCTGGGGCACTACTGGAATGTCGTATTCTCGAGGACTTTGTGAGGGGCCCCCCCAGAGACCGTACATCTGGGATTTGGACTAGTTTATCTGGTACCCTGAATGCACCCTAAAGATATGTAAAATATGTAATACCTGACGTAACAAGCGCGCTGGTGAGGCAAGATGAAGCTAAATCTCGTCTGCTTAAAGCGATATACGGTCTTCATGCTCTCTCATCCACTTGATGCCTCTGATGCCCGGGTCTCCCCTAATCCAAACAACTAGAGGCTCTAATGCCATGGCAAAAAGGAGCGTTAACATCAGGCATCCTTGCCTTGTGCCACGACAGAGGGGAAATGAAATGGAGCGATGATTGTTCACCGAGACATGCTCCGTGGGTTGTGTATATAGTAGTCTGATACACCCGATCAGCTTGGGTCCAAAGCCCATGCGGGCCAGAACAGCAAACAGATACTCCCAAGCAATAGTGTCAAATGTAATTTTGGCATTGAGTGTGAGCAAAATCCCCTCCTCCTCTAGTGTGTGTATATGCCCCAGTGCGCCGTGTACCTGATGCAGATTCTGCGCTGTATTCTGACCCGGCATGAATCCAGACTGGTCTGGATGGATTAGATCATTGAGATAAGGGAGCAAATGATTAGCCAAGAATTTGGCCAGAACTTTGGCCTCCATTGTAATCGGGGATATGGGCAGGTACAATGTGCAATCTTCCACCAGTTTACCCGGTTTGTGGATAACCACAATGGTGGTCGCATGAATATCAGCCGGGAGAAGTCTAGATTCATAGCTGTCATTACATAAATTAAGCAAATGGGGCGCAAACTTCAGTGCCATGGGTTTGAGAAGTTCGATAGGGAGTCCGTTAGGACCCATCGCTTTACTGGCACGAATATCCTGAATTGCCTTCTGGATCTCGTTGACAGATATGTCTTCATCCAATGCTTCTCTAACCTCTTGGGAGATACATGCTACTTCTATAGTGGCGAGGAGATTCTGATAGAGCGCGCAGGTCACCCGACTATAAATTTACCATACTCACCTTGGCCCATAATCAATTTCACATTTCATTAATCAGGTAACCTACGCTCTTTCTACCTAATATTTCATTCTACTAGGTCCTATACCATTGACTTACCAATCCTGGTCATCTGTTACCTATATCTTATTGGATCAGGGTGTTAGCATCAAAGGTAAAATAACATTTGCACTCATATAATAACCACAGACTTGGGAAAGTTTTAAACTCTTTATCTAAATTTCATAAATGGTCATGATCCAAAGATTGAAGGCAATAAGACTGTCAATAACCAAGATCAAAAATAAGGTATAACTATGCAAGAGATATATTATGCCAATCATTTAGTAATTTTTAAAGGGAAGGTAAGAACAAGGAACATGCTATTAAATATGACAGTTTATCACGATTTGAAGGGTGGAAAAAAGAAAAAGGAACATGCTACATAACACAGCTTTAAGCAATTTTCAAAGGGATGGTAAGAAAAAGGTACATAATATGCAATCAAGAAAACAATTTGAACATTCAGCTATAGGGAGGGTAAGAAAATGGAACACACTATTAAATCAAATAACAAATTTATCATTTACCAAGGGAAAGGTGAAAAAAGCAAACATATGCAATTCAAAACTTTAACAATTAGGGAGGGTGAAGAGAAGAGGAACAAAAATATAATAACAAAACCCACACAGATTTATATTTACCTAGAATGGTGTGAAGACCAACCCTGGCCACGGGTCTGTTTAAAGACGGAAACCCCAAAAGTTGCAGTGCCAGTAGGCCATCAGGTGCAGATCAGAATCAGGACAGGAAAACCAGATTTGGATCAGGACAAGACCAGCACCCGCAGTTCAGTTGCAATGCCTGCGCTACTCCCTCTCTGCAGCTAACATTCAGAACCCCGATTGGGCTATCGATTTCACCGACAAAGCACTTCACCAGCACCTCAGCTTCCCAGAACCCCGATTGGGTCTGCGAATCTTCTGACAGAGTGCTCCACAGCCCTCTGCTCCTGGTCACCTATTGAGTGCGTTGGGTCAGTGACAGGTCAGCTATTCAGACAAGTCGGACAAATTAACAATTTAGAATACTCTAGTTATACGATTTTCCAGGGCAGTGTACTACCCCCCAATGTTGCAAGTGTAATGATCCCCAATTTCGATTGGACAAGAGAGAAGGAGAGGTCATCACACCACCCCAAATTCTGTTACTTCAGTTGTTGAATATTAATTTTCGTTCCCGCCCCATCAATTTATTTTCACATGACATATTCATTCCACATAACAATGGAGAATTTAACAATAAATACATTGTAATATTTTGAGTACAGTTTAGCTTCTCCTAGCAGGGTTAGGGGTCAGATTCCCAGGCGCATCTTGGCTGTGACGGTCTTTGGCTCCCGTTCAATGACAAATGTTTTCAGCTTCCCTCTGGAGCTTGTCATGCGCAGAAGGACTTTCAAAATGGAGTAATAGCACCTCCCAGGCCCAAAGATTACAATACATGAAAAGTAGAAGAGAAACAGTTTTAGAACACAGAATAAATAAATACACTGTATACCACGTATTTCTACTCTATACCCATTATCTTATATTTAACTATAGCATTAGGATTAGGCAGAACCAACAGCTTAGCAAAAGCAGCAGTGCAAGCTTCTCGCATGTGAGAACACAGAACAGCCATCTTAGTTCTAGTGCGCAGAAGCGGCAGATTCCCTCCAAAGTGAAGACTACGTCTTGTCACATGAGTATGACAGACGCATGTGCTATATTAACCCTTGCATAGCAGCAGCCATCTTAAATGCAAGCGTATTATGGTTTAGTAAAACACATAAGCAAGCTTCACTCGGACACCCAAGGTTGATGTAAAATATGCATATTAGTAAAACAAACATGTTGGTTACTTTATATTACCGTTATTCGAGGTTCATGAATACAAGCAAGTTGCTTCGTGTGCGAATCCTTGCTCCATCAATCCCCTCTTTGATGATATTTTATATCATCACCAATTAATGAAACAGATGCCAACTTTTCACATTTCACCCAATTCGATCTCTTCAAACTTTCTATTCTGCTTCTTCTCATTATTATCATGAGTCTCTTCCATGCACTATCAACCTCCAGTGGTTTAAGCTCTTTTTCCAAATTAGTAATATTTCTCACATACCTCTTAATTTCAACACTTTTGTCAGGTATGTAAGTGCAACAATGTTGCGCCTTCAACATTCTACAGACTCTGCCCTCTTTTGCCAATAATGTATCAAGAGCAAGTCAATTTTGTAAAACCATTGATCTGATCAGATTCGCAACCAATTCGGTGTTGACCATTAAGAACCCTCCAGCAGTGTCAGTAGCTAACCGATCCACTACTATTGACAATTTACAGATTCTGTGTGTATTCAGAGCTACTCCCACTGTCTGTATCAATGCACTAAATATATCACCTACTATTTCACCAAAACTAGCTCTTTTATTACGTACTAATCCATTAGTTTCTTCATTGTTTCCAGTGATTTTATCCACATGATATATCTTAGGGAAAACTATTCCAAAATAACAACTCCCACACCAGTGATCTGGTAATTTGTAATAAGCCTTGTTCCCACATATATAATAAACTCCGGGTAACACAGGTTCAGTTCCATCTTTGAAACCACAACCCCTACTTATCTTATAATTGTGTTCACATTCACTGGAACCATTGAATATATTATTATCATAACCAGTTTTTTCTCTGTGGAGACAGAGTTTCCCCTTCTTTTCGAAATCCAGTAACATAGCAGCATTAGCTCCACCATTTGAGGTGTTCCCTATACTTTCAGCCCATTTAGGAATTTTATGATTCTTATCATTTGCTTTTCTTTGGAAATTCTCTCTCCTTTTCTCAAGCATGTTCAAAAATATCTTTTCTTTTTCTTGTAATAAACATGTTTGATTATTCTTGTGTGCGTCAGCTATATCTAATGTACCTGTAGTTAGAAAATATTCACTCATGTAGCGTGCTACATTTCTAGTAGTATGTACATGATTCAGGTCTCTACGTATAGGAAGTTTAGAAAATATCATGTCTAAATTAGAGTAATAATACTGTAAAGGTCCTTTCTTATAGAAAAAACTAGCTAAAACACTACATGAAATTCCATATGTTAGTGGTAAATGGTGGTATGTTACACCTTCAGCTACCAAAGTAGGTAACTTCATACAAACATAGCAATGGTCTATTTCCGTAGCTTCTACAAAGTGTACTAATAAGTTTGCAAATACATTAAAGTGAGTTCTGTTTTTGATTCTATTATAATGCAGTCCTTCCTCATCTGGTACTTCTAAATCTACCTTTTGTTGTCTAATACTAAGTGCTTTCTCTTGTATCTCTATTCTTTTTGGTGTATCTATTGTTTGAGTTTCTTCTGTATCTACTGGCAGTTGCTCATTAGTATCAATCTTCATTTCTTTACTCATCATGTAAGGAATAGCTATTGTTAGTCCTATCCAAACTATGACTACTATTGCTATACTACATACACATACTCTGCAGCATGTCTTTAAACAATTTCTTTTCGGTCTTCCATAAACAGTCTGATCAGCCAATTCTGACTAAAGGAGATTCAACCCCTCTTTGTAACTTTTACACAGCCTTTACCCTGTGCGAATTTCAGGTTGGTCTCACTTCTTCGTCAGTTTGATCAGTAATCAATTCTTCATCACTTTCGTTACTTATTTCCAGGTTTTCAAAATCTTCCAAAACAATGAAAGTCCACTCAGGGCCTTTGTATTTATTATTCAGTCTCTTTAGTCGTGGACTTCTCCTTCTTGGTTGTATCCTAGGTTGATCAGTTTGACTTGTTATTTCATTTACTTGTTCAGGTTCTTCATTAATTGTCTTTAAACGCAGTCTCAGTCTTTTGACAAACCTAGGGCACTTGTCTCCTTTTCTGAGTCTTTTAGCTGGCACTGTGCGTTGGCCCTCTTCAAATGCTCTTTTATTTTCATTCAGTTGTGGCACATCTATTTCAATGCTGTCTTTTATTTCCCTCTCTACCTGACTAAGTCCAGGTCTTAGTATTATTTCTTCTGCCTGGGCACTAAGCTGACCTTGTTCAGGTGTCTGCTGAATTTGGCTTTTGTTCGATTCACCTCCTTCTTCCTGAACACAATTTTCTACTCCTGTCTGCTCCTGCTCAAGCTCTTCGAACCCTTGATTTTCTTCTGCTTGAGCCTCCGCCCTAATTTCTATCTGTCCCTTTTCAGGCTCAGGAGTTCTTGGTGGAGTATCGATTACTTGATCTTTCCCTATCTGGTCCTCCTCAGAATCACTTTTGACTTGTATTTCTATGATCTGAGTACCTTCTTCTACTGCTGTCTCGTCCTCACCATCACTCTGTCTATCTTGATAAGTTTGACTTCTTGTTCTCACATATTCTGCAGGTATGTTGATTACTGGAATCCAATCATCTTGACTGGTGCTCGTTTGTTCCTCTTCAGCTACTTCAGGATTGATATCTTGAGACCCCTCAGCTGCACAACCTTCAGCTTCTGTTTCATCAGGTTCAGACACCTTTTTCGTATGACTGGCATGAATCCAGTGTGGGACTCCTGCACACTTTACGGCTGTGGTGGTAACCAAAATTACTTGTCGTGGTTTTCCCCTCCTTGGTGAAAGGCAAGTTTTTCGAGTATGTTTCTTTAACACTACCCAATCACCTGGGTTCAGGTCATGTGCTGGAGTTGCTTGTCTGGCGACAGCGTCTTTCCCCACATGGTGAGAGATAGAGCGCACTTGGTCAGCCAGTTCTTTGCAGTACTCCAGTACTAAATCATCAGATATATTTAGCAGCTTGTGTCCTGGCACCCATGTTTACCTCATTGCTCTTCCCATCAGTATTTCATGGGGACTTAAGCTTGTGTTCTGGTCTGGAATACTTCTAAGTCCCATCAGAACAAGTGGCAAAGAATATAGCCACTCCAATCGAGTAAACTCATACATCTTTCCTAATCTTAAATTGATAGTGCCATTCAATTGTTCTACCACTCCAGAAGCCTCTGGGCAATATGCACAGTGCAGCTGTTGCTTAATTTTGAATGCTTCACAAATTAGACCAATTATTTCATTATTAAAACGGCAGCCTCTGTCTGATTCAATTGTTACTGAAAAACCGAAACATGGTATAAGCTCTCTAAGTAGAAGTTTGGCTACAGTGATGCTATCATTCCTGCGTGTGGGGTAAGCTTCCACCCATTTTGAAAACAGGCAGACAATGACAAGTATGTATTTTAGTCCTCGACAAGGGAGTAACTGAATAAAATCAATCTGCAATCGTAAAAAGGGACCCTCTGCCGTCCCAATTTTTCTTAGTAGCACTACTGGTTTCTTCCCTGGGTTAATTTGCTGACAAACCAAACACCTTTAGCAGAGTGCCTCTGCTATGTTCCTGAATTTCGTATTAAACCATGACTGTCTGAACAGACGTATAATAGCATCTCTTCCCAAATGAGAATCTCCATGAATCCTCCTAGCCATAGGAGCAAGCAGACAGTCGAGTAACACTGGCACTTCATCAAGATAAACAATGACACCATCCTCTGCCGTTCTCTGACAACCTATTTTCCTCCATTGTTCCTTTTCTTTTAGTTCTGCTGCATTCTGCAAATCTCTCACTTCTTCCCACGTATTCACACCTTCTAGCAACATAAGTTGGCAGCTGTCTCTGCCCACCTCAACTTTCTTGTTAACAGCCATTTTATATTTTGCACAATGCTGGGCTAACTGGTCAGCATATTGGTTACCAGCTGTCACTTTGTCATTGCCAGATTTGTGAGCAGCACAATTGATCACAGCCACTTCTTTTGGCAATTGGATGGCTTCAAGTAAATCCTTTACATATTGACCATTTCTAATTGGAGTACCTGAAGAAGTCAAAAACTCTCTTTGCATCCATAGGTGGCCATAGTCATGCACAACCCCGTAACCATACTGGCTGTCAGTGTATATGGTTACTTTCCAATTTTTCCCAAATTTGCAGGCCTTTGCCAAGGCAACCAATTCGGCTACTTGTGCAGACTTGACTCCAAGCAAATGTGATGCTTCAACTGGACCTCCCAATGTGCACAATGCGTAAGCAGCGCTCAGACCTCCTTACTCATGTCTCATACAGGAACCATCTACAAATAACTCATATTCTGAATCAATTAATGGCACTTCTCTTATGTCTGGTCGTGGCTTTGTACTATATTCTGTTAGATCAATACAGTCATGTTCAACTTCTCCCTTCACTTCTGCAGTATGTGAATTAGGTAGCAGTGTTGCTGGGTTTAAAATATTACATCTAGCAATGGTTACATTTCCTGCACCTACAAGGATTCTTTCATACTTAGTCAGCCGACTAGGTGTGAGATACTGGGTCTTAGTCCTGGTTAGCAAAATTACAACTGCATGTGGAACATACACAGTTACAGGATGTCCCATAATAATGGATTCACTCTGCTCAAGACACATGCAAGATGCAGCCACTGCTTTCAGACATCCGCACGATAGGCGAGACAACGTGGTTCGTTATAAAAGACAGTGTTTTTAATTTCACAAACTGGAAAGCCTTCATGAACACTTAATGAACATTAAACTTGCCGATATTAATTTCAGTGCCTTTTTATGTTGTCACTAAAGTTACGTGATCATGGCATTCACAAGAGGAATGGGTTATGGGAATTGTAGTTCCTGAGTAAAAATAACTTGATGTTTGGCAGGCGGGAAATGAGAAAACTACTGCCCAATGGGGAGGAACGAATGTATTTAAATGGAAGAAATAAAGAGGGAGGGCAAGCTCACCGTGTTAGCAGTAAGGAGGATGATCGTTAGGCAACAGCTATGGCAGGTATGGAGAGTCGCCACTGCAGCATTTATGACAGGATTAAAGTGAACAGTTTAATGCAGCGCAAGTGGAGTGATGTGCTCAGAACGGCGTCAAGCTTTAAGGCGATGTTGCCACAGGGTAGGAGTGGTTTAACAGGGGAGGCATATGGGGGATTTATGAGGAGTGAAAGTGAATGGGGTTTTGTGGATGTGTACGTTAGAGAAATGCGTGTTGAGTTACATGAATAAAAGGTATGAAAGAAGGAATGCTTGAAGACATGTTAAACCGAGGGTGAAAGCATTAGGCAGACCCCCTTTTTTTTGGGAATCATGTGAGCAGGGAAGAGAAAAACTGAGGAAAGGTCTATTGTCCCGCCAGTTAAAGAATGTTCATAATTAACATGGTGATAACGTATGAGCAATAACAGAGAATATTTAAAGTCCTGTTTATTAAATTGTCTATTAATTTATTATTACATCAGTGGACCTATTGTTAATATTGGCTATTTTATTTTGTTATTATAGTGACCCCTGACGAAGGGCACCAGTGGCCCGAAATGCATTGGGTTTTGTTAAAATAAACAACACTGCCTCAGACGAAATTGCCTTTATCGTGTTTTTGCATGAGGTTCGGATGGCCCAGCTTAAGCATTAGAAAACTTGAAAATCAGCAAGCACCACCCCACGTGTGGAGAAACTATGTTGGAAAATGCACTGATCAAAAATGATGAGATATATGGATTACATGTGGAACAATTGGATGAATTTGAAACAATTGGATGATAGCCTATGAAGGCACTTTCAGCTGTGCATTTGGAGGGGGAGAGTTCTCGCCCAATATAGAGATGTTTGTTGTACCTGGGTGTCGCCAGGGCATGGCACTCGCCAAATTGCATGCATTCCCGTTAAGGAATTTAAAAACAATGCATAAATGTTTGAGAAGAGGTGTGCATCCGTACCGTTGAAAATACATTGAAGAAACATATGCCACAGGACGTTTTACCAAGCCATGAATCTGAGTCAAAACTTAAAGTGCACAATTATCTCGGGTGTCATAGAAAAGTGCAAAATCCTTTGAATAGTCAGGCATTCCTAACGCTGGAGCTGTACATAGACATTCTCGTAATTTTACAAAAGCAGTCATGCTTTTGTCATCCCACTCTACTGGGTCCTTGGCTCTTTTCTTTGTCATTTGTATTAATGGTTTTGCTAGGACTGCAAATCCTACAATCCATTGCCTGCAGTATCCAACAACTCCAAGAAGAATTCTAATCTCTTTTTGGGTATGAGGCAAATTCATGTTTCTAATTATTCTGATTCTTTCTGAGGTAACTCTTCTAACACCCTTTTCTATCCGGTGCCCCAGATATTTCACTGACGTGGTGCAGAATTGCAACTTTTCTGGTGACACTTTATGTTCTCCTTCACCTAAGTGATTTAGTAAGGCGATAGTATCGACAACACATTCATTTCGAGTTTTAGACTCCACCAATAAGTCTGACTGTCCAGGCAGTACCAAAGACTCAAAGCACTTTTTCAAAATCTGATAAAAAAATCGAGGGACTCTCTGTGTACCCTTGAGGGACACGATTCCAGACATAAACATGACTGTCGAATTCAAATGAGAAAAGAAATTTCCTATCTGGGTGTAATGGAATCGAACAAAATGTGTGACAAAGGTCAATGACAGTAAACCATCCAGCCTCCCACGGTATCTGATACAGACTCACTGCGGGATTTGGCACGACTGGACAACAGGGAACAACAATCTTAATAATTTTGCGGAGGTCTTGTACGACTCTGTACTTGCCACTCGGTTTCTTTATACCAATTATGGGTGAGTTGCATGAACTGCTCATTATTTCCTGTAAAATGCCTGCTTCAACCAACCGCTTTATTTCCACTGCAACACCTGCTTTTATTTCTGAACTCATTTTATACTGTCGAGTATTTGGGTAAACTGCATCTTCTTTTATGGTCACTTTTATTGGGTCAACATTTGCCATTAATCCTACATGTTTTCCAGTAAAGTCCAATACATTTGGTTTTACTGTCTGTTGCAGTTCTTCTGGTAAGCCCTCTATGGTCAGTCTTTTAGTTTTTGTCTCTTGCATGGCTAACATTAATTTGTAAATTCCGTCTTCGTCTGGTGTTTGTATTTCAACACCACTTGGGGTGCAAAAGATGGGGCAATTCATTTTGCACAACAAGTCTCGTCCTAACAAGTTTACAGGACTTGAATCACAGACAACAAATCTATGCATTTCTTTAAAATTACCTATTCTGACTTCCATAGGTTCTCTAACTGGGGTACTAATTTGTTTATTAGAAACGCCCACTACTTGGATCGCTTCTCCCGAGAGGGGTAGGTATGGAACGTCTGCTGTTCTCACAGTAGAACGGGTAGCACCTATATCCAATAGAAAGGTGACATCATTTCCTTCAACCTTTCCTTCAATATATGGACCCGACTGGTCTACCAGCACGGAGGCGCCAAGCACGCACTCCTCGTCCTCCCCTCTCAGGCACCGCCAGTAAGGATCTTCACTGAAAAATGTGTCACTCAAAAGAAATTGTGAGATTGCTATATCTCTCCTTTCACTTCCCTCCCAATTTGTGGTATCTACACTCTGTTGTGCTTTGCTCCTGTAATTTGGCATAGGTGCGGGGGTAACTGGTTCTGTATTACCTGCTGCTGTGTCTTCCGCAGCACCTCATTCTGCGTCTGTGGATTCAAATCATTATTTTGCACATTACCACTCTGCATAGCCTTACACTTGTTCTTCCAGTGCCCCAACTTGCCACACCCGTGACAAGGAAATTTCCTTTTCACTTCCTCTCTATTGAATTTTCCCCTCAGCTTTCCTCCATTTCCATCACCCTGATTCTGGGTACTATTTATCTGGTTTAACTGGTGTTCTTGTTGCTCTGCTAATTTTACTTGTGCCCACATGACTTTTTCTTTTAACTCTTTTCATTTATTGTCTAACTCATCTTCAAAATATTTAGCATATTTAAGGATCTCATCAATAGGTCTAGCCTGCCAACAAATCTTATGATCTTTAATCCACTGTGAAATTTCTGGTCTTAAACCTGACACAAATCGATAAATAAAATGCGTCATATCTTTCATATCTATGTTATCAAATCCACTGTGCTGTTTGAATACTTGTAATAAACGCTCATAATATGCATGTACAAACTCATCTTTATTCTGTGTGGTTCTATCTATTCTAGTCCAATCGGTCTCTTTTGCAGGTACCTTTCCCTTGAGGTAGAGTATTACCTGGTTGTATTTTTTCATAACATCTTCAGAAGGAGCCCCTGTCTTTGGGCCTCTAGGGTACTCATCACTAGGCCAATCAACAGCAATTTTACATTCTGTCCATAAATCTACTGGAACTACAATGATGAATAATCCATCTAAATCTTTCAGAAGACATTTTGAAACTTTTACAAATCTCTCGACTTGTCTGTACCATTCAACAGGTTTTTCACGAAGTTTTGGGAAATCATTTGTAAATGACAAAATATCCTGTTGGGACCATGGAACATGCACATAACCTCCACCTGATATCTCTCGCATAGGACATAATTTTTCCACTTTTTCTGCTTCTTTTAAAACATACTCTGAAGTCATTTGTTTTGCTCAAACCTCTTCCTTTTTCTTTGCCCATCTGGCTTTCCATTTGTCTAACTCTCCCCATTTTCTTTAACAAGGCTAGTAGCTCTCTTATTTGCACTTTTCTTCCTGACACATTCATGTTTTCTAAATCCTTATCAGAAAATTCTGCTCGATATGGTTTTTGCAATACTTTAGATTTACCAATGTCAATTACCATACTGGCTGCGGTGTCCATTAATTTTTCATGAAACACCTTTGTATTTCTAGTAATGCTTTTACAAATGAATAATATTTCATCTTCACCAAGAGTTTTTAATCTGTCCAATCCTACATTTCCAGCCATCAATTCCTCTTATTCAATTCTCAATTTGTATATATCCAATGGCTTTGGCGGTGTTTTTGGTTTTTCTATTTCTCATGTCCATCTGTCTATCTCTTCAGAAGTTACTACAGTGGCACTTCTCGTACCTGAGGATGTCTCCATCTGTACTTCTCTTAAATTTAAAGGAGTGGTTTTTCTAATTGAACTACTCTCTGGTTCTTTTATTGGTAAATCCATTAAGGACATTACTGACTCACATTCACTTGCCTGATCGGCTACTATCAATGGTTCTTTTCTTAGCTGTACTACCGATGTAGTTATAACCGGAGCTTTTGGACTAGCTTGCTTATCTCCGTACAAAGGAACAACTGGGCCAATAGTTACTGGAATTGTCAGAGCTTCGGGACTTGTGTTTAATTGAGAAATGTTCTGAATTAATTCACTTCTCTGTTTATTTAATGCTTCTCTTTCTCTTTCTTGTAATACTCTTTCAATGGAGGTCTCATGTACCACTTGCGGAATTAAAGGTGGTTTCGAAAACGGGGCGTTCGGATTTACTGTACTTGGTCCCTCATTATAAGGTGGTGGATTTTTCATGAATAAATCATCCATATAATCATCATCTGAATCACCACTAGTCATTAAATGTTTGGTTTTCTCAGTCCTTTTACTTCCTGTGGGCTCTTCTAAAGTTAATACGGGATATAGTCCTTCCACTATCATGTTCTGTCTCCATTGTTTCATTTATTTATCTCTGGTTTCTCGTGGAAATTTAGGGTAGAATTTACTGAATCCTTTGTCAGTTCTAGGTCTGTCTCGCTCAAAAGCCTCAATCTCCCATTCTTCTAGTGCCTCATATTGTGTTAGTCTAGGTCTAGGATGTAAATCATTCATTCGTGTCCTTAAATTGAACAAAATTCTGCCATTAAATGTGCCATCTAAGGGAAATGCCAAAATTCCGTCATCTTTAGTGTATTCCACCCAATTTTCTAACCATACACAAGTGTGGTAACCTCTATCAAACATCATAAATGATGCGGGAGTATTTGGTGGTGGAATAATAACTCCTTCTCTAGTTTTAATTGGTTTATCTTTTTTAAAGAAATTCTTTACTCTGTTTACAAGTGACATTTTTCTCTCACTTCCGTAGATTTTTTGTAAGATCTGCCCCTTAACATCTGTTCTCTAGCAAACCCTAAGTACCTTCTATCAGGTCGAGTTTCTGGATTTAAATGCCACATATAATTTGCAAAGATTTTGAAATCGTACGATAATACTCAATTTTGTTTACTAAATGCTTCCAATACTAGCGCATCTTTTATTTTTCTTTAACCAATCAACAATGCGGTTCCAAATATTTTTCACCAATGATTGCGCTTCTTTTCTTGTGAGATGAGTTCCCACGCTCCTGTGCTCACCCCTCCTTTACAATACTATCTCAGCTACACGCCGGCTGTCTCGACCAATACCAGCGCGGCTCTAGGTGACGTCAGCGCAGCTCCGCAACTGACTCCCTTCTTCACTCAGTTCTTTTATTTTAAAGTGCAATTCTTTTTTAATCAACAACGTAAAAACATTCGCCACTGTACTCAAGTGTCTAGAAAGAAGAGGTATATTTCACTGCAAGTAAATCCCTTCCGTTTACTTTTCATATACTACGAGTAGATCCCTTCTGCCTACCCTTCACACAAGCATTAGAGAACCTGCTACTCCTTCGGACTCATCCACTCTGGGATATATACTAAGACCAAAGTTTCACCAGCAAACCCTTTTGCTATCAATCAAGCTCAGACGAACCTGCTACTCCTTCCGTGTGACCTTTTCTAAGTGATCACAACAAAAGTTTTGCTAGAAAAGTCTTTGCTATCATTTATTCACACATTCATACAGAAAACCCTAAATAGTGCTTCCTGTTTTACCTAACCATGCACTAACTTCCTGCGAGTTAGTGAAATCACTGCGATGTGGCTTCCATTTACCACCCGCTATTCTGCCCCCGGGGATTCCAAACAAACATATAACAGGTACGAACAATTTTGGTTAATACATAAAATTCATACAGCATCAACAGAATCAATAACATTTCAAAACATTTCAAATAATATCACATTTGATCGATCAATCATAACCAACTAACAAACTAACTACCTTTATTTAACTAAACCCTAACCTTACCTCTGCTACCAAAGAAATATACTGATAGAGCGCGCAGGTCACCCGACTATAAATTTACCATACTCACCTGGGCCCATAATCAATTACACATTTCATTAATCAGGTAATCTACGCTCTATCTACCAGATATTTTATTCTACTAGGTCCTATACCATTGACTTACCAATCCTTGTCATCTGGTACCTATAACTTATTGGATCAGGGTGTTAGCATAAAAGGTAAAATAACATTTGCACTCATATAATAACCACAGACTCGGGAAAGTTTAAACTCTTAATATAAATTTCATAAATGGTCATGATCCAAAAATTGAAGGCAATAAGGCTAACAATAACCAAGATCAAAAATAAGGTATAACTATGCAAGAGATATATTACGCCAATCATTTAGTCATTTTTAAAGGGAAGGTAAGAACAAGGAACATGCCAAATAAATAAGACAGTTTATCATGATTTGTCTAAGGGTGGAAAAAAGAAAAAGGAACATGCTACATAACACAGCTTTAAGCAATTTTCAAAGGGATGGTAAGAAAAAGGAACATAATATGCAAGCAAGAAAACAATTTGAACATTCAGCTATAGGGAGGGTAAGAAAATGGAACACACTATTAAATCAAATAACAAATTTATCATTTACCAAGGGAAAGGTGAAAAAAGCAAACATATGCAATTCAAAACTTTAACAATTAGGGAGGGTGAAGAGAAGAGGAACAAAAATATAATAATGAAACCCACACAGATTTATATTTACCTAGAATGCTGTGAAGACCAACCCTGGCCACGGGTCGGTTGAAAGACAGAAACCCCAAAAGTTGCAGTGCCAGTAGGCCAGCAGATGCAGATCAGAATCAGGACAGGAAAACCAGATTTGGACAAGGACAAGACCACCAAAGGTTAAGACCAGCACCCGCAGTTCAGTTGCAATGCCTGCGCTACTCCCTCTCTGCAGCTAACAGTCAGAACCCCGATGGGGCTATCGATTTCACCGACAAAGTGCTTCGCCAGCACCTCAGCTTCCCAGGACCCCGATTTGGTGAGCAAATCTTCTGACAGAGTGCTCCGCAGCCCTCTGCTCTTAGTCACCTATTGAGTGCGTTGGGTCAGTGACAGGTCAGCTATTCAGACAAGTCGGACAAATTAACTATCTAGCCTACTCTAGTTATACCATTTTCCAGAGCAGTGTACCACCCCCCAATGTTGCAAGTGTAAGGATCCCCATTTTCGATTGGACAAGAGAGAAGGAGCTGTCATCATGGCACCCCAAATTCTGTTACTTCAGTTGTTGAATATTCATTTTCGTTCCCGCCCCATCAATTTATTTTCACATGACATATTCATGCCACCTAACAATGGAGAATTTAACATTAAATACATTGTAATATTTTGAGTACAGTTTAGCTTCTTCTAGCAGGGTTAGGGGTAAGCTTCCCAGGCGCATCTTGGCTGTAACGGTCTTTGGCTTCCCGTTCCATGACAAATGACAAATGACAAATGTTTTCAGCTTCCCTTTGGAGCTTGTCATGCGCAGAAGGACTTTCAAAATGGAGTAATAGCACCTCCTAGGCCCAAAGATTACGATACATGAAAAAAAGAAGGGAAATAGTTTTAGAACACAGAATAAATGAATACACTGTATACCATGTATTTCTACTCTATACCCATTATCTTATATTTAACTATAGCATTAGGATTAGGCAGAACGAACAGCTTAGCAAAAGCAGCAGTGCAAGCTTCTCGCATGTGAGAACACAGAACAGCCATCTTAGTTCTATTGCGCAGAAGCAGCAGATTCCCTCCAAAGTAAAGACTACGTTATGTCACGTGAGTATGACAGACGCATGCTCAGTAAAAACCCATGCGTAGCAGCAGCCATCTTAGATGCAAGCGTATTATGGTTTAGTAAAACACATAAGCAAGCTTCACTCGGACACCCAAGGTTGATGTAAAATATGCATATTAGTAAAAAAAACATGTTGGTTACTTTATATTAACGTTATTCGAGGTTCATGAATACAAGCAAGTCGCTTCGTGTGCGAATCCTTGCTCCATCAAGATCTGCTGCCATCAAAGCTTGTGAAGCTTGCGGAATTCCGTATATATTCTCATAATGGGTCACAAAGGCATCAGCTATGCCTTGCGGGTCAGTGATCAGATCGTTGTTAGGCCGCTTCACTGCTTGTACCCATCTCGCTGACATTTCCTGTCGTTCCAGCCATGCCAATAATTTACCAGTACGCTCACCCTGCTCATAGATCCAATGACGAGTAGCCAGGGAACGCCTGGTGGCATCCTCTAAGAGCAATTGTCTATAACCCTGCCGCTTAATATTGAGACGGTGTTGAGTATCAGGATCAGGGTCCAGAGAAATGTCCCCCTCTAGGTGCAAAATATCAGTTTCCAGTGCAACCACCCTCTGGTTACGCTTGGTTCTATGGCCGACAATCAGGGACAGTGCCCTTTCCTTGATCACCGCGCCATATGCTCCCCAAAGTGTGATTGCTGATCTTAACCTCCCCGTTAAGGTCTCATCACCCTCCCTGCCTCCCTGCAGGGCCAGAACAGCAAACAGATACTCCTAAGCAATAGTATCAAATTCCACTTTGGCATTGAGTGTGAGCAAAATCCCCTCCTCCTCTAGTGTGTCTATAAGCCCCGGTGTGCCGTGTACACGATGCAGATTCCGCGCTGTATTCCGACCCAGCATGAATCCAGACTGGTCTGAATGGATCAGATCATTGAGTTAAGGGAGCAAACGATTAGCCAATAATTTGGCTAGAATTTTGGCCTCCACCGTAATCAGGGATATGGGCCGGTACAATGTGCAATCTTCCACCAGTTTACCGGCTTTGTGGATAACCACAATGGTGATCATGCGAATATCAGCCGGGAGAAGTCTAGATTCATAGCTGTCGTTATATAAATTAAGCAAATGGGGCAGTAAGGTCAGTGCCATGGGTTTGAGAAGTTCAATAGGAAGTCTGTTAGGACCCATCGCTTTACTGGCACGAATATCCTGAATTGCCTTCTGGATCTCGTTGACAGATATGTCTTCATCCAATGCCTCTCTATCCTGTTGGGAGATACATGTTACTTCTAGAGTGACGAGGAGATCTGCTGCCATCGAAGCTTGTGAAGCTTGCGGAATTCCGTATATATTCTCATAATGGGTCGCAAAGGCATCAGCTATGCCTTGCTGCTTGTACCCATCTCACTGACAGTTTCTGTCGTTCCAGCCGTGCCAATAATTTACCAGTACGCTCACCCTGCTCACAGATCCGATGACGAGTAGCCAGGGAATGCCTGGTGGCGTTCTCTAAGAGCAATTGTCTATAATCCTGCCATTTAATATTGAGACGGTGTTGAGTATCAGGATAAGAGCCCTGAGAAAATATTTGTTTCCAGTTCAACCACCATCCGATTACACTTGGTTCTATGGCCAACAATCAGGGACAGTGCCCTCCCTTTGATCACCGCGCCGTATGCCCCCCAAAGTGTGATTGCTGATCTTACCCTCCCCGTTAAGGTCTCACCCCCCTCCCTGCCTCCCTGCACAACGGTACTAGAACCACCCCCCCAGCCCCAACATGCAGAGTGCCTGTCAACCACCCATGAACAACTTCAGGGATCGTAAGCTACCCCACTCCCAATGGGCGTATTCACAAACATTACACATTATCCCACATTATCCCACTTGGCCCGACCACCCCCTCCGAGGTAAAGTACAGCCCAGGGGCCCAATGCGGAGACCAACTACTATCCAGTGGTGTTCTCAGCAATCCCTGGTGTGTCTGTGGCCCTTCAAAGGAAGTATCAACTGTAGAACCACTGAAAGTGATAAACAACATACAATTTAAAACCTTAAATAGCCCCTTAAGCTCTGGCTCAGTGCAGTACATGGACATCAGGACCCCCCCCCCCCCCCAGCCCATCCAGCCAAGTCAGTAGTCAATGTACCAGCACATCTGAGGAAGAGACGTCATGCAATCGCATTAAAAGCGCTCTACAGGGCCTCCAGAAGCCAGGATTCACGCCACATAGTCTTACCAGACTCCAGAGTCAGCCCCCCCCTGTGAGTCCCTGGGAATCAGAGTCAGAGTGTGTAGGAGACACCTCTGCTGACGCCAGTCATCAGCTTCATCAGCAGCCGAGAATCCTTTTTTTTACTTCTTTCGGATCATGCGCTAGCCTTCCAACCAGTCCCAGGCATCCTCCGTATGAGTGAAAAACCAAGATTTGCCAATGGATTCCACTCTCAGCTTGGCGAGGAACATCATTGCATATTTAACCTCTTGGTCCCGGAGGGCCCTCTTCACCTCCAGGAAGCAGCAGCGTTGTTTCTGCACTCTCAAAGTAAAGTCCGGAAAGAGCATGATCTTACTGTTCTTAAGGTAAGTGGGGAGCCGCTCTCGCTGTCTGAGGAATGACATCACGGTCTTGGAAGTAGACACCCGAGCAAGGAGCGGCTTCGGGGCGCACCAGGCTTCGGCTGGCCTCCCGGCACACAGTGAGCCCTTTCGATCGAAAAGCATTTGGAGAGTCCTCATGGTTGTAAACGTTTGAGAATCAGGTCCTCAACAAAAATGTCAGCGGCCTGCCCCTGTGCGCGTTCCAGCACACCCAGAATGCTGAAGTTGTTGCGCATCATTCTCCCTTCATAATCGTATAGCTGTAGAGCCGTTGCCTCGTGGGAAGAACGCAGCTCGGCAACTTGCCGCTTAAGAAGGGCAGTGTCAGTGACAAGGTCTTTGGTGGTTCACTCTACTGTCCCCACACGCGCTGCCATTTTATTCCTTTCCTACCGGATCAGTGACACGTCTGTTGCCACAGTGTCAATCCTCACCTGGAGGGAGGTCCTTATCACCGTGATTGCCTCGAGGAGATCCTTGTACATAGGCTCCATTGCGCCGCTCGGGCCGCTGTCTCCCTCTGGTCTTCACTCTGCTGCTTTTGCCAAGCGAATTTCTCCAGCTTGGTCTAAGTCGCCATTCGGTTGTTGAGTCCAGATGCCATGGTATTCTTCTAGTTGGCACCGCTCGTTGTTGGGGTGCGACCGCTAGTCCCCGCTGCCTGCAGTGGAATCGTCCACTCGGCCTGTCGGTTTTTGCGGGAGGCACCCCACTTACAGGATTGTTTGGTTAGACTCACTGCGGCTATCCCTTCTCAATGGAGCACTCTCAAACTGGGCCCGCACTGACAGTGAACTGGAGCATGGTGAAACACCACTCCGCTTGGTAATCGAGGTGTCCCTGTCGCTGTTCCTCACATTACGCCTCCTGTAAAGTAGGCAATAGGTGGGGGAAGCAGGAATCCAGGCACACACGCTGGGCATTGGGCAACTCCCGCTCCGCACAACACTTTAAGAACTGAGGAGATCGCTCTCAGCTACCCTTTCAGTAGCGCTCCGGTGTCTTCATCGCCTACCTTGCCGGCTTCAGTCACTATTCAACCTCAAGGGTCCTGCCGCTAAATATCACCAGGCCCCCGTAGTCCGGTGGGGGACTCATTGCTCAGTGGTGTCCACTACGGGCACTCAGGGCCGACTCAGGGGCAACCAGCAGGCTCCAATGCACACAATCCTTTTCCAAGGCCACCAATTGTCCCCACGCAGCCCAGGAGAGCACAGAAATCTGTTAGGCAGCCACTTCGAATAAAGTCCTGGGGCCGCAGGTCCGCGCCAGGTCCTGTGCGAGTCAACAATTCTGAGGCCTGAAGTCGCACATGCAGCGGGGTCCACAGGAACAGCTACTTGACCCCAGTTCCACTGGGGCCTTGGGTGAGTTACTTGCACACTCATCCACTGTATAGTAGAATGCTATATCCTGGACAGGCACTCACCACCACTATTTTGGGCTCCGCCAGGGTAGGCCACGACCGGGGTCAAGTGTAGCTCTCCACCCCCGCTCGGCCTCACTTCCGCCGGCGGGACCTCCAATAGTGATCTGATGCATGGAGCGTGTGCCAAAATATGTTGCCAATCCGCTCCAAACTTGGGAGACACCTAGCCAGCCACCACCGCTCGCCAAGGAGCACCTCTGGGCGAGAATCGGGCCAGCGGACCACAAGTTGAGCGGATAATTTGGGAGTGTCGCTCCAGAGCAGAGCTACAGAGTGGCAGTTCCCTTCAGCGGTTAGCCACGTCCCTTCCTGATAAGCCTTTCTTTTTGAAAATATTTTTATTGCAAAAAAGACAGACACTATACTGATACACAAATTACTCCACTCCATAAATCATATGCATCAGTACATTAGGCAAGAAATTCAAACAGCGTACATTTTCACATCTCCCGCTCACCCTCTCTGTTCCTTCGTAATTCTAGTTCTACTACTGGTGACACACATATCTCTCCCCTGAACATGTTCCATTTAGCCCATTTCCTGTCCCATTTCCTCGGACACCCACATGCGATGAACACTTCTTTTTCGGCTATCATGCATTTGTCCAATTCCCTCATCCATATCGCCACTCCCGGTGGACTAGTACTTCCCCACCCCCTAGCAAGTTCCCTTTTAAATAGCGTTAGGCCCAGTGTTACAAATTGCTGTTCTGTCTCCATAAGATCCGTAGCCTCCCAAATGTTTAGGAGGCCAAGCCTCGGCGTCAAGTCAATCGGCTTATCTAGGGCAGATCTCAGATGCGTCACTATTCTATCCCATCGGTTCTGCACCATCGGGCACTCCCATATCATATGATAGAAGCTAGCAGACTGCCCGCACCCTTTAAAACATAAGTCGTCTGGCCTTGACCCAATCTTTGCCAGAGTAACCCCAGTTAAGTATGAACTGTGTAATATACGGAGCTGTATGAGTCGGTATCTAAGTGTAATGGCAGCCTCTCTCGGGGACATCAGCGCCTGCCTCCAGTCTTCTTCTTCTATAGCCCCTAAATGCCTTTCCCACTTCTCCTTGAGTTGTACAGAGATATCCGGCATGTGATTACTAAGCTTCCTATATGTGAGGGAAATCGCCTCAGTGCGCAGTTGTCCATCTAGTAGGCGATCCTCTAGGGGAAGAGTACTCTGGTATGTCCGCTCAATCAGGAAATGCCGCCATCAATGCATGCCTGATTTGCAAGTATCGAAAGGCTTCACTAGGTGCCAATTGATACGCCTCCCGTAGCTCTTCAAACCTCAGAATCCTACCTTTTTTAATCAGATCTCCTACAACCGAAATACCTAGCATGTCCCATTTGTCAAATCCAGGATAACGATAGAGCATGCCCAACTTTTGTGCAGACCATAGCAGTTTCATAGCAGTGAGTCTGTTTGCCCAGCCCAGGCGGAAGTTAGCCAGTTTCCATATCTACAGTGTATGTTGGGTGGGGCCCACAATGTCCTTTCTTCGTGTTACTGACTACAGCGCCCCGAGAAAACCAGCCCTGTCCATCTGAAATCTATCCAGGGCACACGCCGGGTCATCGGGCAAGGTGTATTTCCATCTATTTACCGTGACCAATTGCGAGGCCCAATAATACAGCCGAATATTTGGTAGAGCTATACCCCCATCATACCATCCCTTTGTTAACTTTTGAAGTGCTATTCTGGGAGCCCTCCCGTCCCATAGGATTGTACGCACCTCACCCTCCACTGCATTAAAGAAGGCATCAGGAACTCTATTTGGACAATTCTGCAGTACATACAGGAAGCGTGGGAGAGCAAGCATTTTAAAGAGGGCAGCCCGGCCAACCAGGTATAGAGGCAGCGATCTCCAGTGCTGGACATCTGCTCGTAGCTGAGTGATCAAGGGCGCCAAGTTGCTCTTATAGAAAAGATCCGAGTCCGGCGTGACAAAGATCCCCAGGTATTTAAAGCCGTCCACCGCGACCATAAGTTTACAATCTTTTGGGAGACGTGGGGCCTGACCGTGAAGCACATACATTACCGATTTGCTCCAGTTAATAGCGTAGCCCGAGTACTTCCAAAAGTTAGTGAAAATGTATAGGACCACTCGTATGGACCTAAATGGATATGCCAGATATAGCACTATATCATCTGCATAGAGTGATATTCTGTTTTCATGGTCAGGGGACCATCTGAGACCCCTGGTCATCACATCTTTCCTTACCCATGACGCCAGAGGTTCCAACATCAATGCAAATAATAGCGGCGACAGGGGGCACCCCTGCCTTGTACCTCTTTGAAGAAAAAACTGTCTGGATGTGTAGTTATTTATTCTAACCTGTCCGGATATATCAGTGTAAAGCAATCGCACCCACTTTATGAATTTTGGGCCCAATCCCGCTCGTAGTAATACCTCAAACAGATAGGACCATTCAATCGAGTCAAAAGACATAGAGGCATCAAGGAACAACACAGCGGCGTCCTCTCCTAGGTAGTCCTGCCGGGCCAACACATTATGTAGGCGACGAATATTAAGAGCCGTGTTTCTCTCTGGCATAAACCCTGATTGGTCAGGGTGCACCAGGGAGGATATCACCGTCCCCAACTGTGTGGCAAGAATGTTAGCCAAGACCTTCGCCTCCACGTTAATTAATGAGATCGGTCGATAGGAACGACAGTTGTCTACCGGTTTACCTGTTTTATAGATGGCCACAATGCTCGCCAACCTTTGGTCTGGGGGCAAAACTCCCCTTTCGCAGCTCTCTTGATACATGGCTCGCAAATGTGGGGCCACCTGAGTGGCCATCGCTTTAAGAAATTCCACCGGTGTACCGTTAGGTCCCATAGCCTTTCCCGATTTTATGCAACCAATGGCTGTTCGAAGTTCCTCACCGGATAGATCAGCCTCTAGGGATTCCCTATCTTCAGCGGACAGAGTAGGCAACGCACATTCCTCCAAAAGCTGTCTCGATTCTTCAGCTGTATATATGGCAGACGGCGAGTACACTTCCTCGAAGTGGTCAGCAAATGCCTCTGCGATGTCTTCCGGGCAAGAGACAATGTCTTTGCTGGAGTTCTGTACCCCAGGTACCCACCTTGGACCCTGCTCCTTCCTTTCCAACCAGGGCAGTGTTTTACCCACCTTGTCCCCTAATTCGTAAAATCTGTGATGAGCAGCTGTTTGCGTCATTATCATATGTTCTCGGGCTTTTAATTTGTATTCATCCCTTTTGAGTGTCATAGCATGCATCTACTCCTCTGAGGGGTGGAGTGTACACCTTGCCTCCACCTCCTTGAGTTCCTCTTCCAACTGCGTCAACCTCTCCAGCTTTTTGGCCACATATTGAGTCTTCAACGAAAGAACATATCCCTTCAGGACTACCTTATACGCTTCCCAGATCGTTTGCGTGGAATCTACGGATCCCACATTTTCCTCAAAGAAATACCCGGTCTGGAGACTTAGCTCCTCCCTGATATCCGGGACCTTGAATAGCCACGGGTTGATGACAATAGTACGACTTAGCTGTCTGGCACCATGCGTGAAATCTATTCCTACAGGGGAGTAATCTGATAGGCCTCTGGGATACGTCCTGGGTCGCCTAAAGTTACCTACTGGGGCTGCATACGACAAAAAGTAGTCAATCCGGTAGAGGCTGCCATGAACACTGGAGAAATAAGTATAGCCCACTGGTTCATCCCTCAGTTCTCGTCCAACATCTAGGAGCCCCAAAGCCTTGGTGAAGTCTGACATAAGTTCATTTGGCCGAGTAGTTTGTCTCACAGGGTGCCTATCCGTTAAGTCATTCATCGTCATGTTATAGTCTCCCCCCATTATTAGGGTCCCATCGGGAAGATCCGTGAGCACTGGGCCTTGTTCAGCTAAGGCTACTTTACCCGACGCTGGCGGCAGGTAGACGATACAATATTCAGGGCTTTTCCCTCCCATTGTGCCTCAACCACTGCAAACCTAACAGCGGCATCAGTCCATGTTTTAAGAACAATCAGTGGAACATTTTTCCTAACCAAGATACATGTGCCCCTAGAGCCAGTAGTGTAATCTGCATGCACCAGAAGCCTATACCCCCACCTGTTTAGGGCCATACTCTTATTGCCGACCAGATGGGTCTCTTGCAAGAGAACTAAGTCCGGGGACTGCCGTTTCAAATATTGCTGTACTATCCCCCTTTTAATTTTGTCTCCCAGACTGTTAACATTCCAGGTAAGGATGGAGAGCACCGATTCACGGTCAGCTACCATTGGGTCTCAGGACAATCATTGCACTGTAGGTCAGATATAAGATCAGTAACACAATGAGCTCGATACATATAACAGAATTAGCACCAGCTATTAGTCTGTCATCTAAACAGGAACATAGAGAAAAAGGCTGATACACTTGTTTGTGGTCACAGTAAAGTCTGCCCTCCCATTCCATAGCGTAGGGCCACACAATTTGAGCAATATCATGGCAACAACAACAACAACAACCTCCGTTCCAACCCCCAACCACCCCCCACTCCCTTTAAATACCCCCCACCCTGCTACCCTGCCTGTGGATTCAAAACTACCCACCCCTAAACATGGCAGAGCGCCTCTCACCCCACTGAACATGCTAGAATGCAGAGGGAACTACCCCTCCCCTTCCATGGCTACTGTAAACGTTATTCTTTATACCTACCACCGATCTAGCAATAGGTAATTTCTTACAACATTACATCACATAATTCTATTCAGCAGGTACTTCATATCATCCACCCTCAGTGATACATTAGGCAATCGCAGTACCAAATCCACAGAGCACTTCTGCCCCCCCCCGAACCGTTACTTGTTCATCGTGCACCAAGAAGAATGCCTCAGTTCAGCAGTCAAACGATTCAGTCTTGGTCCTCCAGCCTGCTGGATTCTGTAGCCGCCTCCGTGACAAGTGTATCTGTTCGATCATCTCTCTGCACTCCTAAATTACCAGGTCGAGGCCGCCTCCGATGTTCCACCGTGGTCCAACCATCCATCCAGTCCCAGACTGCCTCCGGGGACTCGAAGAACCACGATTTCCCCTTTGATTCCACTCACAGCTGCGCTGGAAAGAACATCGAGTATTTCACTTCTCGATCTCTCAACTCCCGTTTCACTTCTTGGAAACTCCGTCTCTTCGCCTGGACCTTAGCCCTAAAATTCGGAAAGAACGTCACCTCATAGTTATCAATCTTCAAAGGTGGAGCAGATCTGGACGTTTGCAATATTATATCTCTGTCCCGATAGTTAAATACTCTGGCGATCAGTGGCCTCGGGGGAGCACCTACCTTGGGCCTTCTGCCCGGCACTCTATGAGCCCGTTCAATAGAAAAATAGTTAGATAGCGCCTTCGGTTTCAGATGTTTCGTGATTAATTCTTCAACATATAAGTCCGCAGCAGGCCCCTCTTTTCGCTTCGGAACACCTAGTATTCGTATGTTGTTACGGCGGGCTCTGCCTTCATAATCGTCCAGCTGCTGCGCCATCCTATCCTGTTTTTTCTGCATCTCTAGCATCTGAGTCTGTAAGTCCGAGGTGTCTGTCTGCAGAGGGGCCGTCGCAATCTTCAACTCCTTCACCTTCTCATCCATTTGTCTAAAATGGGCTCTGAGCAGCGAGACCTCAACCATGACCGAGTCCACCGATGTGCGTATTCCTCCTATTGCCACCATCACGTTGTGCAGAGTCGGCTCTGTTGTTTGCAATTGTCCCGTACCTTGCCCTTCTTTATCCGATCTAGGTGACTCGCCTTTTTCTCCTCCTTTAGCCCAAGCAAATTTGGCTAGCTGTCTCTGGGCGTTGGCCCTCGACCCCTTGCCTCCAGTCGCCATGGTCGCAGGGGCTCCAGAATCCGCTCAGGTGACAGGGCCGTCCGGGTGCGCACACGTGGCCAACGTAACTATCTCTCCGCGTGTAATCCAGGCTCGCCTCTCTTGGACTGCAGCCCCCGTCGCCCGTTAGCCTAGGCAGTAGCCACCCGGGATCACAAACTCTGCTCAGGATGCTTACAAAGCACGACGGCGTCCTCTCCTTGCACCCCTCTGACTTGTACCACTGTTGCTCATCCAATTCGCCCTACCAGCCCCAAGCCCGGGGCCCCAGGGTCAGCCGCAATACTGTAAGTGCACACTCCACTTAGACGCAGTAACAAACCTGTGTAAGCCTCAACGCTCACCTCGGACGTCCACCTCCACCAATGTGCACACTCCGGTCTCCCCAGCTCTTTTCCAGGTCCAGGCACCGGGAGCACAATGATCGCGCCCACTGACGCCACCACACTCTGAACTGCACGTGTCCGGAGGGGGGATGAGGGGGGGGAGGCACTCTCCAACACTTCCAGCCTCCTGTAGTAGTCTCTCTCCCCCTCCCCTGCGGCTTCTACCATACCATGAATCTGCCTTGGCTTTGGGTCCTCGTTTAGGACCACTAGCCTCCTTAATAAAAAAATCTCTTAACCTATTAAAAAGAATTGTGTGGATAGGAACAACCTTAGACAAAAAAGTCTAGGTCCGATGTACACTCCTGGAGCTCGATCGTGGCCTTTGCTGCTAAAACTCCCATTGTGGCTAAATGTTCCTCTTTGAGCAGACAATCAGCCCATTTTACCCTCCTGGCATCGTTTGAGGGGTATATATCAACAGAAGTGGATCTAAAAACTACCGACGTTCCACCATGGAGCTCTACTGTTAATATTAGGGGATCATGGTCACTCTCCACCCGTTTTTCAATGACCATGTCTTTAATTGATGACCAAAACTCTAGATTAAAGAGGATATAATCTATCCGACTACTACGCCCCGTTGTCAAATGTGAAATCGCCATCTCAGTCAGATTTGGTTCTGCCATTGGCTGCCGTTAACCCCTGCTTTAGGCATAGGGTTTTTAACTGCAGTGCAGCTTGTGTCCATCTCTTTATGGGGGGAATGGTCAATTGCGGGATATCACATGTATTGTCTTCTTCAGTTGCTAATTCGATATCGTTGTTGTCCAAGGGTTCGAAGCAGCAATTGAGGTCTCCAGCTATCAACATATTCCCTTTGCCATTATAGTAGCTGAGATAGGAGTCCAACAAGGAAACTGTCTCTGATGGTTTTCCCCCCGGTTTGCCCCTTGCATATATATTAATTATGTACAAATCTCTAGATTTCGGACTCTGTATTTTAATAATTAGAATGTCGCTGCTACTGGAAGCCAGCTGAGAAACTATATACCTGGCATCCTGTCTGACCCAGATCGTCAGGCCCCCCATGAGCCTTCCCCTCATACTTGGTGTGGCTGGACTATAAAAGTTCAGGAAACCCAGTCTAAACTGGGGTTTAATCTGCCACGTTTCCTGGAATAATATGATGTGATAGTTATCTATAAACGTTAGCCAGTCTTGTGATGTTAATTTATTCTTTAGGCCTGCAATATTCCAGGATACCATAGATTGTACTATAGGTAAATTATTAGCACAGCCATTAGTCCGAGGAAGACAACCTTGGGATGCATTGATGTTGGGCAGCTAACCTGTGTCTGGGGCTGCGAGAGCTAGACTCTGAACAATGAGGGGGCAACTTGGTTCCATGGCAACCATCCCATTACAATCAGCGTCACTGTGGTGCTCCATTACGCCCGAAGTTATAAGGGCAGTATCTTCCTCTCTTATGATATCAGTATTGCCCTTGTCGTGTTGAGTGGCTATTCCCCGGTTCAAGGAAACTATGGAAATACTCAGTCAATCATTCGCATCCAGGGTGCTCAATGCCTCATACCGATTGGACACCACGGTTGCCCTCGGATTGCCACTAGGCATCTCACCAAATTGTCTATGACGAACGGGTCTTTTATGCACATCAGGGCTATAAAAGAAGCCCAGTGGGAGGATATTTATACCCTCCTGCATGGATCTAAATTGGGCTCCCCTGTCCAATATATCCCTAACCAGGGCTGGTGATCTAAAACTAAGGACGATGCAGTCTCCTTCAAATCTCTTCTTAGATTGCCCTACCCATGGGATCCTTCTAGCCATCATGAATTGTTTGAATAGATGGTTTGCAAGCCCAGTTTTCTGATTTAAGTAGTGTAATGATGTGTGCTTTAAGGTGGACCAATGCTCCTCATCATGATGGGCGCATTTTGGGGCATTAGCAAGAATAATTGTATATGGCGTATCCTCTGGTGGGACATGTAGGGAGGGTCTATCTAGCAGCTCCTCCCCATCACTCCTAAATTTGCCTCTAGGACCCTGTGGTCCCGCCCTCATCCTGCATACCTGCTTAGCATTATGAATCTGTTGGGTTGCTGGGGGTGGGGCTGGGGCTGGTGCTAGAGCTGTAGGGCATTCCGCCTGTCGTTCGCCCTGCAAACTAGTTGGGAGTGGTAGTGCCTTATCCCTGGTCCTAATGGTGCCACTAACTCCCTGGGTATTTTCCTGAAGGGCAGGTATATTATCGAGTAGATGTTTCTCAATCTGGTTCAGTCTCTGGGAAATAGCCTCGAGTTTCGCCATAACGGGAGTAATCCATGATAGCAGCCTTCCTTCTACCATATCAACTATATCCAGTGGTGAGTAAGAGCAATCTTGCCCATGAGCAGCCTCAGGTGTATTCATGTTGTTTACTTCTCCCCCTTGCCCCTCTAAGGGTCTAAGTGTCACTACAGGGCTTCTTGGAATGGGTGCGTGATTCCTATTCTTTGGCTGTTTAGAATTCTGAATACTCGTTTTAGGAGCAATGCATGCCTTCCTTTTCCTGGACTGGACTTTCCTTGTGGTACCATATGTAGATTTACATTGCCCGGAGCGTGTGTGTGGCGGAGAAGGGACCATAATTGGGCAGGGGGGGACAGCAATATTTAAAGTCCCTGGGGTGTCCTGATCGGATAGGGATGGACAATGATTTTTTGGGCTAGAACACGTTGCTGCAGTTATATTTGCCTCACTCGTCGGAGCTGATTTTGGCCGGGGCAGTGATGGTCTTGGCTCTAAAGAAAGCCTCCGCTCAGTTAGCTGTATCTCATGCATTAGCAAGCTCCTAGCCCTGACAAGGAAAGCATCCAATGTGCCAACGACACCTGCCCCATTTCCCCCCTTGCGAATCGTCTTTCTCATGATCTTAATTAACACAATGAGAGATCTACCAGCTTAGTTACTAGTAAGACATATATTAAATTACCACTAGGATTCAGAATACACAATATTAGGTCCGGTGGCCTAAACCCCTAAAGGCCCCACACCCCTTCACGTTTTCAAGATGTATCTTATTAAAATGTCCCCATTTGTCCAATGTCACAGGAGTTCGATTTTGCTTACTTGGGTTCCCAGAACAAAGCCAAGAGATGTGGCCAGCCCAGCCTTTTCCGGGCTTTGACGGGCGCCGGACTGGCCCGCCCTTGGCCCGCGCGCGTCCCGGGTTGCGTTGGCACTCTCCTCGATTTAAAGCCCCTCCTGGCGCACAGCTGATGATATGCTGCTGGGCGCCGGGGCACCGAGTCCTCTGCCTTGGTGCAGTGGCGGTATCACAGGAGCCACGCAGCTACAGCAGCCCTCTGAACTGTGGCCCGGCAATGTCATAGGATCAGGGAGCGTCAGGTAAGGCCAGGGCAACTAGAGAAAAAAAAGCACGAAGCGTCCCGCGCTGCGTTGGCACTCTCCTCGATTTAAAGCCCCTCCTGGCGCACAGCTGATGACGTGCTGCTGGGCGCTGAGGGACGCTGGGAACTGGAGTCCTTTGCCTTGGTGCAGTGGCGGTATCACAGGAGCCACGCAGCTACAGTAGCCCTCTATGGACGGTGGCCCGGTAATGTCAGAGGATCAGGGTGCGTCAGGTAATGCCAGGGCAACTAGAGAAAAAAAAGCATGAAGCTTTTCTCTCAATCTTGGGAGGTCATTTGTTAGTGGCACAAGAGCACTCTTACTCCAAGTTACATGAACATAACCTCCGCTGGGCACTTCCCTTAAAAGGAAACTTGTAGCTCTCACTCCCCCTTCCTTGGGAGGAGGCGATTCCCCCATAGATCTCTTGGGACCTTTCTTCTTTACCTATTTAACTTCTCACTTATATTAGGCACTCCAAATTCAAAGATTATAACTCAATTCTTGGATCTGCAATTTCATTCCTCTGAATTCTCGTACACTCTATATCTTTGTCATTAAATAAATAAATGTATTTATTTATTCCTCAGAATTCCTGTGCACTCTATATCTTTGTCATTGAAACAGAGTTGATGGATTTTCTAATAGGCCTTAATTCGATCCAAGTCTAACCCATATGTCTGGGCTTTTTCAGACAATTTATCATAGACTTTCCTTGTTCGTCTAGTAATATCCTTTCTCATAAACAAAATGTTACTTTCCTGGTAAGTATCCAAATAGGCCAATTCAAGACTTCCCGTTATCATCTCTTCCAAATTAAGTTTTAATGTACTTGCACCAACCGAGTTTCCCCTTAAGGATGTCTTAATTGTTCCCTGACTCAATTCTGTGCTCCAGTTTTCCTTCAACGTGACACTCAAAGCCTTCAACAATTCTTCTAATCCCTGAGCTTTAAGACCATGTTGTGACTCAGGATCTTTAGGTATTGCCCCTGCTCTTGGGGTGCTACTGTGTGCATTTAAGGATGGCTCCAAAGTGAGAGTACCTAAATTTGGCGCTCCCTGGAATGACCTCAAATGTCACACCCTGTTTGGTTTATCGTTGAATCTGCACTCACATTCTAAAGGGAACTTGAATTAATTGGTACCAAGGGGATACATTTTCCCACATTTGAGCTTGGTGGAGCCTTTTCTGGGGCTCTCGACTGGAATGACCAAACCATTACTTACATTCCCTGTGGAACTGGGATTTTATATAGGAACTACAGGGCCAATAGTATCTGGAACAGTGAGAGAATTTGGAATGTTAGGAGCTGCAGAGATACTGTGGACCCAAATCTGTGGATTACCTCTTATCTGACTTAGATTCACATTCCTAGGGTTTGCCCCGTCACACTAGGGTTCGCACTTATTGGGGGGGGGGGGGCACTGCCAAATTACCATTTGTATTAGCACTACCACCTCCCATGGATTGGGTCTCATTATACAGTGGTGAGCGTTCCGACAACAACACATTAGAAGACTATCATGGAGTCACTGTCGCTATGTTCGTCTCTCTCACCTTAAATGTACCATAGCAGGGAAATGCCAGTGCATCTTCTTTCTCAGTGATCTTTTGTCATTGTTTAAGCCAAATGCAAGTGTGGAGCCCTAAGATTATTGCCATATATTGACCTGCAGTATCTTCGGGTGGTGCCACTTCTCCCTCTCTAACAGGTATTGTTACATCTCCACTAATCAAACCAGTATATTCTTAAAACATTTTATTTTCAGGTAAAAATGTCAATAACCACAAGTATAATTTCATTTCTAAACAGGAAACAATAGTTTGCTCACAATTCTCATTTAGAATCAACAACAAATACCAGCTCGACATTTCGTGGTGTAGACAACCAATAACAGTGTGGCTCTACACCAACCAACAAATCCCAGCTTGGCACTCTGTGATGCCATTCTCACTCCTCACAGCAGTTCACAGTCATTTACAATTCAACAAACGCACTCTCCTCATCAATATGCATGCAAACAAATACAAGGCAATTGCAAGGAACAAACGATCGCTGTTTAGTTAAAGAAATCAAAAGTATTCATTCATCCAAGAAGTGATTCAGTCCAATCTACTCTGAAAGACACTCATATGAAACCTCGACCTGCAGAGAATCACCCCCATTAGTTCATCTTCCCCTGTGCAAAAGGGTACAAGTCACTGAGCACACCTCATGTTTTATACACAAAGAGAACAACCATATCTCAATTGTGCTGTTGATGACATTTCACAATAAGCACCACAAAACCTTAGCAGACAATTACCATACAGTGTCTTCTCCACTTTTTAATATCATCTCAGGAATCTCAGGCCATGCTGAACACGATAACAACTTCAGCTTCTCCTCATCAAAACACTACTTTCACACAACATTCACAACAACTCCGCCAATCATCACACAATCTTCACAAACACTGCAAGCTAAGCGTATGTCACAAAATATACAACCCTATTAATACTAACTCCTCCGCTGTTACAACTCCACCATGAACCACTGGAACTTCGCCGATCCTACGAATTGAAACATGGGCTTTGGGACTGAGACTTGCATCTATTCTAATATGAAGTCTCCCAACTCCCCTATCTCAGGACCGCCTTCTGCTACCATGTGTTAAAGTGCAATATTTGGGTCCCTTTCCTATACTTTTTCTTGCAACTGCACTTTCTAGGTGCCTGAGGAATAAAATTAGTTAGAATCATCTACAATTGCAAAATTACACTGTCTGTAACCCATTTGGCCACACAATGAGTACACAAAGTTGGTAGAGGATATTTAATATAGGTTTTTTACAAACTCGGAGCCCGGCTGATATACACTAGTCGTAAAAGTATCATGTAGAAATACAAAATCACAACAGGTAGGCCAAATAATCTGACAAAGGTTTGTCTCAACAACAAGAAAAAAACAATAAATTCAGCAACGGCAGTGTAGAAAATCAAAAATAGTACCTGATGGTCAGAGTAAGATTTAAGTTTCCCTTACCTTTGCATGAGTAGAGACAGATTACCACAATAAGACTAACATAATTAGTAAGGCTTGGCAAACCCTAAGTTGATCCAGTAAGGCAGAAAGGTGTCAGCATTGTTGAGAGCATCTTTAGAAGTCTTCTCAAATCAAAGAAATTGTAGCCTTCAGAGACAGGAAAATAATCTAAGAAACCCAATGTGTGATTACCAATTAAGCCCACAAATACAGTCAAGAATCTCGTATCACCTGTTCACTTCAAATGGCAAAACCTTGGCAACTACACTTAAATTGAATTCTTTGGATCCACACATTTAGTCTTCCCTGCATTCCTTCGGACTTCAGATACAGCATAGACAATGGCCCTCATTAAGGCTACTTGTCCTTGCGAATGATACTCCTTTGGGCCTCACTATCTCTCTTACACAATGGGCCTTTCTCTAACCATGATATAATGTGAATGCACCTGCAGAGGAGAGAGAATAATCACAACCCAAGCAAGCTTCACGTTGAAGGTTAAACATTAAGATCCAAATGCTTAAGGACTTTGGCCAAGTTAACGTACTATTCAAAAGAATATATACGAGCTAACATTATTTAAACCACACGAATGAAGATATATATATGGGAACTGCAATTCGATCTTACTGTAAGGGAAACATGAGTAAGCACATTCATAGAAATGTTGAGAACACAGTAAGTGCACCTTCTGTAGCTGTTCCGTGCATCACATCATGTTAACAATATTAAGTCACATGAATACATGGAGCGATGTGTAAATGTATGTGGCCTGCTCAAACATAAAAGGGTGGAGCCAAAATTACACGGCCCACTATGTAGTCAACTCTGTCTCGATATCAATGAAAATACTGGTAAATGGTATGTGTTGTTGCAATTCTCTATATTTGCAAAGAATTACGCTATATACAACATATGGGCTGAACATAGAGGGTTATCCTTCTCTCTGGGCAAAGAGTGGTCCATTCCCACCGCCACACTATCTCAGTTGCAATACAGGTTGCAGATAGGAAGTTATTTAAAAGCAGGGCTTGACAGCACAAGGAGGAAAACACTAAAGTCACTTTTTTTAATGCGATAGGTCACGATCGTAGAAGGGTTCTTGCAAGGCTGAGCTTTTGGTTTTGGGTAACACCAGGACTGGAGCTACTAGGCCTGCAGAAAACTTGGAGTAAAACCAGGACTAGACAAAGCTGCAAATAGCATGCTTAGATCAGAGCTGAACTAATACAATGAATAATGCAGAGCTGGAGTGTAAGACGAGGCAAGTAGTGAAGTTGACGGGCCTGAAGCAAGGCTGGAATGAAACCAGGTCTGGGGCACAGCTAAAGCTATACTTGGCAGGCCTCTGGCCAGCTAGAGGCAGACCAGGACTTGACTAACAGCCACATGCATTAAGCTAAAAAACGGTCTCAAACGTGCAGATTCTCAGAATCTGCCCCTTTGCGGCCGGTATTTTTGCATTTGGGATGCATCATCCCGAATGCAAAAATCGCAATTTAAGGAATCTCTAAATTGAGATTCCTTCAATTGCGATTGCATTTAAGGAATCCCAAATTGAGATTCCTTAAATGCAATGCATCAAAGTCAAAAAATAATTCGCGATTTCAATAATAAGGAGTAGCAAATTACCATGAAGTTGAACTTCATGGTAAAAATGCACTTTTGCGAATGTTTCAAAGTTTCATGTTGCACACACACATGCCCTTAGGGCATGTGTGTGCGCAACATATGTGCACAGATCAATTTCAGGGGTGCTACAGGGTGTCATTTTGACACCCTGGCACCCTTGAAATTGCATTCTCAATTTGCGATTCTCTAATTGAGAATCACAAACTGAGAATGTCTTCCCATTCATTCCTATGGGCTTTTAGGCCCATAGGAATGAATGGGGAGGTATTCCTTAATTGCGATTTGCAATTTGCGAGTCGCACTTAAGGAATGTTTAGAAAGCGCTATTTTTTAAGCGATTTCTACATGCATAGGCTTTTGCGATTCCTTAATTGCGGGTCCTTAAAAATCGCAATTAAAGAATCGCAAAAGCCAACATTGATGCATGTGCCTGTAAATCCGGAGATGGTAGGCTTGGAGCAAATTTGAGCCAGGGCTGGACTGGAAAACAAAATCCGCCCTAACAAAAATGTTTGAACGCGAGCCACACAGCAGGAAACTTTGACTAGAATGGAACCGTTGAATCATTCTTAGGTAATATAAGCCATTCCTGCTCTGAAACCAGCCCCCTTGCCTGCAACCCACTGGGAATGTGCCAGAGGATATAATGGCCAGTTCATCCGTCCCTGACTAGTGTCCGGTCCAGCAGAAATGGAGCTGAGCTGGAGCTGCAACATGTAGGGCTAGATCAGAGCTGTAGAAGGTGATTAGTTACAACTCGAGCAAAGCAAGAACCGTAACGGGTCAGGAGATGGAGCTGAAGAAGAACTGGACTTGCAGCAGAAAATGAGCAAAGAATCCAGCAGCAGGAGGTATTGTAACACATTGGTCTTCTGTTCAGAGAGTCTTTATATACATCTGGGACAGGAACCTGACAGAAAGAGGGTGATGCCTGAACAGGAACACCTGACAGAAATGGGTCAAACATCCTGTAACTTAGCGCTGTATGCAGTTGACAGCCAGCTCGAGATCCACCTTTAGAAAACCGAGGTCATCCCTCTAAGCCGGCGCGTTTCCAAGCAGAGCAAATAACTCTTTAATGGATCTGCGATAAACGAGACAGCCAGCTTTGTTTATCTAGGGGTCAAGATAGACTTGAGGGCCTCATTTGCACCGCAAAAGAAGTTATTACATGAAAACCTTTGGCCCTAAACTTCCCTTTTTTGACTCTTGGGAATTCTCTTTGGGCCATAATTTTAAACCTCTGGTCACAGTAATCAGGCCAAAAGTGATGCCAACTCTCTCATTTGGAGGTGAAATAATGTTGGGTTCAGATGCCAGCTTAGTAGACAAAATCACAATGACATTCAAGTAAGTTTTCCAACTACCAAGATCAGCATCACCAGTGCAAATTAGGCTTGATTCCTCGCTGATAAGGCAGACTCTTGCCTGGGGCATTCATGAAATGCAGTAAAAAGCTGAAAAATGCTGCCAAGCAGTTAATAGCTCATCGCATCTGCTCCAAAATCAACCTCCAAAGAGGGCAGGGCAGCTATAAAAAGCATCTTGAGAATAGCATCGAAAAACTCAGCTTGGGAGAGCAGTGGCAGCTAGAGATTGGTGAACAAATGCATCAGGCTGCAGAGCCAGGCTAAGGATAGAGGAATAGTGGCCAAGCGAGCGTATGGATGGCTGCTGTTAATCACATATGATGAACAAAAGGACCAGCCGTTCCCTGAGGCCGCTTACTCTTTCAAAGGTAAGAAGAAACTATTGTCAATGAGTCTGTGAGTGCTTCCACATTAGACTTCAAGCCAAAAAAGCAGGAAGAAGGGCAGTAGGGGGACTTGAGGTGCTGCTTATGCCATCAGTCAAAGTAAACGCTACCGCATGTCCTTTGCCACTGTCTCTGTTTTGGCCCACAGCAGAGAGCTATGTTACGAAGTGAGATCAAGTCTCTAGGAATCAGGACGTGCAGATCAGCAGCAATGGAATGGTTACACCTAGGGAACATCATGCTTAGTACTCGGCTGGTGCAGTTTACGGATATTTTCCGGGTTCTGGTGAAGGCCAAAGACTCCACATAGGTCCCTGGGTTGCCTGAGGCTGGAGCCTTTAGGGAGGGGGAGGGCTGGGTGGCGGGGTGTAGGGACGGTCTGACAGGGGTGTAATAGGAATACAACGCTTCAATCCCCTTTCCTGGCCAGTGGATCGAAGGAGGGCTGCTAGGTGGGTAGTAAGAACAGAAAGGCCAAATTCCCCAACCTGCCCAGTTGAGTGTTTGCTACTACAGGCTCCACTGTATGCACTTCAGCGCTCATGGCCTGGGGCTGGCTGGCCCTGTTCAGGACAAAGGTGGGCTGCTAGGGGTGTAGTAAGTTCAACAATGCCCTAACCCCCATCTCACCTTGTTGAGTATCCTAATTATACACAGTCCTTATATATGCACCTCAGCACTTTACATATAGTGGTTATCCTGCTCTATTTACGTTAAGGGCAGGTTGCTAGGGGTGCAGCCAAAATAACAATGCTTTAGTCGCCTGTCTTGCCTTATTGAGGTTTTGGTTATATGCAGGTTAATTAGCATGCACCTGAGCACTTTTATGTATCGGGCCTTCATCAGACTGTAACCTGGTTAGCTGCATTCATAGCGATAGCTTAGATCAGGCTGGGATGTAACACCTCGTGGTTCTGGGTAAATAATCTCCTTAGTGGCAGGGACCAGGACACATGCAGGCTCCATGCTTAGGGGGGCTTTTAATGTGAAGTCTACCTTTTTTAATATTTGCCTTTTTTATGAATTACTTGGAAAGGATGTTGAATGTATGTTCTGTAATGTGTATGGGTTTTTTAACTAATGATCTATATTTAAACTTTAGACAAAGGGTGGTCTCTGAGGGTGGACCATCTGACAGAAAGGGATTGCTCTCAAAAAGGAACATTCTGGGTCAGTGTTAATTCTGGTGAGCAGTGCCTTCTACAGTTTACTAAGTGGCCCCTGGATGATGAAAGTCCAACTTGTCTATGCAACTCAAATTGTGTTACTACTAAAATGACGCTAAAGACATGGAACTAGTTAGTATTTCTGTGGAAAAAAAGAGCAGGCACCAATTTGTTCCACAACCAGCACTGATCAATCAATCAGTATTTGTAGAGCAAGCTAATTACCCAGAGGGATATCCAGGCTCTGCATGGTGAGGGGCTACTCGAACAGCCAGGTCTTGAGGCCTATATGTGATAAGTTTGCTGAATGTAATAGTTGTCTTATGCTTCTTTCTTCCACTATCTGACAATTGTTGTCTCATTATCCCTCTCTCTGAAGACATTTTTCATCCTTATTTTCTCCTGTTGCCACTGTATTTCAAACATTTTCTTTTCCATACGTCTGAATCAAAGTTTGAGAATCAATTTCGTTACCTAGGAATTATGGTTTACCCACATGGCCCAGAAGAGGTAATACTATAATATCGACCGGGTCACTGAGGGTCTAGCTAAGTTGGTCATTTCTTGAATCCCTCATGGGACGTGTGGCAGTGGCAAAAATTGTGCTTCTGCCACGCTGCCTTTATGATCTCCAGCACTCCTTGGACATGCTACCTAGGACACTTTTAAAACGCCTTCATACCCTATTAATACATTTGGTGTGGGCTGGACATATAAGCAGAGTGAACCTTGGGGTACTTCAACTGCCTCTAGGGGACAGAGGGTTGGCACTGCCCAATGTGAAAATGCACTATATAGCCTCTCAGTTACAGCATGTGGCACACTGGTTGACTGACGGGGCTATTTGGGAAAATGATCTGCTTGTAGATGAAGCAAACGCAAAGACCTTGTCACAGTTGCTCCATGAGGGCCGGAGGGATGAGGAGGTAGTCCTATATTTAATTAAACATACAGCCAAATTGTGGGAATGTGCGGTGAAAGTGGTGTTGAAGCGTGCCCCCTTTGCAAGAGAGTTTTTGTTTTGGGAGCTCCCAGCATTCCTCAAACTGATGTCTGAAGTGGATGTTACTGAATGGAGGGAAGGGGGATGTTTGACCCTGGGTGACCTTTACCCCAATGACACGTTCATCACATTTGAGGCAGCACAGGGGACCTTTGGTCTGGGGCGGTGCCAGTTCTTATTGTATGCGAACAATGTACACATAGTGCGGATATCTGGCCCACATACCCAAAACCTCATGGCTCCTCCAACCTGTTTAAGACACTCTTGGAATTTGGTGGAGGTAGGTATCAAGTCTCCCACTTATGTAGAGCCATGATTACTGATATACCTAAGCCAGTGTTTCCGGCTAGGGCGGCCTGGGATGAAGAACTGGGTGCCCCAATCAAGGACACACGCTGGGAGGGGGCTTGAATGCTAGTTAAACAGGGAACATGTAATGCGCAGTTCAAACTAGTCCACTTCAATTACAGACATCGTAAATACATCACCCCGGTGTTATTACAATGAATAAATCCTGCCAAACAGACAGATGCCCTAGGTGTCAGGCTGCCCAGCAACCTTTCTCTACCTGGCTTTGTACTGCCTTCTGGTATGTGTCATTTGAGAGCTTGTGGTCCAAAGATTACAACGTTATACGCAGACTTCATGACACAGGGATCCAGGGCAAAGCCCTCGACTGGATCCGCTCCTTCCTCTCCAGCAGAACACAGCAGGTCAGACTCCCCCCTTTCCTCTTGGACCCTACACCAACCTCCTGCAGAGTCCCTCAGGGGTCCTCCCTCAGCTCCACGCTCTTCAACGTCTACATGCCTCTGCTTGCCCCCTTGTCAGAACCTTCAGACTCAACATTGTGTCATTCGCAGACGACACCCAACTTATCCTCTCCCTATCCAACGAACCAAACACCGCCAGACACAACTTTCGAGAAGGCATGGAAACCGTTGCCAAATGGATGAAAAACAGCTGCCTACAACTAAATACCAACAAGACAGAAGTACTCATCATGGGCCCAACCCCCGACGCCTGAAATGACACCTGGTGGCCCCCTGCCCTCGGAAACCCGCCCACCCCCACGGACCACGCACGCAACCTGGGAATCATCCTGGATTGTGAGCTCAAAATGGGCTGCCAGATCAACGCCGTCTCATCCTCCTGCTTCCACACCCTCTGTCTCCTACGTAAGACCTTCAAATGGATCCCCCTCGAACTGTCACTCACTCCCTGATCACCAGCAGACTTGACTACAGCAACGTACTCTATGCCGGAATCAACAAAAACCTTACCCGCAAGCTACAGAACAACCAGAACGCTGCCGCAAGACATCCTCAACCTGCCAAGACACTGCCACATCTCCTAGCACCTGCGCACACCACACTGGCTCCTAATCAAGGCAAGTGTCACCTTCAAGATGCTCACCCACACACAAGGCCCTCCACGACATTTGACCAGCATTCCTGATAAGCCGACTCAATTTCCACGCACCCCAAAGGACCCTACGAACAGCCCAGCTCTCTAACGCCGTAGTCCCACGCACCAGGAAAACCAGATCACGAGGCCACTCCTTCTCCTTCCTCGCCGCCAAAGCCTGGAATGCCCTTCCGCACCACCTTAGACGGACAACTTCCCTTTTCATCTTTGCAAGACACGGCAAGACCTGGCTCTTTGACGAACCCCCCCTCGTTGCTGCCTGAAATTGTCACTTGGCCTTAAACCCTTTGCTGACCTCCAGTAACCATCGCAGACCTGCCCGCCTGTCTCCCGCCGCCCGGCCGCTCATTTGTCATCCAGAGCGGGGCCGCCGAGAGGAGACCGGCGAGGGGCGGACTACACCACCCAGCAGCCCTTGCGGCGACCCGCGTCACCTGGAAGCGCCAGGAGGCGCATTAAAACGTCACCAGCTCCATCGAGTGGGGAAACTTTCACTGACCTCGTTGCTGCCTGAAATTGTCACTTGGCCTTAAACCCTTTGCTGACCTCCAGTAACCACCGCGGACCCGGCCGCTCATTTGTCATCCAGAGCGGGGCCGCCAAGAGGAGACCGGCGAGGGGCGGACTACACCACCCAGCAGCCCTTGCGGCGACCCGCGTCACCCGGAAGCGCCAGGAGGCACATTAAAATGTCACCAGACCCGTCTCGCGGGACGCCGGGCGAAGCCCGGGCCAAGGGCGGGCCCGTTTAAGCCTGTTAAAGACCGGGTAAGACTGGACCGGGCCATGTTATTTGCATTTTTGTAACTGTGCTTATTTGCCTCATCTTGAGAACTATATCATTTGACTGTTAGTCATCTTGATATCGACGACAATACTCTTTCATTTGTTTATTTCCCCGTTGGGCAATGACAAGAGGGACAAGAAGTAAAACTGCGCAGAATGCCGCACAGATAACTGGCCCAATAGACCTCTTTATCACCAGGACTAATTAGGTGATAGATCAGAGCATAATCATGCTTGAGCGCAGGGTTTCACAAGAATTGGCAATAGCGAGAAGGTCCTCTATGGGCCTTGTCACCTCCGCCCAAACCCCAATACAGCCTGGGCCGATTACTCCCCTCGTAATGCGAGCCAAAACCACAGCAGAGATCCATACCGTCCCTAGCACAGTTGATCTCTCTGCTTCCCAGCTGTCCCTTGATTCGCACTTATCTGATGACTTAGAAAAAACACCGGATTTACAGCAATGTCAAACCCATGCTGAATCATCGGAAAAAAATGCTAAAGGGAAGAGGGAGGGAGCCATAGCAAAACGGACAAAGAAGAAAGAAACGACTAAGTCCAACTCAAATCAACTCACACCCTCCTCAAATGCTCATATACCTGGCCCAAATCATTCCTTACAGTGTTAACAAAATGATAGTAACACCCCCGTAATTAATATCGCGGGAATTCCTGAGAATTCAAATAGTACGGGGCTAGTTGGGGGCACCTGTTACACATGTCCATCAAATGCCCAACTACTAAATAGCGTGGGAGAGCTTCTCAAACGTTATTTACACCCAGTAGAAAAAGCTTAATGAACATCGAAAAACAACTAGCAAAGCTAAACACACTACCTTTTACCCAGAAAACCCTGGGCTCCTTAAATGTAGGGGGGTAAATCCAAAGTCCTTGGTACACCAGTCAAATCAGCCCAATCTGATTCCCAAATAACATCCATACAATTACCAAAACCCGCTGACGTGCAACCTGAACGGAAACCTACACAAGTCACCACCCACACTACCGTAGGAGCCGTAAAGGCAAAGCCCAACACAACCCAAGACATCTCTAAGGTCACTCCTGGTCCAACAAAAGGCCCATCTAAGTTAGCCAAGACGAAACCTACACCACATCTACCTCTTAAAGGGCCGGCTTCGCTATCTATGGGAGATGACAAGAAGGGAGCAAAGGTTAGGCGTCGTATACATCTTCCCCCTGAGGTGACCCCTTACACTGTTATCCTTACTGGGGTTCCAGAGTTGTCGGAAAATATGGACGAACCTCCTTGGTCCCTTCGTAATAAGGTGTTACAGTGGTTAAGCCTAAATAGACCTCTTCAATTCCCACATTCCAGTAGACTCACCTCAGTTCGAAGAGTATCCTGGATTGGGGACTCCAGAAAAAACATACAGGGCGATTGCGTCATAGTCAGCTGTGGTGATTCTGCCACGGTTGATTATATTTGCTCTTGGCCTGCTTTGGAAAAAAAGGGGGGGATTGACGCCCATCGTCTCTCCTTTTTTTATCCACCATCAAATTTTTACAACAAAGAAGAACCTCCAAACTGGGAGGAGGTCCCAGACTGATCTTGGAACCAAGTGGGTCACTGGAACAGTAATAGATACAGATTTAGAGACTGGGAACCACGGCCCTGGCCTCCTACAAGAGGACGATTCAGAAAAGGGGGTGGTGATGAACAGAGTGTCTGAATTAAGCAGACCACTCTTACCCAGTCCAAAGATCAGGGCTTGATCCATCACCGTTATTTAGCTCACTGCACCATCCCAGCTCAGAACCTGGCTATATGCAAATTAGTCTGTCCCTGGCCCAGTGCATCATCGGAACAGGGCAGACCAAACTACCAAGCCAATTCTTCACCAGAAAGGAGACAAGCTTCCGGGGACCGGTTTCTGGCATTTCAGCCGTCGTCGGCCCGGCTTGCTTGAATCCTGATGGTGCAGTGAGCAAGGGACTCATGTCTGAGTATACCCTGCCACACCTATAGTGGCCAAAAACGATTTAGAAAAGGGGGTGGTGATGAACAGAGTGTCTGAATTAAGCAGACCACTCTTACCCAGTCCAAAGATCAGGGCTTGATCCAATACCGTTATTTAGCTCACTGCACCATCCCAGCTCAGAACCTGGCTATATGCAAATTAGTCTGTCCCTGGCCCAGTGCATCATGGGAACAGGGCAGACCAAACTACCAAGCCAATTCTTCACCAGAAAGGAGACAAGCTTCCGGGGACCGGTTTCTGGCATTTCAGCTGTTGTCGGCCCGGCTTACTTGAATCCTGATGGTGCAGTGAGCAAGGGACTCATGTCTGAGTATACCCTGCCACACCTATAGTGGCCAAAAACGATTCAGAAAAGGGGGTGGTGATGAACAGAGTGTCTGAATTAAGCAGACCACTCTTACCCAGTCCAAAGATCAGGGCTTGATCCATCACCGTTATCTAGCTCACTGCACCATCCCAGCTCAGAACCTGGCTATATGCAAATTAGTCTTTCCCTGGCCCAGTGCATCATGGGAACAGGGCAGACCAAAATACCAAGCCAATTCTTCACCAGAAAGGAGACAAGCTTCCGGGGACCGGTTTCTGGCATTTCAGCCGTCGTCGGCCCGGCTTGCTTGAATCCTGATGGTGCAGTGAGCAAGGGACTCATGTCTGAGTATACCCTGCCACACCTATAGTGGCCAGAAACGATTCAGAAAAGGGGGTGGTGATGAACAGAGGGTCTGAATTAAGCAGACCACTCTTACCCAGTCCAAAGATCAGGGCTTGATCCATCACCGGTATTTAGCTCACTGCACCATCCCAGCTCAGAACCTGGCTATATGCAAATTAGTCTGTCCCTGGCCCAGTGCATCATGGGAACAGGGCAGACCAAACTACCAAGCCAGTTCTTACACTGGGAAGGAAACGCCAGAAACCGGTCCCCGGAAGCTTGTTTCCTTCCCAGTGTAAGAATTGGCTTGGTAGTTTGGTTTGCCCTGTTCCCATCATGCACTGGGACAGGAACAGACTAATTTGCAGATAGCCAGGTGCTGAGCTGGGATGGTGCAGTGAGCTAAAAAACGGTGTTGGATCTAGCCCTGATCTCTTGACTGGGTGAGAGTATTCTGCTTAATTCAGAAACTCTGTCCATCACCACCCCTTGTTGTTAAATATCCTAGAAGAGGACAGCTTAACCCGGAAGGGTGGAGGGGCATTCCCTTGAGAAACAGATATGAATGCCTAGATATGGTCGATTGACCATTAGGGCACTCACTAAGGGCAAAACAGGATTGTATCTCCCTCCCTGCTTTCTCAACCTTAAGCAATGCACCTGACTTGTATAATACAAAACTCCCCCACGGTTATATCAGCTCTACCCCGACAACCACGTATTTAGATTCTCCCTGTCCTTTAGTTACCCTGGCATCCCCCCTTTTAAATCAATCCGCCACAGGCTCTACGGCTGAAGCGCACAATGCTAAAACACCCCACGAGGCTTATGACATTTCCACACATGTTAAAACAAATAAAGGACCCTTAGATCTGATAGGGCATAACGCAAATATTTCATTAGCCCACACCATCCTGAAATACCATCAGCACAAACAACGAGGAGAGCTAGTTTGGCTCTAACCTCGTGGAACATCGCGGGCCTATCCAAGAAATTGAAAGATCAGACATTTCTATCCTTTGTAAATAAATTTGCCATTATATGTCTCCAGGAGTGTTGGGACCAGGAGGAGTCGCATATAGAGGGTTTTAGTACCCTCTTTATTCCGTCTACCCAGGGTAATCGAGGCAGGGGCTCCGGCGGCCTCTGCACTTACGTTTCCAATGTGGCAAATGTGACAGTGAAGAAATTAGTATGGGAGGGGGCAAATAATAGAGTGTGCAAATCCTTGCAAGGTTTTTCTGTTAAAGGGGAAGGGATGAATCTTCTTCTGATTAACTTATACAATACTATCCTGAAAGAAGAAGCTAAAGCTATCATAGACGACCTAACCCTTAACTTAAATATGGGCTCAGGAAAGGCTGATTGCACCCTCATAATGGGAGACTTTAATTGCCATTTATGCCCTCACAGTGACTTGGATATCTGTGGCATAACTGACCTTAAGGGGGAACCCAGCACGCACTTCGAACATACCATCGTAGGCAATATGCTAAATCAATTAATGCATGACTGGGATCTATGCCATGCAAATGAACTTTGCGAGCCTATGGTTGACTTTCAAAAAACTTTCTACGGGCATGGGTCAGGCACCATCATTGACTTCATGCTGCTATCTAATAACAGACAGGGATTTGTACAGGGCTTTAAAACTGAAGACTTAGCAATGAGCGACCATTTCCCAGTCAGTATTAGTTTTCATATGGACAATCACGATAGCCATGCTCCGAGTCTACCTGATACATTATATTGTCACTCCATTTCTCTGTCTAAAAGAAATGGTTACACCATCAAGTGGGCTAAGGTCGACCCAAAAATTTTTCTAAAGGAGATAATCATGAAAGATCAAAAGCACCTATGATGTGCTTGGAACAAGATCTCAATCCCGATACGATTAAGATGGCTTACGGTAAGATAGTTGCTACCATAAACGAAAAACTGACTAGGAAACGTAAAGACGTGGAAACGATTAGATTGAACCGTTGGTTCAACTCTGCCTGCACCAAAGCCCATACATCCCTATTACAGGCTGTAAAGACTCTCCCGAAAGATATCAAGTTAGTCAGAGCAGCAAGGTTAGCTTATAAACAGGCACTTCTAAATAGGAAAAAAGAACTCAAAAACCATGCATGGGAAGCATTAACTAAAGCTAGCGCCCTTCGTGATAACATTTCTTTCTGGAGAGAAGTTAACGCCCCGTTCTTTGTAGAAAGAAAGACTGACTCCCTGGAAGTAGCCATAGCCGAGGACGTGTGGGTCAATTATTTCACGGCATTATACAAAAAGGATGAACTACTGGAGATAAATTGCCGTGAAACCCCATCATACATCCCTATTGACTCACAGTCCGAAGTAACACATACTATAGATACGTTTCCTCTGAAAATAGCCTTTACCTCAATAGAAGTCAAGCAGGCCATACGAGACAGCGCAAATTTAAAAGCTCCAGGCCCAGACGGTATCCCTATTGATCTATTTAAAGACAACATGGATCTCTGGGCCCGCTTCTCACAAACGTCTTAAATGCCTATAGACAAGTAGGCTTCCCTGTTACATGGCAAGAAGCCATTGTAATTCCCATTTTTAAAAAAGGTGACAGGCAGGACCCCAAATGCTACAGGCCAATCTCCCTGCTCGATTCCTTGATGAAAGTAACAGGGAGAGTTTTACTTACCAAACTACAATCATGGGCCAAATCTGAAGGGGTTCTTTCCAAATTCCAATACGGGTTTAAGAGTGGACTGGGCACAGTTGAGCAGAGACTGAACCTAGCTTTAATAACTAGTAAATATACGCTGGCCAAAAAAGGGAACTTATACATGACATTTGTCGATTTAAGCTCGGCTTTCGACTGCTTGAATCACAAATTGTTAAGGACTACCTTGACTAAGATAGGGAATTAATCTCCCCATGTTGAATTTTATTAAGGAACTTTATAGAGGCGCAGGAGCAACGGTCCGCTATGGTAATAGCGGATAATGCACTAGGAAATTTCCCCTAGAAAAAGGTGTTCGACAAGGATGCATCCTTGCACCCTTTCTTTTTAACTTGTATATCAACGAAGTGGCAGACTTTTTAATTAATTTGGAAGTTGACTATCCCAAAATAAACGGCTCGTCGATACCAATTCTATTATACGCCTACGATGCCGTAATAATGTCTCGAACCCAGGTGGGCCTTCAAAAGGCATTAACTGGCTTTTCAACTTTCATGGGGTCCAGAGGCTTGAAGATAAACTTGGGAAAAACCTTCACCATGTGCTGTACCTCAAAGAAAAATTCAAATATTGACTGCAAAACCTTTGTTAATCAGACTAAGATAGCCTTGACCAAAACTTTCTCATACTTAGGTATTACTTTGAATAATGGAGGAACCTGGACAACAGCTATAGCTACACGTAACCTGGCCTTCTCCCGCACCATTGGCGCAGTAAAACGATGTGCCAAACGTTTGGGAGGCAAACCTATAGACACCCTGATTAAGATCTATGCAGCTAAATGTGTCTCGACTGCGACCTATGGTGCTGGCATATGGGGGACGGCTGACTGTACACAAATCCAATTAGCGGAAAATGCCTTTTTCAGATACTTACTAGCTGTCCCAAGATCTATCTCCACTACTATATGTCACAAAGAATTAAATTGAGTGCATATCACAGATCTAATTAAGATAACACCTGTTATGTTGTGGCACAAGATATGGTCTTCTGAAGATACAGCTTTTAGCAGGGATGTGATCCAGGGTTGCATGAACCAATCAGCGGCCACAAAGTTTATCTGGCTCCAATATGTAAAAAAATTCATGAATTCCATTGGTCACCCTGAACTTTTCGCAACTCCCAGCTCATGTACACTAATATCGAAAAAATTTCTAAAAGAAATTTGTCTTGAGCTGCTAGAAGACAGACGGTGGTACCTGGATGGAAACAAGTCTACAATCATCTCCCATCGTCGCATTCTACATGGCCCAGGTTTACATCCATACCTAGCCCCGGAAATCGCTAGTTACTCAAGAATGCTTCTAACTAGGATGAGAACTGACTGTTTTTACAGGCTGATAACATTTCCCACCCCAAACGACTGGTCCGCCATATTAACAAAATGCCCCTGTGATGATATTTCTATTCAGTCAAATATCCACAGCATCTTTTTTTGTAAATACTATGAGTGGGTGAGAAAGAGGATCTTGCTACCCCTTTTAAGGTTGTGGGGTCTGCGACAATGCAAACCAGCACTAATCAGACTTTACATGTTAAAAGATGAACTCACTGTGGATGTAGCTGTAAAATTTCTGAAATATGTGGTTAGAACCAGAGGCACTATGGCATAATGCTAGCACTGGACTGTACAGTATATTTAATTAACCAGGTTTTCTCTGTTGTATTTTAACATGGTTTTTTAATGTTTTCTTTTTTTGTAATATATAAATATCAAATTGTATTATTCTATGCGACATGAATTTTTATGTGCTTTAATGGTCTTTTTAACAAATACCGAATAAAGCTATCTTTGATGATTGATGATTGACTAGAACCTACACCCCGACCCCCAGCACTTTGAGACCCTCACGGGTGAGTAGCACGCTTTATAAACGCCTGATTGATTGATTGATTGATTGAACCAACTACGGTCAAACCGCGCAAGGGAAGAAAAATGCAGTGGAAGTTTATACAACTGGCCCTTTTACTTGTGGAAAGACTGGTGGCTGTAACATGGATGAGCCCAGGAAGACCCAACGAACATGGATGGATTAAAGATGTTAAGGAATGGGCGGTAGCGGAGGAGGCCCGGCTTCACCGGTGTATGAAGGACAAACATGCAGAAGAGGACTTGGCCATCTGGTGGGAAAGTCTTGACAGGCTTTGAGGAGAGGGGCATGGAGCCGATGGCCAAAAATCTGAATGCTAGGGTTATACCAGCGTCCATGAAGGAACATGTGAACTGAGTTCAATTCAAGGCGGTCCCCTCGTTTAGAAAACAGAACAGAGGACTAGATGCTTGGTAGTGCTTGGAATTGTGACATGTGCTGGCAGAGCCTCACTAAATGTGGTTGAAGAGATCCAGTCTTTTATAAGTAATGCACCCACACTTACTGCGTTCAACCCCATGATGCGAGTTTCAAATTTTGAAAAAAATGGTAGCAAAACATGCTCTTTGCTGTATGTGCATTTAAATACTAATAGTGCTTTGCAATGTTACCAATATTAAGAATTACATTTATTGTGAGCCATATGGTCATCTCCTCATTATTCTATTGTTCTCCTTGAGGGATTTAGTGTTATCATTAGTGCCCACTATTGGCGGCAGCTCATCTTGAAAAATAGGATTAGGATCTGGGGTACTAAGGGACAGGGCCTGGTGCCCCATGCCTAGCACTAAAGAATATGGCTGGAGGACTCTGGGCACATGGGTAGTGGGAAGAGAACATTGCACAAGCCACACTTTGTGTCTAGCAATCTTTGAGGGAATGCAGAGTGGGTACAAAGTCTGACGATAAGCCATGCCTTGTGTAAAGAGCCTGCATGCCATTGCCTAAAGCAAAGCCAGTTGATTAGCAATGTAGGAGACAAGAGCAGAGGCTGTGGTCAAACTTAGTTTCCCAGTACCAGCTAGCAACAGCCACAAGCCATTCACAGTGAAGGCTACTGCCAATATTTGTGTGAGTGCCTCTGAGGAGAAATAACCGGATTTAAAGATGTTAAAATTAACTCTCTGGCTTCCAGATACAAGAGGGTGTTGACAAGGATCACATCCTAAGGAACAAGGAGTCGATGTGGGCATTTAAATTAACATCTATTTGTCCTAAGGACATTAATAAGGAATCAACGATGAACATGTATTCATTAGAGTTGTCTGCAACACAATAAGCTGGGAGATGCAACACATACAACTCAGTGAGGAGGAGCCCAGGAGCTGAGCTGAGGAGGAGCGGAGAGAGAGGTCGACATAGGCAGTGGAGAAAGCATGCCGGGCACACCAGGCAATCCTCATGGTTTGGCAGTCTTGATCTTGGTGGTGACCAGTATCCAGGTGGAGTCCCCTGCCAGGCCAGACCATCATCCACTTTTTGCAGAGGTTCTAGGATCTAGGGCCAGACACAGAGCAGCGACTTCCTTTGCCTTGGCCTAAATGCGGCACAAGCACTGTCGCTAATGGCTAACGACACCAGGGGCTCGGCCTCAGTAAGAGCTGAATGATGGGGTTATTTGTGGTGCGGTAACAGTGGGTTTAGGCTATACACAGCAGAGGGCCCTCTGCTGCTTATAGCCTGTTGAGTGGGGAGCAGCCAGACTGTTTTCCCCCCTTGGGCTCCTTTTGTGTTGAACAGTGGGTTTAGGCCCTGCTGCATTGGTAGAGCCCCGGGCCCGCAGAAGTGGCCCAAATAGGTCTGGATGTGGCTTGTGGGTGGGGTGTGCTCCCCTGCCTCGTTCCAGCCCCAACCTCCCAGGAGCGCCCACAGCGTGTCTGTCTTCCCGCGTGCCTCCTGAATCCTGCAGCTAAAACCCAAGCATGTTCATTTTTCACCCACCCTAATTCGGACTGATGACAGGGCATTGGCTGTGTTGGGGGGGGGGGGGGCATACAGCATACACCATAGAGCAGGAGGAGGCACGGGCTTCACCTAAAGGAAACACAAGGGCTCCATTCAGGGTACGACTCCAAGGGAAGAAAAGTGCAGCAGTAACAAGGCCATGAGGTTCCGTCATGAAGCGACAGAAGGAGCGACAGCGGAGGGATCCGGGCAGAGCGATAATTTCATGGAGAGATTGCCTATCCTGTTAACGTCATGCAAAATTGCTGCATTCAAGAGAAGAGTGACTATAGTTCTGGAAGAGACATGGAACTCTCATCTAATAGAATTAAATCTCAGCCCCAAACTAGTCGACCTTACCAAGACCGCCTACTAGCATCAATGACTACGGCCTTGGTTGCAGCAATTAACGTTCTTATGTGGCAATCACACAAGCTGGAGCTACAGATGGACACCATGCAGACTATGGCAAAGGATATATATGAGATGGCTACAAAAATTGACAAACTAGATACAAAACTCGGCTCTCAAGGCGACATTTGTCCATGTCTCCCAATCAAGGAAAACTCAACACACTTCCGGATGTGCTTGCGTCACTAGTCACTGAGCTGAAGACCATGAAGGCACATCCAAATTCCCCTAAGTCAAACCAGTTGGCCTCTTACGCAGGGTGCACGAACAATTCGCAAGCCAACCTCAGACGTGACACTGAGATCCGTTAATTGTGGCAACACTCATAACACTGATAAACCCATCACCACTTTGCATCCACTCTTATTGAGAAAATGCAACCATGTTCAAAACCAACGCAAACGCCTAAGTCATTCAAGCTCTGTTACTATAGTATCTATGGGTACCAAAGCTGCAATCAAAGTTATTGATAAACCATTGTCTAGAAGAGCAAAGAAGTGTCTGAAAAAGCACTTCAAAAACCTCAAAAACCAGCATTGTTGCTTTTCAACAGTATCTTCCATGACTGTCTTGATATCTCTGCAGTCACTCAGCCCTCACATAAGAAACACTCTGGGCTCTCCCACCGGGGAAGAAATTCACAGACTACTAAGAAAAGTGAAATGGAATAAAATAGACATCTCATGCCTGGCAGACTGGAAAAGCAAGTGGCAGATGGAACACACTAACTGTACTGGAGCCGATGTATGTTTGTGACGGCTGGTAAAAGCAGCAGCCTTGAACCCATTACTCTTAGCAAGAACAACCAGTATGTATCAAGTCATCAAGTAACTGCATAATAGGGGTGTATGGCAGCAAAAAAAACAGCAAGAGCTGCATTGGCTACATGTTTACAGCTTCTTGAAACAACACAATCAGGCTGAATTCTGGCTGTATGTTAATACTTAAACAGTCATGTGAATGACAGATGCAACAGAGTCCCTGCAACCATCTGGAATGATCATGTTTAAGAACTTCAGTGTACATCTTCCACCAGAGCCAATGGGGTTAATCTTCTGGTGCCACGGGATAGCACAGCGATCAACCATACGCAAGCTAAAAACAGGGCACGGCCGTCCTGCAAGTCCAACTCACGGGGACAGTAGCTATGCGACTAAAAGCCTCAAGAACATAAGGAAGGATGAGGCCCTGGGACCACATGGGCTGCTTGGCCCTTTATTCAAGGAGGATTTTGAATGCTTGGCCTCCCTTCTAGCTCCTCTTTACCAGCACTGCATTGTAACTGCCATAGTCCCTGGCTCCTGGAAAAGGATCGCTCCTACAGCCAAACAGGAATACAATACAGACCTGACAAATTACAGTATGATTGCGTTGCTGGATATTAAATCCAAGGCTTTTGCAATCCTATTACTAAATGACTTAGACATCTGGGCCAGAGATGAAGGCATTCTACCCATCTATCAATCAGGTTTCAGGGAAGGGGCTTCTACAATGGATAACATCATGGCTTTATCATACTTGGTGGAGCAGTCAAATCAGTCGAATAACAAATCCCTTTTTGCGTGTTTCATCAATTCTTCTGCATCTTTTGATGGCGTGGACAGGATAATCCTGTGGAATAAATTAAATAGCTAGGGAATCTCAAAAACGTTGCGAAAGGCCATAATCGCACTCTATTCCTAAACCTGTGTGTGAATCAAGCTCACCGAAAACCCAGCAATCTCCAAAGTGTACACCGACTAAGGCCTAAAACAAGGGTGCGTCCTCATGTTCATGCTCTTCAACCTGTTCACCACCGATCTAGGAAAATCTTTAAAAGCTGCAAATCTGTTAGCGCCTAAAATTGGGCAGGGGTGTCTGTAATTGATGCAGTACGCAACAACGTGTTACTAATCGATCACATGAAAGTGGGAAGCCAGAGAACCCTGGATGCACTAAATGCTTATAACATCAACACCATACTTGTGGCAAACTGCAAGAAGACAAAGGTTGCCATTGTTGGTCGCTACCCCAACACAAACAAGTTGCTGTTGAGGTTAGGAAGTCTGAAAATAAGGAGTGCTCCCAACTATACCTACCAGGGTGTGTGGTTCGCAAGCAACGGTAAGCCTAATTGCACATCACCTGCATGGAAGAAAAGGGCTAGACAGTGACCTATTCATTGTGTAAACTGCACTCCACTTTATATGGCCCAACCACCGAAGTCATTCAGAAGGCAATCATAGCAAAACTACTACCCTTCATTTGCTATTGGCAAATAGCTTTCCTGGTGGCCTTGGTCCATGGAGCTGGTGCAATGCAGTGCCTACAAGATCTTCTTTCAAATCCCCTCATACATTTTGCAATTGAGGTTGGTCTGAATGAACAATCTCTTGAGAACTGGGCAGCCATAGCCCAGGACTACTGTAGAGCCTGTGCATCACACTCAGACACAATGGAGGACATCTTAAAGGGAATTTTACAAACGGGAGGAACCCTTGGCCAGAGCATCTGACTGTAGTTTGCTCCAAATTAAATATCCTCATAGAAAATTCGGAAAACCTAATAAATTACACATGGCTTTAAAAATGACTGAAAAAAACAAGTTAGGTTATTATCTAGGCAGAAAGACCTTAAATTCATGGAAGAGTCCAACACTTTAACTCTGGCTACAGAACCGAGGGCCCGATGTAGGTAAATCTCATATACCGACTCTAGAATACCGAATTTTACCGATTCGGTATTCTAGATTCTGTAAATGAGATGTAGGTAAAAATTCAGTAATTTTTACTGAATCGATATGATTCGGTAATTACCGAATCGGTATTTACCGATTTGGTAATTGCCATTGATTCCTATGGGCCTTGAGGCCCATAGGAATCAATGTCAGTTACCAAATCGGTAAAATTACCGAATTGTCAAGGGAGACAGGGTGTCACCTTGACACCCTGTTGCACCCCTTATTCTGGCTTGTGTGACATGTGACACACATACATGCCCTTAGGGGTGTGTGTTCATGGAAGGGTCCAACACTTTAACTCTGGCTACAGAACCGAGGGCCCGATATAGGTAAATCTCATTTACCGACTCTAGAATACCGAATTTTACCGATTCGGTATTCTAGATTCTGTAAATGAGATGTAGGTAAAAATTCAGTAATTTTTACCGAATCGATATGATTCGGTAATTACCGAATCGGTATTTACCGATTTGGTAATTGCCATTGATTCCTATGGGCCTTGAGGCCCATAGGAATCAATGTCAGTTACCAAATCGGTAAAATTACCGAATTGTCAAGGGGGACAGGGTGTCACCTTGACACCCTGTTGCACCCCTTATTCTGGCTTGTGTGCCATGTGACACACATACATGCCCTTAGGGCATGTCTGTGTGCCACATGGCACAGGTGTACATGCACAGATGTGCATGTACACAATAATTCGTTATTTACCATGAAATAGTATTTCATCGTAATTAAGGGCCTGTGGCACTGTTTTCAGTGCCACCTACATCTAGATTTACCGATTCGTTAAATTTACTGATTCGGTATTTTACCGAATCGGTAAATTTACCGAATCGGCAAATATTAGGCCCCCTACATCTCAATCACCAAATACCGGTCGGTAATGGTCGAAATTGTCCGTTACCGGATCGGCCGTTACCGACCGGTATTTGGCGACCTACATCTGGCCCCTAGTCCTCAGCAACGTAAGTGAATTAGCTGAAATTCTTTCACAATTAGCACCTTGCACTTTAACCTGTGTCTCGGAATTCAGTAACTCAATAACTGAACTCAGGATCAGCGTGCCACACCCATTGGGCAGAACAGGCTTCAGTCAGCCACCCTCCCCCCCACCTCAGCTGCCGTCGGCTGGGCTGTCCAGGCTGGGGTTAGTGCCTGTCAGCCTGACCTTCAAGTAGGATGACCAACCATCCGTAAATTTCACGGACCGTCCCTGATTTGGATCTCAGGTGCATTATCCATGATGATCCCTTTTACCGGCTATTTTTGTCCATAATTTTAGGCATTGGGGAACAGCACTATCCCCCTGCAGAAGCTTCATCTCCCTGATAGGGCCGCTACACGCTCATCCTCTTAGCACAAGAGCAGCCCCTCCCTGCCCATTGTCAGTCTGTATGCCAGCTGATTGTCACATACAGAATCCAGTTGATATAAAGAAGCAAGTGAAGTAAGTTAAAAAGAAGGGGTTATAATTCGTTCACAGTTTCATTTTAGAACTGAAGCATTTTCAATATTACATACAACGAAGCCATAGTTGCTGTTTTTGTATTTTATGTAACCAACAACCATTGACAAAGCCAATAGTTCTGGCTTGTTGTAGGTGGATGTAATGTATATCTGGATGCAATAAAAGAAGTAGCAGAATACCAGTCGGTAAGCACACTATGCGAAGCACAAATGTTCAGCTTATGTGTTTTAAGACACTCCCTTAATTACATCGGACATGCTCTTTGGTGAGACCCCCAAGAATTTTCAACCTACTTAAAGCCCTGGAAACAACACCATGTCACAGTCGCCTCATGTCCTGGCACTGTGCATCATGCATGACTCATAACTTCCAAGGTTTCAGATTGCCTGTGTGCAGGGGCACAGTGAACCCTCTCCCACCTCAGCCTTGCTTTGAGCACAACAGCAGGGGCGAAGTTCTTGATGGGGCTCTTCTGTCTTCAACTTAGCAGACAAAGAGTCAGCTCATAATTAATGTGAAAAAGTGGGTGAGTAAGTAAGTGTAGGAATGGGTGAATGACTGGATGGATTTGTGAAGGGATGAATAGATGATTGAAAGGGTGAATGGATGGATAATGAGAGAAAGGATAAATGGATGAGTGGGTGTGTGGAAGAATGCATGAGAGAAAGGGTAAAAAAAATAGATGTATGGGTGGAATGGTGGATATATGGGTAAAAGGGTGGATGGATGGGAAAAAGGGTGAATGAATGGGTAAAAGTGTGAATGGATGGGTAAATGGGTGGATGGATGAATGAAAGGATGGATAGATGAACAAAAGGGTGGATGATGGGTGAGTGAATGGGCGGATGGATGAGTGAAATGATGGACGGATGGATTGAGGAATTGATAAGTGAAAGGGTGAATGGATAGTTGGATGAGTGAGAGGGTAGATGTAAGGATGGATGGGTGAGTGAAAGGAAGGGTAGATGTGCAAAAGGATGGACGGATGAGTAAAAGGGTGGATGGATGAGAGAAAGGATGGATGGATGAGTGATAGATTCAATGGATGGATTCATGAGTGGACAAGTGGATTGATTGTTGGGTGGATAGATGGGTAAAAGGATGGCTAAGTGAAAAGGGGATGGAGAGAGACAGGGAAGATGGATGAATGAGTGAAAGAATGGATGGCTGATTGACAGGATGGCTGGGAGGATTCGTGTATGGATAAGTGAAAAGAAGGATGTAAGGATGAATGAGTGAAGAATGTATTGATGAGTAGAATTTGACTTACAGGCCCTGGGCACACACAGTGCAGTTTAGTAGGGACTTAACAATAAATCAAATATGCCAATTATGGATACCAATCAGAATCATAATTTACGCTTGGAGCACTTGCACGTTAGCACTGATACCCAGAGTACATAAACCAGCAAAAATGAAGTTCAGCACACAGTCAAAAAATACAGGAGGTAGAGGCAAAAAGATAGGGAAAACCAGGGCAAAGATGTCGGTCTAACAATAACATAAACTAACGTAACATAAAGTAACATAATGAAACATAACAATTGTCATTTTCCATGTCATGAGAGAAAGTCTGAAACTGCAATGCTCATAATTAACTTCACATTTCGATTATTGACCATGAGAGCTAAAATGAGCTTTTAAATGTATGTGGACATTTGTTGTACTCACTGGCATAAGTTGTTTTTCAGTTTTGTTCTTAAATCACTGTATAGCAGTCATTTTCAGATACTGTAAACGGTGTAAATGCACAGTTATCCCTCAATCATATTTTCTAATTTTTCAATAATGCATTCTTACTTATTATTGAGGCCTAGAAGTCATTACTGTCTTTCTGAAAAACACTGACTAACGTTGTTTTTCATTTTTATTGTCTTGCCTTCCAGGATTCTGATGTAAGTCTGAATTTTTATCTCTCATAAAATTGCCTATTTAGCCTAATCATGCATTCAACAAAATTGAAACCAAAATGTTGCCAGTGATTATGAATGGTAGAATAGGCACTGGATAGGCGATGTGTTGATTTTGATCGTTTCAAGCAGCAAAACAACCTCCAAAGGCCCAGAACTGGATTTGCAACACAGGGCAGGTAAGAACTCCCAGCAGTAGAGTTCAGGGATGCTGCAGATGTAGTCTTTGATGGCCCTGAGACTTATTAACAGGAGGAAAGTACACACAGGCCCTTTGAGAAACTTCACAATCAGGGTACACAGCAAAGTCCAGTCCTTTTCCTCTCCAAAGCACTAGCAGCAACTGCAGTCCAACCCAGCAATGCAGCACACAGCAAAGGGAAAGTACTCCTCCTCACATATCTTCAGCTCTTCCCTTGCATTTAGTAGAAAAATTACTGAACCAATTAGATTCCGATTCTAAAACGGGAAAATTGATTTCAGGCAGTGATGTGGCACTACACAGACTTTAAAGCAATATTTGCCCTACTTACAACCATAAAACATCTACTTCTATATAACGAGTCCCTGATGCTGGCAAAAAAAGCAGATACTTTCTGTTTTGATAAAGGCCATATGAAATAAATGGACGAGTCTAAAACGTATTGATGGCCCCTCTGTTGCAGTACACCACCTGGCACAGAACAAGGACAAAATGTCCACTAGAGAGGAATGAGGAGAAATTAAAACTACGTCCACAAGTGTGTAATTTTTGGAGGTGCACTTGGGAGGACTTAGACCTAACAATTTATAAGACTTTGCTGTTCACCTCCTGTCAAACAATAGTTGGGGTCTAACTTATGTAGGGATATTGAGTCTGATGCAAATGTTTCACTGAATAAACTGCATGTAATTAAGAGATTTTTTGAACGTTGAAAGAGCTGCATTTGTAATAACACACTCAAAATTACAACACAGTGGGACTAGCTGATTTCAGTGTGTCATATTACCACAGTAGGCTGGGTTTTATACTCACGAATGGAGATAAATACCTAAATTGGTGTTTGTGAATTGACTAATGCATATTTGTATCTCATTAATTTCCCCCATACAATTTTCGTTAAGAATTGTCATGCATGCCACTCTGTGCTGGAAAGGGGGTGGAATTCCAGGGGTTCACAGTATGTGCCCCCTGCATGCACACCCAGGGCCAAAGGTGGCAGGGGGCCTGCTTCTCCACTACCCTTTTCATGGCGGGCGCACTGCCATGAAAAGGGAGGTGGAAAGGCAACTTTGCAGTGCTTCTGTGGCACCACCAGAATATTCCTACCTCTGACCCTTGCACCACCGCCTCGGCATCCTAGATCCCTGGCAGACAAAGCGGTCCTGTGGCGGCCCAACCACCATAGTGGGTACAGTGGTCCTATGGGCCACTGTACTCGTAAGAAGGCCATAACACAACGGGTAAAATACAACGGTCAGGCTCCGGAAAGGGGTGAGAAGACAGAGTAACAACAGGAAAGGAGAGGGAAAGAAGAAAAAATGCAGGAAGGGTCAACGACTTAGGAGATGCAGGAACACAGGACAGGACTTTTTAGGCAGAAGGAGGATGCCACAGAAGAGTTGGAATGACAGGAATTCCAGACACAGGGAGAGAACCAAAAGATGCTGGACGTATTTGCGACACCTGAAGGCGAAGTATGAGAGATCCTGCCCACAAAAGACACTGACCAGGCAGGAAAGGAAACGAGGAACAAACAGACATAGGGGAGAGGGAAAAACCAACAGCGCTTCTGTGAAAAAAGATGTGACAAGGCGTTTTAGGAAGAAGATGTGTGCCACCATGACTACACGAGAATTGGGCTACATGCTACAACACAAGTACAGATTGTGGACAGGCAAGTGACCTAGGAAAGGGACTGGGAAACATCAAGTGAAACAATAGAGAATTAATTCTAGCTATATGTAAAGAAATGTTGATATCAGCTGAGTACCTGAGTGGAGAGGGCCCAGTAACCACCATCCAATCATTTTCCCCCCTCCAGAGAATAAAAACACTAGCCAAAATTGTGCAGTGATATATTCAAAGAAATAGTAAACATCAGTGTCAAAACGTGTAACAAACATTGTACATGATGGTGATTTTAATAGTGGGCTTCATATCTAACAGTAGCCCAGGTGACAGACTGGATAATGACCTGAAATTCAAATGTAAACCAAGTTAAAATATTCCAGAATATGGAAAGAATCTTTTGTCGGAAAGTGTTGTTAAGATTTATATAATATTTCGTAGCACACAGGATAATGATTCAGCACCTCCCATTAAACACAAAGAAAGTCTCACCTTTAGGCAGAAAAAAATCATGACATATATCCCTACATTTTTATTTGTAAATTCTACTTTCCCCCACAGAGCAAAGCTTTCCATAAATAGCATACCTGTTCTTTTTTGTAGGATGTTTTCCCCAAACCATGTGCGGTTGTGTTTCTTTAATCAATCAAGCTAATTCACTCTTCAATAGTTGTGAACTGAGTTAAAATTATACGACTTCATGTTGAATTAACCATATAAAACAATTTGTCTTGTATTTTTTTCTAGAAAGCTATTTTGGTAAGTAAAATTTATGACATTTCAAATTCTTGTATAAAGCTACGTCCATCCATTTTTCTCCATACAAATAACCTCTATTTTACAGTGTTTGTATAAGGCAGCTTTCAGCATTATCTATTTATACACACACACCCATACATATCTGTATCTATATCAAATCTATATGTATAATTATATATACTATATCTATATCTCTCTATATCGATGTTTATATGACCATGTCTATAGCTGTACCTTTATCTATGTTCTATGTCTTGACTATTTTTTTGTCTGTGCCTAGATCTACATCTACAACTATATCTATGCCATGGTTGCGAAAATATATGCGGCCTAAAAAAAACGCTATTTAGAACAATTCTCATAATAAATACACATTCATAAGTTTACTACTATATGCAGCGGTTATTTCGTTTAACAAAAAGAAGCGAAAGTGACATAAGAAAACACTTGTTGCTGCCTAACAGATTGCATGTAACAAATACCTTACACATGGAAAAATCTCTCACTCTAATATTTGCAAGTGTATTTGTATCTCACTGCACAAATCTAACCCCTCATATCTGGTTTTAGTTAAATAGATTTTTTAAACTAATGCACATGAAAAAATGCCACAGCACAGACAATATTTTATATGCACAGAATATATAATGCTATTTATTCCCATTGCTGAGGGAGCGCAGGGGCATCGTGACTCATTCGAGATACAGCTGCTCCCGAGTCATGGACCTTTCACACACACAACGATGAATTTGAAGTGTTACAATACAGTTGCGAGGTTCAAGTTGCACTACCCCCATCCCCTGAATCTCTCCCCTTGCCTGCTTTTCCCCTTACGTATTTGTGCTTATCGTTTATCTCGACCTTACAAGTAACTATGTTGCCAAGCTCTAATAACTGTGTAACCTTTGTAACAATGTAACCTGTAACTATGATCTGATACTCATGTAAAGCGCTCTGATACCTCCGGGTCTCGCCAGCGCTATATAAAACCTTTAAAATAAATAAATAAATAAATTTAGCAAATTCCTAGTCTCAAAAAATAGAAACGATTGTGCTTTCATACAAAAAAAAACTGTCCACAAAGTTACAGGGTTCGGTCATGCACAACAGAGAAGGTCTTCAGGGCCGGACCTGAATTCAGGACCTTTGCTCCATCACCCGCGATCGGCAGGCCCTCTCTATGCATAGTTTTCAGTTGTAGACAGCAGGGGGTTGGCAGGTGGCCGCAAGCCAGCCCCTGTGCTCCACCCTCCACAAGCACCCAACCCCGTCTGCGCATTGCCTTCAGCAGTAGCAACGGGAGTGGTCCACAGGGCATGTCCTCCAGCCCCCTCTTCGCTTGACCCCTACTATTCTTTGCTCAGGCCATCTGCAGAGGGTTGGGCAGAAGTCCTGGCCAGATGCATGCCCCTGAAAAAAAAACCCTGCTGATCACAACCAAAGGCCATACTCTTCTAAGGCTGGCTTCCTACAGAGGGTGGGGCACTGGGATTAAGAATATTCTTTCTAGGATTAGTCATTGCAACAGATTGACAACCTTTTGTATAGTTTGACAGTTAACATGATATAAAACACTCTTCTGGGAACAATTAACATACTGAGGAACTAACCAAAAGGCCTGGCCAATGAGCAGGCCTTACATAGAACCCACCAAGAGAGAGAGAGATCAGTGGTATATATAGCCTTTGGTCGTGCACAGAGCATCCCCATTAAAGCACACGCCATGAGCTTGAAAGCCTGGCCTGCAGCTTGCCTTGCACCTAATATGCTGGAGGAGAGAATAAATGCTCTCCAAAAATGTCCTCGCCCATGACTATGACTAACACCCAACCGACAACAAAGGGTCAATTAGTGATATGAGCTGTCAAAGCCCTGAACATGAGCCTAAAGGTCAGGCCTGTGGCCCGATATTGCACTTAACAAACTGCAGGAGACAGTATATGGTTTATGGAATAAACCTAAGTGCTTACATTCTACTCACCACCATAAATCAGTTGTGAGCACTGAGTATCAGCATCAAAGCATCCACTATGAGTCTGACTATGAGTCTGAAAGTGAGCTGTGGCTAGACCTTGCATCTAACGCACTGCAGAGAACAATGCTTGCATTTAGGAATCAACCAAAGAGCCTGGCCTTAGGGCAGTCCTTGTACCTAAACCGCTACAAAGGATAAATCAATGGCATAGAGGGACTTGAGCTGTGCATACAGAGAATCATTGTAAAAGCATCACTATGAGCTTGAACGCCTCCTGTATCTGAACCTTGTAGCTAACACACTGTTGGAGAAAATGTATGCACTGATGTACTGTGGAATAAATTAAATGACCTGGCCCTTGTCCTGTCCTTGCCCCTGACCCTCTTCATGGTATCAATCAGAGGTATTCATGACCTCTGACAATGCATACAGAACATCACCAATGTAATTGTAAATTGATACTTGTATAGCGCAACTCACCCGCAAGGGTCTCAAGGCGCTTGTACGAATACCGCTATGGAACCCATCCGGGCTTTCCCTGTGAGGCGTCCACTCCTGGGCACCCCCAAGGTGGAGGCCAGGCATCCTTAGCGTTGTGGGGGCCGTTGTGGAGATTAAGCAAGCTATTGGCCAGAGTTGCAGAGTGGGACTCCATGATTGGAATAGGCACCGAGGCGAGAATTATCAGGTCCGGGGAATTTTGAGGCCAAGACCCGCCGAGACGGGGAATTGAACCCTGGTCCCGGGCTAGATCTCTGCATCAGGGTCTGCCGCTCTAATCATTGAGCCACACTCCTCCACAGAGCATCGGTCATTAGCCTGAAAGCCTTTCTTATACCCAAGACTTACACCTAACACACTGCAGTAAAGGATGTATGCAATGTGGAATAAAGCCAGTGGTTTGGTCTTGTCCATTTGACCACAAGGGATTCATCAGCTGTGCATTTCAAGCATCACCATCAAAACACCAACCATGAACTTATAATCCTGGATGTAGGCCAGATTTTGCCCATAACACACTGCTGAGAACAATGGTTCAGATGTTCTAACATATGTTGTCATCACAAACCCCTTAATTAAAAAGTGTGAAGGGTTTTAAATCATGAAATAACATTTTAGTCCTTTCTAACTGGACTTGTGATTCAGAAAAGCCTTTCCAAATTGCAAAACGGAGTTCGTGACTCAATTCCAATAACATTTAGTCCTGAGCAGAGTTTGCAGAGTTTTGCAGAAAAAACTCCACTGCACTCCCTGGAGTTCAGCATGCGGTAGGGTGTAGTAAGTCACACTGCTCGCTTTGATTTTTAGCACCAGGAGTTTGTCCTGCACTGTAAAATCGGCACAGATGACACCACGCACAGCGCAAGAGGCTGCTGCTTCTTTCTGGTGCTCGAGTAGATGTTCTACTCAGGCGGCAGCTTTCTCAACATGAGCTGTAGCGACCTGCAGGGACCACCTGCATTGAGAAATCATGCCTGGAGGTAGTATAGCATATGATGTTTCTTGCTAGTGTTTGCCAATTTGACATTTGCGAGCCACTCAAGAGGGAAAGCTCTGCTCCGCTTTCGTGAAGTTTTTCAGAACTCTGTGCTTCGCTCAGAGTGGGAAAAACTCTGCAAACTCCACTAGCGGAGCATAATTTGTAGCCCACCCCTAATAATAATTAGAAAGGGGAGTGAAATTGGTGTTACTTCTGTTTTGCAGGTTGCAATGAGGTGTATAATTCATTTGCGACTACAGTCGCAAACCACTGAAATGTTCCCAACTCCTCAAAGGAGCTGGTAAAAGATTTGCAAAAGGGAAGCTGTCCCCATTAAACTTGGGAATCATATTGGGGGGCGTTGGGTGGAGCAGCAGTTGTCCAGGGGATCTTGGTTGCTCCTCCATGCCTACCCAAAATAAGAATTTATCTTAACCCCTTGGCCGCGGTGGTAATTCCACCGTGGAGCTGGAGGGGGAGGGGGTCGCGCAGCGCCACCATGCTTGTGACAGAACCACTCCGTTTTGAGCCACGAATGGGCTGTGCTTATGACGGAGTGGTTCCGTCACGACTCCGCCCACTCACGAATTCGCCCGCACAGGCGGGGAATCAGTGCCGCGTGGGCGGAGCAGCCGCGGCATGATGGAACCACTCCGTCATGAGCACACACCACCCGTGGCTCGTGATGGAGTGGTTCCGTCACAAGCATGGAAGGGGCTAAAGCATCGTCAGTTCCTGCAAAAGAACACAATCTACTTTAAAGAAACATTTTATTTGGGAATAAGATGAAGGTCTGTTGTTCATTGCAGGCCTCCAACCCTCTGTTTGCAACCAATTACTTTGTGTCACAAATAGCCAGCTTCATTTCCTGGTACCCTTTAACTAGATCTTCTGATGTGACTTATTGCGACATAGGTCATATCTCAAAATAAAAGACATCTCACAAATTGTTGGTGCACAATTTGTTTGGGACATTTCTCTGTGCACTTCTAGCCAACAATCTTAGACACTAGAAACAGGTTTACATGCCACCACTTCAGCACAATAATAAAACATGTTCTTAGACTGAGGGTCTGCCACTGGCACTACATATGCACTATTACAACTAGCAGTCCAGAAACTGATAGAAGTACAGAGCAAATGCCAATCAGCGCTCCCATTCCAGCGGGCCTTTCCTCATTGGGCTGGAGCCCTCGGAGGCCGGTTTTGAAATCCTGGTGCCTCTGGCACTTTCCTCAGCTCTTGTAGATGAATTGCAGCAGGCATGAGGAGGTTTCGAGGAGGCTTCCAGAGAAAAAGACACAGGAGGGGAGATAGACAGCGATCAGAGAGGGAGAAGAAGGAGAGAGGAGAGAAAGAGAATGGAAAGAGAGAGAGAGAGTGAGTGAGGGGTGTGAGGAGACAACAAAAGCAGGCTGGTTTTGGTTCCCCGGTACAGACCACCACATTTAGCAAAACTACGAGCCGAGCCGCAAGCAGTGGCAATGTGGCAGAACACCAGATCCCCCATACTGATAACAGACTCATACCTCACTATTGTCAAAATTGAGGGATACAACTAGAAGGAGTCCAAGGCAACACTGCGACTCTAAATGAAAGGTAGAGGGCATTCAATCAGAAACACTCTATAATTAACAGTAAAGGGCACGGCTATCATTCAGGTTGAGAGTTTTTAGTGTTAATAGTAAGCCAGAACTACACTGTTGTTAATTGTATACCGAAAAAAGACCAATATAATTTTAATAGCGCGGAAAACCTGTGTAACTAAAATGGATGGTTACGGAAACAAGATATAATTCGACTGTCATCGAAAGAGAGAACAGAAAACTTTCAGTAGATAGAAACCTGGGTGAAATTATATCAGTGGGAACCAGATGAAGATGACAGACCAAAATTCCACTGACACTGTCATTAAATATGTGCACAATAGGCACTGGCAGCAGGACAGCGCACCAATACCCTTAAAGTTGAGGACAACAAATTGACAGCATGTCAGAAACCCCGGTCTTTAAAAATGAGATATACCTCCTTAGTAAACCTGATAAATTCAGACACTGGCAAAAGGACTGAACACCAATGTTATCTCAATAGAGGAACTCAGACCCTGACTGCAGGCTAAAATACCACTTCCATTAAAACAGAGAGCACAAGATTGATCACAGCCATACTATGATTAAAGCGGAAGGCCCTAGCCACAAGTGATAAACTACAGTTCCATCCTTATCAAAACTGACAACCTCGGGTAGAGAATGCTTTAGTTATTGAAAACTGACATCCCACTGTTCTTAAAGCTCAGAATGTTGTGGAGTCAGAGCCTTGTGGTGAATGCCATACCCACCTCTGCCTGAGGCACCCACTGCTGAACCCTGTGCCCAGCCTGCTTGAGCTGCCTGTGGGTCTCTGTGGACTCTCTGATACAGAGAGCAGGGGGGAACCAGACACACACATGCTGGTACTGTCTCATGTTTCTCTCGGAAGAGTGACGGAGAGATGCTACAACTGCTCAGAGGTCACCTCTATCACAAGAGCACTGATTGGAGGACATACTTGGAGTTGGGGAGTGACCAGTGAGAGGGGTGCACTATGGGTCACTGTCCCCTGACTATTGACTCAGGGTAATGTAAACATTTCATTCATCTACGTTTTCTTTTCCCTACTTTGATATGGTATTGTTTGGAATTGATGTATGTGTTGTGTTAGAGATGTCTTCTGTTTCGTTTGTTTTGTTTGTTTGCAAAGTCTTTGTTATCCTGTTCTTGGCTCGTTTCAAGCACGTGCGCATAGACTAGAATTTCTATTTGTTAGATAGATTGATTTCCTTCTAGGGGCCTAATGGCATCTCACAGCCATCAACATTTAGTGTGTCATTTGAGAACATTTGTATACCCCCAGAAACGTGCTCATACATTTCCAGTATGAATATATGAATATGAATGTTACAGGTGCTTCCCTGTTGGTAATGGGGTGATGTAAAAAAATGGGAAATTCAGGGGAATATGTACTAGGAAGTGGTGGAGCGAGTCGTTCACCTCCTTGGCTTAACGACACGCTCAGCCACTTCTGAAACGCAAGACTGCACCATATTTACACGAATGTGGTGCTGCCTTCTATTTCCCCCTGCAATGGTGCTATGTTTAACAACTTAGAAACCCTTGTGCTCAGGTGCAGGCGTGCCTGCGTTTGTGCTGTGTGCAGGGGAGGATTGGTTTTGTGAGGGATGGTGTCCCTTCCTGCACATAAACAATCCTAAAATGCCATTTTGTGACTTCATGTGTGCCGCTTCATGCAGCACACACATAAGTTACAAAATGGCATTTTTCTAAATGGTTCCTGTACATAAACAAACCATGGCATTTTGCTTTTTCTATGTGTACTGCACAAGGCAGCACACATGGAAAAAGCAAAAACAAGGAGAAATAATGCATTTCTCCTTGTTTTGCCAACTTAAGACCGGAGTTTTCCTGGTCCTAATGTTGGCGCTGCCTCTTATGTACGCCACCCTTGTACAAAGGGGGCATCGTCAAATACAATGGGCGTTGCGGTGGAACGCCCACCACAATACCCACTGCACGCCCCTTTCATGCTAACCATAGCCTGAAACGGTGCCTTATGTACAAGGCAGCGTTAAGCCACCTTAAGTGGTTTAACGCTGCCTTGTACATAAGGCGCAGCCTCTATCGCCACCACAACATCTGTAAAAGGGACGCTGAGGTGGCAATAGGTGCTTGTACATATGCTCCTCAGGGTTTCTCCAAAGAAGTCTCAATATTTGCTCAATACATATGCATATTTGATATAGTTCTTCCATTTTTATGGTGGTCTGCTGTTCCTTGTATGTTGGCATGCGATTACTTTTTTTGTGAATATAATGTAGTGGGTTTACAAGAGGACTTGAAAGAGTGACAGCTACTTTTTTCGCCACTGAAATAGACATTTTTCAAGTTGGATTTGGTATATGTTTGGCTAGTGTCTCCTATGTACGACATATTATCTCTAAAATGCTCAGCAGAGAGTGATTTAAACATTTATCTAAACAGCCTCCATTCAGAAATGTAGACATTTGGAATGAATAGCGAATACTTGAAACTGCAAATGTTAAATCATGTAAATTCATGAAGAAATGAAAAACGTTCCAATTCACTCTAGGGTGTCTCATGTAAACGGAATTCTCCAGACTCATTATTCCTTTAGACTCAAGAATCCTACATTGTCAAGCACCTCTATTAAAGTAGAGACTTCAGTTCACGCAATGCATAATAATAATTTAAAAAAAATAGAATGTGTTCTAATAGATAGTGGAAGCAGGTTTATTGATACATTAACCTTATCATGTGCTATAGATCTAACCTGTATACCTTGCTTGAGAAATGACATTAATTCATTCTCTTCCTTGTGAACAAACTCATTGATCTCCTAATCTTTCACATTAGTTGGGTATGCTTTTCCCTTTTCCTGCCACTCTTTTTTAAGTGACATGCAGCAGAGGTGTCATCAAATTATCGTACCTTGTTGTATTTTGAGTCCAAATATCATTCTCTCTCATTTCACCTCTGGATTTGCTGCCTCGCTCTGGTCAAAGATTTTGCCTTCATGCTTAATCACGTTTTTAGGGCTCGCGCCCTGCGTAGCGGTGCTCGGGCTGGCGAGAGCCCTTTTGTCCGGGGTTTCAAAACGGACCCTGGAATCGCACAAGCTCCTGCATGTGCTTTTCCTTTTGGGGTCCGTGATGGGGCTTTGCGTGCATTTTTTTTCAAACAGAGCATGCAATAGGCCAAAGGTGGGGTCATTGCTCCGCCCATGGCCTATTGGTGTCTGTTACGAGCACCAAAGCCCATATGTTTTCAATTATCGTGCCCAGACACAGGTTGCGATATTTGAAGACATATGGCTCGTACTGGCACATGCGCACGCACCACTCGCGGGTGTGTTTTTTTACAATAGCGATCGCTTTCACAATCACTCTCAGTGCGTAGCAAAAGCTTGTTAACGATGTTTCCTCTGAACCGTGCCATTTTCTGCTTGCACACATTTATCCTAAACCATTTGGAATAAGCTTCCAGCATTCAGTGGCTTTACAGAGTGAAAGAAGCTCCTAGCAACGGGTCCATATATAGAGACAATGGGGTCGTGGGACCTCCAAACCTCATGTGTGACTGCTAAGAGCAGTGAAAATATATCCAGCGCTGTAGGGAAAATAGAATGTTGTGAGCTGAATGAAGTTTCCCATAAATTGAGAATAAGACGTTTTCACACACTAGTAATTTGATGCCACCACTAGGTGGCGCCCTTAAGCTGCAGAATTACATGGCTTTATCTTCAAGTTTTTATCGCCCTGTATAAGAAATGATGCTGCGGTCTCCCTTGCCTAGCCCGCCGCATCAGCTCCGCCATTGCAGCCAAGTTTATTTAATGCATTTTTATAAAGCACAGACTTTACCGAAGGTGTCAGAGCACTGTACAATAGAACCAGTTACGTTACATGAGAGAACTGTTGCAGGAATGGAGCAAACAAAAATAGCATGCCATAGAATCGAAGCGACGCAGGCAAAAGGCACACAATCTCAAGCATAACATGAACAGACTGTAAAGGCAAAAATAAGAATAAATATGACAAATTTTACAATGACTAAAGAACTTCCTGGTGAAAAATAGCAGGCCATAAAATTAAAACAACGCAGGCAAAAAGAACACAATATCAAAGGTAGCAAGCACAGGATGTACAAACATAAATATAAATATATGTGACAAATATACAATGACTAAAGAACTTCCTGGTGGGGTCTGAGAAGGAGGGAATTAGTTCTGAAAGTGTCTTTGGAATAAAAGAGATTTGAGGTCCGCTTTGAAGATCTGGATAGAGGTGATGGCACGGAGCGAGGGAGGAAGCGAGTTCCAGATTCTCACCTCATTACCTGAGAACGATTGTGCCGACAATTTTTCCCTTTTGAAGGAGGGAGGTTCAAGAAGGAACTTTTCCACATTCCGAGAAGGTCTTGAGCCTCCTGACAATTTCAGTTTATTCTCCAGATAGCGAGGGGAGGAAGAGTTCAAAGCTTTGTGGGTGATGCACGCTGTTTTGTAGATAGCTCTAGCCTCGATGGGAAGCCATCAGATAGAAGACAGGATAGGAGTGATGTGGTCACTTCGTTTGAACCCTGAAATGAAGAGAGCTGCTGAATGGAGGACGGATTTGAGGGGGGGGGAGGTGAGATTTTGGAAGGCTCGTCAGAAGAGAATTACAATAATCCAGTCTAGAGAGAACTAGCGATTGGACCGAGGTTTTTAGGTCATTCTCAGGGAAGAACCGGCGAATCACCCATAAAAGGCGCAGCTGATAACGTGCGCTCTTGGCCATGGAATTAATGTGTGAGATTAGGTCGAGTCTTTTGTCAAGTATGACACCTAAGGATTTAGCGCAGACCACAATGATGGGTTTACTGTTTAGTAGATTCCATTGATCCATCCAGGATTGAACAGGAGGTGGAGAGAGAGAGCTAGATAAGAGGAGGAATTCCGTTTTGGAGGTATTGAGAATGAGTTGGTGAACTAACATCCAGTTGTGAATAGCGTTGAGAGTAGAGCTGAGTAGTGAGAGATCATGAGGGGAAGACACCTTCAGGTAGATTTGGGTGTCATCCGCAAAGAGATGGTAGAGGATTCCAGATTTGCTTATAAGGTTCCCTAATGGTCCCAGATAGAGATTAAACAGAGTGGGAGCAAGGATAGAACCTTGAGGGACGCCTTGACCAATCACCAGTGGAGACGAGAGACTGTTCGCAATCTTGATCATTTGGGATCTGTCCAAGAGGAAAGAGGCAAACCATTTGAGTACTGTGGCTTCCACGCCCATTCTCTGTTGGAGAATGTTAAGGAGGGTGTTGTGATTAACAGTGTCAAAAGCTGCAGAGAGGTCAAGAAGAATCAGAAGGCACGATTCCCCCGAATCGAGAATATGCAGCGCATCATCGATCACTTGCAGCAGGGTTGTTTCAGTGCTGCAGTTTTGAATAAAGCCCGACTGGAACGTGTCGAGGAGATTATTGTCCATAATGTGTTGGGAAAGTTGTTTTGCAACACATTTTTCTTTGATCTTCAAAAGAAAAGGGAGAATTGTGATGGGGCGGAAGTTACTGAGGTCAGTTGCATCTGCATAGGATTTTTTTAGAAGGGGGGTAACCTGTCTTGTTTTGAGGACAATTGGGAGGGATCCTTGACTGAGGAAGAGATTGACCAGCCTGGTCCAGTAGGAGAGAGTGTTAGTATAGAAAGCAATGGCAATGCCACTGAGTATGGGGGTCACAAGAATGGTTGGAGGGTTTGATTTCGCGGATGCATTTGAGGAGATCAACCTCTGAGATGGCGGCAAAGTTCTGCCAAGTTACTAAGGATTTTCGCTCCTCGATGGGGGTGGCTGACCTGTTCCACCAGCTATTTTACCTTTTGATCGAAGAATATAGCGAACTCAGTTGCTTTCTTTGAAGCATCCTCAGGCATGATGGTTTGGGGAGAATAATTTGGATTTTTGATGAGGTCGAAAAGTTTTTTGGGTCTGTTTTTAGCTGAATCGAGGAGGGATCTGAAATGTGACGTTTTTTCATGGAAGATGTGCTCGTGGTATGTTGATCTTGCTGAATGTAAAAGAGAGAGGTTGGGGGTGGATGGAGATTGTCTCCAGTGCTTCTCCAAGATTCTAAGGTTTTTCGTTTTGTCATAGAGAACTTGCATTTAAATGTCACCTGCGTGCACGCTCCATACAGTCCCTGTACCCCAGTCTGCCTCTGCTCTTTCTCCAGTGCGCTTTGATAAGTTCCTTTCCGTACCTTCATCTCCAGAGTATATTTGCTATTTTGTGTTGTTCATTTTCCGTGATGAGCAGCCAAGAGAGGTGGACACAGTTTCAGCCCCATGGGGCGCACCGGGATGCTCTGCCTGCCCGGCCCCGGTGGCAGGCAGTAGAGGCTGGACCCCCAGCCTGCTCGCAGTTTCATTGGAGGAAGGCGTGTCACCCTGGGCCTAGTGTGAAAGCTGCTGCACACGCATGCAGGCCTCCTGGGGGGCTTGGCACTGTTTTCATGTGCAGTGAGTTGTCTTAAGGAGAGAAGAAATTGAGCGGGGGAGGGGCAGGTGGTAGGGTGGCATTAGTAACTGGTAGTCGTATGTGCTACCCATTAGTACCTGACAGTCATATATGCTACCCATTCTCTTATTTGTTTTTATGTATTTATTTCCGGTATATGTAGCGCGGATCATGTGTAGTCCACGTCAAAGTGCTTTACAGTGGAGTAGAAGATAAGAATGTGGAGAAGAGGCAGCATTAAAATATACATTCGTTAAACAAGCGAACTTGTAATGCTGACCTTGAAAACTACTGTGCTGTTACTAACAGTTGTGAAATGAAAAACGTGTAGACATATTTATGTCTTCAAAAATGATAAAGCAGGGACTAAAATAGATAACTGCATGTATTGAGGATGGTACGGTAATGATAAGGACTACCAGCGTGCTGCAGGCATGTCCAGTAAGTGATGGGTTAAGACAGGTGTCTCTTTTGGGATAGAAGTTCTTTTGTTTTTAATGACAAATTATAGCCTAGCGTAATGATGCACATTTAGGTTGAAAGACAGGGCGGGGATGGGGTCACTCCAGTTTTCCATGCTGGATGTCTGAAAGCATGCCCGAGTATGTCTGATCCTGATGGCATGCCCGAGCTTGATATGCTGGACGTCTGAAGGCATGCACGAGAGTCATACGCTTGGTGTCTCTAGGCATTTCTGAGTGTGCCTGCCTAAGTGTAACACGCTGGATGTCTACTCATGTCCAACTCCCAGTGTAAAACACTATGTATTTGAAGGCATGCCCCAGTGTGACAGGCTGTATATCCGAAGCTCATGTGTAACATGTTGTATTTCTGAAGGCATGCCTGAGAGTAAGACGCTGGGTGTCTGAGGCTTGTCGGAATGTGACAAGCTGGGGGTGTGAAGGCATGCCAGAGTGTCACATGCTAGGTGTTTGTAGGCATGTCCGAGTGTGGCTGCCCGAGTGTAACACACTGGGTATCTGAAGGCATGCCCGAGTGTGACAGGCTGGATACCTGAAGCTCAAGCGAAACATGCTAGGCGTGTGAAGCCATGCACGAGAGTAAGACGTGGGTGGAGTCTGAAGGCAATACAAAGCAGTGCCTGCATGCCGTACTACGTTTGCGCTCAAGGTAATCTTGCTTTTCTAGTTAGAAGGTGGACAATGTCCACCGATCTGCCAGTTCCTTTTCCATTGTTTGTTAGACTCCTCATGCCGTAGGTCCCCGTTTAAATCCACAGATCCTTAGGATCGGCAGACCCGCCCTTCCACAGGCTGCAGGCACTCACTTTAGGGATCTCAGTCACCCTGGTATGATCCGACACGCGCCTCACTTATTTACATTACGAGCACTACACATGCGCGCCGGTTACTGAATTTAGACCTTTCCTTCCCAGTAGCTTTCCTATTCCCATCCCAAAGGTTTCCCTTGTTACTTAAGGTAAGCCTACCTATGAATGATAGCTGTGACTTTCTACTATGCTGCCATTGCCTGTTTTCTCTCCTGTCCGGCCAGTTTACATTTCAGCTCCCTTGCAATAGGCCTCGCATTATTAAAGTTTGAGCTATTGGTGTTGCATTATTATTAGCAATGCCAATAGCTCAAACTTTAATAATGCGAGATCTATTGCATTGCAAATGCTTGTTAGTTTTTGAAATCATGCTGTGGGCAAGGCAGGAAGCTGTCACTGGGCAGGTCTCAATTAGTCTGGATACTCTCCCAAGGAGGTCCTGCTGAAAGTTTATTTTTTCAGTGGGAAAAGGTTCTGAGTAAGGTGAAGCTGTATATCTTCCTTGCTGGGGCTGCTCTATATTGGCAAGCCTCCTCACATTAAAGCTCAAACAGTAGTGGGTACCTGGACGCTTTGCATAAAATCACGGTACAACAAGAATGATCTTGAAATAGCATGGTTGTATGAGAAAACATCAACAAATAGTCCATAAGTCCAATATAGTTGCAATCACAGTGGTTTGTATATTACAATATTTTGTTGAAAAAGACTATAAAGCATCATACAGAAACTGTAGATGCCAACACGTGTTTCGCAGAATAGAATACAGCTTCTTCTGAGCTGGTAACTGTGATGATTTAACATCCACTAGAAAAATAGTGTTAACAAAAGTCTAGGGGCACAGCTGGAACTTCACGTTTAATGACTCTCCAGCAGGCACATTGCAGTGCCATATCTACAAGGCCACATAAAGCCACCCTGCATGGCTTTTCACCGATTTGTAGATATGGTGTGGGGAAGTGTGGCTCAGGGGTTGGAGAAGGCAGACCTGGAAGCTGAGATCGGCCCTGGACCAGGGTTCAATTCCCCGCCTCGGCGGGTCTTGGGCCAAAAAATTCCGCGGACTCGATAATTCTCGCTCCAGTGCCTTCTCGACTCACGGGTTCACACTCTGCGACTCTGGGCAATAGCTTGCGTAATCTCCACAATGGCCCCTCGCGGCAGGATGCCTGGCTTTCACCTTGTGGATGCCCTTCCTGGGGTTATCTCACAGGGGAATACCAGGACGGGTTCCCTAAGCAAGCGCTGGGACGCTTTCGGGCAGCCATGCGCTCTACAAATCAAATTTCATTTCATTTCATTTCTTGGTCTTCTTTCTTCTTTTCTTATCAGGATCTACAGAAGGAAGGTTCAGGGAGCCCCTAAATACTCAATTTAGGGGCGTTACAGGTAGGGCAAGGGCAGGGACCAAGCTGCCTCACACTGTGATGGGGATGCGTGCCATGAGCGTTACACTGGGTGTTCCCACGTAACACCCATGGCATTTGACATACCTGGAAATGCATCAAAAGCCTACACCACCCCAGAGGAGGCCTAGGGGAGGAGAGATACATGTATTTTTCCTCGTTTTTCCTCTTTCTATGTGTCCTGCATTTATCAGCATGCACAAAAATTGATTGTTTTGGCGAAGGCTTTTGTCCTTCCAGCTCAAAAACAATCATCTCTACAATGCAGACACCCTTGCACCATGGTGCAAGGGTGCCTGGGTTGGCGCCTGGCAGCCAATTGGGCACCAGCACGGGAAAAGAGGACAAGAATGTGCTGTATCTGATAGAAACGGCTCATTCCTGCCCTTTTCTTTTGCCATAGGGCAGCGCAGCAGAAAGGCTTTCTGTGCTGCCCTACGGCAAAAGATTTTAAATGAGGCCAGTTGTTCTGAAATACTGATTAATAATGCAATAGTGCTTGAGACCATTATGACAATAGAGAGACAATAAAAAAGTAATAGAAGCATAGTCACATTTTAGTGTTGCCTATTTGTCGATGCTTGAACTTCTATGAGGACAGGATAAATTCAGTCTTGATTAAATACTCGGAATTATTTTGGCATAGTGGTGTGTATAACAACACCGCGCCAGATGAAAAGGCACCCAAAAAAATGACAAGCGAAAATTACAGACAAAGATAAAGAATAAGTAAGATAAGGGAGAACAAAAGAAGTACAGCAAGGGAATAACATCTAAAGTTTCATCTATCTGTAATCAAATCCAAAATAGATTATAGGAAACTCAGCAATGCACTACATTGTAACCAATGGAAATTAAACATGAAACTACGACTTACCAAGGAAATCTATGGAGAGGATATTGAACAGTAAAAACATATAATGTCCAAAATCAAGCAATATTAAGGAAATTAGAAAATAGTAAAACCAAAAGGAGTTCATGTGTCTGAAACAAAGAAATAGAAAAAAACATTACAAGACTATTGCATTGGCAATAACAAACTAGATAGATTACCTACTGTTGGACCTGGCCCTTTTTTCAGGGTCATCTCGAAACTTTTTGCCTCCTTCCTGTATTTTTTGTGACATTTATTTGTTGGTTTTCTGACTCTTGGCACTTTACTACTGCTGATCAGTGCTAAAGTGAACATGTTCTCTCTACCTTGTAACCTTAGTAAGATTGATCCACACATGTTTGGCATATTTCATTTACCTGCAAGTCCCTTGTACAGTGGATTCCCATTTTACCCAGGGCCTGTAAATTAAATGCTACTAGTGGGCATGCAGCACTGTGGGCACTGTGGGCAGGGCCCATCCATTGTGGAATGCCGGGGTGAAGAAAGCGGAGGCAACTGAGACTTTGCAATATGTCACGCTGCCAAAGGGAGGCCTCGTCCAGCGCCGCAGCACAGAAGGAGCCTATGCAACTCTAGGCTGGTTGGTTGGTGACCTGCCGCATTTGTTGTCCCGGCCTGAGGAGGTCATTATGGAGTCACTAACTCTCACCACAGTTGTTCAGCAGATGCACTGCATGTACGTGGGCTGCTGCCTCAGCGATTTTTCCATGTGAAGAACGGAGGTAGTTCACCCCGCTGACTTGGGAACTGTGTTTGCCCTCTCCCTCTTCTTGTGTCCTACCTTTGGGGGTGGTGCGGTGGAATTGATCTTTGGTAGGCATTGGTGGGTGAGGTGTGATGGGCCCCCATTTAGGAACTATATAAAGGGGTCCCAGTTGAAACAATATTAGAGATGCACAATCACAATTAGCATGCAATAAGTATAATATAAAGAAACTTTCCGGACAAATTACTCTAAGGGATGTTATTTAATACACATCCTCAATTGCAGATCAGTTGTCTATGCATTAAAAAATAAAATAGACTTATTCTTATTGCCCAAAAGGAGAGGGGCGTGGGAAAGGAAGGACAGGTGAGGGAAGGGACCGTGATCAGGATAGTACAGAAATTAGATAAGTTTCAAAGTAAATCACAAGTGGTCTTATGTACATTTAGAATTCAGTACCACACTGACATATATACTTTGTCATTAAGATGTTTCATGCATTTAATATTCCTATCCCGATTACAAAATAACACAGCCAAATAATGATCTGTTGTTAATGGGTAGGAACGAAGGAAGGGCGTGTCGACGTTTCGACCCCAGAAGCGTAGGCTGATTCCTGCTCTACTGCGGGGTCTTCATCAGGCAAGTGGGGGTGGGATGCCAGGGTAGTGGAGGAGGGCACCTAAGAGTCAAAAACAGACTATTCAGTATGGGGAAGATCACATGTTACTCCTTAAGTAGGCTGTAACAGTCATACCATATTACCTAGAAAGCCATACTAGGATCGCCTGGCACCGTCTACAGTATATGATGGGCCAAGAGGCTCCAGTCAAAAGAGAGAGCGCGTGAACCTAAAAAGAATTAGGCTTGAATTAGAAATGTGGGCAATTACAAAGTGTATCCCACATCACAATACATTTACTTTCCTCAGAACGTGCTTGAATTAAAAAGCATCCAGAAATACCCAGCCGGGTTAAAAACAGGGAAGTTATCATACAAAGGAGGATGAACCAACCAAAGCTCAACGGGATAAACCCACATCGTGTGGCCATATTAATAAACTACAATACTGTGAAATCTCTGACCATCATAGTCAAGAACTTTAAAGGAGAGTAAGGTATCGGCTTAGTAGCGGTAATAGGATGTACCTCGTGATGTATTTTAAAAAAAGTAATATAAGCAAACACAGCGATTCCAGTTGCACCCATTTACAGATTTATAATTACCTAAAGATCACTTGATCAAGCAGAGCTTCATAAGGCGAAATTTTCAAGAAATCCTTTCCGGGGTGTACTTCAAGAGTATTTTTTGGCCTGAATGGGGTGGAATGAGGGATTATTAAAATAAAATAATGACCCATAGACTAAGATACTGTCTTAGCTACACCGTGTGGATAGTGTCAGCCTGTCTCACCGCAAAAAGTGGCGCTGACATTCACTGCCGATTCCAGGCTTCAATCAAGGGAAATGCGGCTGCCGATTGCGAGCTGCAAATCACAGGAAATACGGCTTGAATACTCGTCGGGTTTCTCAAATCGAGTAAACACCAGGTCACACCATCGCGGTTATTTAAAGGCGGCGTGCGCGTGTGTGTGCAGCAGCTGAATGACTGCTAATCTTTTAGCCAATGGCGATCACTTAGTTATTCAGAAGAAAGACTACTTCATTGTAGTTTAGGACCGGCTCAAGTTAAGCCCACTAAAGCATTTGGAAGAAAATAGATTACAACGGAATTCACATCATTTGCTGAATAATTGTTCGGGGGAATTCTAAAAATGTGTTTATCAGTCAGGTTCCGCCCGTATTTAAATTACAATAGTCAAAAGCGGTCAAAACGTTATAAGATTCAATGTGTGCGGCACAAACATTCTAAATATGTTTTTATCAGTCAAGTTCCGCCCGTATTTAAATTGTTAAAGCTGTTTCAAACACAATCGCCAAAAGGGGTTAATACGTTATAAGGTTCTATGTGTGTGGTACATCATGGTGGGAAATCCTTACATAATGTTAGCGAAATATTCTATCACAATCAAATTCCTGTAAATTGGATCGCTAGGTGGACAAAATAGTACCATTCAATATTACCGGTCTTAAAAGTACCACAACATCATTAAATGAGGTTACACCAGTTAGATTAATACACTAGGGCTAAGTGTATGTCTGTCTTCTTAGTTGGAAGAAAATACATTTATGTAAAAATCACATTCCTTGTTCGCAAGTTTACAGATACTAAAACATTTTATAAACATTGTTGTTCTTTTCATCTGTGCCGGACCTGTGAAAGAAATTCATTCAGGAGAAAACACAATTCATGTAAGCAGTTAATGTAGACATGCTAACTGAGCATAGCTAGTGTCTTGTTCATTTAGCCCATGTTGTATAGTGTCCAAATGGTTCATCCATTTACTTTCCCTTAGGTCAAGGATAGCACCGATATTACCACCCCTGGTTCCTAGGGATACTTTTTCAATGACCACCCATTGTATCTCTTCTACAGTGTGGCCGGCCCTTCTGTAGTGGTCTAGCAGTGGCGCCCCAATGACCTCACATCTAATCCTACTCTGGTGCTGGAGGATACGTGCTTTGACTTTTTGCTGTGTTTGTCCTATGTAGGCTAAGCCACATGGACACAAAATGCAATAGATGACACTGTTCGTATTACAATTTGTAAATGTCTTTAGATCTATATTGTGGTGCTTGTAAATGAACTGTTTTGTTTGCAGACACATTGGGCAAGCTTTGCAGTGTCCACATCTGTAATTGCCAGTCATAATCGGTAAATTCCACATAGTTTGTAAGGATGGAGGTTCCGGAGTTTCCAGGAAAGAACACACTACATGGTCCCTTATGCTTCTTGATTTTTTAAAAGAGTGCATAGGTAACTGTGATTGTCCAACCTCCTCGGATACTAATGGCCAATACTTGTTTAGAATTTTTCGTCTGTTGTTACTTTGTGTACAGTATGTGGTTACAAAAATCATACTCTCCTTGCTGTCATCTTGTTTGGGCTGTGGGGTGAGAAGTTCATCACGCGGACTATACCATGCCTGTTTCTGAGCTATCCTAACAAGTCTCCGCGGATATCCCCTTTCTATCAACTTGGAGCTGAGATCCTCAGATTCTGAGAAATAGTCATCTTTCTTGAAGCAGTTACGCCGTATTCGAAGGGATTGGTCCACCGGTAAATTGTCTCTCAAACCTCTTATGTGGTGGCTATTATATAGTAACAGTGAATTCCGCTCAGCAGGTTTACGATATAGACTCGTTGCCAACTTATTATCTTCATGGAAGATCGTGATGTCTAGGAAATCCACTCGGTCCTAAACTACAATGAAGTAGTCTTTCTTACGAATAACTAAGTGATCGCCATTGGTTAAAAGATTAGCAGTCATTCAGCTGCTGCACACACACGCGCACGCCGCCTTTAAATAACCGCGATGGTGTGACCTGGCGTTTACTCGATTTGAGAAACCCGACGAGTAACCAAGCCGTATTTCCTGTGATTTGCAGCTCGGAATCAGCAGCCGCATTTCCTTTGATTGAAGCCTGGAATCGGCAGTGAATGTCAGCGCCACTTTTTGCGGTGACACAGGCTGACACTATCCACACGGTGTAGCTAAGACAGTATCTTAGTCTATGGGTCATTATTTTATTTTAATAAATCCCTCATTCCACCCTATTCAGGCCAAAAAATACTCTTGAAGTACACCCCGGAAAGGATTGCTTGAAAATTTCGCCTTATGAAGCTCTGCTTGAGCAAGTGATCTTTAGGTAATTATAAATCTGTAAATGGGTGCAACTGGAATCGCTGTGTTTGCTTATATTACTTTTTTAAAAATAAATCACGAGGTACATCCTATTACCACTACTAAGCCAATACCTTGCTCTCCTTTAAAGTTCTTGACTATGATGGTCAGAGATTTCACAGTATTTTAGTTTATTAATATGGCCACACGATGTGGGTTTATCCCGATGACCTTTGGTTGGTTCATTCTCCTTTGTATGAAAACTTCCCTGTTTTTAACCGGTCTGGGTATTTCTGGATGCTTTTTAATTCAAGCATGTTCTGAGGAAAGTAAATGTATTGTGATGTGGGATGCACTTTGTAATTGCCCACATTTCTAATTCAAGCCTCATTCTTTTTAGGTTCACACGCTCTCTCTTTTGACGCGATCCTGGTGTGGCTTTCTATGTAATATGGTATGACTGTTACAGCCTACTTAAGGAGTAACATGTGATCTTCCCCACACTGAATACTCTGTTTTTGACACTTAGGTGCCCTCCTCCACTACCCTGGCATCCCACCCCTACCTGTCCTGATGAAGACCCCGCAGTAGGGCAGGAATCAGCCTACGCTTCTGGGGTCGAAACGTCGACACGCCCTTCCTTCAATCCTACCCATTAACAACAGATCATTATTTGGCTGTGTTATTTTGTAATCGGGATAGGAATATTAAATGTATGAAACATCTTAATGACAATGTATATATGTCAGTGTGATACTGAATTCTAAATGTACATAAGACCACTTGTGATTTACTTTGAAACTTATCTAATTTCTGCGCTATCCTGATCACGGTCCCTTGCCTCACCTGTCCTTCCTTTCCCACGCCCCTCTCCTTTTGAGCAATAAGAATAAGTCTATTACTGTTTTTGTTGAATGCATAGACAACTGATCTGCAATTGAGGATGTGTATTAAATAACATCCCTTAGAGTAATTTGTCCGGAAAGTTTCTTTATAATATACTTATTGCATGCTAATTGTGATTGTGCATCTCTAATATTGTTTCAACTGGGACCCCTTTATATATAACATTGATTACCCAGGTCCCAGTACCGTTGGGTCAACCCTTACTTTATAACCCCATTTAGGAACTGGCAGCAAGTAGGGTAAACTGTCATGTTCACTGTATCTATCCTAGTAGAAGCTTGGCTGCTTCTGCACTCTACTGGGGCTAAAGAATTTATTGTCATTTCTGAGGTAGGTATACAGGTGTCCCTGTCACCTATGTGTCATGAAAAGTACCTGCATGGGAAACAGGCACTTCATGTTTTTAACAATACATGCCATATGTCATGAGACCTGCCATCATGATTCTGGCCTAATATGTCCGTGGTGATATTTTGGGGAGTCATGGTGATATGGTGATTCATATGTTGGTGCATTACCCAACGGCTACTTATTATCCCCTGATGTAGTGATGAGTGTTGTGTTTCCTCACATTTCCAGAATTGGCGTAGTATGCCTAGCAGCCATGATTTATGTATGACCTAAGCTGCATTTTAGGCCCTGATGCTATGGTTTATGTTTTTTTACCTTGCATTAGCAAGCATTATTCCAGTATTTGCCTTATAGGTGCAATGAGGGTGGTTTTATAACGTGAACAACCTATAAGTATTTACTTGATTGCACTAACTTGTGATGTTATGACAACTGTCTGGTTGGCAAAGTGATTTTATGATCTATGTGATGTCATGAAATTGCTTAGTTGGCGAAGTGATTTATGTGATTGTGTTCTAATGTGTTTTTATGTATGTTACAAAGGATATTTTTATATAACCTTGTGTGGAGTCTCTTTTTTGTGTTGTGCCTATTGTGTCACTGATGTGTTCGTGTGTTGCACAAACACTTTACACATTGCCTCTGGGATAAGCCTAACTTACTCTGCCAAGTTATCTAGGCGGTGAGTAGGGGTTATTTTGGGTCTGTAACTCCCTCACCCTGACTGGAGTAGTGGGTTCTGCCTTCTTAGGTGCATACCCTAGTCAACCAGATACCTCATTTCTAACACCTACATATAGGTCAGCTGTGCCTACTTAGGGCTCATGATAAAAGCACACCATTCAACATACCAAGGTCCACCATGGAGAAAATCCTACGTAGCAAAAAAAAAAAAAAAAAAAAGATTTTTGAGTCTTCAAAACAGAAAGACAGTGTGATATACTATAATACAGCATTGATTCGCAATACACGTAAAGAATGAAGTTGTAACATTCCGTCCAGCATGACCACTAAACTCACAGATGCACATAGTATGGTGAAATGGATACGTGTCACCATATTAGGCTAAATGCTCAGATTTAAATGACTAGTTGAAGGCTCACTTATTGGAAAAAGTATGAACAAAAAACAATAGAAGGCACAAATTACTGAAGCAAAATTATGTCAATCAACTTTAGTTTTATGTTCATACCGCATAGCTAGAACTGACAAATAAGAAAACTGCATCCACGGCTTAAACACTCATGTCATGCCATGGACAAGACAGCTGTCACTGGGCAGGTCTCAATTACTCTGGATACTCTCACAAGGAGGTCTTGCGGGAGCCTTACCTTTTCAGCGCAAAAAGCTATGAGAAACATGAAGCTAGATATCTTCCTATATTGCCAAGCCTCAGTACCTTGTCCTGGTCCTTGGGAGGAAAAGAAAATTATCTTAATAAGTTTTTCCGGGCTAGGAAAAACAATCCTGGTAACTGTCCCCCAGGGACCTCTTCCAATTTGCGAGTAGCTTGCCACCTTTTTGAAATGGATGGTAAACTGTGAGTGTTTTGCGGCTGCAATTGGGGCTGCAAAGCAATTCTATTGAAATATGACTCGCTATTAGGAAGGGACACCTTTGGCATGGCCCTTCCTAAAAGCGAGTCACAACCCCTATTTTGCGAGTCGGTAATAGGTTACCAACCCACAAAATAGGGTTTGTACATAGGGCAGACTTATTTTGCGGTCGCAAACGGGCCAATTTCCCGTTTGTGACCACAAAAAACTGTTGTACATCTGTCCCATAGTGTAGGGATTCATTCTATCAGCAAAAGTAAAGTCCATAAAATGTTTCATGTAAACGATATCTTTACTAGCTCATATGTTGTGGCATGAAGATTTAATTGGTAATTTTCCACAAATTTCATTGATGTTTCTTTCCTTCACTAGCAATAGTGTGCTTGTGGTCACTGGAACTAAACCTCAACACATCACTAACCTTTTTAGATTACATGGCAACTGTTGGAAATTTGGTTACTGGTTAAGGCAGTGAAACCCTACTCAAGCTGCACCCACAGTTCCTGTCAGGCTGAAACAAAAGCAAACCCCAAATTATTCTCTGCTTAACCATCTGATAGTTTGGCACAAAGCAATCAGGTTTAACTTAGCGACAATTTGCAAAGTATTTATGCACCACTTCAAACAGTAATAAAATGAAAACACAAGACTAGAAAAATTCCATTGCCATTTTTGAAAAATAGAGTGAAATGTAATTAATTATTTTAGAGCAAAACAACAAAAATCAAAATAGTAGAAGTGGAGATATTCAATGTTAGCATTTTAAGTAAAAATAGTGCCTAAAAACACAACGCTCTAACTGTGGTTATCTGGTGGTCGGCACACTGGGAAACAGTCAGAAGTTTAGTTTATCCACGATGGAGTACAGGCCAAATAGAAGGGACCAAGATAGTCCTGCTGAAGAAGAGTATCTTAAATGCTGGCTGCGGAGTGTTGCGAGATCCCTCTTCTAGGGTGTGTTGAGCAGTAGAGGTTATGCAAGCTCATTGCATGGAGATCTGTTGTGCAGCAATGGTTCTGAGGTAGGTGTAGTGGCGATGAGAGGTCCATGTTTGGAGGTGCACCACACAGCCAGCAGCAGTTCTGAGGAGCTTTGGTGGCGATGTGATATGCGTTGTGGAGATGCATTGCACAAGGCGGTTCCCAGGGCTGTGCGCTGCAATGCAAAGTCCCACATCCGGGATGTGTTGCGTAGCAGTTCCGATGCGGAGTCTTACGAGGTAATGCAATGAACTCTGTTGGTTCTGATGAGACCACAGATGGGCTGACAGAGCACCTTCAGCCCACTTCCAAGGGTCCAGGACTGAAGTGGCCCCACTTAGGGGAACAGGACTCACAGCTTGCATAGTCCAGGTGCTGGGTTGAAGGATGTTGTAGCCTGTTCTGTCCCTCAGGCTCTGATCAGATGGCCGGTCAACTGGCCCCTGGAGTTAATATGATGGTAATGAATTCAATATGCAGGTCCAGTCCTTCTCTTAGGTATCATGGCAACATAGCAGCAGGGTAAAAGAGTAGCAGTCCTTCTTGCAAACCAGCACAGAGGACCTTCTGAATCTTTCACAGATCCAAAAGTGTAGAGAAGAGTTGGATCTGAGGATCCAATACTTGTACCTGGTGTCCACATTGAAGTAGGAGAAGGTTTTGGAGGCTTTCTCCCTCAGAGGTGCTTGGAATGTTTTGCCTCATGCCCTGGCCCCAAATCGTCTGGGGTCACAGTGGACTAGTGTTAAACCCTTTATGAGTGTACTTAGGCAGAGCCTTTGTGATGTACAAATGTGTAAGGTGACAGCTACTCTCCCTCATCAAGCCAGAGATGTCCCATCTTGTCAACACCTATCTTCCCTTTGTCTCATTGTCTCGGAGCAATGCATAAAGACCAACAGCCAGCAACAGCTAGTCATGTGACCACAGAAACAGGCAGCAGACCGCAAATGGTTGGGACAAGAAAATGCCAACTTTCTAAAAGTGGATTTTCAGAATTGTGACTTTGTCAGTCAGTCAATATTATTTATTCTGCTTGAAACACCATTAAATCATCATCCTTGAAGTACCAGCATGCTTCATGTTTATGTTCCATGAAGCAACAATAGGGATGTACCCACTGGAACAATTGCACTGAGAATATAAAAACAATTACCAAGAGTACAATGGCAAGATGAAACCAGAATAAAAACAAATGTGCTCCCTTGCGAGTTCCAACAAATTTGTATTTTCTTAGTACGTAGCATTTCATTTAAATATTTGATAAAAAATTATAAGTTTTGCCGGTGTTTGAAGTGCATTAATTCATTATTTCCTTAATCCTCAAAACCACAAACTCACAAATTGAGATATTCAAATCTCCTACCCACATTAAAAAAGTGGCTCAAGAATTTGTTAAACAAAATCTCTCTCTAAAAACATCCAATTCACCATTTACTTGGCCTGAACTATAAAAAAAAATATTGTTATCAAAGTTAATTGGTAAAATAATAAAAGAGCCTGGAAAAAAGAAGAGAATGGTCAAAAATGTGGTGAAGACTGTTAGAAAGTGGGTCTCTGGTTGGCAGAGGTATGGACCCTGTCCAAGTGAGGACCACAACTCTACTTGTGGTAAGTCAGATACACACCATACATTAACATGTGCTCACCCTCTGGGAGCTTCGCACCCAGCAGGCAGGCTAAACATAAGAGTCAATGTGTAAAGTGTCTGTGCAACACTGAATATAACAAAACAGAGAAATACACACCAGGTTAGTATGATAGAGCTTCATCTAAAGAACAAAACAGGACCAAAATGACAAAAATACAATAAGTAGAACAGGAGTTATTAATTGTTATACAATATCTTCAAATATAGTGCTTAAAAGCATCAAGAGCTAGCAGGGGCTATCAGATCGTGCTTGATTGGGGTAAGTCAAAAGGTTCAGGCCGACTGAAATGGAGCATTGGTTGGATTCAGACACCAATCTTGTCCCGCTGAAAAGCTACCTTGGTTGGAGGATGCATCGCCGTCCAGTGCATAATGTGAGAAGCATGGAGGTGATCAGCCTTTCTGATCCTTAGGATCCATAGGTGATGAGTTGTTGCCAATCTGCGCACTCGGAAATGCGCCATCAATGAGCAGCACCAGGTGTAGGCGATGCATCGTCATTGAGTCGTGCTGCTGGTGATGCGATTTCCTCGAAGCAGGTGATCATTGGCACCAAAGGATATGCGTTGGTTCCAACTGGTGCATCAACAGAAATTTGCGGATTTTGAAGATGCAGCAAGAGAAACAAACATCAAAAGGTGCAGGACTGGATTTGCACCACTTAGCAGGGTAAGACTCACAGATAGTCCCGGTATTGTTGCAGTATTGCTAAAAGTCTCTGATGTCACTGAGACTTCAGAAGAGGAGGCAAACAGACAAGCCCTTGAAGTCTCTCTGGGTTCAAGTATTGGAGGTCCAATGCTTCTCACCCAGACAGTGAGGGCAGCAGGCAGGTCAACACAGCATTAAAACAGTTTTTCCAGAGCAGCAGGCCAACAGAGTGGCAGTCCGTCATCAGCACACCAGTCCTTCTTCCTGGCAGAGTATCCACAGGACCGGAAGAGTAAATAGTTGGTAGGTTCAGAAGTCCAGTTCTCATACCAAGAGGTCCCTTTGAAGTCAGGGAGACTTTAAGATGGGACTTTAAAGTGCACAGAGATCCTCCCTTCCTGGTCAGGCTCCAGGATACCTACAGGGGTTTAAACAGTCCTTTGTATGGGATCAGAGCACAGGCATTCTTCCGGGGAGACGGCAGCCTGGAGTTTAGGTTTCGAGCGGGGAGCCGCGAGTAAGGCAACAGTTACCGCGTGAAGATTACCTGTGCTGTCTTCACCTATGGGAGATATCACTCTTCGCTAATGGCGTTTTTTGGACAGGTCTTACAATTTGTACTGACCTTTATCACGGAGACTGCCCGTGATGGTTAATTGTTAATTGTTTTTCACACTTTGTGCCTCACAGTAGGGTGCGCCTTAGCGCGCGCATACCACTGGGGGTCTCATTTTAGGTGCTGACGAATGCTGAGCAAATCGCAGTCAAACAGCAGAAACATGTTGACCACAATTTTTCTATAACTATTGAGGACACTGGTTTCCTAACACAGAACCTATCAGTCCGCTCACTTGTTTTTAATAAATACGGGTTGGTCATTATTAAAATAGGTATAAAGACTACAACCTAGTATTTTTTAATCTGCACTTATTATCACTACATTTTGATTTGGGCACTGTTGCATTCACCACATCCTGCTCCGCTGTAACCAGGCATTGTAGCACGCTGGGGAGGTATTAGACCACCCCAGCGGGGACCCCATGATGAAGCATGTCACCAGCTAGTGGTGAGTGAGGGTCCTTTTACAAAAGGGAGATCCCTGTCCTGTTTTACAATGTGGGATATGGGTGCCCAGTTGTAGTTACAACCCAACTGGGGTAGGTGTTTGCTATTCCTGTGAGATGTGTGTGTTTTTTCGACACATCGGGTTTTATTGACACATTGCTTTTTTTAGCTTAGTATTATAATTTGAGCACTGTGCTATTCACTCCACTGTTGTTATTACATTCTGGTGTAAGTGTCAGCTTCTCTCTCCCATCCTGCCAAGATGGCCCATCAGGAGGTAAATGGCTCATCAGACACACCTACGCTTCCTTGGAGTGTGGCTGTCTAGAGGGAATGCACAAGGCCCAGCTGTCACCCCATCCAGACGTGTTTTGGAGACAGACAACAGGCCCACTGAGCTTAAGAGCAGAAAAATGCCAACTCTCTAAAAGTCCAAAGATACCAAATATGACAGTTCTACGCCTTCTCAATCAGAGATTACACTTATGAAATGAAATAAGGAATTTCCAAACTTATGAGAGGGGTAGGCCTCACAGTAGTGAAAACTAATTTCGGAGTTTTCACTACCAGGACATGTATCACTAAAAAGTTTATATCCTTCCTTATACTTACACAGTACCTTGCCCTATGGGTTACCTAGGATCTACCTTAGTGACGTACGTACAAAAAAGGGGTGTTTAAGACTTGGCAAGGATTTTAAATGGCAAGTTGACATGGCAGTGTAAACTGCACACACAGGACTTCCAGTGGCAACCTTGAGACATTTGTAAAGAGCTACTTAAGTGGGTGACACAACCAGTGCTGTAGACCCACTAGTAACATTCAATTTATTGGCCCTGGGCACATGTAGGCCACTATAATAGGGACTTATGAGTAAATTAAATAGGCCAATTGTGGTTAAACCAATTTTACCATGTTTTAGGGGTAGACCACCTGCACTTTAGCACTGGATAGCAGTGGCAAAGTGCCCAGAGTCCTCAAGCCAACAACAGCAAGGTCAGAAAATGGGGTGGAAGAAGGTAAAACGTTGGGGAGTGACCCTGCTAAAAGAGCTATTTCGAACATGACCCCCCTTCGAACCTAAAGTCAGGGTAAACTAATCAATACATTGATGGACTTCCCTGCTTTGGTGCTAGACTGTGGACAATGTCCCAGGGGAACTTGCTAGTTCTATGCTTCACTGAACTCAGTTGGATCCATCTGTCTATACTCTTCAGAGCCATTGAACTGACCCATTTTCATCTGTGGACCCCATCTGTGCAGCCAAACCTTAATTTGCTCACAGATGCATCCCATTCAGGAGATAGTACCACCATGGCCAACAAAGGGATGTTGCGTTTTCTACCTCTGGGTTCAGACTTCTGTACCAAACCAGGGGAAAACTGGCCACAAGGTCAACAACCAACAGAGGCCACAAACAGCTGTCAGTATCCAGAGCCAGGCTCCCGGCCATTAAGGGCTCTCTACACTCGGATGTTTCTCAGAGTGCGTGGTAGTAGCGTTAGTTGTCTTGCACCTTTTCTCACTCCACCTTCATCCAGTCCAGGGGTGGAATCCTGAAATTGGTCCTTCAACCCAGGTCTGTACACTTAGGCTGAACAGGAGTTGGGGTGAGCACTCCCCCCTATTGCCCCTCCATTTGGCCTTCCTTCTGTGTCCTCCTCTTGGGAATATTATGCCCAAATGACTGAGCTTTCAGGGAGCCCTGGGTGGCGACTCCTCCTAGCTTTTCTATAGCTGGTGGCAACTCATTCCCCAGAATACAGCCAGTGAGCATCTGGAGACTAACTATGACCCTCCTCTGATTCACCTCCCCCCGTTCTCTGGGTATACCAGTGCCATTGGACTAAAAAAGTCTTGCCCCTGGGCCTGAGTTACACACCTGACCAATGTACTGCTCTGAGGAAACCAGCCTTTCCACTACCATTGTCTGCCTGACCCAGTTATCCCTCAGAGCAGTGACATGGACCTCGTTCACCTTCACCTGTTGGAAGTGATGACTCCCACCCTAATGGATCACCAGCTCGCCCTCTGAATTTATCTCCCAGCTCAAGGAGATCATGCCATGGTCTATCTCCGGCTCCTGAGGACTACTTGCTCCTAAGGCCATATGGGCCACTCCTGTAGGTTTCCCACCAGTGGGTGGTTTATTTGGACAGGCAGAGTTTCCTATTTGAAAACAATCTAAGAAGCAGGATTGGAAATGGGACACACTGGGCCACCACCCACCAGAACCTCCCTTTCTTCTTCTCAAATGGGAACCCTTTCCTCCCTCTTAACTTGAGACATGCTTCTGTTTCCCTTGAACTCCCTATCATTCTGATAGGGGGAACGTGAACCACCCTACTTGGGGTCACACCCAGGTACCTTTTTGAAAACTAGTGCTGACCCAGAGGTCCACCTCCTCAGCAAGCTTAATGGGGTCAGTCAGCTTGTTATCAAGCAAGTGCTGGAACAGCTCTGTAAAACAAATATCAAGCATGTGCTGCCTCATAATTAGGCTGCACATCCCAATTAAACCATCTACGTTGCTGCCCCTCACAAAGACCCTCTTTGCCTTGCTAGAATAATTTAAGAAATCCATCCAGGTCTATGTGGTATGTTTGTGGCTATTCCTGAATCTATGCCAGTACCTCTTAGGGATTAACCCTAGCTTATTGTTATGGTATGCTGTCAGTATTACAGCTGGACTCCACTTCAATGGCAGTGATATCCAGCTGTCTGACTCTTAGCTCACGGTCCATCTTTCTTTGCTCTGCACCCATGGCCAGCCTCTTTTCCTCCATGGCTTTCTCCTTCTCTATCAAAGCTTTCTTCTTTTCTATCAAAGTTATCTAATTTGACGTCTTCAATTTTTCCAGCTTCAACATGAGCTTTTTCTCCTCCCCTTTGTCCTCCAGTTCCTCTGGGGAAAGGACCTGGATTATACACTCCTCCCTGCCCAGGGGGTGTTGGGGGGGAGAGGGGGAACCACTGCTCCTGGAAAGATATTCGCACCACAATCCCTGATCCTCCAGTAAATCCTGGTCCAGCTCCTCGTCATCACCTAGTACCTCATCCTTTAGGGTCACAGGTATTGCGTCCGGATCTTCTATCCAGGTCCTTAGCTCCTTTTGTAGCTCCACCTTCCCGATTAAGCCTTTAGTAGAAAGCTCAAACCCATTGCAGAAATCCTTGACAGTGTAACTTTTGAGTTTACAATTGCAGTTGTGGGTAGAGGTCTGTGCCTGTTAATCAAACGTTGTCCAAGAAATAATAATTTCCAAATCTCTTATGTTTATCTGCTTGGTTGGGCAGGAGATGTCATTTTTATTAATTCAATTAGTAAAATCAAAAGAAAGGACAGCCAAAGTGAAGCCTGTGGTAGAAATCTCAAATCCCTTGCAGAAATCTTTGAGCTGGGCCACTAGTTGAAAATCCATTTTTGCAGGTGCAGATGTAGCTCCTCCAGTTAGAGACATGATTTTAGGAAAAAGCAAAAATGGCAATCAGGGAGAAATAGACATATTAAAAATGCTAATCAGAGAGATGAGAGAGAAATAAATGCCAATTAGGAAGAATTTGCTAAAACTGGTCTTAGATGTTTACTGGTAGTGTACACTAAATTACTGTAAGACACTGCATAAGAAAAAAAAACTGTCCCCCCACTGATAACCAATGTTAGAAATTGGGTCTCTAGTTGGCAGAGGTATGCACCCTGTCCAAGTAGGGACCACAATCCTAGTCAGTGTAAGTCAGATACACAACATAAATTATTTAACCTGTGCTCACCCTGTGGTGGCTTGGCACAGAGCAGCCAGGCTTAACTTAGAATGCAAGGTGTAAAGTTCTTGTGCAACACTTAATAAAGTAAAACAGTGTAAACACCACAAAAAGCTAATTCACACCAGGTTATAAAAATAGAGCTTAATTTAATGAAAAAAAGACCAAAATTATAAATATCCAATAAGTAGCAGCAAAGTTAAGAATTCTGAAAAAATATCTGCAAACATAGTGCTTAAAAGCATAAAGCGCAAACCAGGGCTATTTGGTTACACTTGACCAGGGCTAAACCCAAATGTTCAGGCCAACTGCTATAGAGCATGAGTCGGATACAGGGAACAACCTTGTCCTGCTGAAAAAGTACATTAATTGGAGGATGTGTCAAGGGCAAGAGGCAAGGAACAAGGAGGCAATCAGTCGGTTCTGATCCTTAGGATTTATAGGCGCTGCATCGTCACCGAGCCTCGCACTTGGAGATGCATCGTTGTTGAGCAGCACTAGATGTAGGCAATGCGTTGTTATCAAGCCACACAGTCGGCAACATGTTTCCTCAAAGCAGGAGATGCATCAGCGCCAAAGGAGATGCATCGGTTGCGAGCTGTCCAACAACAGAGATGCATGGACTTTGAAGATGCAGCTCAGAAAAAACACATTCAAATGACTCAGGACTGGACTGGCACTTCTTAGCAGGGTGGGACTCACAGATGGCATGGTCCAGGTTCTGTTGAAGTATTGCAGGAAGTCATTGATGTCCCTGAGACTTCAGAACAGGAGGCAAGCAGACACACCCTTGGAGTCACTCCAGACTCCCCCTTACAGTGAGTTAAGCAGTCCTTTGTGTGGGAGCATGACATAGCCCATTCATGTGCAAGTGTCAGCTCCTCCCTTCAATCCTGCCCATGATTATCCATCTGAATGTGAATGGCCCATCAGACACACCTAAGCTTCCTTTCTGTGTGGCTGTCTAGCAGGAATAAAAAAGGCCCACCTGTCACCCACCTCAGACATGTATTGGAGACAGGCAGCAGGGACATAGAGATTAAGAGCAGAAAACTGACACATAGGTACCAACCACAAAAGTTCTACTCCTTCCTAATCAACAATTACACTTAATAACTGTAATTCCCAACATGAACCTATGAGAGGGGTAGGCCACACAGTAGTAACAAACAAATAAGGGAGATTTTCAGTACAATTACATGGAAAACCCAAAAGTATATGTCATGCTTTTCACCTATACAGCACCCTACCCTATGGGTTGCCTAGGGTCTTACTAATTAGGGGTGTATGCATTATAAAAGTGGAGTTTTTTAAATGCTGAGTCGACATGGCAGTGTAAACTGCACACATAGGCACTCCAGTGTCAGTCATCGGACATGTTTAAATGACTAATTAAGTGGGTGGCACAATCAGTGCTGCAGGCCCACTAGTAGCATTTAATTTACAGGCCCTGGGCATGTGTAGTCCACTTTACTTGGGACTTATAAATAAATTAAAGAGGCCAATTGTGGTTAAGCCGATGCTGCAATGTTTTAGGAAGGGAGCACTTGCACTTTAGCACTGGTTAGCAGTGGTAAAGTGCCCAGAGTCCTAAAGCCAACAAAAACGAGGTGAACAAAGGGGAGGATGAAGGCAAAACGTTTTCTAACAAAGATTTTTAGTGTGAATCAGAGCGATTTTAACCAATACAACATTGACCAAACCTCCCTTTGCTCTGCCAAGTGTTTAGGGGGAGGAATGCTGGGAAAAAAAGCATAAGCTCCATAGATGGAAACTGATCCTGAAACCTTGTTTACTTTCCTTGTATGCATACCTGAGTACTGTTTTGGAGATGCCAGGCTCCCACGGCGCATTAGCAGTGGCATCTTTTAACGGCTGTAAGCCCAATTTGCCTGTTATTTTAAGATTATGTGTTCTCTTTAACCCAGTTTATTTAGTTAATTTAACTTTTGCCAGTAGGTGGCTGTCTGCAAGGGAGCTTGCGACAGATCACATATGGTTGCTGGACCCCAGTTTTGAGTCAGTGTGTCCATGTCGCTGGCATTCCTAAGGCAAGTCCATCTACATAAGGCCATGCTCAGACCAGCCTCAACACCAGCCATTATACTCTCTGTAGCCGAGTCCTCCGCTGCAATGTACCAACGATCCGCTACTTAGCCTGAACTCCTGTGGTAAGTGCTGGCATAGTCCTATTCTATGCCCAGTTAATAACCCTCTACCTGGCCTGAATTGCAAACGCGCCCCTTTCTACTCTGTCATCAGAGCTTTGTCTACCACAAAACCTACCGCTTTTAAACCTGTCCACCCATCTGAGATTTTCTGCTGCATCTTGATTAACGCCCACACCCTTAAAAAACATGCACTGGAATTTGCTGATTTCGTACAAACACAAGTTTTAGACATTGCATTCATAACCGAATTTTGGGGGGCAGATGCAACATCTGGCCCCGAATTAATCACTGCAGTTACCACCGTGTTCTTGCTCTTTAGGCATGACCACACAGGGAAAAGAGATAGCGGCCTTGCTGTTTTCCAATCAAGCCAGTTCAAATGCTCATTTGTAGGCCTAAATCTCTCTCGGGAAATAAACGCACTATCTTTCAAAAGTGAGCTTGCTAGCCCCCATTCCTTCAATCGCCTTCTTATCTATCGATTGCCCCCTCCCCCCGATCCTGGGGCTTTTTGTCCACATTTTTTGCCAACTTCTTGTGACACAACAGCCAGCTCCTCTAATTTTACTCTCACACTGCACCCACCCACCCATCCATCACGAGTGACGTGGCCCCGTCAATAAAAGAGGCCGAGCGCACGTGCTCAGGGCCAGATCCTATACTCACAACCGGTGTCCCACTTCATTCTAGCATGCGGGCCTAGGGCCCCATCACCACATTGGCGACAAGGCAAAGCCGTGCCCAGGCGTGCAGCGGCTGCAAAATGGAGGAAATGAGGGGGAGACTGCTGCCCGCATAGAGGGCACCCCCGTGAAGGTCGGAATGAGCGCGCCGAGCGGATCCCACCCGCATCGGTCGCGTCAGCAGGAGGACGAAGCGAGGCCCAGCGGGAGCCAACCCCGCACATGGACTCCCAGCGCAGGAGAAACAGCGGACCGACCAGAGCCCACATGCGCCGTCCGCAACTGAGCCCACGAGCCACGCGACCCGAGGTGACTGGGAGCCTACCCCGCACCTTAGGGGCCCGAGGAGAAGTGCCCGGGAGAGAGCGGACCGACCAGAGCCCACCCGCGTCGGCCGCAACAAAGTGACCCGCTGAAGTGAGGCCTGCGGGCCGAAGGTGAGCCCAGGCGCTGAGAAATGCCTGGGGGAGCTGCGCAAGCATGAATCGACCCCCCCTTATGGTGGCACATTAAAGCAGAGCCCACCCGCATAATTATGGCGCCTGGCCGAACTCAATGGCAGCCCACTATAAACACAAGGAAGCAAGGCCAGCGGAGCCCACCCGAGGCCTGCCTGCAGCATTCCCTGTCCCCGCTGCGCAGCGTGTGTAATGTGAGGCTGCTGCTGCGGCGGGGGTGACAGAAGAGTAAGCAGTAGAAACTGGGGCCCAGACGGTAGCTCTGATCCCCACCTGCGCAGGAGCGGAAGTGATATGCGGCCCGCGGCACAAGCAAAACCCCCTCCCCAGCGTGTAAGGCCGGACCGGAGAGAAGGGGGAGTAAGCAGAGTCTGGTCAGCGCCCCGGAGGAAAGCGCTGCACGAAGCCCTACCGACAGCGCTGCTAGAGCACTGAAGTGAAGCCCTGCAGCCATCCCCTGGTACGCGCCCATGAAACAACACCTAACGCAGCCGTAAAGGGATATAAATAGCCGGCGGGTGCCAACCCCGCACGGATACACATGGCCTATAGCCCCCCTGCCGACGCGAGGACTGTGCGAGGCTACCGCGGACAGGGAGGGCGAACAAAATGCAGAAGATGGCCGCTGCCGCCGAAAAGGAATGTGCCCCCACCTCCTGTCCCCTGGCAGAGTAATGAAATGCCTGCAAGCGGCCAGTGCCGCTGAAGTAAACAAGTGAAAGGACCGTGTATGCGGTGGTACAAGCTGCCATCATGCAACCAGCAAAGATTCAGAAATGCCACACGCACAGAAATGCTTTGCCTCCCTCTGGCAATACGAAAATGATGCCTGTACCCTCCTGCTCCCAAACAATAATAATAATAATAATCCACATTTGTAAAGCGCGAACCATCACCCGCTAGGGTCTCTAGGCGCCGGGGGCGGTCCGGAAGATTAAGCAAGCTATTGCCCAGTGTCACATGGTGCTGGGCTAATCTGCCACCGGCCCCGGGATCGAACCGCGATCCCCAGATTCCAGAGGCAGTCACCCTGGCCACGGCGCCACACCTCTCCCTAGTAAACAAAATTAAAGAAACTCACCGGGAGGAGGAGGTGATATCCTGCTCCTGATGTCTGTGGTCAGCAGTGGCTCCAGCCCCCTGAACAGTCCATGAGAAGCAGGTCCTGCAAGAAGGAAAGAAACATCATGGAAAGAAAGTCAAATTGCAAAGGAGGCTGCTGCTAGATTCAAGCCTAATCCTACAGTGCCATCTAGTGGACACTGGGTGGTACCGTGCCAAAAGTAGCAAACAAACCAAATACAATCCAAAGAAAGGATTACTAGTGGAAAACAAGCCTGCAGCGATGCAAACGGAGACTACGACCCACACTCTCTGCTGAGGAGAAACGTGGAGATGCCTGGTGGCCACAGGTTCTCACCGCAACCGCAGTAAAGAGAACAGCATTAGAGGAGCACAGCGCAGCAGCGCCCAGAGGAAAAGCAGTCGTGGTCCACAAGACAACACAAGACATCCGAGCACACACCAGGACCGCACAGCACTGCGCCGGAACATGCCAGGAGCGGCAGAACTCCAGGCACATGTACAGTCAGTGATGGAGTGACGCAAGGTCACTAAACAGACAGTGTGACGCGGCACAGCGACACGCCAACGCCACAGGACAGCGCACAAAGGTCCCAGAGTAAGGAAGCGACGTCTCACTGCAATCAGAGCGCCATCATCAGCACATGTGACGGCATGCCCAAGAGAAGGTCCTAGGAGCGGTGACGTAACCCTCCGCAGCTAACAAAGCATCAGAGGAGACAAAGCATAAGGACGCAGAATGCGCGCCACGTGGCTACAAGACGCCACCGCAAGGAGGGAGAAGAGCACATGGAGCGCCATCGCACAAGTCCGGTACCACGGACAGTCACACAACGTGACGCACCCAAGAAGCCGACCCGCCAAATGGTCGCACCCAAGCAAAGAAGCCGACCCGCCAAATGGTCGCACCCAAAAAGCCAACCACCCAGTCTGGTCGCCAAGAGAAGAAGCACTGCTGGAACCAGCCGGGAGATCCCACACATCTCCACAGCAGCAACAGCCATGGAACCCAGACGGGGTCAACCCCAGCAGAGTTTCCTCCCCACACTTCCACAAGCAGGAGTCGTCAGTGACCCAATGTTGACAAGAGGAGAGTCGTACACCACAAGTGGCCAGCCACCACCACAGCTTACCACTGTCCGTGGAAGTCATTCCCTGGAGAGGGAACACCCAAAGAAGAAGCACTGAAGGTTCGCCGGAATGGTTCAGAGACCATTGAAGTTAATAGGCCTGTTGGCCTTGTTAGAACATGTGGCATGTCACGGCCGCCATCGCTAGCGCGAGGCCACGCCCACTCGTTAGGCCACGCCCACACCTCCTTCTCCCTAAATGTGCCTCCCACGCAAGCGCAGCGGACAAGCGCAGCGGGAGCGCCTAAGGCAAGCCCGTCTGAGCCCGTCCGCGGTCGTACGCGGTCCAGGGCCACACCCCCTGCTCCTCCAGATGGCCACATACGGTGGAGCAAGCAGGATCGACTGAACTTATGCCACAAAATCGACGACTCCTGCAAGCATAGTCTATGCGTGGAAAACGTCATGGGTTGCGAACACTGTCACTTCTCATTTGACCACGGTAAGATTATAACCAGACGGGCTATACCTTACAATGCGGACTACTTAATGTACGCTCGTTGAGAAAACACAGGCTAGACCTCTATGACCTACTTACTGAGAAACAATGGGATCTAGTGTTTGTAACAGAGACATGGCTAGATAATGAGTCTACTCCCTACGCCCTTGAGGCAATTCCAGGAGGGTATATAATACATAGACAGGACAGACCCACAGGCAGAGGAGGTGGCATCGCAATTATAGCCCGCGAAAACCTACGATGCCAGCTTGACAGCTCTCCCATCCTGGACAGTGAAGCAGGGAGCTTCACTGTCAAAGTGAATAATAACTACACGCTAAAGGGCATGCTAATTTACAGACCCCCAGGCCCCATAGCCAGGTTCGAGGAGAGTCTGATTGAAGGAATCATGGAAACCGCACTGTGTAACGACAAGTTTCTGGTTCTCGGGGATCTCAAACTACATCTTGATAACCCCTCAGACAACGTCAGTAAGAATTTTGGTCAGGCACTGAGAGCCCTCCAACTGAACCAAATTGTTAGAGGCCCTACCCATCAACTGGGTCATCTGCTGGACCCCATATTTGTCAACTGGGGGGAAGTGGAAGCTATGACCCCTATTCCCATTCCTTGGTCGGACCACTATCTGGTCCCTTTTTCCATACGAATCCCCGGAAGCAGACCCCCACAGCCATCAGTCATGCACCACCTCAAACGGAAATGGGCAACTTTCTCTCAGTCCAAATTCTGTGAAGAATTGACGAAAGGAGGAAGCCCAGGGGGGGAGGATGCGGACACGGCCAATGCTAACCTCTGCATACGCATTAATGAGGCACTAGACTGCACAGCCCCTTTGCTAAAAACCAAATCTGGGGGCAGCGTAAACAAAACCGCCCCATGGTTCAACGCTGAACTAAGAGTCCAGAAAACCGCACTGAAAAGAACTGAAAGAGAATGGCGCAAGAGTTTCTCTGTAGAAACCAGAACTAAGTACCTAACCGAGAGACAAACTTACCATGGACTAATCAGAAAGACGAAAACAGCATATTTTACGTCCAGGATCAGTGAGGCTGGTAACTCGACGAAAGAGCTGTTCTCACTCTATAAAACTCTTTCAAGCGGAAATTCAGCGATTGTCCCTGATGACTGCTCGCCAGAATTGTGTGACAAAATCGCAGACTTTTTTTCAGAAAAAATAACAAAAATTTACTCCCTACGCAGCCCAAAACCGGGGCAGAGTTTGTTGAAAGCCCAAGGGAGTGGGGAGATAAACCAAGACTTACCAACTTCGTTACCCCTCCCACGGAAGATCTTTTAAAAATCTGTAGGTCAGTGAAGTCGGGCTCTCCTCGAGACCCAACCACACCCAAACGCCTGACAGATAGTCTAAGGGTACTAGAACCATACATCAGACATCTGCTCGATGTATCTTTTAGCACCAAGACAGTACCTACCCCCAGGAAGAAACCTACCATCAGTTTTGAGAAACTTGACAACCTCCGCCCAATTTCACTCCTTCCCTACCTGGCCAAGGTGGCTGAAAAAACGGTCAATATACAGCTAATGGACTTCGTGGAAAAGGCTGCCCTATTGCACGACACCCAATTCGGATTCCGCCCCCGCCACTCTACAGAGTCCGCACTCCTAACAGCAGTAGAGACCCCACGTCAGGGGGTGGATGAGGGACATACCATGGCCCTCATCCTATTGGACCTGAGTGCAGCATTCAACACTGTAGCGCACGACAACTTGCTGCAGTGTCTGAATAACGGAGGAATATCCAAAGCTGCACTCCAATAGCTACAATCCTTCCTGACAGGGAGAAGCTTCCAGGTTCGCCAAGGCGACCACTACTCGAGAGACATAGGTTTGGGACAGGGCGTTCCGCAGGGTTCGTCCCTGAGCCCAACCTTGTTTAATCTCTATGTCTCTCCAGTGGCTTCAATTGCCGTGAGTCACGGATTGAGCATTGTGTCATACGCCGATGACACGCAGCTGGCTATCTCCCTATCGCGTGCACCCGGTCTTGCGATGGACAGTTTCAGGGATTGCATGCAAGAACTTGCAACCTGGATGTCCACCAACTGCCTTAAATTAAACAGCAACAAGACCGAGGTGCTCGTGGTGGGGAGGAACCCATCTGCTTGGTCATCGGCGTGGTGGCCTCCATGCCTGGGTGAGGCTCCCATACCCAGCCAGGGAGTTAAAAACCTTGGCGTATGGCTCGACGCTGACCTATCTTTTGGACCCCAAATAGACCGAGTTGCAGGTGTCTGTTTTAGCATCTTAAAAACCATAAGGAAGGTCCTTGACCTCCTTCCCATGTCAGCACGGAGAACACTGGTACATGCCCTTGTGACATCACACCTAGACTATGGCAACCTACTTTACCTGGGTACCACCTGCAAAGCTATGAATCGCCTTCAGGTAATACAGAACGCGGCAGCCCGTCTCATCCTAAAAATCCCTAAACGATCAGACACCAAAGCCGCTCTCAAAACCCTCCACTGGCTGCCAGTAAAAAGCAGAGTGGAATTCAAAGCCCTCTGTACCTGTCACCGCATCCTGGCTAAAAAATCACCTATCCCACTCCAGAACTTAGTGACAAGGTATACACCAGCACGCGATCTGCGCTCCTCATATGGGGGCCTACTCCAGGTTCCTAGAGTCAAAAGGGCCCGTATGGGCGGACGCTCCTTTCGCTATCTGGCAGCAAAAAGCTGGAATTCCCTCCCTCTCCATCTCCGCCTTGATTCAACTGAATCCAGCTTCCGCAAGAATCTAAAAACATACCTGTTCCCCAGATAACTGATCACTGGCCTGCAAACCTCGCACAGTGTTCTTCAGTTGTAGCGCGGGGACACGCTTCTGCGTAACCACGCGCTTTATAAGCTACCCTTATTATATTATTATTATATAAGAAGAAAAGTTGAAATCAGATTATCCAGAAGAGCTGGACGCCCACAGGTGCGTCAAAGACAACTAGAGGAGAAGCCCAAGGACTCGTAGCAACACACCCAAGAACACCTCCAAAGACACCAGACAGACACCAAGGTGAACTGACGGCCCTGGCGACAGCACTAAGGAGAACCACACGAAAGCGGCAGCAAGTGGGAACTGAGTCTCATCCCACCACTTCCCCAGGTGAGCGTCAATTGGCGTCCCTGGACATAGGCTCAAGGGAGAACGAAGAGTAAGCTGCAGCAAGCGCAAACTGAGTCTCATCCCAATGCGTCTCCAGGTGAGCGTCAATGGGTGTCCCCGGATACAGCCTCAAGGGAGAACCAAGAGTAAGCCACAGCGAGCGCAGACCGAGTATCATCCCAAAGTTTCCCCAGGTGAGCGTCACCCGGCGTCCCTGGATACAGCCTCACGGGAGAGCCGAACAGAAGCCACAGCAAACGCAAACTGTGTATCATCCCAACGCGTCCCCAGATGATCGTCCACCCCAGAGTGTCAGCAGTCTAAGTCAAACAGCATCCCTTCTCCTAACTGCAGATGCCATGGGTGAAGATCGGTATCAAGTGTCTTTCCTCACACCGCCTCAAGACGGAGTCGGCAGTGGCCCCAAGCCAGGCAAGAGAGGATCCACACACTACGTGTCACGCCGGCACTGAAACTCAACCTCAGCAAGACGGAGGCAGAGGGCTACCAAGTGCCTCCTGACATCCAGCTCTCCCAGCACGTCACCACCACCTGTCATCCTGAATCACCACATGGCTGGCAACCGCCATCACCCCAGCCATCCCCACATGCGTCAAACACCACTCCCAGAGTATCGATGGACCGGAGTCACAAGCTGCTGCCACACCAGCCGAGAGAAGAGACCAGAGGATACTTTTGAACCTGGCACACCCCTGAACCGCGGTAGTGAGAGCAAGCATCGGCCAAGACTCCTCCACCATAGAGGGTTGTGCGTGCGACCAAGTAACGGCTCCTAGGTGGTCCTGCAGCCGCCCCAGTCAGCACACAAACAGCCCCAGTGTAGCCTTCCTGCAGTCCCACAGCAACCCGGCAAGGGACTTCTCCAGGCGGGAGAGTGAGAAGAGACTTTGCTCCACCGACGAGTCATCGGTTGCAGCCAAAAGGGTCCACAGAGACAAGTGATCAGGCAACACCTCCACGAACCGTCACCATGAACTCCGTCCATGCTCATTTTTTTTTTTAAATATATCTTTTATTGAAATCACAGAATAAAAGGCAATTCCATTGGTACATCATGCAGTCGGTCACATCTCAAGGATGTCTGTCACAGTCGCGGGGCACATCACAATTCTCAATGGTACAGTGTTACATACAGTTCAATGATGATGTAATATAACTGTTCCCGTCTGTTCAGTATATTGTATGAATTATTTCAATAAAGAATAAGAAAAAAAGAAATGAAAGAACTATATGAAACAGGAGCTAAGCCTAAAAAAGGGGACTGAGGTGGGAGTGTTATTTAGGGCTGGGATCTGTCTGTGCATTTTGGAGCCATGGGTGTCTTGGAGTGGTGTTGGTAGGCCGGCCCTCAGCGGCGGGGAGGGTCAAGGGGCTCGGGGCAGTGGGTGTGGAATGTGCTTAGGGCGTCAGGTGGAGTTGCCCTGCGTTGGTTACTGTGTGTCTACGCCTGCGGGTGCTGCAGTGTCATCTTGAGGTTGGGTGGTTAGGTCTCTACCGGGGGTGTCAAGGTCACAATTTATGGTTGTTGTTGTGGTGGGCTCCGTTTGAATATCTTTGTGCAAGGAGCCTAGCATTTCGTCCCACAATGTTGCGATCGGGAACTTCTGCAGTTTCCTCATTGCGCAGTGTGATGCTTTCCGCTTTCGCCCAGTTGTCTAGGGAGGCACGCCAATGCGTCATCAGGGGGGGTGGGTCGTTTCCAGATTTGATTTTGGGCATTTGTAAAGCACCTGGTTACGCCACTGGCATGTCCCCGCGCTGTGGTAAGTGAAGTTGCTGCCCCCCCCCTCCCACGGAAGGCTACCTGCTGAAAAGATGGGTTTTAAGCTTCTTCCTGAACAGGACTTCAGATGGTTCTAGTCGCAGTTCTAAAGGTAGGGCATTCCAGCATCTGGGAGCGTGGTGTTTGAAAGATCTTCCTCCCATACGCGCCTTCCTTACTCTGGGGACCTTTAGCAGTCCAGTCTGTGAGGACCGTAGATTACGTGTGGGCTCATAGTGGGTCACCAGACTCTGGAGCGGAGCAGGGGCTTTACCGCTCAGAATGCGGTGGCATGTGGAGAGGGCTTTGAACTCTACCCTCTTCTCCACAGGGAGCCAGTGGAGGGCTTGTAGAGCTGGTTTGGAGGGTGACCTCCTAGGAAGCCTGAGTACAAGCCGCGCCGCGGCATTTTGGAGCACTTGCAGGCGGCCCATGACCTTGCTCGTGGCCCCCAGATATAGCAGGTTCCCATAATCAAGTCACGAGGTGACCAGGGCGTGCACCAGCATCCTTCGAGCAGAAATAGGGAGAAGGTCTAAGACTTTCCTTAAGGCTCTCAGGACACCGAAACACACCCCCGTCACCCGGCTGATCTGGGGACCAAAGGCAAGGCCCTTATCCAGCCATACGCCGAGGTTCCTGGCCTCACGGCAGGGAACGGGGACCTCACCCAGGCAGGGTGGCCACCACGCCGACGACCAAGCAGACGGCCCTCCCCCCACCACGAGCACCTCAGTCTTGCTACCGTTCAGCTTTAAACAGTTCGCGGACATCCAGGTTGCCAGGTCTTGCATGCAATTCCTGAAGATGTCCGCTGCAAGGCCGGGAGCACGCGATAGGGAGATGACCAGCTGCGTGCCATCGGCGTAGGACACCAGGCGAAGACCGTGGCCCTCCACGATGGCAGCTAGGGGGGAGACATAGATATTGAATAGGGTTGGGCTCAGGGACGAGCCCTGAGGCAAGCCCTGGCCCAACTCAATCTCCTTCGAGTAGCATTCACCTAATCGGACCTGGAAACACCTGTCAGACAGGAAGAACCCGATCCAGCCAAGCGCTTCTCCAGTGACCCCACCTTTATTCAGACATTGTAGCAAGGTGGAATGTGCTACAGTGTTGAATGCAGCGCTTAGATCAAGTAAGATCAAAGCCATAGTTTGGCCCTCATCCACGCCCTGTCGTAGCGCTTCGACCGCCACGAGAAGCGGCGATTCCGTCGAGTGACCGGGGCGGAAGCCAAATTGCGAGTCATGGAGTAGCGAGGCCTCCTCCACGAACTGCATAAGTTGTAAGTTGGCTATTTTTTACGCAACTTTAGCCATATAGGGCAGGAGGGAAATTGGGCGAAGATTGTCAAGTTTTTCGAAACTGACATTGGCTTTCTTCTGCAGAGGGAGTACAACTGCTTGCTTCCAAGCATTGGGGACACTCTGGGACTTGAAGGAGGTATCTAATAGGTGGCGAACATAGGGTTCAAGTACTTGCAGGCTACCCTTCAACCGACTAGGAGTGGTCGGGTCTCTTGGGGAGCCAGATTTTATCGACCCGCAGATGCGGAGAAGTTCCTCGGTGGGAGGGGTGACGAAGGTGGTTAATCGTTGTTCCCCTTTGATTTTAATAGCCTCCGGGTGTAAAGGGCTATTGTCTGCCTTCTGAGGAAAGGAATTGTAGATGTTAGTAACCTTGTTTGCAAAGAACTCTGCAATACGGTCACAACCCTCCGTGGTGCAGAGTTTCTTGGGCACCACAGCGGGCTTCCCTACCTACCTTTCCAGTGTTTCGTGATCAGCCGTTTGGCCGTTATGAGGCCTAGATCCCAGAAACGAGAGGGGACTTTGTTGTGTTTGGTTCGTTTGTATATGCCTAGTATGCATGCCTCCCACGTGTGTGGTATGTTCATGTCGGTGCAACGTTCCAGTATCGGTAGTAGTGTCTGCCAATATGTTTGGAGGTGCGGGCAGCGCCATAGCATGTGCAACATGTCTGCGCCCTCCAGGGCACACCGCGGGCAACTGGCCCCGGCGCCCGGGAAGTATGAATTAATTTTGTCTGGGGATAGGTACGCACGGTGCAGAATGTAGAACTGGATTAGCTTAAATCGTGCATTTCGTGGGATGTTTCTCGGGCCCGTTAACATCATTGTCCACTCTCCCTCTGTCCAGTCCCTGCCCCTGTCAGCCACCCACTTGTCTCGTAGTGGCTGCAGGCTTTGTTGCGTGTGTGACAGTAGTGCGTAGGTCAGCCAGTGTGCTACATGTGTGCCATTCCCCATGACATGTAGATGCTGTATTAGTTGGTGTGTGGGTGGTTCCTCCGCTATTGTTCCCCACTTTTGCGAGTATGTCAGTATTATGGAGGCGTGCAGTAGAAACTGCCCCGCCGGGAGACCAGTGTCTTCAGCCAGTGTCGCAAAAGGTAGTAATGCGCCATTGGCATATAGGTCCACCATGGTGTCCACCCCTGTGCGTGTCCAGTGCTCTAGTGCTGCCTCTGAGATGACAGTCGAGGCTGTGGGCGTACCCAGGAGTGGCAACGCGGGTGCGTACGGTTTAGTATGTTTAGTGAGCTTCAGGCTCCTGGTGTAGCATGTAACAGCCACGGCCGTGTGCAGTTGAGTCGCTCTTCCGGTGGTTGCCAAGGGGTGGAAGAGGGAGTGGATCTGGGCGAGTGTCAACATACCAGCAGCTGTGGCGGTGTCTGCCAGGTTTCTGCCCGCTAGCCAGACCGTCACCCACTGTAACTGCGCCGCTAGATAATAGAGTTCTAGGTTTGGTACTGTGAGGCCCCCATCATTGACTGGGGCGTGGAGTTTCCTCAGGGCCACCCTGGGCCTTCCGGTATTCCATAACCGGTCCCCTTACCATGGTCTCCAGCTCTCTGAAAGTGCGGGCTCGGACATATGTTGGGATGTTTGGAAAGTAGTACAGAAGTCTGGGTAAGACGATCATCTTCGTCAGTGTCACTCTGCTTGGTACATTAAGTGGGAGCGTCTTCCAGAAGGAAATCTGGGATCTAATGGATAATATGGCGCGTGTGAGGTTGCCATCCAGGATGTCCTGGGGTGTTCTGTAGATGTATATGCCTAGATACTTGAACATTGTGTGGTGCCATGGTAGCCGTTCGCCTTGGATCACTATCTCTGTGTCCGGGACGTCAGGACCGAAAGCATACGCCCCTGACTTGGCCCAGTTGACCTTAAGGCCCGACACGGTTCCAAAGGACTGGAAGATTTCTGATAGTTCCGGCGTATGCAGGTGAGGTCTTTGACGTATAAAAGCAGGTCATCCGCATATAGCGATACTATGTGTATTCCGTCCGCTAGAGGGATACCCCAATGTGCGCCTCTGGCACGAATGTCTCGGCTAGGGGTTCTATTGCTAGTGAAAACAGCAAAGGGGACAGTGGGCAGCCTTGCCTAGTGCCTCGCCGAACCTTGATGGAGTCAGACATCAGCTTGTCTGTGCGAACTCGCACTTCCGGTTGATTATATAATAGTCCGACTAGTTCGATGAAGTCGTCGCCTAAGTCGAATTTGCGCAAGACAGACAGCTGGTAAGGCCATTCGACCGAGTCGAATGCCTTCTCTAGGTCGAGAACCAGGCAACCCGAGCGTGGCCAGTCTGGTAATCTGTAGGCCTGGACACGGAAAAGCCTTCTTATATTGTGGGAGGTGCATCTGGCGGGCACAAAGCCATTTTGGTCAGCGTGCACCAAGGCAGGCACCAGGGCCGCCAGGCGTCTGGCCAGGGTCGACGCGAATATCTTGTAATCCGTGTTTAACAGCGCCAACGGTCTGTACGACCCAAGAAGCATGCCGTCACGGTCTGGCTTGAGGAGAGACACCAGCGTTGCCTCGTTCATTGACTTAGGTAGTGCTGAGTCATCCAGCACCGCCGAATACACCCTGAGGAGTTCGGGGATGAGTATGTCGGAGTAGGCTTTGTAATATTCCGCCGGCAACCCATCTGGGCCAGGGGCTTTACCATTCGAGAGCGCGAATATGGCCTCTCGTAACTCATCTGCTTCCAGGGGGGCACCCAGGTCGTCACGTTGGTCGTCTGTTATGATGGGCAGCGCTATGTCATCTAGGTATGATTCGATGGTCGCGCGCGTGGCCAGCAAGCGGGACTGGTACAGCGCACTGTAGTGCATCACAAATGCTCCGTGTATCTGCGTCTGGGTGTATACCGCCTGGCCATTGGCCAGGCGAATCGCTGTCACTGGCGATGTGCGCTCCTCGCGTTGTATTAGCCAGGTTAACAACTTGCCAGGTTTATCCCCGATGTGGTGTGTACGTGCTGAGTGGGCCGCATAGTTGATGTGTTTCAACCGTTCCATCAGTTTGTTGTGTTCCGCACGTGCTTCTAGCAAGGCAGCGCTGTCGTCAGTGGTCGCTGTCTGCTCTGTTTGGTGCAGGGTGGACTCTGGCGTCTGGAGTGAGCCTGTGTGCCCAGACAGTGTCCCCTGAGGACCACCTTGAACGTGTCCCATTCTATTTGTGGTGACGATGCCGTGCCAGTGTTGTCTTCAAAATATTGCGCTGTTTGTGCAGCTATGGAGCTCCGGAGCGGACCGTCCAGTAGGAGATCAGGCTGCAGCCTCCATGTGGGAATCGGGGGTCGCGGTTGCTCCCAGAACAGGTCTATAATATGTGGGTTATGATCAGAGTGGGGGCGGCCCATGTAACAAGTGTCAGCGATGTGTGGTAAGAGCTCGCTAGATACCATGAACCTATCTAGCCGTACATGTAGTGCGTGAGCCCCCAAGTAATATGAGTAGTGTCTAGTGTTTGGGTTGCGGCTGCGCCATGCGTCGTGTATATACCATTGGGCGGCCCATGCTTGGAGCGAGTTCGCGGTGTGCTGAGCCTGTGAGTTGGGGGGTGGAGGGCGTGAGCGATCTAGAGCAGTGTCCAGTGTGCTATTGTAGTCTCCACCTAGGATCCAGGGGATTCCGTGCCAGGGGGCTAATGCGGCTGATAATTTTGCTAGAAAGTCTGCCAATCCAGAATTGGGCGCGTACACCGAGACCAGGACCAGTGGGTTACCGTCGAGCCTGCCATGTATCGCGACATACCGCCCCTTCGGATCTATATGTGTTTCCAATGTCGTCCAGTGTATGCCCGGTCTAACCCACACCAGTGTTACCTTAGCATATGACGAGAAGCCCGTGGCATGTAGCTGTCCGCGCCACCTGCGTCTCAGTGTGGGAACTTCCACCTTGCTAAGGTGCGTCTCTTGGAGTAGAGCGATTTGGACGTGGTGACGTTTCAAATAGGAGTGAATCTGAAAGCGGCGTGTAGGTCTGTGAATACCTTACACGTTCCACGGGCACATCTTAACAGCAGACATTACATTGTAAAGCGAGCTCCCCCACCCAGACCCCTCTGTCCCTCCCTATGCACTCCATGTCCGCCACCCGACAGGCGTCACCCACAAATGTATTAAGACATGACATCTTTGACCACTTCAATGTGAACGAGGAAGGGGGGGAAAACATGGCCAATGAAACATGTAGCCATTGAACAGCATGAACTATTAGAATACCAAAAGGTCGGATGCGGAACGTGCTCCCGTCCATACTCTCAAGGAGAGCAACAAAGTTTTAAACTTTAGGGGGGTGGACGTGCTATGCGCACAGTGTCAATGGTGATGAGTCAATATTCTCTTCGTGAGTGGGATCGCCTCAATCCCGGGGGTGGTATATCAGTCTGTGCCACCCGTGCAGGCAGGGGACCCCGTTAATACATATAAAAACCATCATACTTTACGTGTCCTTCGCCCTCTGCAATTAGATGTAGCGTCTGTAGGGCTGTGTGGCAGCCCGTCGCAGGATTCCGAGCCTACCCCGGGCCACTCGTCCATCAAAGGCCGGGTGTGTTTAGTGCAAGCCGGCCATCCTTCTGCAATGTTTCATGTACTGGTACATGGGTGGCCACGGGCCCGAAGCAGTGTGGTCGTCTCCGGCTATGTCTCTTAGAAGTGTTAGGGCGTATCGTGTTTAGCCGATGTAGTCTGCTGTCTGTGGAGTAACATCCGGTCTGTTCCCCGATGCTTGAGAGTCTGGCAGCCCATAAATGGCTTCGTTGTCGCTTGGGAGGTCCTGTACGCTGCCGCTTGCTGCCTCGCTTCGTGTGGGGGATCCACTGAGTTCCATGACAAGGTGGAGGGCGTCCTGTTTCTCCTTTCTCGTAGCGTCCGCCGGGGGGGGAGTCTTTGCCACGCCATTGGCATCAGACCGTGTCTGTTGGCGGGGTCTGCGCCGTCTTCTGCTTCTCCCAGGTTGTCGTCGGGGCGCGGGCCTGTGTGTGTCTTAGGGACCGTGTCTACTCCGCTGTCCAGCCAGGCCTCCGCGTCTGTGGGTTCAGTGAAGAAATGAGTGCGTTCTCCCGCCACTACTCGCAATTTTGCAGGAAATAACAGGGAATACTGCAGCCCTAGTTGTCTCAGGCGCTTTTTCACCTCCAGAAACGAATGCAGCTGCCGCAGTTCTTGTATCATGTAGTCCGGGAAGAACATCACGGTCGCGTTGTCAATCAGGATCTCGTGGAGCTTGCGCGTTTCCCGTAAAATTGTATCCCTGTCCCGGTAATTCAATATGCGGAGCAGCATGGGTCTGGGATTGGATCCCATCGCTAGTGGTTTGGTAGGGACTCTGTGGGCCCGCTCTATCACAAAGTGAGGGGATAGTGATCCTTCCGGTAGCAGATCTTTCAGCCATTGTTCCATGTGTTCCTCGGGGGTTCTTCCCTCCCATTTCTCCGGGACCCCCACGAGTCGCACGTTGTTTCTGCGTGCCCTGCCTTCTGCGTCCTCCGCCCTGTCTTCGAGGAATTCCACTCTGTTCAATAAATCCTGTATCTACTTGTGCGACTGGTCCGCTTGAGGCTTGAGCGCTTTCATGTCCCCCTCCAGGGTCGTGGTGCGCTCCGACAATTTTTTATGGTCCGCTCTCAAGTGAGTCAAGTCTATGGCCACGCTATCGATTTTCGTGGCTAGGGACGTACGGGTCAATTGTATGGATTCTTCCAATCTCTCCATGGCTGCCAGCATGGTGTCTAATTTCGCCGTTGTTTGGTCTGAGTCGGGGCCTTTCCCAGATTTGTCCATAGTGCTCCACCGCCTCAGCTTGGAGATCTGGAGAGAGTGATCACCTCTTCACTGCGGCCTTATGAAGGAGGTGGGCGCGGCGTTGCCTCGTGGGGTCCGGCGCCGACTTGGCTGTTGAGAGGTTGGATGTATATAGCAATATGCCGGCGTGTAGTATGAGCTATGTGGATGTCCGCACCCACGTGGTGTCGAGGGCCTCAGGTTCGCTATGTGTCCTGGGATGTAGGCGCCTGCGGGCCCCTGCTACTCTACACCGTGTGGCGGGCGTTCTGGCGCTCCGCGCCGTCCTCCGGATCCGCCCAGCAATGGCGTCTGTGGAGGCATCTGGCTCCTTCTCTCCGGCTGTCGCTGCGCACCATCCACCGCCAGTAGCACGTGTTTGACTGACCTTCTCGGGCTGAATCCGGTTACCCGGCGCGCGTGGGGGTTGATGGTGAGGTTCCGGGAATGTTGCGCCCCTTTGCCACAGGTCGTGGTCTTCCCAGCGGGCTCCGGTGTGTCTCCAGTCGGCTGCCGGAGTCCCCGTGGCGTCACCGCTGGATCGCTGCGGGCGGTGGTCTCGATTGCACCAGGTCGTGTCTCGGGCGTTGCTTGATTACACCAGCAGCGTGTGCAGGGTCTGTGGGTAGGCCTTAGAGTGAGGCCTGCAGCACGTGGCGAAGCACCGGCCTGGCCTGGTCGCTCTCCGGGGCCGGATGCAGTGTTGGCGGCTCTGGCGTCTCGGAACTCTCGGTGCAGCGCGGAAGCGCTGATCGCCTCCAAAGTCAGCAGGGAGTCGGAGAATGGTGTCCCACTGCCTCGCCGTCAGCCCTCGGCTGGTTTCGGGTCTGATTTACCGGATAATTACACCGGGAAGGGGAGCTCGGAGTGGAGCTCTACCCCGAGGTGTCCATTCACGTTGCGTGCTTAGCCACGCCCCCAACTCCGTCCATGCTCATGACGCATCCCATTGAAAGAACTGTTTAAATCCACCACAGACTGTCACCGACGTCAACAAAAGGGAAGTTACGGAAGACATGTCATCACAAGTGAACTGTTGCTATGCAGCGGACATCTCCAAGCCAGCGGTCGTGTCCAGAACCCTTCAGGTTAAATTACGAGTGCCAACCGAGAAGGTCCAGCAGCAGCCAGAGTGGTCAGCCTACGTCTGGCGTCTTCCTACTCCCCGTCTCAGAAGACTGATGGACCCTGTGGTGTTTTTAGTTAATTGTTTTGTCCCCACAGGTTGGACTAACATTTTTGTTTGTTCTTTAATAAATTTGGAAAGGAATGTAGTGTCGTGCGGGACACGTTCTAGTGTCCCGCAGGAGGCTGTAATCCCAGCCACTCCCTCGAGGGCTGGACACACTGCACCCACCCACCCATCCATCACGGGTGCCACGTGTGCCGTGGCCCGTCAAAAAAAGAGGCAGAGCGCACATGCTCGGGGCCAGATCCTATACCCACAACTGGTGTCCGGTGTCCCACTTTATTCTAGCTTGCTGGTCTAGGGCACCATCATCACAGAAGTCTGTCAGAACTCTGCTTCGAAGGAATTGCGTCTCAGATAGGAACGCCGCTACGCACTCTTTGCTTCAGAAGACTGCCGCAGGTAATCTTGTTCCACGAGACAAGGGATCTAGGCCCACATGCATCAACATTGCCATTTGCGATTCCTTATTAGCGAAAAATAAGGAATCGCTAATAAGGAATTGTAAATGGCTATGCATGAAGAAATTGCTAAATAAATTGCGATTTCTTAATATTCCTTCATTGCGACTCGCAAATTGCGAATCACAATTAAGGAATACCTCCCCATTCATTCCTATGGGCCTAGAGGCCCATAGGAATGAATGGGAAGACATTCTCAATTTGCGATAAGCAATTAGCGAATCACAAATTGAGAATGCAATTTCAAGGGTGCAGAGGTGTCCAGAGGACACCCTGTTGCACCCCTGAAATGAATCTGTGCACATATGTTGTGCACACACATGCCCTAAGGGCATGTGCTTGCACAACATGAAACTTTGAAAAATGCACAAAAGTGCATTTTTCAAAGTTTTCACAAATTACCATGAGGTTCAACCTCATGGTAATTTGCTCCCCCTAAGTGCGAATTCGCAGTTTTTTAAAATTTCATGCATGGCATTTAAGAAATCACAAAATGCAATTCCTTAAATGCAATCACAATTTGAGAATTCTCAAATATTTACGAATTCTCGAATTGCGAGGGCCTTCACACTTCATGCATCCCAAAAATTCAAATTGCATTCGCAAACGGACGATTTTTGCGGATCGCACCATTTGCAAATGAAATTTGCAATGATGCATGTGCCTCTTACTCCCGATGAGGATTTAACGGGCGCAAAACCTGGAGAATACCTGACGAAATATTCTAAGGAAACCAGAATTTACACAGAGCTCAAGCACTGAGGTACTAACTCTGGAATTTCTCTGGTGAAGTACGCATTTGTTATTGGGTGTGCGCTTCCTCTAGATTCCAGGCACCTGTGGGGAAATAACTAGACCACTAATGTAGGTTTGAATCGGTGGCCACCTTCGAATTCCGTTCGCGACATAACCTCTTCCAATGGTTAATCAAAGGTTCCGCCTTCGCTGACAGCCTCACCAACGGATTTTTCCTGCTGAGGGGGCCAGGTTCCATCCCGAAGGTCTCCGTCTCCCAGGAGCCCCAGGATTTCCATCACCTGTGCTTGAGCCCGCCCACAGCCGCCCAGCCTACATTACTCCGCGCTGCACCCGCTGCGCGGGGGCGCACCAGGAGTAGCGTTGAACAAGGGCGGGCCGTCTGCGGCCGTCCGAAGCCGAAGGAGGCTGGCCTGGGCCACCCCTCAAACGCTAAAAGACCTGTAAGCATATTTATATCTAGGACTCACTGGTGTAAAGTTGGTATATAATTATATATCTGTGTAGATAATAGTGTGCACCAAAAGAACAAATGACATCATGGATTGGGAAAGGGAGAAAGGCGGGGGTAGGAGGAAGTGTCACGGGCACATTGGACAATTTCATAACCAGAGCTACTACTTTGTTAGAGCATGAATTTGTACTAACGGAGAGACGTCTTTCACTAGAACCACTCTATCTCAGACGATCTTCAATATGGGCAATAGCGACAGCAACCACGCCAGAGCAAGCAAGGGCAACCTCTGGTGATGATAATACGAGACATAGCACTAATTGCCACCTATTAGAAAAGACAAATTTATCCATCACACACATCAGCAGTCCCGGTGAGGTGTTAAATGAATCTAGCGAACTGGGCTCGGTCAATGTATCTACTGAAACCATATCACATTCTCTGACCAGATCTAAGACTAAAAGTATTTCCAACCCCAAAAACACAACTGCAAAAGTGATACCAGTTACAGGATTAAATGCGAAAAGGAAACAGGGAGGTCGCAGAAGATAAAGGGCGCGAATACTAGCAACAAGCAAAAAATAAATAATAGTATTGCAACACAGACCTCAATTTTACCAGAACCTATACCATCCGTGATTCCTAATCTAACATCAAAAACCGTTCCACCAGATCAGACACATCTTAGTATGCCCCCACTTCATTTTGCAGAAGACTTTGTGGGTAAAATGGAACATCTGCTCAAATCACTAATGTTGCCCCTCCTGGAGAGGAGAAAAATGATAGGTGATAGATTATCAAAGCTCGAAGAAACAACTCTGGCTAATAACGAGATAGTGAGGAAATTTGCCGAGTTGATTTCAACACCCAGTTTGAGGAATTCATTTGTGGACTCTGTAAAAATAACTGCCCCACTGACTAACCCTATTGCGGATAAACCATTGATGCAACCACCAAACGGAATTAATCAGGAGATCATACTTGTAGAAAACAGGACCTTAAGCACACCAAGAGGGGAGATACAAGGGACAGGGAATGGGGGGCTGGCAAAGAAACCAAGTGACATTGGGCACTACAGGAAAGACGAGGGTGTAGGTAGGGGAACACAAGATACTGTAAAATCTAAGAATACACTCCCACGTATTGATTTACCACCAGAGTCTTTTCCATACACCGTTGTGTTGATGGGAGTGCCCGAGCTGTTTAAGGGTAAACTAGAACATTATCCAGAATTGAAGAATAAAGTAACCTACTGGCTGAATAAGTTTAGACCTATTCCGACTTTTATGCATGGCGAAATTCTGCACTTTCGCAGTATAAGCTGGGTGGGTCATAAAATGAAGGATCAACAGGGGGATTGTGTTAAGTCAATTTCAGGGACATACAGGTGGTCAGACACATTTGTGGATTGAGACAGCAAAGAGCTGGGTGGGATTCAAACTGTAGATTTGAGATATTTTTGTCCACCGTCGTCATTTGCCCCATTAAATACTTAGTCCCTGGGTATGCAGGGAGGGGGCAGCAGGGAAGTATATAACAATCACTATAATATTCCCACCTCTAACCAATGTGATATCCTATATTGCTTTGAGGTTCTTAAAGGAGTAGATTGACGGTGTCTGGGGATCTCAAGCTCGATTAATTGAGAATCTAAATTAGTGAGTAAAACATCAGAGACCGATATAATATCTGAAAGAGAAATTACTTTAGTAACTCCAGCTTCTGTAGGAGATGGGACTTTTGACCTCGATAGGGCGGTTACAACAGAGGTCAGTGCGATAGGTATGAATACCTCAAACTAAGAATATCTCAAAGCTACCGACAATTTGAGTGATATTAAGCAGCCTCACAGTAGCTTAAATAGGAGGAGCTGGTCAATTATGTTCTGGAACATTGCGGACAAAAAATCCTAGTTGTCTGATCAAAATTAGTTGAATATGATAAATGAGTATGATTTAGTCAGTCTGCAAGAAACCTGGGCTAAGGAGGCGCACGATTTGTGTGGTTTTAAAACTTTATTTTCCCCGGCTATAGGGTCAGCTTCTGGCAGAGCTAAAGGGGGATTATGCACTTATGTATCGAACCTTTTTAAATGTGCTAAAATAGAGTTTTCCATCAACAATGTTTATTATCACATGGTTTGGATACACATCAACAAGAAGCAGTGCCTGTTGATTGTACATTTTTATAATAATGCTTCAGTGGAGGTTTTGGAAGATGTGTTAAGAGGATTGTATGCAGATTTTAAACATATGACTGGAGGGAAAAGTAAGCACGTTTTTGCTGTCGGGGAGGGGACTTCAATTGATCACTATGTAAAAGAGGGGAACAAGGTGTAAGCAGTATTTTGTTGGATAAAGAGACAAGCTTATCACACATCGACCATTCTGTATGTTGGAACTTGCTAAATGAAATCATGTTTTCATGTGTCATGGGGTTTGCAAACATGGCTTGACAACCCGAGGCCCCTTTTTGCCTCACATTTAATGGGAGAGGTGCATTTTCAACAATTGATTTTATTTTGACATCAGCCAGATCTAGCAATCAGGTTGTAAATTTTAAAATGTTAGATACTGCATTAAGTGATCATTTCCCTCTTAGCATCGAAATCTCTAATTCCGACTATATACATGGCAAAAGCAGCTTAACAAGAGAAGTTGTAGAAAATATCGCTTTGAAGCGCCAAAACGGATACGCCTTGAAATGGACCAAAGTGGTCCCAGAAAACTTTATCCAAAATTTAATTAAGCAATGCACACCCAGTTTTGACGTGTGTCTTGATTTTAATGCTTCTGACTCAGCAGTTAATAATAATTTTTCAAATATAACCTCACAGATTAAAACTAGTTTATGGCTCGGTAAGAAAAACACGAAGGAGGATGTAGCCAGCTGGTTCGACATGGCTTGTACTAAGGCTTACTCCAACCTCAAACATGCCTTAAATGATCCTGTACGAGATCAGCACTTAGTCACAGAACGTTGAAGGGCCTATAAAAATGCGCGGAAACAAAGAAAGGATACCCTGAAAAGAGAGGCTTGGGAATCCTTGTGTGAGGCGTCTTTGAGCAGAGACATGTTTGCTTTTTGGAAGGCAGTTAATGCACCCTTCTTTGAAAACAAAGTAAAGGCCATAATTGAGATAGCAATTACTGACAGTGAATGGGTAAAGCATTATGAAAATTTATATAGTGAGGGGACGAGCCTGGATCAGTTCCGACCAGTAAATGTGCTGGGCGAGGCGACCCTAAACAGTTACAAAATGGATCTGCGTATTACTTTGAATGAAGTCGTCGCTGGCATAAACGTCAGCCTTGGAGGGAAGGCCCCTGGTCCAGATGGGGTGCCAATTGATCTGTATAAACATAATATGGATATATGGGGTCCAATCCTCACAAAACTTTTTAATGCATCTTGTTCGAGAGGATTATTGCCCTCTTGGTATGAGTCCATTATAATGCCTATTTTTAAAAAGGGAGACAGAGCGAGTTGTACTTGTTATCGCCCAATATAACTCTTAGACTCTAGACTACCATCAAGATCCTTGGACGTGTAATCCTGAACAGATTACAGGATTGGGCTGAAGAGCACTCCATAATAAGCAACCTTCAATATGGTTTTAGGAAACATCTTGGTACTATCGAACAGGGTCTTAACCTGCACATTATTTTAGAAAAATATACCACAGTAAGGAGAAACCGTATATTCCTAACATTTGTCGACTTTGCGTCGGCATTCGATTGTGTCACCCACAGTAAGCTCTGGCTTATTTTAGAGAAATTGGGCGTGGATGAGAACATAGTTACTTTTCTTAGAGAACTATATAAGGGAGCACGGGCCATTGTTAGATTTGGTAGGAATGGTGAATGCACTACAGCTATTAAAATACCAAGAGGAGTACGGCAAGGGTGCGTACTCGCTCCATTCCTATTCACAATCTATATTAACGATCTGGAAGAAACATTACTTAGGGAGTGCAGGGACATGCCGTAATAGGTAAAAGATCGGTCCCTGCATTGTTATACGCGGATGACGCGGTTTTGATGGCCCGGACCCCGCTGGCAATGCAAAGGATGATTACATCCTTTGCAAACTTCATGACCAATCTAGACCTAAGGGTTAATTGTACGAAAACTTTTTGTATGAATTGAGGCCCTGGGGCACAAATCAAGAAGAAGACGATGTACATTAATTCTAAATCACTGGAATTTACCCCAACTTTCCCCTACTTAGGTATATTGTTTGACCAAACTGGCCTATGGAATACAACAATAAAGACACAGAGGTTGTTGTTTTGTAAATCCATAATGGCCCTTAAAAATGTTGGCAAACAAATGGGCAAAAAAACGATTGGGGAACTTTTAACTATATATAGAGCAACCTGTGTTGCAATTGCAACATTATGGCGCAGGCATATGGGGGTACGCAAATTGTTAAATCGTTACAAATAGCAGAAAATTGTTTCCTGAGACATCTTTTAACAGTTCCAGATAGCGTCTCAAGATACATTTGCCACATGGAGTTGGGCCAACCTTATATAGAGGACGTGATTAAAGTCCAACCGGTGTTACTGTGGCACAGGGTGTGGACTACAGAGGAGTGTGCATTTAATTAAAAGATACTGAGAGATGCCATGAATCTAGAAAACGCTAGAAAAATAAGATGGCTGGCATACGTAAAGATGTTTCTGACTGACTCATATAATCAGAAGAGAATAAAAACAGCTATGTATGGTATACTTGTAGGATAAAAGATCATGCTCTCAGATGAGGAAAAGTACAGTGGTTGCGCACCAACTTATAACGATTACTAGCGACACTCAGCCATATGTGAAACTGCAGATGAAAGATTTTTAAAAGTTTTTATTGATTCGTTTTAGACTAAACATTTTATTTAGATTTCTTAGTTTCACAAAAATGAAGGATTGGACAAAGGAGCTCAGTAAATGTCCTTGTGATGAACTGTCCAACCAATCGGATATGCACATTTTGCTATTTGGTAAGTTTTATGTCTTGCAGAGGAAAAGATGGATTGTGCCATTACTGAGAATAATGGGTCTTCTTAATCAGTGTTGCCCTGTCTTCCTAGCTATTCAGAAATTAGATGATATTTTAACTATTGCTTCTGTCTCTGCCTTTAAAAAAAAAGTTTTTAGACTACGAAAATTAATTCATGCTCCACAGTAATTATTCATGGATTTTTTATAATGTTAAACAGTAATGATGATTGTGTGTCCTTCTTATTTAATTTTGTCATTTATGTGGTCGTTTTTTAACAAATGTACTTTTATGGTTGGTACTCATGTTTAAACAACTGAATAAAGATACATTGATTGATTGATTGATTGATATATAGGGTTCGAGCAGGACAGCAGATTTAAAATCTGCAAATTCTGAACTTAGCCGCCCTTGTTTTAATTTAGTAGCTGCTGTCTGGGTGACTTAACCCGAATACAGCAATTTTATTTGGTGTTTACTGGGGAATGAGGCTGTATCCCTATTTACCTAATGGTCCTCTAGTCCAATATTGGCTAATAAAAGTTTATTGATCTTTAGCCACCCTAACCTTTTCTGCTCATCTAGGGAAATAACTTCTTCTGGGGCCTTAGCATAGGAGGTTAAATCTGTAGTGGACCAAATCCTCCACCAAAACAGCAATAAACGTTGCCTTATTGGCAATCTTTTTCTTACCCAAATCAAGCCTTAAGGGATGGAGAGGTGTATTCTGAGGAAGCTGAACTATACTCCTCTGAAATGCATTCCCAGCTCTGACGAGATCGTCCATCCTTTCGAAACTGCACAGCTCTGCACCATAAAGGGCCACACTCACCACTTTAGATTTGTATATCTGGAGAGGCCCTGTCATGGGTTTACTATAGAAAGATCCCTGCTCTTTACTCAGTGCTCCAGCTATTTGGGAAAGCTTCAAAGTAGATTTAGCTACTTGGGTCTTCCAGGACATACTATCAGCTACAGTAAATCACAGGTAATCAAAGGTGTTGACTCTCTCTTACAGGGTGCCACCCAGAGCCGGTCTACTCTTATTTGACTTGCAGGGATTAATCGTCAGAATTTTATTTTAGAGGTATTGAGCTCCAGGCTACGCATACTACAGAAAGCCTTAAATCGCATGAGCAATTTCTGTAGCCTCAAAGGGTTCTGACACCAGCAGGGTGCCATCCGCAAACAGGAGTAAATAATATCATAATCACTGACAAATGATAGCCAGTCAGGGTTTAAAATCTTAGAGCGAGCCCCAGCAATGTTCCAAGCGATAGGGGACAAGCCTTTGTTGAATGGAGGAACAGGTTGGGACAGAGAGACTTCCAATAAGGGGTTAACTGAACAAGAGATTTCCACAATATTATCAGTCCAGATGAATGAAGGATTGGTCAGAATTTGGCAAATCAAACAGTCAATTATTATTACTATTGAAACCATCCAGTGGCTCTAAACTATTGGCTCTGGTTACGTTAAAGCATTTTGCCTCCGATGAGGAAATGTATAACTGGTGAGATTAACCGGGGTTGGCTGATACAAATTCCCAGATGGATGGACATGAATCGCATTTGGATTTGTAGTCAAGGTGTTGTGTAGTTCCCAGGAATCCCTCAGGTGCTGCATGTTTTGGATGACCAAAACTGAGGGCTTGGGATCCCAACTGCTTCTGGACATCCCACAGGATATGTCAGCCGTTAGTTGAGCTAGCTCTACAGTGCCACTACCACCCCCCAGTATTCGACAGGGGTGTAGGTAGTCTCTGGCAACCACTGAACATGACAAACCTGATTCCTCAGGGATCGTGGAAAACAGTACAGTGCGTTTTGCTCGGACACTTGTGCTCGCTTACTCTCAGAAAACACGCAGGTTGGCGATTAGGACATTTTTTCATAAATATTTATTGGTCCGGCTACCAAAAAATAACAGGAATGGATCAAACCATAACAGGAATGTATCAAATCTATAACATGAATGCCTCAAACCAAGGTCAATGGAAGCAGACTCCCATTGACCTCAGTTTGATTCATTCCTGTCCCGTGCACCAGCCTGGAGTCCCATGGCTATAGACTTAGGTTTCCATGGGTGGGGGCTGACCATGACCCCAAATCCTGCAGCTACCTCTATTAATGATCTCTCCAACTAGCACTTCAGGGTCTTTTGCTTCAAGGTCTCTCGGCCTATTCACACAAGTGAAGTACCATTGGTATTGAAAGACTTGAGGGAATGCTTGTTGGTAGGAAATTTGTGGGTCCCCACAGATTCCAGTAGTTGTCTTCATAGACGTGAGAAAAATGTGAGTTTTAAGTCAAAGTTTGCAGTTTGTAGGTGAGGAAATGTGGATTCCATGTGAAGGACACCACTCTGAATTCCCATTGGTGTCTAGTGGAATGATATAAAGAGTTGACCACACTCTCCTAGCCGATATATAAAAACAACACCCAAAGAAGTCCAATGTCCTATTGTTGGCTGTTAGGATGGGATTTCCTAGTCTGCAGGAGAGCATAAAGACTGTTGAGGCTTTAGAGGTAAGTGTGGAGTTGATTTTAGGATGGGCCAGACACACCCCATTATTTAGAAAAAAATTATATATTCCTGCCATAGAGTGGGCTTTCTGGCCTCCAGGTGAAAACCTCCTGTCTTCCTCCTGTTTGCCCCGAGGGTGGGAAGACTGCTTTGTCCCTTTTTTGGAGGTAGAGGTGTGCAACACCAGCATCTGTTTCTTTTGTCATAGTGGCAAAATCCCTAGTGTCCGGTGAGCTTTCTACTCCACTGTATGCACATTTGTGGCAAACCTCCTACCTGCCCCCAGGACGGCAGAATTATGCTATTGGCCCTCTGGGGAGGGGGTATAGCTTGATGCTGAAAAAGGCTGCACTTTCCTTTTGTTTATTGTGGCTCCTTTTTGAAATACCTGCTGTTTATTGGACTTTCTGGCCACTGGGAGGCAGATTGGGGTGAATACCCATATCCATACTCAGGAGGGGGGGGCAGAACTTTTTTGGGGCCGCCGGGTGAGGAAGAGCATGGACCCAGGTCCAGGGGGGTCATTCCTCCCAAAAATACTGCTTTAATATAATCCCTGGTATCTAGGGCCCATTCTACCCCCAGGAAGCACACTGGGGTAATTGCCCCAATCCACCCCTGTGGGGGTGGGGTCAGAAAGACTGTTTTTGTCTTTCTTGTTGGGGTGGGTGCATGGTCACCACAATGGTGGGACGCTCCCACCCCTATATTTAAAAAAATCCCTGGTGTCTAGTGTATTTCTTCCCCCTCTCTGGGGGGGGGGAGGGTCAAAAAGAGTGTCAACACAGATTTCTGTTAGTTGGGGGCATGGCCATGCCCATAGTAGGCAGCCCTCACCCCTATTTGTATTTTAAAAGTAGATCCTGGTGTCTAATGGGCTATCTGTCCCCTGGGGAGCACATTGGGGGTAATTACCTCATCCGGCCCCAGGGAAGAAAGACTTTCGCTCTTCTTGTTGTGGTAGGGGCATGTGAACATGACAGTGAGAGTAGGGTCCAAGGGGGTGTTTAACAACCTTACACAGCTACAGCCCCCAGAAAGGACAGTATAAGCAAACAGAAAGTAACTGTGGGTCAAAAACATTCCCATAGCCGGCTAACCCATCCCTACATTTTATTAAGGAAATGCATTTTCTTGTGTCTAGTGGTCTTTCTGCCACCCGGGAAGCAAAGTGTGGGTAATCCCCTAGCTGCCCACCACGGGGAGAGAGGCAGGAATACTATACCCATATTTTTTGGGAAAGTGGGGGCATGGCCATGTTCATAATGGACAGTACACGGACTCCCATCTGTCCGTGGAGGGGCAGAAATATTGTACCAATAGTTTATTGGGGGTGGAACCATAGTGGGCAGTCTCTTCCACTATATATATTTTTTAAACATTCCCTGTTGTCTAGTGGGCTTTCTATCTTCCTTGGGGAAGATTGGGGGGGGGGCATTATTTTATCTATATATAAATGTCTATTTTTAAGTTGACATATACATGTTCAGAATACATAAAATTAACTTTAAAAATATAAAAAAACTAAAAAGATGTGTTACATCTTTATATTACAAAAGTATTTACAAATATATAACTAGCAATTCTTTATTATAATTCTAAACACCAGCACACACATATCACAAACTATTTCTACTACATACAAATACAAATTAAGCAAAGGATTTTACACTAAAAGTATAAAAGAAAAATCACACTGCAACATAAACCATTTTTAAGAAAACATTCGACACTAAAGGAATGCCATTTACTTTTCCTACTCCAATCTAAATCAATTTGGGGACGATGTTGGGCATTAAAGGGGTAACATTTATTTTTCCCATTTCAATCTATATACATTTTTGTAAGGTGTTGAACACTAAAAGGGTGACATTAACTGTTCCCACTCCTTTTTAAACCAATTTGGGGAAGGTGTTGGATACTAAAGGGGTGAATTTCACTATTTCCACTACAATCTAAAACATTGTATGTAAGGTACTACAGACTAAAAATTTTAAAACGCAATCATTACTCCAAACTCATACATAATTTTTGATCTATAAAATAAACTACATTTTGATTTTATTTTTTAATCTATGGTTCAAAGTTTTAAAAAATACATTAACTATTAATGGTGATAAAATATTCATTTATATTTTAATGTTAAAATGTGAATATATATATATGTTTGTAGTTTTAGTTTGTGTGCTTTTCTAGTTCTACCCTGAGCTATTGCCAGTGGTTAGACTTAGTGCAAGCAGCCTTCCATTACCTTTTGTGTGTTTCATGTACCACCCTAAATGGCATGGGTATGTGCAAATGTGGGTCCTGTGTGACTGGAACCAGCAGTACCCAGATGATGAGCCCATAACTAGGGCAAAACTGGTCCTGGGTTGCTTGTGTTTCAGTTCAGGGAAAACCTGGCTTGGTAGTTCGGGATGGACTGTTTTGATTGGAGCAGGGTCAAGACTAATTTACATATAGCTGGGTCCAAACTGAGGTGACATGGTGTGCAAAATAACGATGGATTGGGATGCGGCCCGAGTATTTAGCAGTGGCTGAGATTAATTCAAGCCTTCCACCCTTAACCTTTTTGTATACTTTAAAAAAACAAAAAGGTTATTTAGAGATAGTACTTATTACATTAATACTACATCCCACTCATCCACATGAATTGAAACGTCATTAAAACCATATACAGTAGAAATAAATGCTATTTATAAAGTGAAATATTTCGAAGCAGCAATCGTAAAGTCAGCTTCATAAACATTGATATTATATGAATAGATATAAATAGATAGATAAATAAATAAATAAATCTAATTCAGTAGCGTAGCAACCCATTACTACGAATCAACTCAAACCCTCCCATAAAATCTTTCTCCTTGATCTTATCTATTTTATTGAGTAGCTGTGAAAAAGTTGGAATATCCTGCAACTTACACCATTGAAGGATGAGTGACCGAGCTGCTAGGACCAATATGTATGTCTGCTTTTTTTTAAGGATGGTGCTGTTAAATCAAGGGAGTATCCTAAAACGATTGTCTGAGTATTCAACATCTCTGTACTTTCAATATATTGTGACAGTATCTATTATAATATCCCAAAACTTCATGCACCCGCAAATTATATGGGTCCAGTTCCCCCCTCCCTCCATGTTGCATCATAAACAGTTTGACAAGATTTGGGGTTTATGGTTATGCAGAAAGTCCGGTGTTTGATACAGCAGCCATTTAGAGTAGTATTGCATTTGTTTAAAGTTGACCGCTTTCAGCAAGGAGCTATTGAACTTATTTATCTGTCTCCAAGGTGAAGTAGATATTTGGAGCCCTTCCTGCTTTTCCCGTTTTCTCTGCACTTTCTGATATAATTTGCCTGCCCCTCGGGCTCGGAAAAAAGAGGCTCAGCTCTCTATTGAAGTACATTACAAAAGGTGTGCTACTAGCTCAATGGGGTCAGAGATATGTAAAGGGTTAGGCTCCAAAAGAAAGACTCTAACCCTGGCAAATGACCCTTGGAAAATTATATTGCTATGCGTAAAGCATGGTTGTACTTCGCACCAGGTTTTTCAATCTTCCAATAGAAACTCTCCTCTTTTGAAAAAGCCCTGACTTCTCCAGTTAGCTATAATCGCTGGGCCTAGTAATGGATCTTGACCTATGTATATGTCAGAGAGGAAAGTTTCTGAATTTATATTGGGAATCATATATTACTCAAAATGCAGTTTTTTTGCTTGATGTTCCATTGTAGGGTTTTGTATCTGACTTTATTAGGTGTTTTTATTAAACACATAAAGAATTGGATTAGATATGCTTTATAAATTAGATCTAAAAAAAATATTGTATCCGTTAACACGTTGCATGTGCACGTCGGCCAACAGCCGTCGCGAGCATTACCTCGGTAGTGCTGCGCACATCCGTTGGCCGACGCGGCCCCGCCCACTCAATAGAACTCCCGCACTGCGGTAGAATTTGCGCCGAGGTTAAGGAGTTAATATTTAAAACCTTTGTTGTCCTGTATATTGTGTGTGCAAAGTTAGCATAGTAGTATTCTTTTATGTCGGGGAGAGCTAGTCCCCCTTCGGACAGCGGTCTACAAAGTGCGTTTATTGAAAGTCTAGACACCTTATTGGCCGCTCTAAATGTAGAAAACAGACTTTGAACTTCCTTTTTGGACAGCATTTGGAATGGCTAAAAAAAGAAAGTTATATAGAGGTAAAATTATCATGCGTATTAGGGCCACTCAAATTGGTATTAATATTGGGAAATCTTTAATAATTTATCTTTTATTTTATTGTGAAGAGGAATATAATTTAAGGTTATATATCATTGATGTTTCAGTGACATACACACCTAAATTCCGCTTAGGCTGAATGTTAACCAGTGGGATCAGTTTTGCCAATAATGAATCTGATGTGCAATTGTAAAGCATAATCTCAGTCTTAGATGTATTAATTTTATAACCCCCAATAGATTGGAATTCCCGAAACAAATAACATTTTTTACTTTGCACTTCAATCTTTTGTTTTAAAAAGAGGGCAATATCGTCGGCATAACGTTTGATGTTGGTCATACCGGGCATTGGTGATGTTGAGCTAGTTTTAGAGCGCATAGCTATGGCAAGGGGCTCTATAAAACATGCAAAAAGCAGAAGAGAAAGGGAACAGCCCTGTCTTGTTCCTCTAACTACTTTACAGACACCCACCTTTTTAGTATTTCCAATTATTTGGGCCGTAGCTCCCTCATAGATTTAGAAATTACTATAATCAACTCTGGAGAAAACCAAATCTTGCAAGTGAATGATACAGGCTTTACCAACATATCAGGTCATAAGCCTTTTCGGTGTCAGAAAACATAATTTGAGTTGAGATTTAGTTTTGAGTAAAATAATTCAGGGCTTTGCCTAAAAAGGTGGTGTTGAAAGATGGTTATTGTCCTGCATCAAATCCACATTGATCTTCATGAATTATAGACCCTGTACAGTTGCTTATTCTATTTGCTAGTAGTTAGCTATGATTCTGTAGTCTGTGTTCAATAGATTAATGGGTCTATACGAATTTAGGTCCTCCTTATCTTCATTCTTTTTACACACACTGACTACCAGAGACGTTCGAAAAGAGGAAGGTATCCCCCCGTAGAATATGATTAGCTAGCAAAACTAGTTCACCTTTTAGGCTTGCACTAAATTAAAAAAAAAATTCTATCTGAACTCCATCTTCCTTGCATGCTTTACCATTAGTCATGGATTGAACAGCCCCTTCAATTTCTTGTATTGAAACATTAGCCATTAATTTTATGCATTGATTTGGGATTAGCATTGGAATTGCCAGTCCATTAAAAAATGAATCTAATTTTCGACTGTCCACCTCTTGCCTAACAGAATGGATAGATTTTATAATGTTTTTAGAATTCCCTTTGTATTTCATTTTCATTTGTAATGAAGATTTTGGAAACATTATTGGTCAGCGCATGTACTCTATTTTGGGCCTGTTTATTTTTTATTTGCTGAGCTAGAAATCTACCCGTAAACTCACTCTCTTCATACACTCTCTGAAGATAAGCGGAATTAGCTGTGTACACCCTGGTGTAATAGTAACCTTGCATCTTCTGGCGGGCTGACTCTAAAGCCGATTTATTCTTACTATTTTTGACCCTTAAGTAATGTTCATTCATATGCTTAACTTTAACTTCAAGTTGTTTTCTCTCTAAGGTTTGCGCACAAATGGTAGCAATCTGCTTCGATGATATCACTCTGCGAAATGTGGCTTTATAGGCCTCCCAGACACTCTCTACTGAGGCAGTGTCCATATTTATCAGGAAGAAACCCTCTATCTCCCTTTGAATTTCCTTACACCAATCTACATCCTCCAGCATAATTCTGTTAAATGTCCATTTTGGAGGGTTTTTATCTCCGTCAATTCGGAAAGCTCAAGTTTTAATAATGCACGGTCTGAGAAGCTATTTTGTTTGTAAGTACAATTTGCCAGGTTTAATACCCTGGGTTTACAAAATAGTCAAGTCTGGTGGCAGAGTTGTATTTAGCTGAATAGCATGAAAACTCTTTTTTATTTGGAAATCTGTACGCCAGCCGTCTATTAAGTCTAGTTTTACCATAAATTCATTTAGAGCTGCGCCTACCTGTGGTTTAATTTTGTTTTTGGACCTCTGAGGATGAATCTAAAGTTGGATTTTGTAAGAAATTAAAGTCCACACCTAAATGATCAATCTGGAAAGTAACAGCAATGCATGATACAAATCCAATAGGGGTGCAGGGTTGACCTCCAATGAGGCATATATCGTGGCTATAGTCAGCCTGGTATTATTCATTAAACCATTCACTAATCCTTATCTGCCCTCTTTGTCTATCTTGGAATATATTGTCTGGAAGGGTAAGAATTTATTTTAAAAGATTGCTCCCCTCTTTGAGCCATAGCTGCTGATTAAAGATGGCTACTGCCTGTCCACTGCAGCAACATGTTGAATGGAAGTTTCATCTTATCAACAAAAATAAGTTTCCTGTATTATTATAACATCTCGGGTGTTACCTTTCAACCATTCTTCCGCGGCCCATGACCTTATTTTGTTGTTCAAACCATTAGCATTAAAAGAGAGGATTCTAATAGATTTGTTAACTGCCTGTTGATTAAACGTCATAAATAATAAGAAAATGTACAGCCTAGCTTGCGTATGTATGTTCCTGACTCTTTAGTCAATTCACCCGAAATAATACAAGGCTGAACTAAAGGCATAATTTGTAAACAGTAAATATATTAAGTGACAGTGTGAATAAAGTGCATAGTTAAATAAACAATATTATATTTTCCTGAAGAAATACAAATCATTTGTCCTACTAAACTTGTTGGGAACCTAAAGTCCCTAAAAAATGAGTCTTTATAGTTAGGGTCAGTGAACAAATGACTAGGATACATAACAGTACCAGGTGGTTTTAGCTATCCTTATCCATATTAAAGTGTCTGTGTGAATAGTTCAAGAAAGTGACCATGCAGTGAAAATAGCAACTAAAGTTCATAGTGAAATTACAGTACTATATGAGGCTCTAGCTTGATTATTATACGTTTTTTCCCCTAATGTCATGTGGATAGTTCGAGGTTTAGAAGAACTATCTCCTTTTTCCCCCATGCTTCCCATTCTCACCCTGTGATCCCCCACCCTTAAAGAACTCCCCACCAAGTGTGTGTGGAAGAGTGGTCCACATCTCCTCCAAACCCCCCTGCAGAGATCTGGGTGCCATGTATTTGCACCACCCCCTTTTGCGTTTCTGGTACCGGAGGCTGAACTTCCTCTGAGTAGCCCCAGCTTACCCCGTCCAATTTACTTAAATGCTTTTTGCATAAGATCATCGATATCAGAGACTTAACAATTCCTTAACAATTCCTTCTACCATAATTCTGCCAGTCGGAATACATTCTATTGCGTTCTAATAGGTCTAGGCGAGGTTTGAGATCTGCTGTAATAGTTCTTGCGCTTTTACCCCATTGTCCAGCAAACACAATTTCCCCTTTATCAAGATTTCAAGTTTTGATTGTTGAACAATATTAGCCTGTGCTCCTTTCGATTTAAATGAATCCATCATTCTTACAAATTCTGGGCGCCTCTTTGCTGCCACAGCTGACATGTCTGAGAATTTTTTTTAATGTGGCACATCTTGTGTGGACAGTGTTTTTTTCTTGATGGCCTTTGAGAGAATTTTCTCCTTTATTCTGAAGTTGGCAAAGTTTAACAAGGTGGTACGAGGGAATTTTGCATTTGCTGTGTTGCTGAAACAGGACTCTATGGGCTCTAGTGATGGTTAGGTCCCATTCTAGTTCAGGAATTGCTTTCTTCAGTAAAGAGTTGACCCATTCTCACACATGATTCCCTTCATTTGCCTTAGGAATGCCTACCAGTTGTAGATTAGATCTTCTGTAATTGTAATTTTCCATGTCCTGTAATTTAGATTCAAGAACCTCTGTATTTTGTTTAATTTGAAAAAAAAATCATGATCAAAAGTCATTGTTTTAACTTCAAGATTGGATACACGTTCCTCGACTTCAATTAGCCGTTCAGGAATTTTTCCCATGGAGTCTTTAATTTGGGAGAGCCTAGCGTGCAATGGAGCAATTTCCAGTGCTTATGATGCCCAAAGCTCTTTGATTTCTGAGAGGATTAGTTCAAACATACTCTGGACTGTGTGGTCAGATTCCTTTCCATTCTAATGACTTTGAAGACTTTGAAGAGCTGCGCCTTTACTGTTTGAGGCCACACTTGCCGGTGGAGGGTGAGTTATGAGCTCTTCACTGTCTACTATTTGCTTCGTAAGGGGGAGTAAAGATACAGATGCAGGGGGTGCAGGACGTAGCATAGCCTGGGCTGATTAGAAGAGTCTGTAGCTGTTGTTGCACAGTGAGACTTAGGAAACAACGGGAACTGCTTGCAACAAAGGGGGGTGGAGAAAGACTCTACCACAGACTTTTTCTGAAGGGGTACCTCCCTCTCCATACTGATATTCACATATTCTTCAGATTTTGTCTTTGAGGGATCCCCTCTCAGCATTTGCATGAGCTCTGACATCATCTGTTGATTACCAGTTTGTTTATTTTCAGGCAGTGTAGCCTGTGTCTCCAAAATCTGTGTTTTTTTTGCAGCTAGCAAGTGCTGTACCTTCAAGTCCATTCTTTGTTGTGCGTTCCGCAGCACACGTGAGCTACCCGATATTTTCTCGGCACCTAATTTATGACATTTTTTTGGTGTAAAAATCGGCTGACAACCAGCCTGACTGCCTGGTAGAGGACTTGTGCTTAGATCCTTGTGCTTATTTGTGTGCACACTTCTGAGCTCCCCATTATTCCTTATTTCTTTTGATCGTCCTCTCATCTGCCTTCCACTTTAGGCTTTTATTCCACTTTTTTACACAGAGAGCAATTAACTGCGTGATGTCTTCTATTAAGTCTCACTTTCAATTTTTGTTCTGTTTCTTATTCCCCTCTCGTTGTCTCCTTTTCTCCCTCTCCGCCTCCTGCACCTACCTAAATTTAATTGTAGCCTCCCTTAATTAGGCAACTGTCGCTACTCGATGTATGTTAGAAACAAAGTTTAACTCTGCGCAGAAGAGCAGGCTTACTGAGTGAAGGGAATAAGGAATTTGCACAGCCACTGCTCCCCGTAGCTGTCCGTCCTTACCTCCACCTGGGGAGTCGTATACCGAGCCACTTACTTCACTGAGTGGCCTTTTTCCAGTGTTCGTACTGCTCCTAAAAGTGGGCGCTTCCACTCCTCTGCCGCTTCAGACTGTCCTGATTGACTCCAGATGGCGCCGCAGATTTTTCCCCCCTGAGGGCCGATTTACGGAGCAATGCGAAAACCGCGACTCCAGCCAGCATCAGGCAATAAGCACGTCCAAAACCAGGATGGGGTAAAAGCCGCGTTATTGTACAGCCAGGCAATACACAACATATTTGCATACAGATCATAATATAAACATTTTCCCAAACTAACTCCCCCGCCCCTAAGCAATATTCCCATAGCAACTATTTCCCCACCTTGTTCGGCCTAAACCTCCTCCCCAAACTCCTATCTTCATCTCCTACCTACCTCTTGCCTCTAACTTCTCCCCCTTGCTTCCCTCCGTCCAAACCTATTCCTAATGCCCCCAACCCTTCCTGCCTGTCTTGATCTCCTCCAACTCTACCTCCAGAAAAAACCGTAACTCAGGTGTTTTTCCTGTCCCCCCCTTTTTCCCGCTCTTAAAATAGAAAAAAATGTTTAGACCACTGTCACCAAACAGGTTACAACGCTTTATTCAAATATAAACCATGTTCTTCGAAAGCACAACATAGTATACTGTTGCCAAAAGGTAAACAACATAAACACTATAAATCGATGTCCAGAGAAACTACCACCCCAAGGAACTAGCAAAGAGTGCGAGGAGTAGAGGATGGAAAATAGGGTGGTGGGAGGGGGGAAAGGAGGGTGGGCGGAGGAAGGTAGGAAATAATGTAAGAAAAGGGGGAGGGGCGCAGAGAGAATGGGATCAAAGGTGTTCCTTACTAAAATTTGATAAAAACAGACTAGTTTCTGAATAAACATCCATAGTAATGCTGTCCTATAAACAGCATAGCTTCAACACCAAGTATGTAAATTAAAAATGTTAGGAATCATTTCTCTAATATTCAAAATATAAATTTCATTTCCTATAAAAGATAAGTGGACTTCATTGTGCCTAAAAAATTGACAAACTTCCTTAGTAATTTCAGCATGAACCAACCAATGTATACCATTGTTAAAACAAAAATGTTGCAAATCTATGTTCGCTTTTCTTCTTACTCATTCAACGGCAGTGAAACTATCCGTCTCTCTCCAGATTCTGCGAGGCATGAGAGTGGTCAGGATGAGCTGAGTGTTGGGCCAGGTTTTTGAAAAAAGTTCCAAATCAGTTTTCATTTCTATCAAAAGCCCCAAACCAGATAATTATACCAGATCATTTTCCCCAAGATGTAACAAAACCACTTCCGGTTTTACCTTAGCGGATAACTCACTTACTAGTGGCAAGAACTGACCCTATTTCATACTGCTTTCCCCCCACCAAGATAACACAACTTCTTCAGAAGAGAAACCTAAATTCTTTCCAAATTGCTGTTTTTCTGCTTGGGTAGCTGCCCATTTGATGAATGAATAACCAATGCTCTATACTTGATGGTGGGACCGATCCAAACCTAAAAAGAGAAGACAATTAATATCCCTATCCTCAACTGTCATGCTCCAGCTTTCTGATGTAACATAAAAAACAATCTGAAAACCATCACCCTAACTTTTTAACATCACTAACAGAAAACCCCCATGTGGCCGTTTCTGAGGCTGTCCCAATGCGAAAAGACTGTGTACTGAAATTAGTTGGCTCCTCACCAATTCTTATCAATGTATTTCTTAATACAGCTAACAATTGTGATGCTTTTAGTTGGGATCCGTCTTAATGGCAAAAAATAAATATTGAACTTGCAGCCCCTATTGATAGAAAATCAAATCATGCTTGTATGGGACATAAAAAAACTCCTATAGCCTGTAAAATTACTGTTGAACCTTTTCCTGTCTGGTCAGTTTTCGAGTGTTCCAGAAAAATTTCAATATTTGAATGAATCAGGGATACATTTTTAGTTTTCATGTCATCGTTAATGGCAGTTCCCAACAATTCTGATACCATGAAAGCACCAAAAAAGAGCCAAACCATGCACAATTTGTGCAATTGGAACTCGAATTCAGAGAAACAGATCTCATGCAGCATTGCAATTATCTTGTATAATAGCTTTATGGATATTGGCTCTCTCCTGTACAGCCCTCTCCTCTTAGTCTTGGCCCATCCTTGCAGCATTCTCCTACCCATTTTACCTGCTGATGGCTCATATCCTCAAAAGAATTTCCCGTAAAATGAGATACCTGCTAGCTTACCGGCTATTGTGGTGGAAAAAATGCTCTTGTTGATATTAAGCATGATAAACTTAACTACATCTTCCCTGCGCTGTTGAAAACCCCTTCTACTGTAAAATCTATACGTTGCGCCTGAATCTAAAAACTCCAGCCAAGCTCTTCTGTAAGCCAACTTGGTGCTTTTTGCTAAGGAATCCTCGACGAGTTGGTATGCATTTATATCACCAAATTCCATATCTCGCTGGGTATCTGAGTCTTCCATTCATCTGCTTCGGGGGCCAAACCACGGAATCTCTCCCACTGAAAATGAGATAGGGCATCCGCGATATTATTTGCTATTCCTGCAAAATGTTAACATTGAATACGATGTTAAACTTTAAGCATCCTAACATAAACGTTTGCAGCAACTGTCGCATCTGTTTGTCTTTTGCCCTCTGACCGTTGATCAGGTCAACCACTGTCTTGTTATCAACATTGAATAACACTGTTCTGTTAGCCCGTCTAGGACCCCAGACAGCCTCTATCAGTAAAATTCCAAAAACCCTATACTCTTCTTTTCCGCAACTCATTTGTCGGGCCACTTCTCTGCACACCACTTTCCCTCCCAAAAAAAGGCCAAAACCGTGGGCACCAAAGTGTTATACCATTAAAATCTGATAAAAAAGTAGACCATACTTCAAAATCTGCTTGCATGTGTGCTGTTACCCTGATTCTGTGGTGCCGAAGCTTCAACCCCTGACATAGAAAAGCCCAAATGCCTGCAAAAAGACCGGACTGCTCGTATGACTTTACAGGCAAAATTCAGACGACCTAGCAAACATTGTGCTTCCAATAAAGTTAATTTCTCGACGGTACATGCGTGTTCCAATAGCCTGGTTATTTCTGCTATCTTCTTCTGAGGGGGGGGGGGGCTAGCCTGCATCCTAATAATATCTATCTCAATCCCAAGATATGTGAGACAACAATTGGGGCCTTTTGTTTTATCCTTTTATCCTCTGCTAATGGTACTCCCATATCCTGCGCAAAACTTTTGAACTCTTGGAGAGCCACTTTGCGTTGTTGGGAACTGGCTTTGCCCATGAAGGGAAAACCCTCAAGGTAGTGTGTAATTCCCATAGGCCCTGCCTGGAAAGAAAAACACCACTGAAGAAAGGAGCTGAATGCTTCAAATAATCTGCATGAAATAGCACAGCCCATAGGATGGGTCTTGTCCACAAAATATTGTCCCTCAAAAAAGATTCCCAACAGGGAAAAATCAGAGGGGTGAACTGGCAATAGCCTGAAAGCAGACTTAAAATCGCATTTGGCTAACTCCGATTTCTCCCCAGTGTTTCTAATCATAGCCAAAGCCGGATCCACTGATGCAAATTGTACCATGGAGTCCTCTTTAGCAATGAAATAATTGACAGAATAACCTTGAGTCCATGATAGATGTTGAATCATCCCGAATTCCCCTTCAGCTTTCTTCGGGACTACGCCCAACGGTGACACAATTAGATTTTCTAGAGGACAAAAATTGAAAGGACCTGCCATCCTTCCTTCATGTACTTCCGTCATCAGTTTTTTCCTGACTATGTGTGGAAATGCATTTGCGGATTTTTAATTTTGCGCAAATCTGGAACATTGGGGTCCTTGGTAGCCTAATTTAAAACCTTCCTTGAAACCCCATTCTAACAAAGCAGCTTCTTGTGCATCCGGATAGAACTGTAACCAGTTACATAAAGTGTCCACCCTGATTGGAGTAGAAGCCCTTGTTACCAGACTGCGGCAAAAAACCTCTTCCTCTACCTGGAAACCCACTTCCCCAATTAGCCTGTTCCCCGAAACATTGTGTGATTGCAGGCTTACCCCCCCACCGTGAGCATTGATGTTTGTATGTGCATTGGTTTTTAATACAATACCCTTAGTTGAAATTCCAGCATGCACCAGAGACAATTGTTTGGGGTCTGTTCCATGTACCCCCCTGCCCAGGGTGGGTCTACTCTGAAAGGGCCGGTAAGGAACCGCTAAACCACTGGCCGTGTGCATGGATGGGGGGGCCTTTGGGGGTACATCCATTGTATTCAAAGCTCGTTATCGACCTCCCCCATGGTTTTTCAGGCATCAATACTAATCTGGCCCAAAACTCCTCATCATTGTGCAGCCAGGCATAGCCCCCAAATTCTGTTGCTGCCTTCCCCATTGTATCTAAATACTTAAAAAGTGATACTTTTCTGTCTGGGAACTTTTCGCAGTATACACTAGCGAAAATGAGAAAAGCAGAAGTCCACGAGTCTATATTAGTTGGTACCCTTGGCCTCTTTGATAGTTTCCAAGCCTCCTCTTTTGATCCTTCTTTCTCTTGTATCTCCCTGTGAAGGAGCTTGAAAACATCAATGAACTCCCCTTTCCATATCCTGTCCTTTGTGGCCTTGCTTAAGCGTGCCCCCAAAGGCATAGAAAAACCCATATAAGGTAAGCGTTTAAACACCCCAGGCAATTTTCTCTCAGTCTCTGCTTTTTGTATGGTATCAGAGCTTACCGGTCCATTAACCTTCTCAGTCAATGTACCCCCCTCTTTACTTTCGTGATCTTGCATATTTAGTAATACCAACTCATTCTGCTCCCCGTCAGTACCCACACCTTTATCGACTTTTAAACGTTTCCGAATCTGCGTTTGAGCCTCATCTGGCTTAATATGTGCTTGTTCTTTGGCCAACAATCTGTTCTTCGTCCCTTTGTTCTGCTGCCTCGCACTGACTCCGTGCCGAGCACCCTCAAGTTCTTTGGTCCGTGAAAAATACAATCTGGAGATGTCTTTAGTACAACCCCCCCTATTTCCCATAAACTTGTGAAAACCTCCTGATATGTCTTCATAATCCGATATTTCCCCCTCTTCCAATGACTCATTATCATCCACTGGTTGTCGACTGCGTACCACCCCTTTTTTACCTGCACTACCACCCCTGCCTCTACCACTTGGCTGTTCTCCGTCCCCGATACCCCGTCAAACTCCCTTCAATTGATGGCTTTTTTGAAATATGCAGCTCCTATTTCGTCCAACGGTGTGGGAAATTTCGCTGAAAAATCCCCCTCCTCGTCATTTCTAATGCTGCAGGACGCTAGAAACCTGACTGGAACGCCTTTACTGCACCTTCTTGTGCCAGGCAGTATCTTGCCCTCGTTGGGCTGCAAAATGCCTGAATTTGCAGCTGGAATAGTACTCTTCTCTTTTAACATTATTAATCTGTGTTCCTCAGTAATTTCCCTCCGTATCCACAACCATTGTCCGTGGTCAACAGGCCCAGAGGAATTGAGAACCTGAGCAACATCGTTCTTGTTATGAATGTCTGATATAGAAGAAACACTATTTGACACACCTGTATTTATATTGACATTACCACATACATAACCAGCTGTCATAGGTAAAGAATGTACAACATCACTTTTTTGGTGAAGAACTATTCGTTAAAAGCATGGTATCTCCGCTTTCATTAGCTACCATAGGAGATAAACCCCTGTCATGCACCAATTCCTCTGAAATTTTAACATTGTCAAACCTACTTTTTCCAAAAATACAAATGTCCTTGCTTTTTTCAATGAGTTTGGAAGAAAAACTGGGCCTATGCATTGTTTGGCCACTAGGTGGTGTATGTGTAACAAGAGAGACTTTCCCAGAGTCAGCATTCCTTTTCTCCACTCGTCTTTTAAGGTTAATCTTTCTGTTTACAGAAAAGGAGGGCACTGCGCGTGTGCGCGTCTTGCCCCTCCTATTTTTTCCCCAAACTTGTGGAGCCAGGAGCAGGCGGGGACCCCTGGAGCTGCACAGTCATAGAAAGCGAGGTATTTTGCAGAAAGGTGTTTATCTGCGAGGGGAAGCCTCTTGTGGACATTGCTGGCGAGCCCTCGCTAGACAAACAAGCGACAACAGCCGCCGAAACACCCCCTGCTGCCGGGCGCCTCTTCAGCTCCATGCCGACCCACCCTTCTGAGAGGGTCCCCGGGACAATTAAATCCTCCCACCCTGCCTTCACCTGTATCCGCAGCGCTTCCCTGACAGAAGAGGCGGATTGCATTTCCATGAACAAAGCGCAATGAATGTTTTTTCCCAAAACTACACAGAGCGCCAAAATTCGCAGCCCTACCTCCTTGTGGCCAGACAAAGTGCGCCACACCAAACGTTCTTACTCTGAGGCTCGTGCACCTAACGGGCCAGCCAATCAGCATACCTTCCTATCCAACAAAGCGGGGGGCGTACCATTGCCCAAAAATGCCCGGGGGCACACACTCTGTGAGTGTCACCCCCAGGAGCCCCCACTCTCCTCTGTCTTCATCTTCCAGCCTTCACTTTCGGGGGGGGGGGGAGGGCATAGCAGGGGAGAACGCACTAGCCTTGACGCATGTGGGAAGAGTCCACAACCCTTGTTCCCCTGTTTTTGAAGAGATTACATATGACACACAACACACCATCCCACCTTTTTGTAAACTTGAGTGCATTATAATTTCACGTTCAACTTTCTAACCTATTGCCCCCAATAGTCAAAAAGAACTCAATATTGTTTTTATTACCTGAACACTTACACAAAACCTTCTGAAGGAATCATCAGTTCATTTAATATTTGTGTATTCCCTATTAAAGCCGGAAGGCTCCATTATTCTCTTAGGGCTTGATAATGAGAGGCTTATAAAAGAGTAGTTATTTGCCTACTTTGAATTTACAGTTATGGGTACTTTCAGAGAGGGGAAATAACAGTGATTAAGAGGCATATTTACTAATGTTTCACACAATGCATGAAACGGTGAGAAGAGAAATGCTCCATACTCACAACAATATAGAACATTTCTGCTCTCTCCTTGCTCTAGTGCACTGTGAGCTGCTTAGCCCCAATGCAGACATTCTTGCATTGTAGTGTAATGGTGCCTACGTTATGGGCAGAATTGTTTTTGTGCAGGAATACTTCCCTTCACAAAAGCAATCCTTAGATGCATTTTTCTCTTTCTACATCATGATGCAGAATGCATCACACATAGAAAGAGAAAATAAAGAGGAGGAAAAAATATTTGTATTCCTCACTGGGCCATCCTCTGCGTTGTACACCAATTTGACCCAATCCCCGGTTTACAAACTTTGTAAATCTGGAATTGCTGTAAATCCATGGGTGGATGCACGGGAATGCTCATGCTTGAACCATGGAATGCATGCCAGCTCCAAATGTAACATAATGCAGCACAAGCACTGTGTTGCTTTACATTTCTGAACAGAGTCACATATGGTGGCGCACATCACCCTTCTGTGCTTTGTGCATTTCACTGAAGCAGTTGTGTTGTCCTTTCATCACATTGTGTGACCAAGTGCAGTACAAGGATTTGTAAATCTGTGTCTAACCACTTAAGGAGAAAAATATGCATAAATGAGACTTACTATGCCATCTTCTGCACAACTTTTTCGGCTATTCCTACTTGGTGCAAGTGAAATATCTATGAATAATGCTTCTGAGCTACAGTATTCCTGCTAAATTCATAATTCTGATAGGCTAAGTTCTTCCTGTTTTACCCAACCAACAGGAATAAAAGGCCAAAGTAGATTTCTGTCGTAGTTATCAAGTTGATAGTTATCAACCAGTGTTCCAATCAAATGACAGTGAGCCATTTTTTTAGCTGTTTTATGACTGGTCAGTTTCATCCTTATACCTTACAGTCTTGACACGCAGTACTTGTCTGTGATACTTCATTTGGTGTCTTTACAAGTAAGGACCTCCTTTAGACTCCAGCAGATGGTCCCCATGTACACCACGCAGTTGATGGTCATGACCTCCATAACTCTGACAGAGGGCCATCTGACATAGTTAGAGAAACTATTTGGGGGAGATCTCTGTGCTTTAAAAGGGATACACCACCAAGTCATCTATCTTTAAAGTAATACATGTTTGCTGAGTAAGTACTATGTTTAACTTGCCGAATTGAAAAACTTTTTTTTTCCATAGAACACAAACTACCAAAATGGGAGTTGGGAGTTTCTTTTCTTTGAATCAAAAAATATATGTCCTAATGCACAAGGAGGTTTCTCCCTGTGATTTTGGGCCATTTTGCAATTTTTCTGCCCAAGTGTTGGCAGACAAAGGCAGGTGTAGTGACCTGACCTTAGGGCGAAGACTGCGACGACTGACCGTAGGGCACTAGGACCCTGTGGGTCACAGGGGCAGTGACCAGGTCACTGGACACCACATCCTGTTAGGGACAGGAAGTGGGGAGAGAAGCCAGGACTGACCAAGAGGACGGACGTGCTGATAAGTGCTCCTGTGCACCGAATAAAGAATCGTTCACACAGTAACCTGTTGTCCTGTGTTTGATGTGCAGCCTGCCCCACCAGCAGGATACGACAACTGGCGACGAAGGAGGCGGACGAACGCGTGGAACATCGCGTAGCGTGTCCGGGAGGAGCATCGGAGCATCATCGAAGAAAACCATGTGCCCACCCTGGATGCGCAGCGGCAGCGAGGAAAAGATGCTAGGAGCAACACGGGAGCCCACCCCGACAGCGTCCAACAAAAGCACAGCCGAACGCGGTAAGGAGAGCAACAGCGCGAGGTCTCCGCGCTTGAAAATCAAAGCGCGAGGTCTCGCGGGATAGCAAATCTCGGCGGCCATTGAGAAACCAGGCAGCTTGGGCCAATAGCAGCACGTAAACACCAAGGCGGCCATCTTAAGGACAGGAAACGCGAGATTTCGATCGCGAAATCTCGCGTGATCAACGGCGGCCATTTTTTGTGGGACATAAAGGAAGAAATACATTGAGAATAGCAGGGCAGCCATTTTAAGGCCAGGCAAAAATGAAAAAGAAGTGGAAAACATCAGCAAGAAAAGAATAGGAAGAATAAAGCAGATAGAAATAAAAGGAAACTGGTGGGAAAAGAGGAAAGGGACAAAAAGATCCCCACAACATTACAGCAACCAGTGAAAATAAAGGAATGAGAAGTGGAAAGTGACAAGATCACTACAACACACTAGCAAACAGAGGAAATAAAGGTGCAATAAGACAAAGAGACAAAGAGAGCACAAAAGACGACAAAAGATGCCTGAGACAAAACAAAGCGCACAGTATCGCAGACCACTGCCATTCAGCGTATCAGAGCCACAGGTGGGAATAAGATGGGAGACGTGGATCTTGAAATTTGAAAGATACATGGAAGCCACAGATGTAGTAGAAGCCAAACAGCCACGGTTGTTCCTAAATCTCGTGGGGGATGAAGTGGACGACCTTCTAATAACGCTCCCAAAAAGCGAAACGAGCACATACAAAGGGCTAATAAAATGTCTGACAAATAAATTCGATCCTCAAAGAAATATTGACTTTGAAAGATACAGCTTCAACATAGCGTTTCAACAACCTGACGAGTCACTAGATGACTTTGCAACGAGGTTACGGAAACTAGTGGCCCATGGTGAGTTTGAAAAATATGACAATGAGCAGGCCATCTGCCTAAGACTGATAGAAGGATGTCGTGTCACAGATTTCCGTACGAGAATATTAAAGGAACCGACCACGCTAGAATTTTTTTTTAGAACTGGCTAGAGCAGAGGCAAGGGCGATGGTGCATGCAAGACAAATGGACCGACGAGGCGAGCAAGTTCACAGAATAACGGACACGGGTCGAACTGGACACTGGAAGAAGGGGTCAAATGACCAGATGACAAAGAAACAACAAGGGTCACAGTGTTACAGACGAACCCACCCATAAAGCAGGTCACATACTGGACCTCATTTTCTCTACCCCCCTATTAGTACATATGAACGAAATCCTGCCCATGACCTGGACAGACCACGCCCTCCTTAAATTCTTTATTACCACTAAAGGGTCTGATGTACCGGCACATAGCACCCTCTCTGATTTTTTGTACAAAGACTGGAAGGCTCTGGAACGGCTGAGTACCACCGATGCAATGTTCCAAGTACAAGACAGCTTCTCTTCTGCCAACCCAGTAGAGGGCAATTATGAGACCTTCTGTGGTAAAATCTCCTCTATAACGGACTCCTATGTTCCCTTAAAAAAATGCAAACCTAAGGGCAGACCATCTGCCCCTTGGTTTGACGATTCCTTGAAAACTCTCAAAGCCGCCTGTAAAAAGGCTGAGAGGAAATGGAGGCATGGCTACTCTGACGTAAATAAAGCACTTTGGAAAACGAAACTTCAGGAATACAAATCCCAAATAGTCAAAAGTAAATCTATTTATTTCTGCTCTACTATAACCAATGCTACTAATAGCTCCAAGAGTATCTTTCAGATCCTGAATAATCTCCTCCACCCTGACTGCGTCAAAAAAACTACTCCCCCGACACAAGCACTCTGTAATGATCTTGCACAGTTCTTTCAGGAGAAAATTCAGACCATCATCCATAACCTCTATACCTGCCCCTCAATGGACAGTCTCAATGCCCCTGGGACTCCCCTCCCTGACTCCGAGTCAACAAACCTAGAAAACTTGGTTCATTTGCAGGATTTCCCCTCTATCCCAGAACTGGATTTTGTGAGACTGGCGTATGGGATCACCTCAGGCTCCCCTCTCGACCCTTTGCCCCCCAAAATATGGAAAATGTTTGGATCAGAACTCTTTGGTATTCTTCGGAAGATCTGCAATCAATCCTTGCGCTGTGGATTTGTTCCAACACCTTGGAAGCAGGCTCTCATCACTCCGCTGCTGAAGAAACCCTCCTTGAACCCCGAATGCCTACCCAACTACCGGCCTATCTCCCTCCTGCCATTCCCGGCAAAGATTGTCGAACGCTGGGTAAGCTCTTGTCTCTCCACATATCTGGAGCAGAATCACATGCTGGACGATATTCAATTCGGGTTTCGCCCAGCGCATGGGACTGAAACAGCTGTCCTTATGGCCATGGAAGATCTCCCTATGCGTGCAGACAGGGGCCAGGCAGCAGCTCTGATCTTGCTGGACCTGTCTGCCGCATTCGATACGGTCAACCATGCGATTCTGTTAAATAGACTAAGGGAATCCGGGGTGGATGGAACGGCCCTGCTTTGGTTCCAGTCCTATCTTAGAAACAGGAAGCAGGCTGTGTCCCTTCCCCCTTTTCAATCTGCCTTTTCATCTGTGCCCCATGGGGTGCCCCAAGGCTCGTCCATCAGCCCCATTCTTTTTAATGTTTACCTAAAACCTCTGGTCACATTAATAAAAACCCATGGGCTGCAAACCATAAACTACGCAGATGATACACAGCTCATCCTATTCCTATCCTGGGATGGGGCAGAATCAATTCCCCTAGAATCTTTTCATGATTGTCTGAGAGCTACTGCTAGGTGGTTACAGAACAACTCCCTGCAGTTTAATTCCGCCAAAACCGAGGTGTTGTTTTGTGCAGGTAGTAAGATTCCCCGTTCGCTTCCAACTGATTTCTGGCCCCCAGAGGCTTCAGAAAAACCACAGCCAGTGACTACTGTCCGCAACCTGGGGGTTATGATTAACAGCAAGCTCAGTATGGAGACTCAGGTTTAAGCATGGGCGAATTTTGCGAATCTCGCGTTCGCGAATTTTGCGGATTTGCGAACTCGCAATCCGCAAAATCCGCGAATTCTCGCGAATTTGCGGATTTTCTTTTTTTTTGTGTTTGCGCGGGTTTCTGCCAGTTCGCGAGGGTTTTGTACAATTTCGCAAATTGCGAACTTACCTGTCGGGTCGCAAGTTTCGCAAACTTGTTGTTTCTACGTGTCCAGCCTGTTTGGGACACTCTTCTTCATCACTGCCACTCTCTGTCACCACTGCCACTCTCTGACTACTCATGCCACCCTCTGGCCCACCCATGCCACCCTCTGTTTCATCACAGCACCCTCTGGTTGTCCAGGCAGTGTACATTATTGTGGCAACGCAAGCACACCTTCCCTGCCTCAAGTGACCTGAATTAATTTGGGGCTGATTAATGTGTCACAGAATATTTTTTTAGCTGGCACCTGCTTCCTTAGTGCTTCCTGATTAGTGATCTTTTGCACTTGCTAAGTGCTTTCATTGTTGCAAAATTAGTTACAACACCTGCCCTGCCCCAACTGACAATAATGAATTAGGGGCTGATTAATGGATTTGAACTTCCAGCCTGGCTCCTGCTTGTCTCCCTTAGCTGTAATTCAGGACCTTTGTGGCATATGTGTAACTATTCTGAGGTTCAGAGCAGGGTCACATAATAGTTGCAACTGGCAACTGAACTCTGGAGGGGCCCCTCAGGAAGCACTACAGGAAATGGCTACTAATGATGAGCCTGAACTTTTGAACCTGGTAAGTAGTTTCAGTTTTGCTAAGATCGTATTTCTGCAATTTTGCACTTATTCGCAGGGCGCGAAGTTGTACTGGGAAGCCGCGAACTCACGCGAACAGTGCGAGCAGTGCGAGCAAAATCCGCTGCTCGCGGATTTGCGGATTTTGCGGGAGATTCGCGAATCTCGCGGATTGCGAATTTACCGAAAATCCGCAAAATCCGCGAGCGAAACGGATTTTCCGCCCAAGCCTACTCAGGTTGCGAGAACAGTGTCTACCTGCTCGGGCCTATTACGCTCACTTCGCAAGATTATGCCACTCCTCCCGGCACAAGCCCGAGCGCTGGTAGTCAGGTGCACTATTCTCAGTCGCCTGGACTACTGTAACGCTTTGCTACATGAATCTCCATCAGTTCTGCTAGACCGACTGCAGAGGGTTCAGACCGCCGCCGCAAAACTAGCTCTTGGCTGGACAAGGAGATCTTCGGCCTCTGCGGCCCTAGCAGAACTGCACTGGCTCCCCCTGAAGCAACGAGTGGCTTTTAAGGCGCTTTGTCTTGTGTTCAAGGCTTTGCACGGAGTCGGACCCATACCCTTGCAAGCCATGTTCACCTGGTACACTCCCACTAGAGCCCTCCATTCAGCCACAGCCTACCTTGTATCAGTCCCTAAATTTAACAAGGTTAGGACTGGAGGAAGATCCTTCAGAGTTGCAGCAGCAAAACTATGGAATAGTCTGCCCCTGGATATCCGCCAAACACCGCAACTCCTTCCTTTCAGAAAACGCATCAAGACCTGGCTGTTCCCCAAAACTCGATCACTTGACTTCCCTCCCCAACTTCGCTTAAACCACTGTTTCCATCCCACTCATTCTTTTCTTTCCCCCTGTGGAGCTACTCTCTGTTTCAGCGCCAGGATGCCTGCAAGGCGACAGCCGCGCTCTACAAATGTTTTAAATAAATAAATAAATAAATAAACAGATGCGGGCTGGAATTTCCACATCAAGGAGCGTGCCCAGCGTTTGGTCAGACATGTCGAAAATGCAACAGAAGCAACCATTTTGCCACTATGTGCCAAGGCATGCACTTCAAGAATGAAAGAGGAAGGCCAGGGAGACCTAGAACAACAACAAACCGACATGCGCAACACATGGAAGCAACAACAAGGACCTCTTAGTTGGAGTCAGGAGAAGAAGAAGAAGCAGAGGAGAAAGTGGAACGCCTATATCTCATGTCCACAGACGAGGGACACGAGGAAGAAAACATCAGGCTGGTGGATAAACAGTCAATAGAAACAACAGACTCGGTGACCATCGATGTAGGGCCGCACCAATCAGAATTTGTGCTAGCAGCGGGGCCACGCGCAACATCATGTGCGCCACAGAATATGAGAAAATGTAGAGAAAACCACACCTACAACCATCAAGAGTACGAGTATTTACCTGGGGCGCAAAGAGGTCAGTAACAAATTTGGAAAAATTCACGGACACCCTGACATACAAAGACAAAACAGTCACAGAAGAGATTCATGTACTAAGAGGAGACATTCCAGCACCATGCTCATTAAGCAATGTCACGGCGAAGGTGATGGGCCTAATACAGATGACATACCACGTGTCTGACAAAAGAAGCATCCTACGAGAGTATCCGAAGCTAACAAAAGGACTTGGAAAGCTGAAAGGGCGGCAGATCACACTGCACATCAATGAATCAGTCAGACCTGTCGCTCAGCATCACAGCAAGGTACCGATCCACCTACAACCGCAAGTGGAAGAAGAAATAAAGGCGCTGCTGGATCAAGACATCATCGAACCAGCTGAAGGGCCAAGGCCATGGGTGTCTCCAAAAGTTGCCGTACCAAAAAAGGACACTGCGCAGATCAGAATATGTGTAGACATGAGAATTCCAAAAATGGCCATTGAAAGAGAACGACATCTGGGGCCACATCTAGATGACATGATTAGCTGTCTGACGGGAATGCGACGATTTTCCAAACTAGACTTGTGTAAAGGGTACCACCAACTAGAACTGGACCAACAATCAAAGTACATAACAACGTTCTCGACACACCTAGGTCTGTTTTGCTACAAACAGCTAAGCTTCGGAATCTCATCAGCGGCTGAGATCTTCCAGGAAACAATCAGACAAATAATAAGACCAATCAAGAACAGCCTCAACTATAGTAACGACATCCTGGAATTTGGCAAGTCAGATGAGGAACATGACAAAGCACTGAGAGAAGTTTGCTCACAACTGGAAGAAGTGGGCCTGACGGTAAATGAAAAGAAGTGCGAATTAGGAAGAGAAGAACTGGTGTTCTTTGGGCACATCTTCTCAAAAAAAGGAATGAGACCGGATCGCAGAAAGGTGGACACCCTAGAGAAGGCAAAACAACCAAAGAATGTGGCTGAGGTACGATCGTTCCACGGTCTTGCCAGCTATTGTGCACGCTATATCAAGGACTTCGCAACAGTGAGCACACCACTGCGCGAACTCACGAAACAAGGTCAAACGTTCGAATGGACCACAGAATGCAGCAAGGCGTTCGAAGAAATAAGGGCGTCAGTGAAGGCAGTTGACCACCTGGCGTACTTTGACCCGAACCTATGCACCGAACTAACAGTGGATGCCAGCCCAGTAGACCTGGGCGCAATACTGGCACAGCACAAGCATGGAAAAGACTCGCCACGACGGGTCGTGGCCTACGGAAGCAAAAGTCTATCAGACATTGAGAGACCGTACTCTCAACCAGAAAAGGAGAGTCTGGCTGTCTTGTGGGCATGTGAGCACTACCACATGTTTATCTATGGAAAGCCATTCATGATTGTAACAGATTACCAGGCCCTAGTAACCATATATGGCAACCCAAGCGCCAAGATACCACCAAGGATTGAGCGGTGGGGAATAAGACGGATGGACTACAACTTTAAAATAGTTCACAAACCTGGAAAGGAGCAAAACCCGGCTGACTACATGTCACGACACCCGCTCCCCCATCGAGAAGATGGCACCACCATGGCAGAAGAATACCTAAACTTCATCCTCAAACAAAACACTCCGACATCAATGACGATTGCCGAACTGGAGCAAGAAACAAAGAGAGATCCGACCATGCAGTCAATCGGGAGAGTAGTGCGGCAACAGAGATGGAGACACATCAACAATAACAGCCCGACAGAAGAAGGAGTAATAAAAGAAGAAATGCTAGCTTTCAAGAAAATAAGTGAAGAACTATCTGAAACCGAGAACGGAATTCTAATGACAGGATCATGAATAGTGATACCATACAGACTGAGGAAGAGAACAATTGAACTAGCTCACGAGTCCCATCGAGGCATTGTAGCGACCAAGAAGATGCTGTGGGAAAAAGTGTGGTTCCCAGGACTGGATGGCATGGTGGAAGAAACAATAGGACACTGTTATGTCTGTCAGGTGACGGGGCCGCCATCAAAGCCAGCACCACTCGAATGTCAGAACTGCCACAGGCAGTATGGACTGAGTTAGCGGCAGACTTTTATGGACCATTAGAAACTGGAAACTACTTATTGGTTGTTATCGACGAATTCTCAAGGTTCCCAATTGTAAGACAGATATCGTCGACATCAGCAAGTGCCACACTACCAGTACTAGATGACATTTTCGCTGCCTGGGGCTCCCCACAAACATTAAAGACAGACAACGGCCCTCCCTTTTCTGAAGAAGAATTCCTTCGATTTATGGAATATCTGGGGATCAAGCATCGGAAGATAACACCTCTCTGTCCCCAGGCCAACGGAATGGCAGAACGATTTATGGGGACCATAAAGAAAACCATCCAGCGAGCAAAACTTACACAAATATCGACGGGACAGGCGCTGTGCCAGGTGTTGAGAGATTACAGAACCACCCCTCACAGCTCCACAGGTCGATGCCCAGCGGAACTGGTGCTGGGACGCTCGAGCAAGACAAGGCTGCCTCAAATGGACACCAAAATGAGCATAGATTGGAGCTACATCGTGGAAAGGGATAACGAAGCCAAGAGGAAAATGAAAGAATATGCCGATCAGCGGAGACACGCATCGGAATCAAAGTTAAACGAAGGAGATCTGGTGGTGGTAAGACAGAGACAACAACGGAAATCAGACAGCCCATTCTCCAAAGATCCGCTGGTAGTGACCAAAGTGAAGGGATCAATGGTGACGGCAGTTTCTGACCACCAAAGGATAACGAGAAACAGTTCCTACTTCAAGGAGCTCAAGGCGAAAGAAGAAGAATCAGCAGCAGCAACACCAGCGAAGGCGGAAGACAAAGAGCCAGGAATTGACTGAGAAACAAGACCAAGAAGAACATGCAGGAAACCACAAAGACTCATTGAAGAGATGTAGAACGAATAACTTGCACTCTCTCTCTCTCTCTGTCTCTCTCTCTCTCTCTCTCTCTCTCTCTCTCTCTCTCACTCTCTCTCTCTCTCACTACAACTATCAGCAAGTACTGTCAACAAAGAAGGGGGGGCGACAACGACTAGTGGAAATGTATCAGGAACTTTTGTGGTTTTTTTTCTTTTTTTTGTTTGCGACAAAGGGGGAGATGTAGTGACCTGACCTTAGGGCGACGACTGCGACGACTGACCGTAGGGCACTGGGACCCTGTGGGTCACAGGGGCAGTGACCAGGTCACTGGACACCACATCCTGTTAGGGACAGGAAGTGGGGAGAGATGCCAGGACTGACCAAGAGGACGGACGTGCTGAGAAGTGCCCCTGTACACCGAATAAAGAATCGTTCACACACTAACCTGTTGTCCTGTGTTTGGTGTGCCGACTGCCCCACCAGCAGGATACAACAGCAGGCAGAATGAGTGATGGTAGTCCAGCCCTCAAAAAGGTGGAACGGCCATTACAGTGACCTTGCGATCCTTTGTGGACCTACTGTGAGGTCAAATCTGCTAACTTCAACTTTAGGGATACCAAGTGAGTAAAAAAGGAGGAGGGCTCAACCACAAATTTCTAGTGGTACTCTTTGAATGTCATATATGTGAATGTTCGTAGGCATAAATATGGACTTTGCAATGTTTATAAATAGGGACTATATCCATTGCAGCACAGACAGTAGTGTCCGGATACTTACTTTGTTTTATAATTCTAATTTGTCTGTTTTGTTTTTGTCTTTGAGTATTATCTTTCCATGTAGACAGATGTTTCAGCTATTTCAAGTATTGTTCATGCTTCTATTAACTGGTCACCTTTGTATCCCCACCATATACATTGTTTAGTGTTCATATCTGGGCACAATTTAGCATGTGTCCTGATGGTGTCAGGAATTTCTGTTTGTAGCATTCCAGTGTTGGGCACAGTCCTCTCACCAGTGCTCTATGCTATTGGTAGAGTGAACTTTTTTTCAGAATTTATTATTTACGGATTTTAGTGGTGTTTTCTCATTGCTTCCATAACCATTTAAAATCAGTGCTTGTCAGTGTTTAATCAGCTGCCTAACCCCCAAAATAGGCAATAAATGTGTGTGTCAAGTGTTTACAAAACATGTTATTTTTTGCATTGATTGTTATAATACACATGTTTAATTCAAAAGAGAAGTAATTAAATCTACATTGTGTCTTCCAAAGGACCATGTATCCAGTGGACTTGTGTTAGACTGTTTTAAGCACAGAAAGCCTAGTATTGCACTCTCACAATCACATCTCATTACCCGCTCTCACATCTCTTTACCTCTCACACTAACTCCGTCTGGTTTGCAGAACTATTACTGGATTTAAAAAGAAAGAGTGCGATAGTCAAATGTTTTAATTAACATAGTTGTTTGGGGGCACTCCTACTTTTTACCAAACAATATGGGCCCAATTCACAACGGTAAACTGAGATGAAATTCTAACTTTACGACTTTTGGTAATCACAAAGGTCATTTACTAATAGTAAAATTTGACTTTCGTCTCAGTTTAACTTAAGTTTTGGTCTCAGTTAGACTTAATACCAACCCTTAAGTTAAACTGAGACAAAAGTCTAGCTTTACTGCTTGTAAATGCCCCTTGTGAATACCAAAAATTGTAAAGTTAGACTTTTGTCTCAGTTTAAATTAGGTTTTGGTCTCAGTTAGACTTCAGACCAACACTTAATTTAAACTGAGACAAAAGTCTAACTTTACTGCTCCTAAATGCCCCTTGTGAATACCGAAAAACGTAAAGTTAGACTTTCGTCTCAGTTTACCTTTGTGAATCAGGCCCAACAACTTTGTAGGGGAGGGCAACCCTGCGAGCATATTACCTTGTGAAACTTTTAACATTTTGAATTTCATCACATTCATTTGTAGCCTACTTTCTACACCACCTGAAGCCTGATGCTTTAAGCCTGTTCACCACAGTTTTTCTGCACTCTTTGCCTAATTACATTAAGGTGGTGCTGCTGTTGTGTGGACATTCATTGCTGTTATGTCTACTCATGGCAAATGCCATGCTTTAAGTCAGCCATGACCTCTGCTGTTAACATTGTAGCTGTGGCCGCAAACACCCCGGCAGTAAAGTGAACTTGGGTAAATAGCTGGGATTAGGGGATTGTTTCACACATAGCAATGGCACACCTTGCAACTATGAACTTTGTTGTTTTTAGACCTGGTCCTCTCTGCAGGGTCACCCCCAAACCTTTTGCCTTTACTGTCTATGTTTTTGCTGCATTCGTTTTTTTGGCTCTAGGACTCTGTGTACATTACCACTGCTAAATTGTTTGTGCTCTCTCCCTTAAACATAGTAATATTGGTTTACACCTTTTTGGCATACTTAAAGTCCCTTGTAGAGTGGTATGCCATACACCAAGGGCCCATACAATGAATGCTAATGGTGGGCTTGTGGACCTTTTTTTGCCATCCACACAAGTAACCCCTTAAAACATATTGCAGGACTGCCATTGCAGCCTGGATGCAGTTTTTAAACTGCCAGTTTGACTTGACAATATAACTCCCTTGCCAAGCCGTAAACTCTCCTTTTGTTACATCTAGGTCACCCCTAAGGTAGGCCCTAGAAGCCTCATAGGGCAGTGTGCATTGACATTAAAAGGTTGGACATGTACTTTAAAGATTTCAATGTCCTAGTAGTCAAAAGCTCCTAAATGTGTGTTCCCTACTATGAGGCCTACATGTTCAATAGTATATCATTAGGTTACCTTATTACATTTTATAAGTGCATATTTGTGATTGGAACAACTAAGTCTTTCATGTCTGGTGTCTGTGAAATTGTAATTCAATATCCTCTTTATTGGTAAAGTCAGATTTTAAATTTAAATTTTAAAATAATGCTAATTTTAGAAAGTTACAAAAACAACAATTTATGGATAGAATGCAAAACATTGTCATACATTCACCCCAGTACAGAGATCTGGGCCTAAATCCATAGTTTTCTTGCTCTACACTACACCGTTGGATTCAAGGTAGCCTGGCTGATGAAAGGTGATGCCTTGAAACCGGACCCAGGCTGCTGTTTCCGGTCCAGGAAGGACCTGGCTTGGCAGTTTGGGCTGGACTTTTCCCACAAGGAACAGGGTCACGACTGATTTGCATATGGCTGGGTCCAAACTGGGGTGGGGTGGTGAGCAAAAGAATGATGGGTTTAACCCAGATTCTTGTGACTGGGGGTGAATGTTTGCATTGTCTAGTATTCAGTCAATCAATTGTTTCTTTTGCACTTTTAGAAAGTTTGCGTTTTCCTGCCCTTTGCCATTTGGTGCCACATGACTGGGTGTAGTTGGCAGTTAGACTTTGTGAATTCCTCCCAGACAGTACCACAATAGAGGGATTTGGTGTGCCTGAATGGGCCATATGCTCATAGGATGGGCGGTGGAGTTGTGCACACCCCACTTGCTGAATAGGTTGTGCTCTGCCTTCACACAAAGGGCGTGTCCCCATTGCATTGCCCCTGCAGCCAGCCTGGAGCCAGAGCAAGGGAGTTAGGAAATTCAAAGCACTCAAATAGTAATCCTTTATAAATGTCTCCTATTTCAAAGGAATATAGCATGTAACAACGCATGCTATTACCATGTAGTAGGTTACAATGCGGTTATTACAAGTACCCCGTTGTTACCATGCATGGCTTTACATCGCAAGTCGTTTTTACGACTTGACCTAGGTGGTGGGCTGGACTTAGGAATAGTATAAATCACTATGCCTACTCCAGTTAGTACAACAGTAGGAAAGATGTTGGATTTAAAATCCAACACATTCCCTGGTGTTGCATGCCACCTAACGCAAGTCGTAGAAACGAATTGCGATGGAAAGCCACAAGTGGTAACAACGCGGTGGTGGTAATAACCGCGTTGTTACCCACCTGCGTGATAATAGCAGTGTTGTAAATGCTATTTCCCATTTCAAAGAAGTCATCATCAATATAAAGAGGACTCCAGACCCACTCTTCAGTTCACTTTTGGACCTGTGGAAGGACACTCAGAGGACTGCCTGCCGCTGTGCCCAGCTGTGTACTCCACAAGACTGCTTTGCTGCACCTGGAAGAACTGCTTCGTGGCCTGGAGGCTACACTGAACCCCGCTTGAGTCCTGCTTCTTTATCTGAACTGAGGACTACCAGAGTGACTCCAAGGGCCAAATTGCTGACCTCCTCTTTAGAGCCAAAGGGACAAAATTGGCTCCCACCATTTTGAACACGTCTCTCGACCCAGCCTGAGTGCCCTCAATTGATTCCCCTCCAGTCAGACCAGGACCCTCAGTGGTAGTGCTAAAGGTGCCCAAGTAGCCAAAATCCGAAACTTGGCCATGCCGACCTCTTAGGTCACTGAATGCTGTTGGCAACAGTCAAGCTTTGAAGCTCCTTGAAAGAATACCGCAATGTGGTCCCTATAGCCCCATAAGCAAAGCCAGCCAAAAATCCAGCAAATAGCAAGATAAGCAAAAGGCAATCTTCCTACGCAGGAGACTGTAGTCAATTTGTAACCAGGCAGCTTGACTTTACTAGTTCATTGTCCTGAGTAAACCATGTACATGGAGTGGGTCGAAACACATTGACAATTTTTAACTACAGAACTAGGGCTTAAAGGAAATTGGAGAGAAGCCTGAACATAAAAAGGACATAATCATAAAAGGCTTTGCTTCTCCCCTGAATAGGACTATGCCATTGCCCCTGGTACTTTTTCAGTAATATGGTACCGTTCTTATGACAACTGACTACGGATAATCACAGTACTCGGGACTTTTATTTAAAAAAATGAAGTGGAACAAAATGTTTTTAATATCAATGTTGAGATTTTTGGAAAATGATTCATACAAACATTGATGCTTTAAACAATTACTCACACAATCATTTGTGTGGTGTTAGTCACAACTAAGCACATAGTTGTTTTGAATTCATATAAGGTACTAATTCCTTTGGTTCAGTAGTGAGTCACCCTTAAAGGGATTGTGCCTGTTACTTGATCACAGTTAACACCCTAGTCAACCAAGTTTCTTACTGTGAGAAGTTTGCCTGGTATATGATGTCCACTAGTTCTAGAAGGCACCTTGAACCAGTCTAATCGACCCTTATTGATGATAGGTTATAAAGTCAACCTTATATAAAGCTATCCTAGGGGTAGCTGTGGAGAGCAGCCTTCAGGCTAAGACGTGGAGACGAGTTAAGCAAGTTGTTTTACCATTTATAATCTCTTGAGTACCAAATGAAAGCACACCAAACAAGGTATATATCAAATATATATGTATTTATTCTAAGCACAACGCCTCTGCACTCTTTTTGAGGTCAGAGGTAAAAGTACAATACAAGGTACTTAATTAGCATACGATAAGTTGCACAGTATATGTTTTGCCCTAGTGGCCTCACAAACCATATACTAAAATAGTGGTATAGGAGCCATGTGAGGAATAGAAAGCAGGCCTGGGGCCTGTGTAATCGCTGGGGCTACTCAGAACAACCAAGGGTTAGGATGTAGGAGGCCCAAGGGAGACGAGTGCAGTGTCTAAACACAATTTTAAAGATTAAGGGTACAAGGAGGTGAACTACGATGGAACCCTTTTAGACTAGGACACTCGGAGAGTCAATACCCAGGGGAGCACCGGAGTACTCGTGTTACCTCACCTAGGGAAGCCGGGTGAATCGGTGTCTTTTCGTGTCGGGTTTCGTTGTCAATTCCAATGGAGAGCTGTGAAGAAGTGCTGCAGGCGACCAGAGGAAAAGTGTCCAGGTGGATCAAAGAGTGGATAGGAGTTGTGAAGAACCTGAAAGCAGAGAAGACAGAGTGTGGGCCACTAGCCAGTGACCAGGGCGGCGATAGAAAGACGCCACCAGATGACGGGTGATTTCAGGTGAAAAGGAGAAGGTTATCTCTTCAGCCATGAGGTCCAGGAGGCGTCAACCACAACCAGGAGCTGGATTCGAGCAGTCCCACAAAGGATCTAGTTGACTGCGGTGTCGGTATCCAGATTGGACCCAACAAGCCTTGGCAAACGCACCCCACGCAAGATGCCAAGATTGGCTTCGGTGCAGACCAGCAAGGTCTGTGGAAGTTCTCCTTTGCAAAGAAGTTGTAGCAAGTCTGGAGCAACCAGGAAAGCAAGTTAAAACAAAGGTTGGCCTTCTTGGGGGCTCACTAGCCAACAAACTAGGAAACATGTAGAAGCATTGAAATGCACAAAACGGGCCCACCGGACACTTGTGGAGTGTAGGCCTCTGAGCTTCGGTGCAAAAGGTGCTCAGGGCTGGGGCTTCAAGCACCCCAATGCACAACTTTGGGATACCTCAGGAAATTGGTGCAGGTAGCAAAATGCAGGATGTCCAGGAGTTCCGATCCCACGTCTCTCGTGTCCGCCATGGGTCTCAGCTTTGCTGGGAGCAAGGTTGGGGTCAGAGATGTCTGGAAGTCCATGTCCTGTGTCACAGATTCTTTGGAATCCGGCAGGAGCCTCGAAAATGCAGACCGGCAAAGATGCTGTTGGTGCCTGTTTGAACAGGGTGGTCACTTCTTGACCACAAGGGAGATTTCTTCCATCTTCCAGTCGAAATGGAATGTCGAAGGTCCAGGATATGTGTTGCAGAGTTTCGTCCAGGGTAATCTAAAGTCCTAGGGACGGGGGTTCTATATTTATGGTAAGTTTAGGGGTTGGACTAACTCTAAGGTCCCTCCTATGGGTGGACCTGGGGTGGGGGTGGTTATACCCCTTCCCCATTGTCCAGTTTTGTCCGGTTTTGAATGCAGCCCTCCCTACCCCAATACACTAAGAGCCTGTCTGGGGAGGTGCCAGCACCTCCCTGGACAGGAAATCTATTTTCCAGGCCTCCCCTGCTGGAGTTTCGTCCAGCAGCAGGAGGGCAGACTCACATCTGTGGCAGCAGCATCCATTTTGTGATGCTGAGGATCTGTTTAACTTTAACTGGGTAAACCAGTAATTACATGTCTTCTCCCTCTAGAAGGGTGGAATGTTACCCCCGCCGCCAGGACTGGCTGGTGGGGGGTAGTATTCCAAAGTGTTTGACACCTACACAACATGTTTTGATAAAGCCAAACTAAAGTTAGCATTAACCGCCAGCATTATAATGCACTTAAGAGTATATGGTATGGCTATATCATAGAACAGCTATAAGGAGATGGTTCCGAAAGCTGCAGAGGTGCTCAGATCAAGCTAGGGCACCCTCTCTCATAAAACCAAACACTCTACCTCCAGGATTGTTGAGGTCTGCCTTAAGAGTGGCTTATAGCTGTATTTGTGTCTATATATGTATATAGATATAGGTATACAATATCTAAGTAAGGGGTGATTACACCACCTTACCCAGGCTGTAAGAACAGACCTGTGGTGTCAGTTTGGAAGGCAAACCAGGGGTGACACAATACATGCTGCAGGCCCTGGTAGGCCTAGGGTGCACCTATGCCCTGGGTACATATGGTACTCTATACAGTGGCTCACAAGGGTGACCCAGTAACCAATCTGGTATGTACCTAAAGTACATGTTATCAATTTAGCGAGAGAACAGCTGAGCTGTGAGCCTGATTAGCAGGTCCACAGCCACACTAAAGTGTAAAAACCAGAGAATCACAGCAAAAAGTGGGGGTAACCATAGGAAGCAGGCCCTACTCTCCTACACAACCCCCCCCCCCAACGCAGGGACATTAAACTAACCTTAACCAGTTGAGTCTTAATGTTCTAAGTGGAAATATCTGGAGAGTCCATCTGCATTGGCATGGCTACTCCCAGGTCTATGTTCCACTCTATAGTCCATCCCCTGTAGAGAAATGGACCACCCGAGCAGTTTGGTATTTTCACCCTTCATCTGTTTAAGCCACAAGAGGGGCTGATGGTCTGTCTGAACAGTGAAGTGGGTACCAAACAAGTATGGCCTCAGCTTCTTCAGGGCCCAAACCACAGCAAAGGCCTTCCTCTCAATAGCAACGTTTCTCTCTAGGGGTCAGCCGTCTGCTAATAAAAGCTACTGGCTGGACCTGACCTTCTTCATTCAAGTGGAATAGCACAGCCCCTACCCTCAACTCAGAAGCATCTGTTTGAACAATGAATTCTTTGGAGTAGTTAGGTCTTTGCAGAATGGGTGCAAGGCACATGGCCTGCTTCAGGTCATCAAATGCCTTTAGACAGCTGACTGTCCTCTGTACATTCTTAGGAATTTTTCTAGAAGTTAAGTCATTCAGGGGTGTCAAAATGGAAACATACCCCTTGACAAATCGTCTATAGTACCCAGTCAGGCCCAAGAAAGCTCTGACCTGAGTCTGGGTGGTTGGAGCAACCCAGTCCATTATGGTCTGGATTTTGCTCTGCAATGGTTGAACCTGGCCTCTACCTACAAGGTGGCCCAGGTACACAACCTGACTCTGCCTTGTCTGTCACTTGGTAGCCTTGATAGTTAGGCCTGACTTTTGCAGGGCTCCAAAACATTTTTCAGGTGGATCAGGTGATCTTCCCAGGTGGAACTAAAGACAGCAATATCATAAAGATAAGCTACACAGAAGTCATCCAGGCATGAGAGGACTTTGTTCACCAACCTTTAAAATGTGGTAGGTGCATTTTTCAGACCAAATGGCATCACCACAAATTGATAGTGCCCACTAGGGGTTGAAAATGCTGTCTTTGGCTTGGCCTCCTCAGCTAACCTGATTTGCCAGTAGCCAGCTGTCAGATCAAATGTGCTCAGATATTTGGCAGAGGCCAACTTATCTATGAGCTCACCTGCTCTAGGTATTGAATGGGCATCCGTCTTAGTGACAGCATTGAGACCTCTGTAGTCTACACAAAACCTCATCTCTCTCTTGCCATCTTGGGTGTGAGGTTTTGGCACCAGGACTACTGGACTAGCCCAAGGGCTATCTGAAGTTTCAATAACTCCCAATTCCAACATTTTCTGGATTTTTGTCCTGATACAGTCCCTGACATGATCAGGTTGCCTGTAAATCTTACTTGTAACAGGCAGACTGTCCCCAGTGTCCACTTCATGAGTGCACTAGGTAGTCTGACTTGTAGTCAGTGAAAACATATGTCTGTATGCCTGCAGAACTTGTCTGGAGTCACTCTGCTGCTGGTCAGTGAGGCTGCCTGCCAAGGCTACACCATCAACTGAACCATCATCAGGGTTCTGTGAGAGCAGGTCTGGGAGAGGGTCACTCTCTTCCTCCTGTCCTTCATCAGTAGCCATGAGCAAGCCCATGTCTGCCCTGTCAACATATGGTTTCAGTCTGTTGACATGAAGCGCCCTGTGGGTGTCAGGATCTGCCAAGGCGCCTGCCTAAAATATAGGAACTACAATTCCCAGAAGTCCTGATGGGGGGCGTGGTCCTATAAAGGCTGGGTGGGTCCATTCAACTTTGTTTGTGATTTTGTTCTCACAGTGTTTGTTTGGTTTCCTGTTGTTGAGAGCTGCTGCTCGTCTGCTCCTGGATCCTAGCAGAGAGAGGCCGGTTATTCCATTTTACTCCGTTACATCGGCGAGTGGAAAACGGAAACGCGCTTTGGTATTGACTCGGGGTTTGCTGAGTAGCGCGTGTGAGGCGCATCCTGTTCTCGATCTCTGGGGGTTATTGTCAGCTATTTGAATACCGAGGCTGGAAGGAAAGGAGTGCGAACGAGGAAGACGGATCGGTGCAAGTACTGTGAGTTATATAAAGCGCCGCGTGACAATCAACGCGTAGCTTATGTTGAGTTGTATTGTGCATTTTTGCCTGCCAGAGAAATAACTTGGTGATTAATTCAGGCGCGGCTGCGACCTGCCACAGAGTTCTAGTTTTGTGTAAAGGGAGAGCGGAGTGTAGTGGGACAAGCCGTTCTGCTCACTACCGCTACGAAGAAAAGGCACTAGTGTCTAGAGGGTCAAGTGCCAAAGCGGAAGGTCGTGGGTCTTCTACACCTTGCCGTGTTTGGAGTTATCTTTATTGAGAACTCGGTGGATGAGCAGGCTTAGAGCGGAAGACAGTAGTAGGAAGCTACGTCTTGCCGTGTCTAGTAAGGATTCTAATGGTTCATATATCGTGGAACATTTCTCTTTCAAATAACTGACTTTTGTTTTGGATTCAAGGGTGGAGTTAACACAGTTTAACACGTTTATATTTTGGGCACTGAACTATCACAAGGCGGGGGACTAGCTGTTCGGTTATTCCTATTCAATACACAGGGAGGAGGTGGAGTACATTACATTCAGAAAAGCCATCCCTTCCCTGCTGTCCCCTTCCGTCCCCTCCTTGTTCTGTTTCTTTATTTTCCCTCGCCCTATCCCTCGAACACACTGTGTTTTCAGTACCAGTGTGTTGGTGAGGTCGGGAGGTGGAGTTATATGTACAACGACCGGATCCTGCAGCGTGGTGTCTGACAGAATCACGAACCCACGAATTGCATTCTGCCTGGTTCGGTCGGGGTACATATGGCCACCTTGGAGGATGTGTTGAGGGCTTTGGTTTTGGTCCAACAAGAATTGGCATCATCCAAAGCTGAGGCAGTTGCTCTTAAAGATAGGGTTGAGCAGTTATCTAAGAATCCTTTCTCGACTGTCCCTTCCCAGATTCAAGTTACTGTTCCTCCCCCTATTCCCTTGGCCACCCCTGAACGTTATGGGGGGATCCTCGCAAGACGCAAGCATTCATGACACAAATCATGCTCCATTTCTCATGTAAACCAGCCTCTTTCCCTATGAACCACTCCCGGGTTGCGTTTGCTATCTCGTATTTGGTGGGGGATGCAGCCAATTGGGCAGTACCCCTGGTAAAGAGAGATGATGCCATGTTGTCTAACTGGACTGCGTTCAGGGACGAATTCGAGAAAGTCTTTGACAGAAGGGCCACTAATTTTAGTGCTGACAAAGAGCTGCTATCCCTGCGTCAGGGAAGAAGTGATCTGATTACTTATCTAACCACATTCAATCGTTTAATAGCTGAAACGGAATGGCCAGACGGTAAAAGAATGTCCTTGTTTTATCAGGGTTTGAGGGACGAATTGAAGGATGCGGTGGCGCACATAGACCCCCAGCCCACTACTTGTGTAGACATGGTGAACTTGGTACTCAGGTTAGATGGTAGGCTGACTGAACGTAGTGGGGATCGGAGGAAATGGGACAGGGGTTATGCCCGTAATGTGAGCTTCCCTCCGAGGGCTATAGGTACAGCGGAAGCGGGGGTAGAACCAATGGAAATAGGAGCTATTAGACCCCCTTTGTCTAAATCTGAAAGGGAAAGTAGAAGAGTCCAAGGACTTTGTATGTATTGTGGGAAGAAAGGGCACTTTGTACGTGAGTGCCCGTCCAAGCCCAAGACTCCCAATACCTGGAACAAAAACCAAAAGGTGGCGGTTTCCAATACGGCCAGAGAGACTAACGAAGTGCTGGAATCTTTGCATAGAGAGGAAGAGGCTCCCGACTGGAAACTCACATCATTGTCTTCCTCTGGGATAGGGGAAACAGAGTCCCATCTGGTGTTGGCTATGACCTTGGAGTGTGAGCAAAAAACCCATCAAGTAATGGTAATGCTGGATTCGGGGGCCACCGGTAACTTTATAGACAATGGATTGGTGGCTCGGTTGTTGATACCTAGGGTACCCAGAGGCAATCCCAAGGAGGTTTTGGCAGTCGATGGGCAGCCCATTAAATCAGGTCTCATAACTGAGAAGACCGCAGAGGTAGAATTGTCTATTGAGGTGTCCGAAGGGAGACACGTGGAAAAGGTGGAGTTAAATATAATCAATGCTCCACAATATGAAATCATTTTGGGGATCCCTTGGTTCACCTTCCATAACCCTTCCATCGACTGGAAATCACGCACAGTGCATTTTTCATCAGGGTTTTGCAAGGAACATCTGGTCCCTTATGTATCTTCCCCAGTAGCAGTACTAGCCTTACAGTTTATGGTGGCTACAGCCGCCGAGAAGGAGGTGGTTCTACCAGAACAATACGAATCCTTTCAGGATGTATTCAGTGAAAGCAGAGCTGAGAAGTTACTGCCTCATAGGGCATACGACTGTAGGATTGATTTGGTAGATGGGGCAGTGATTCCTACATGTCGAGTATATGCCTTGTCTGTCCCTGAAACAGCCCATCTAAAGGAGTACATCGATCATTATGAGAGCATAGGGTTTATAAGACCTTCACGTTCCCCTGCAGTCTCTCCCCTTTTTTTCATTGCAAAAGCCAATGGCGATTTAAGGGCCTGTGTAGACTACCGCGTCTTGAATAAGAACACCATTCGCAACTGATACCCTCTCCCCCTCATTACTGTTTTGATCGATCAAGTGAGGGAGGCTGTGATCTATACTCGCTTGGACTTGCGAGGGGCCTATCACTTGGTCAGGGTCCGTGAGGGGGATGAGTGGAAGACGGCGTTCAAGACGCGGTATGGCCTATACGAATATCTGGTCATGCCGTTTGGGCTATGCAATGCCCCTGCGGCTTTTCAGTTCCTGATCAATGATGTGCTGAAGGAATATATCGACTTGTTCGTAGTTGTTTACATCGATGACATCTTGGTGTACTCTATGGAGGAAAGCAGTCATGTGGAGCAGGTATGCAAGGTACTGGCTAAGTTGAGAGAACATAGTCTATTCGTGAAACTCAGTAAATGTGAGTTTGGAGTATACAGTGTAGAATTCCTAGGGGTGATGATCAGTCCTTTAGGGTTGCAAACGTCAGAGCGCAAGGTGAAGGCATTTCGGGACTGGCCAGTTCCGAGAAATGTGAGGGAGGTCCAGAGTTTTCTGGGCTTCGCGAATTACTACCGTCGCTTTATATCACATTTCTCGCTGCTGGCAGTGCCTATTACTAGACTCCTGAGGAAGGGTAAGCCATTTGAGTGGACCACTGAAGCAGGTGAGGCTTTTCAAACTCTTAAGATTTCCTTCACTACTGCCCCGGTACTGTCCCATCCCAATTTAGAACATCCCTTTGTGGTTGAGGCTGATGCTTCGGATGAGGCTGTAGGGGCCGTGTTGTCTCAGAGGGATGCAGGTACAGGGCAGTTGCACCCGGTGGCCTTTCTGTCAAAGAAATTGAGTTCGGCTGAACTCAATTATACAATAGCGGAAAAAGAATTGTTGTCTATCAAGCGGGCTTTTCAAGAGTGGAGGCAATATCTATGGGGGGCTCTTCATACCATCACAGTATACACTGACCATAGAAACTTGCAATTTATGTCATCTGCTAGGCATTTAACCCAAAGGCAAATGAGATGGATGCTCTTTTTTGCTGAGTACAATTTCATGGTCACTTTCCACCCTGGGTCTGAAAATCGAAAGGCTGATGCCTTATCTAGACAAACTATGCCAGCAGAAAGTGTGGAAGAGAAACAGGCCATCATTCCTACAGGGAAAGTCCTATGTGTAGTGAGAGCAGAAACTTTTTTGGATGAAGTGAGAAGTCATCAATATCCTGGAGGATGGATGTCATGGGCTCATGGCATCGTAGAGAGGAAGGTGAGAGGCGGGTTGCCTTTCTTTCAGGATAAGTTGTTCTTGCCCTCGATACCTTTGCAGAAAAAGGCTTTTAGCTGGTGTCATGAGAGTCAGCTGGTGGGACATCCCGGTATTCGTAAAACCATCGATACCATCCAAAGGCATTTCTGGTGGGCTACCCTGATTAAGGATGTTACTATGTGGGTGACTCGTTGTGATATCTGTGCTAGAGCTAAGGGAGTAACAACTAAGAAAGCGGGAAAACTTATCCCCATGCCTACACCCAGTCAACCTTGGCAGCATATTAGTCTGGATTTTGTGTCTGGTCTTCCGTTGGATAAGGGCTTTTCAGCTGTTTTGGTAGTCTTAGATAGTTTTAACAAAATGGGACACTTCATCCCTTGTAAAAATCTTCCAAATGCCAGTCAGACTGCACAATTGTTAGCCAGCAACATTGTTCGTTTGCATGGAATACCCAGGGTGATAGTGTCAGATCGGGGGCCTCAATTCATTGCCCGGTTTTGGCGCATGTGGTGTCGTGCCCTGAATATTGAGTCCACTTTGTCTACCAGCTTTAACCCTCAAACAGACGGGCAAACAGAACGAGTGAACCAGACTTTAAAGAAATACTTGAGGTGCTTCTCTAAAGAGGCTCATGAGTCCTGGGTAGATCTTTTGTGGATGGCGGAGCTGGCTTATAATAACGCTTGGCACAGTTCTACGGGGATGTCGCCCTTCAAGGCTAATTTTGGATTTGATGCCAAGACCTTGCCGGTTGACATACCCGATGATCTCCACGACCAGCCTTCTGTTAAAGAAAGGGTTCTGATGTTGAGGAAGGTACACAAGGGGGTGCAGGTGCATTTGAACAAGGCAAAAGAGGTGTACAAGAAGTGGGAAGATCGCCGCAGGATAGAGAGCCGTCAGTATGTGGTGGGCGATAAGGTATGGCTGTCCACTAAGAACATTAAGTTTAAGTTACGCAGTGTGTTCCACCCAAGATACATCGGCCCTTATTCCATTGTGAAACAGGTGAACCCTGTAACATACACACTGAGACTGCCAGGATCCTTGCGAATACATCCAGTGTTTCACGTACAGTTGCTGAAGCCTGAGATTACATCCCGCAGAGCGGCCCCTCCTCCGGTGTTATGTGATGGGGGTATGGAATATGAGGTGAAGAGCATTAGGGACTCTAAGTGGTGCAGGGGTGTTCTTAAATACCTGGTGTCATGGAAGGGGTATACCGCAGAAGACGATTCTTGGGAGCTCAGTTCGGATGTGCATGCTCCTGCTGCGGTGCGTTCTTTCCACCGGAGGTTCCCTGCTAAGCCTAGCCCTAGGAGGCGCTAGGGACGGGGACATACTGTCAGGATCTGCCAAGGCGCCTGCCTAAAATATAGGAACTACAATTCCCAGAAGTCCTGATGGGGGGGCGTGGTCCTATAAAGGCTGGGTGGGTCCATTCAACTTTGTTCGTGATTTTGTTCTCACAGTGTTTGTTTGGTTTCCTGTTGTTGAGAGCTGCTGCTCGTCTGCTCCTGATTCCTAGCAGAGAGAGGCCGGTTATTCCATTTTACTCCGTTACATCGGCGAGTGGAAAACGGAAACGCGCTTTGGTATTGACTCGGGGTTTGCCGAGTAGCGCGTGTGAGGCGCATCCTGTTCTCGATCTCTGGGGGTTATTGTCAGCTATTTGAATACCGAGGCTGGAAGGAAAAGAGTGGGAACGAGGAAGACGGATCGGTGCAAGTACTGTGAGTTATATAAAGCGCCGCGTCACAATCAACGCGTAGCTTATGTTGAGTTGTATTGTACATTTTTGCCTGCCAGAGAAATAACTCGCTGATTAATTCAGGCGCGGCTGCGACCTGCAACAGAGTTCTAGTTTTGTGTAAAGGGAGAGCGGAGTGTAGTGGGACAAGCCGTTCTGCTCACTACCGCTACGAAGAAAAGGCACTAGTGTCTAGAGGGTCAAGTGCCAAAGCGGAAGGTCGTGGGTCTTCTACACCTTGCCGTGTTTGGAGTTATCTTTATTGAGAACTCGGTGGATGAGCAGGCTTAGAGCGGAAGACAGTAGTAGGAAGCTACGTCTTGCCGTGTCTAGTAAGGATTCTAATGGTTCATATATCGTGGAACATTTCTCTTTCAAATAACTGACTTTTGTTTTGGATTCAAGGGTGGAGTTAACACAGTTTAACACGTTTATATTTTGGGCACTGAACTATCACAAGGCGGGGGACTAGCTGTTCGGTTATTCCTATTCAATACAAGGGGAGGAGGTGGAGTACATTACATTCAGAAAAGCCATCCCTTCCCTGCTGTCCCCTTCCGTCCCCTCCTTGTTCTGTTTCTTTGTTTTCCCTCGCCCTATCCCTCGAACACACTGTGTTTTCAGTACCAGTGTGTTGGTGAGGTCGGGAGGTGGAGTTATATGTACAACGACCGGATCCTGCAGCGTGGAGTCTGACAGTGGGGTCTCCTGGGAGTTCCAAGATCAACCAAATAGGTGACTTCTCCCTTTTGCCCAACAATAGCGTGGAGTCCACTCCACTTGTTTTGGAGAGGGGCTGGGGCCACTGGCTCCAACACCCACACTTTCTGTCCTGGCTGGTAAACAGTCAGTACAGCCTTTTGGTCATGCCAGGCCTTTTGCAATTCCTGACTTGGCTCAAGGTTTTTGGATGCATTTTTCATGTACTCGGCCATCCAGGAGTGGAGACAAAGTACATAGTCCACAATGTCTTGGTTGGGAAGTTTGAGATGTAACTCCCATCCTTCCTTCACCAGACAAAGGGGTTTGCTTACAGGATGCCCAAACAGAAGTTCAAAAGGGCTGTAATGTAAATGTAAATGCCAACCCCCTTCTGAGGAACATCTCTGTAAGCAAACAAAAAGCAGGGTAGCAGGATATCCCATCTCCGCCTGAGCTTTTCTGGGAGACCCTTAATAATACCCTTTAAGGTCTTGTTGAACCTTTCAACTAGACCATTGCACTGTGGGTGATAGGGTGTGGTGAACGTATAGTTCACTCCACACTCCTTCCACATTGCAGTCAGGTAACTAGACGTGAAGTTTGCACCTCTGTTTGATACAACCTCCTTAGGGAAACCCACTCTTGAGAAAACTCCCAAAGGGGCTCTTGCCACAACAGGTGCTGTGGTGGTCCTAAGTGGTATTGCTTCTGGGTATCTGGTGGCATGGTCCACTACCACCAGAATAAACCTGTGCCTAGAGGCTGTTTGGGGATCCATTGGTCCAACAATGTCAATCCCAACTCTTTCAAAGGGAACCCCCACCACAGGTAGTGGTATAAGGGGGGCCTTTGTAGTGCCAACTGCTTTGCCACTGGCTTGGCAGGTTACACAGGAGCGATACAACTCCTTTGTGTCTTCTGACATGTGGGGCCAGTGAATATGAGGGACAAGCCTGTCCCAAGTTTTGTTCTGGCCAAGATATCCTGCTAAGGGAATATCATGGGCTAGTGTCAAAAGGAAGCCCCTGAATGCCAAAGGTATGGCCAACCTCCTGGAAGCACCAGGCTTGGGGTTTCTACCTCTGAATACAGGAGCCCTTCATCCCAGTAAACTTTATGGGTTCCACTAGCATTCCCTGCCGCCTCAGAAGCAGCTTGCTCTCTGAGGGGTTCAAGAGAAGGGCAGTCCAACTGCGCCTGGCTCCAATCTGCCCCGGAAGGTCCCCCTGTCCCAAGAAACTCAACCTGATCAGGTTCACGTTCTTCTAGGACAGTTCCTTCTTCAGGCTCACAATCAGCTTCCTCAGAACGCTGGTCCTCATTCTGAGGCAAGGGAGAAGGCACAGCCTTAACCCTACTGCTCCTTTTCCTGGTAGGAACCTGGTCCAATATTCCAGCATCCAGTGCCTATCCAGTGTTGCCATTTTTGACCTGTGACCTAGTCACAGCAAGAACATGTGCTGATATGCCTAACATTTTTGCAGGTGTCCTAAACTCTACTTCAGACCAGGCTGAAGTCTCTAGGTCATTGCCAAGCAAACAGTCTACAGGGAAGTCTGGACTAACAACAACGTTCTTAAGGCCAGTTACCCCTCCCCAGGAGAAATTACCAACTGCCATACTGTGTGTGGTAGTGACATTGCTAGCATTGGTCACTAGGTAAGTTTCACCTAGTATGATCTGTCCGGGGTCCACAAAGTCAGGTATCACCATTGCGACACTAGCCCCTGTGTCCCTATAGGCCTAAGCCTCTTTCTCATTGACTAAAGGAGTTTGTCTGTACTTGCCCAAGTTATTGAGACTCACAGGGAAGGACATATCCATGCCTCCATCACAGATCAAAACAGCTTGAGTTGGTGTTCTGACTAGGCCAGAACCCATCTCAGTTCCAAAGTTTAACCCTACTACACCCTTCTGTTGAGACCCACCACTTGGAACTGAACTAGGGGGAACAGTTGCCTTAGGGGCAATGGTGGCTGGAGCTGTCTCTTTTTTGGTGCAATCACTGGTCCAGTGAGAATTAATTTTACACATCTTGCACCAGGGTTTCTTTGGACCTTCTTTCTTTTTGGATTGTTGGTGACCCCCACCATTAGAAGCTTTTTGGGGACCTTAAAAAGACTTCTGGTCTTTTGCTTTCTCTCCACCCTTTTGGTCTTGCTTCTTCTTTTCACCACCTTGGTTCTGTACTTCTGCTTCACCCTGGTTCTGACCTATTTGTCTGGCCTCTTACCCAATTCTCGTGGAGAGGTTAATGCAATAACTCGTTCTGACAATTATTAAGAATCTGTTCTCTCATTATAAGGTTATACAATCCTGTATAGTCACTTACTTTACTGCCCAGTAACCAGCCTTCCAGAGCCTTAGTAGCACAATCTACAAAGTCTGTCCAGTCCTGAGTCTGTGTCTTCTGAGTATCTCTGAACAGCAACTTATACAGTTCCCTACCCCTAGGCATTTTGCTGCCACCAGTGGGCTCTAGCACACACAATTTTCCCTCTCTTTCAAGAGCTAGGGTCTCTTTCTCAAGGGCAACTTCTTGCCTCTAGATCCTAAGCCTGACATCTCTCATTCTGGATTCATGCTCTCTTCTTTCAGGGGATGTTCTCCTCCTGTGAGATGAGGCAGAGGACCCTGTTGATGAATTAGAATGTTGATATTCTCCTGAGAGAGATCTTTGTCTTCTAGGTTCACCAGTAGGCCTACATGAGGGGATGAAGGAAGGCCCACTATGGCCATCTCAATCTCCAGATAGTCCTGTCTCTCCCAGGTCTGGCTCATCAACTACTTCCTGGTCTGCACCCGCCTCCGCCTCAGAATCCTGGTTGGGTGCTCCACTTGGTTCCTCCTCAGATGAGGGGTGGCCCCCCTCCCTACTACCTTGGGTATCTGGATCTGATGCTTTTGCTAAGTCATCTGCTACCAGGATATCTATGAGGTTCTGGGTGGTTGGACTCTGTCCTTGCTTTAATTTTCTTATGGCACACAATCCTCTCAAATCTTGGAAAGTGAATGTGTCATATTTAGATGTATGCTCCTTGCTGACATCTGGCAGAGAGGTACTAGCTCCTGCCCTTAAAGCTATGACTAGTGGGGTGTGGTGTGTGCACCTACCTACACTACTTGTTACCTACTAGAACCTCTCTGGAAGTTGTAGTCAGGGTGTGCTAAGCGCTTACCACATACAACTTCTAAGTTCAGTAGAACTTATGTATTATAAGTCTTGATTCATATGTACCTACAGGTACCTTAATGTGAGTTTTCAAATGATATTCAGTCTAAAGATAATTGGATAAAACAAGTGCAAGCTCTTATCCCATCCGCTGCACTCCAATGTGAGAAGTTAGCCTGGTATATGATGTCCACTAGTTCTAGTGGGCACCTTGCACAAGTCTAATCGACCCTTATTGATGGTAGGTTATAAAGTCAACCTTATAGAAAGCTATCCTAGGGGTAGCTGTGGAGAGCAGCCTTCAGGCTAAGACATGGAGACGAGTTAAGCCAGTTGTTTTACCATTTATAATCTCTTGAGTACCAAATGAAAGCACACCACACAAGGTATATATCAAATATATATGTATTTATTCTAAACACAACCCCTCCGCACTCTTTATGAGGTCAGATGTAAAAGTACAATACAAGGAACTTAATTAGCATATGATAAGTTGTACAGTATACTTTTTTCCCTAGTGGCCTCACAAACCATATACTAAAATAGTTGTATAAGAACCACGTGAGGAATAGAAAGCAGGCCTGGGGCCTGTGGAATCGCTGGGGCTACTCAGAACAACCAAGGGTTAGGATTTAGGAGGCGCACGGGAGACGCTTGCAGTGTCTAAAAACAGCCGCGGGTTACCATCGACTTTCAATGGAGAACGAACAAGTTACAGTTTTAAGATTAAGGGTACAAGGAGGTTAACTACGATGGAACCCTTTTAGACTAGGACACTTGGAGAGTCAATACCCATGGGAGTACTGGAAGTACTGGAGTACTCATGTTACCTCACCCAGGGATCGGGTGCATAGGTGTCTTTTCGTGACGAGTGTCGTCGTCGATTCCAATGGAGAGCTGCGAAGAAGTGCTGAAGGCGACCAGAGAAAAAGTGTCCAGGTGGACCCAAGGGTGGAACGGAGATGTGAAGAACCTTAAAGCAGAGGAGACAGAGTCTGGGCCACTAGCCAGTGACCAGTGCGGCGATAGAAAGATGCCACCAGATGTTGGGTGATTTCAGGTGAAAAGGTAAAGTTTGTCTCTTCAGCCACGAGGTCTAGGAGGTGTCGATGACAACCAGGAGCTAGATTTAAGCTGTCCCACAAACGATTAAGTTGACTGCAGTGTCAGTATCTGGATTGGACCCAACAAGCCTTGGCAAATGCAACCCATGCAAGATGTCGAGAGTGGCTTTGGTACAGACCAGCAAGGTCTGTGGAACTTCTACTTTGCAGGGAATTTGGTGCAATCCTGGAGCAATCAGAAAAGTAAGTTAAAACAAAGGTTGGTCTTCTTGGGTGCTCGCTATCCAATGGACTACGAACCGCAAAGATGTGTCAAGCTGAAATGCACAAAGAGGGCCCACGGGACACTCGTGGAGTGTGGGCCTCTGAGCTTCGGTGCAAAAGGTGTTCGTGGCTGGGGCTTCACGCACCCCAATGCACAACTTCAGGATACCTCGGGAAGTTGGTGCAGATAGCAAAATGCAGGATATCCAGGAGTTCTGGTACCAAGTCTCTCGTGTCCGCCATGGGTCTCAGCTTTGCTGGGAGCAAAGATGGGGTCAGGGCTGTCTGGAAGTCAAAGTCCTGTGTTGCAGATTCTTCTGGATCCGGCGGGAGCCTTGAAAATGCAGACTGGCAAAGATGCTGTTCGTGCCTGTTTGAACAGGGTGGTCACTCCTTGACCACAAGAAAGATTTCTTCCATCTTCCAGTTGAAATGGAATGTCGAAGGTCCAGGATATGTGTTGCAGAGTTTCATCCAGGGTAATCTAAAGTCCTAGGGACTGAGGTTCTATACTCATAATAAGTTTAGGGGTTGGACTAACTCTAAGGTCCCTCCTATGTGTGGACCTGGGGTGGGGGTGGTTACACCCTTTCCCCTTTGTCCAGTTTTGCACCAGAGCTGGGGCTGAGTGCCCCAGCAACCGGTTTGAACTGGAAAGAGCATCCTGTGTGCCCCAGGCAGTGCCTGGAAAAGATTCACTGAATGCAGCCCTCCCTGCCCCAATACACTAAGAGCCTGTCTGGGGAGGTGCCAGCACCTCCTTGGACAGGAAACCTATTGTCCAGGCCTCCCCTGCCGGAGTTTCGTCCAGCAGCTGGAGGTCAGACTCGTGTCTGTGGAAGCAGCATCCATTTTGTGATGCTGAGGCTCTGTTTAACCTGAACCGGGTAAACCAGTAACTACATGTCTTCTCCCTCTAGAAGGGTGGAATGCTACCCCCACCACCAGGAGTGCCGGAAGGGTAGTAGTCCAAAGTGTTTGACACCTTACACGACATGTTTTGATAAAGCCAAACCAAAGTTAGCATTAACCGCAAGGATTATAAAGCACTTAAGAGTATATGGTATGGCTATATCATAGAACAGCTATAATGAGATGGTTCTGAAAGCTGCAGAGGGGCTCAGCTCATGCTATGGCACCCTCTCACATAAAACCAAGCCCTCTACCTTGATTGTCGAGGTCTGCCTTAGGAGTGTCTTATAGGTGTATATGTGTCTTTATATGTATATAGATATAGGTATACTATATCTAAGTAAGGGGTGATTACACCACCTTACCCAGGCTGTAAGAACAGACCTGTGGTGTCTGTTTGTAAGGCAAACCAAGGGTGACACAAAACATGCTGCAGCCCCTGGTAGGCCTAGGATGCACCTATGCCCTGGGTACCTATGGTACACTATACAGGGGCTCACAAGGGTGACCCAGTAACCAATCTGGTATGTACCTAAAGTACATGGTGTTAATTTAGAGAGAGAACAACTGAGCTGTAGGCCTGATTAGCAGGTCCACAGCCACACTAAAGTCGAAAAACCAGAGAATCACAGCAAAAAGTGGGCGTAACCATAGGAAGCATAACCTACTCTCCTACACTTACACTTACCAAGATGACTGGTGTTTTCAAGATGAAAAATAGAAAGAGATGTTAAATTGTTAAATCAATTTATAGTTGGCCTTTAAGAATATAAATGATCAGAACGAAGATTCAATAAGTGAAGAAGTGTGACATCTAGCTATGATGAGTGCAGGAACTATATCAAGGGCAAAATTAGTAAAGGTTGACAAGAAGAAAATTAATTTCTTGAGGAACATTGAGTGTGGAAAAATATCTATGATGTTATGAGTGTTGAGCTAAATATGTTGTTGAATGGTGACAAGGTTGTAATTCTGAGGGGTTTGAGAAAAAGGGTAGAGTGGTTGGCAAATACTGGACATCTAGGGTTGGCATCCATGAAACAATGTAAGTTGTTTGATTGGTGGCCTGGTTGAGATGCGTATGTTGGCTTATTTTTTATTCATGCTGACCATGTCGGAATGCAGTCCTATTGAGTTTCCAACCTTGCCTTTGTAGTCAGTGCTTCATCACCGAGACACACCCAGGGCTTTACACTACTTATATTTGAATAAAAGGAAAAAACATATTTCTGCCAGTGTCCGGATCATTTAATCACAACAGAGGTATAACATGCACCAGCTCCTCACTGTGTCCTCATGTTCTACTTTGTGTGTCAAACTGACATCAAATGCATCTGGCTGTTAGCCAGGAATGTAGGATTTGGGGCACTCCCCTAATACTCAGCTGAAGCCGAGAGATGGATCTGGTTAAAAAGGCAATTTGTAAAATGTTTTTTAAAATGCATATAAAGGTTTTGCTGACATTCTCCTTCATGTAAAATTAATCAAGATTCTATTTTGCTCATGAGTGACACATGGTTAATGACAGTATGTTTAATTTTATAATGGAGCCCCACAGCAAGTACTTATGTGCAGTGTATGGAATGTTGGTACATGAAATCTTACATTGTTTCAGTTATAAATCTTGTATATATTTTTAACATCTTATTTGTTTTAACTTTTATAGGAAGAACTTACAGTAAGTAAACGTTTATTTCAAAATGTGTCTTTCATTCACAAAAACTATGCCACTATGTTAGCCTTGAGGAGACTGCTTAGTATTCTTCATAATGCATAATGTGGACCTGATTAAAATATTAGATTTGCATTCCAAAGTGGGATTGTTTTTTTTATTTGAAACCATTTATTGGGTTTCTTCATCAAATAAAACTGAATAAAATAACATAAATGACAGACATTGTTTTGAATAAGATGCACAGCTCTATAGTGTTTAAGGTAACACCAATAATTCAACATGTTTTTCGGTGTCATTATTTCATGATCTTTAAAAACCCACATTCTCTATTTGAGTTTGCGGAAAACCAACAATTATTCTCCTATATTAACACTACCCCTCCCCCTAGATCTCATAGGATTTCTTAGTGAATTCTCTTGCTTTATAGACCAGCATTTCCAAAGTAATTCATTTGTTCATCTTGTTTTTCCTGACCTCCACTGTATGAGGCTCTATGGAATGCCAATTTCTTTCACTATCTCTTTTGGGAATCAGGAGGTCAAAGCACAAAAAGGTCAGCTTGCAATGATTTTGTATCTAGATCAACTAATATATATTAGAACATTGAATGTTGGGAGCTCCATTGAAAACAATGGAGTAGCCTCGTGCTTATAAGGGCTGGTATAAGCCCGGAGCTCCAACATTCCAATGTTTCTTTGTTCACAGCTGTGGCTGTGAACAAAGGCTTCAGGGAGCCTGAGGGGGATTCAATCCCCTCACGCTCCACGAAGCCTTTGTTTTATTTGTTAGAACTTTCTGCCCTCTAGTGGCAGAATGTTTTAATAGCCTTATTGCCCTTCGTACCTGGGCTATACTGGCTATTAAAGTCCTGCTCCCTTGTTAAAGGCTCGAGCCTAATAATCCTTTAATAGCTGGTAAACGTGGTACGCCGGGCTATAAGGCTATATTAAGCAGAGTTAGAACGGGGGTCAGACACTCTATTCTACCAACCACCTCTATAAGTGCATTTTACACTTCACCCCAAAAGGGTCATTGAGGAAGATTGACACATTTTTTGCTTTGGTTTTCATCACAAAAGTGACACAAACCTTTGTAAAATATTTCTTTTGGATTGGTTTACCAGCACAAAACTAAAGGTTAATATGACGATATAGTTAGGAATTGTAAGAATATCTAACTTTACATTAAGAAAATCTTAAAAATTCACTGAACTAACATAGGTTAAATGGTTGTTGTAGCTAGGTGAAAATGTCACGTAAAACATACCATGTGAAGCTAATAAAACCACTGGAATTCACCAGTTATCGTTATATGCATTTCCATTGTACACTACTCCACTCTATGCCACTCTGGTGTACGCTCCAATACTCCATTTAACTCCACTCTACAAAACTCTATAACACTCTATGCCACTCTTCTAGACTGTACTCTACTCTATCCCGGTACACTTCACTGTCCACATTTGTATTCAACTATATGCCCTTACACTCTATTGTACAACACTCTGTTCCATTTTATGACAGTTTCCTTGACTCTACACTATGTCACTTCAATGTATGTCACAGACTTTACGCTAATCCACTGTATCCTACTGCACTCTGCACCACCCCACTGTATGCCATTGAACTCTAAATTATTCCACTCTATACCACTCTACCCTACTGCACTCCACTGTTCAGTTTCCCAATATATCATATTCTTCTGTATTTTACTCCTATTTACAGTAATCAACTTTAAGTCACTACAGTGTACAACACTCCACTCTACATCGCTTCACTGTATGACATCCTTCTCCACTCTGTATAACTCCTTGCTAAAAAAGACTACCACACTGTTTAACACTTTACGACATTCTACTCCACTCTGTCCCTGTATGCTCCACTGTCTTACTCTATGCCTTTACACACGAGTGTAGCACACTCTATTCCACTACACAACACTTTTATATATGACACAGCACTCCACTCTACTGTACCAAATGCCACCCCAATGTGTAGCAATTTATAGCAGTTTACTACCTACGCTAAGCCTCTACACAGCTCTCAATGCCACTTTACTTTCGATACACCAATGCAATATACTACTTTTCAGTACTCCACTCGACTCTACTCACTGTATGAGACTTTATCTCACTCTACTCCACTATACAACTATCTATTCTATGTAGGTCCACTGTTTAACACGCTACTGCACTCTATGCAGCTCCACTTTACAAATACTCTACTACACTGCATGCCACTCTCTGAAACTTTAGGCCTGTCTATACCCTTACACTCCACTGCATAGCACTGTACTATACTGTATGCTACTGTACAACACTCATCTCCACTCAATGCCACTCTATAATACTGTAGTCCACTATACAACACTGCACGTAACTCTTTGTATGCTGCTGCATCACACTTTACTACTCTCCATCTCTAATACAGTACTCCACTCTACTCCACTACTCCACTGTACACCATTCCACTCTACGCCACTCTATGCCATCGTACTCTATAACACTGTATGCAAATCCACTCTGCCACACTCTACAACACTGTACAGTAATGTTCACTACTCCACTCTACAAAACCCTCTAGACTGTATGCACTCTTCTCTATTGTAGTCTACACCACTTTCCAAAACAGTACAACATACCAGAACACTCTCCAATACAACATGATACTCCCAGTGTATGACTTTTTACTCAACTGTATGCTATGCCACTCCACCCTATTACAGTCCATGCCATTATATTGTACTACAAGCCGCTACACTCTACACTCCTCTCCACACTCTATGCTCCGCTCTACTACAGTTTATCCCACTACACCACTGCACCGTACTCCACTCTACACCGCTCAGATGCCCGAGACACTATTCCAATGTATGCAACTCCACTCTACAACACTGCACTACACTCTACTCCACTCTGAGCCCATTCACTCTACACCACTTTACTGCACTGTATGACACTCGAGGATACGCCACTCAACGTTTCTCTGTGATAAGCCACTCCACTATATGAAACAGCACTCAACTCTATGACACTCTCTTCCACTGTACTCTACAGCACTCCACTCTGTGGCAATAGACTTTACAACTCTCTCCTCCACTGTACAATACTCCACATAACTCTCCACTTTCAACACTGGACTCTACGATTTTTTAGCACATTTTTATTAAAAAAACAAAAAATTATGGAAAGTCAAAGTCAGTCAGTCAGTTAAAATTCCTTTATTCGATAACTTAATATCAAAAAAGAAATGGTACAATCAGGATAACAGTTAAATACACAATTAAAAAACTTGATTATATATATAAAAAGTACATGGTAATATTTCATTTTATACAGTTTAACAAAATTTTAATACATACATAAATATGACATTAAACAATTAAAAAGGGACTACCCTATGGTTGTGCTTGACCCTAAAATCAATTTATCTAAAAAAAATTAGGATATTCTAATCAGGGACACTTAGGGTTGACGCTGGATATTGTACTTTTTCCTAATGCGAATAGCAGCAACCAGGAAGTTTGCGACATGGAACATTATTCGGGGTGAATTTAATTGCTGCAAGTACACAAGTGCAGGCCTCACTTGGGTAAATCCAGCATCTCTCAATATTGGGAATAAAAACTTCCTTCTAAAGTCAAAGGAAAACATTAAAGGTTTACACTTAGTTGTAGTTAGGAAAATGTATATTTCCTATATAAAAAGAGTTTAAACTACACAAATTTAACAAATTAAAAAGTTATAGTTATAACTTTCATTTGCAATTTATCCACCACCTTCAAATTATTATAACTAGCTGAGCTCGTTACACACTCTTTTCAGGTCGCTAACCAGACACTTGCTGTTGGGAGTGGGAGACACCAATGTGGTGACACAAGGAGTGCTTCTCTCTAGCCACTATAGACAGCGCTCTTTTAGGCAGTGACACTTGCCAGCCCTGCTGCATGTTGCCTTCATGAAGAGCATGGGGGCTGTGTTCCATACAAAAAATAGGCATGTGATGCCACCTCTGCTTCAAAACAAATTATGCAGGATGTCACCCTCTCACACTGCTATCACCCACAAGGTGTGTGGGGCACCACAAGGTCACTGCCTGTCTCTGTAATAACTGGTTGAGCAGGATAAGTAAAACGAAAAAAAAAATAGACACACCTGGGTAAAAAAAAAGTCAGATAGACACATAGGGGAATGGGAGATTAATAAATATGTGAAAATGAAACGAAAAGAAAAAGGTGACAGGTGGATTGAAATGAGGTGGATTGAGTTTAATAGGGCCTAGGGAGTGGAAAACATGAGATGATGGCTAGGCAGGAGGAGTCTAGAATAAAGAAATTGCCAGCTTGCGTGAGCACTGTAAGGTGCCATTTGCCCTGTTTTTAAGCATGAAAAGTGTCACTGTTGTAATTTTTTCAACACAATAAGCGCAAGACTTAACTTGTATAACTTCACATAATGTTGATCAGTTTCTATGGCCATGGACTCAAACAATGTATCTTTCAGTGCCTGCTTGGGAGAGGCAGGGCCAACACGCAAAGTGGACCAGGAGTGATGTCTATTTCTGCAGGTGGCATGCTGGAAATAAGGTTGCATGTTGAACCTAGCTGCTGGGGCTGCCTTGTGATACCATGGGTCACTGGTCAGTTGGCAATTCAGTAGTCAAAAATCAAAAAAGAGGGAGTGAAGAGGTAGTGCTAGAGAGCACTGTGGTGGATGCGCCCTCCTCCATGCAATGGCATTAGAAAACAAAAAGATCCACCTCTTGGAGGTTTGCTGTGAGCCAAGGAATAAAAGGCATACACAGTATTTTTTAAAATACCCCTCACACACCAAAAGGACCCTTGGTGTCATGCTTCATCATCGGGGTCTTCCCGCCCCGCTGCGGGACGGGGCATGCTATGACTGCCGACTACGCTGGAGCACTATTAATTTGTAAGTGCTATGTGAGGTGTATTTGAGTGAGTGAAGTAGGGTCAGGGGTGAATGGAAAAGTGAAATAAAAAAGTACCTGGCCTTATGAATTTAAAAATCTTTTATTAGTCATAGGCTGGTATTATTAAAAAAAGGTGTATCGGAGAAACAAAGCTTTAATGTGCTGGTTCTCCTGGTGATGTCAACATGTTTCGAGGCTTTGCATGCCTCTTCGTCAGGACGGAGTTAGTGACGAAGAGTGCTCCAGCGTAGTCGCCAGTCGTTGCACGCCCCGTCCCGCAGCGGGCGGGAAGACCCCGATGATGAAGCATGACACCAAGAGCCCTTTTGGTGAGTGAGGGGTATTTTAACAAATACTTTGTTTGCAGTTGGCAATTCAGTCTTTCTTCAATCAATTTCCAAACCACCTCCGGAGAGTCAAAGAATACAGTCCTTGACCGAAGTATTTTTAGTTTTTCTGTCTAGAGCACTGTATTTACATTGTGCATATCTTTCTATTCTCTGTTTTCAATGGAATGTCCTTGCTTTTGGTATAATCTGAGAAGAACATGATGCTAGATGACTCATGTTTAAGAATTTCACCTCGATTCCTATATCTGAAAACATGGGCAATTACAGCTTTCTGTCTAGTCCCCGGAGGCACCGTCACCTATAAAGTGTGGAGAGCATGTTACATAATGAAATAAGAAGATACGTGGTCTTTAGGGATCAATAAGCTGAGCCATTGTTGTAGGAAATGTTCTGGGTGGGTCCCTTTCTGGAAATCCTACAAAGCGTAGATGATTCCAACATGCCCACCCTTCGGCACCCCCTTCAATTCTTCCAGTGGGTTAATTGATTTATTAACACTTGTTACTGGTAGCAGCAGCAATCACTGTGCCTTTCAATTCTCACACCTGCCCCGCTATCTCAATAATTCTGTCCCTAGCTGTAAGCAGGCAGGCAGGGGAAACATCGAGGCCCACCAGGCCTATCTTAAATTTTGGGCTTTCTCCATAGAATTGCCTAGCCTGTAGAATTATTGTATATTCTTCTGTGTTATTAGAGACCTTCTCTACAGGTGCAGCTGCTTCAGGGATTTATTTTGAAAGGTGGGGCAGATCTCTGGCACTAATCTTGATATATTTGTTCATGGCACCATGCTTGACTGTCTCAGTCGTTTTGTCCTTCAATTTCTTTCCACTCCCTTCTCCCGCTGCATCACCTTTGTGAAGGCATATGTATGCTGTTTGTCTTGTAGTGCTTTCCACAAGAGTTATGACCCACTAGCCCTACATCTACAAGTCTTTTTGAGGTATCTGATGAGGTGTCAATCTTAGTCCCTTAATCACATCCTACCACAAAGAACATGTCTTCAATTGTGGAAAGGCAAAGGAGGAGGGAGGGTAAGGAGCAATTAGTCAAGGATTTGTCACATTTATCAACTACAACACCACAAGGGGCCTATCACTCTTCACAGAGATTAACCAGTCCAAATTACCAGCCAGACTCAGTTATAGCTGGCCCAGGAACAACATCAGCTGGGTAGCAAACTGGCGCAGTATTATAATCAAGCATTGTAAATCCTGTACCAGCACTTTTCAGTCTGGCAGTTAACCTGTGAGGTGGAAAGAGGCCTAACCTAGGTATGGAACTATTAAGGCCAGCCTTCTTGTGCATGTCACTGTGCTCTGGGGCACCACTCCTCCATCCCATGCTTGGATTACAATGACAGGCACGCACAAAACTGGTTGCATGACCATTAGTGTGCAGGCGGTAGGAGAGAGAGGGGAAATAGATGGGAGAGTCCAACATGCTTATTCACTGTCTGGGTAATTGCCACCACTCCTCCGTTAGGTGCCCACCTCAGGTGGTAGAGGTCTCAACACCTGTCTCAGTGATGTGGCTTGACTTTTCACATCTTCACTGGTGCCCGCTCACCATTCTCCTACCTGAGAGGCCCAGAGCAGCATGTCCCCTTCACTGGCTGTTCTTTCCCCAGTCTTGAGCGGACTCTCCACTCATCAGGTCTCTGATTTGTGAGTCACATTGGCTGCCTCTAGTTTCTAACTGCCTGATTAGGAGCAGTGTTACTTATGACACCCCAATTTTTAGATAGAGCAATGATTTGAATGAATTAGTATGCAGAATTGCCCTTCTAAGAAAAGTCAGCCTTAAGTCAGGAAGGTTTATCTTAGGAGGTGGATGTCCCAGTATTATTAAGAGCTACCTTTTGCAGCTCAGTCAGAATACTCAGCAAACTACGCCTGTGGCATTGTTGAGAGGCAACTGATAGTATTAAGCATCTAAATAGCTAAAACATCACCATCTGGACTGCTAGAACATCATACTCTAGATGAGTTGTTTTCTTTTCCTCTCGCCCTAGTCTAATCCCTAATTCCTGTAACAAACCCTCTACAGGAGGAATACAAGCATGGTGGGGCCTTCATCATTTCCAATGTACCTTAGAGATACAGGTTGGTGTGTTTGCGAGTGCTAACATCAACTCTCCCGGGTCCCCGCTCTCCAGCAGGCAGCTCGGTGGTTCACCTAGGCAGTGCTCTTCCTCTGCAGCCCTTCACACCACAGCTCTAGCCCCACGTCTGCTGTCAGCCTATTTTCTTTTTGCCCTATTTTCTTTTGCCAGGTTTAGCCCCGTATCTACCGTTCGCTATTTCCTTTTGCCTTATTTTCTCCTGCCAGGTTTAGCCCTGCGTCTGCCGTAGGCTATATCCTTTTGCCTTATTTTCTCTCAGTTTTGCCAGGTCACTCCGCTATTAGTAGTTTTCAGTGGGTTTGGTGGGACAGGGGCCTTTTATTTTATTTATTAATGTGTTCCTTCTCTGCCTTCACTCCCAGCCTTCCTCCGTCTCACACGGCTGCTGCCCCTGCGGCCTCTCCTGCGCTCTCTTTTCCGATCACGCTTTCTGCCTCCCAGCTGCTCCCCTCCCCTGACCTCTACTTAATGGAGCCCGCTGCGCGACCACAGCGCGGCCGCTTGCTGGTGCCCCAAAGGCGCACCCATCTGAGCCTGTGTGCGACCAGCGCCAGCGACCCTGGATCCCTGACCTCCCACCGCTATGACTCAGCTTCCGTCCTTGCACTCAACCCCGGAGGGAACAACAATGGCCAGATGTCCTCACCGGACACCACCCATGGCCAATTCTCCTGCCACAAATGCCACCAGACATTCACCATACCCCCGCTGCCAACACCGCCGATGTCCTGAGGTGCATCCTCCTCAATGTACCATCCCTTCACCGACACAACATAGAGATCTGGAACCTCCTTGACATCCTCTCACCAGATGTCGCCTTATTTACAGGAACCTGGACAAATACCTCCACCACCGCCGACATTGCCATCACCATCCCAGACAAATACAAGACCCAAAGGAAGGCCCGCTCCAACCACCCAGGGTGAGGACTCGCCATCGTACAAAAAATCTCCCTCCACCTCCTGAACTCAAGCAACTTCTTTCCCGCCACCAAACTCCTGTAATTCCAGGTCCAGACAAGCACCAGAACCACACTTCATGGCACCCTCGCCTATAGACCCCCGGTCCTCGTGCCCCATTCCCCACCACCATTACCATCTTCTTTTGCATCCCACGCCATCGCTTCTGTGGACTACATACTCATCAGAGACCTCAACTTCCACCTCAACAACCCCAGCGACCTCAACCCCACCTCCCTCCTGGGCAATTTTGCCAACATCATACTGAGACAGCTCCTAGCCTCGCCTACCCACAAAGCAGGACACACCCTCGACCCCATCTTTGCTGGAGGAAACAACATCCAGTTAAGCCACACCATGCAAACCCCTTTGATGGACCACCACTGCGTGCACTTCCTTGTCAAAAAAACCCAAGCCGCCCAAACCTGCCTGGCGCCCTCCGTGAAGGAACTGGAGCAAATTTACTAATGATCAGTGCACCCCCACCTTCAACCCCGACATCCTCAGCACCTCGACCAACGCAAACATTGCAGCCAGGGAACTGCACAAATGGATCTTCATCTGAGCAGAAAAACTTGCACCCCTACGCTGCTCTGATAGCCAGTGCCCCAGGTAGGCCACCTGGTTCACGACCGACCTCCAAGAAGCAAGATGCCTATGCAGACGTCTTGAGAAGAACTGGAGGAACAGCAAAACGTCTGAATACCACACCACCTACATGACCTGACAGAATACCACCAAAGCATAAGAACCACCAAACGAACTTTCATCCAAAGCAGAATCCTCGCCAACTCCAGCAACTCCAAGGAGCTCTTCAACATCATCCAGGAATTCACCTAGCCCCCCAGCAAAACCACAAACATCACCCCCTCCCAGGACCTCTGCGTCAAGCTCCAATCTTACCTCCATCTGAAAATCCAGAGTCTGTATGACAACTTCAACCACCAGACACCGGACTCCACAGCCACCCTCTCCACCGGCAACACCAGCCACCCCACCAGCTCCACCTGGACACTGGCCACGACCGAAGAGACGGCCCCAACTATGAAAGGCATATACCTGAGGTCCCTTACGGATCCCTGCCTACCACACATTTACCACAGAGCCTCTACCACCATTGCGCCAGAACTACAATGCACCATCAACAACACCTTCAAGACAGGCACCTTCCCCAATGACTGCAAACACGCTGAAGTCAGACCCCTCCTCAAGAAGCCCTCAGCAGATCACACAGACCTCAAGAACTACAGGCCCATCTCACTCCTACTTTTAGCAGCAAAAGTCGCTGAGAAGACCGTCATGCACAACTAACAAGGTTCATCGAAGAAAACTCTGTCCTCGACCCCTCCCAATCCAGATTCCGCAGCAACCACAGCACCGAGACCGCCCTACTCGCCTTTACGGACGGCATCCTGGATGAGAATCAGCTGCCTCAAAATCAACTCAGACAAGACCGAAGTCCCCTTCCTCGGAACCTACCCGTCAGCTTGGAAAAAACACCTGGTGGCCCACCTCCCTCGGCAGCCCCCCACCCCCACAGACCACGCTCCAAACCTCGGCATCATACTCGAGTCCTCCCTCTCCATGAACGGACAGGTCAACGCCGTCACCACCCGATGTTTCAACACCCTCTGCATCCTCCGTAAGACTTTCAAATGGATCCCCCTTGAATCAAGGAAGACCATCACCCACACACTCCTAACCAGCAGACTGGACTACGGAAACACCTTCTATGCCGGGATCAACACATGTCTATGCCGCAAGCTCCAGTCAATACAGAACACTGCAGCCACACCCCTCTTTGGCATCCCTCACCACAAACATATCACCCGACACCTACGGGACCTCCACTGACTCCCTGTCACTTTCAAGATACTCACCCACTTCTACAAATGCCTCCACAAGACACCGGACGCAAATACTGCAACAAGAGAATCTCCTTCCACGTACCCAAAAGAAACCTCCGATCCATCAACCTCACTCTCGCCAAAACACTTGACATCCACAGAACCAGAGCAGGAGGAAGAGCTTTCTCCTCCCTGAGCATCTACAGATAGACACTCAAAACTTGTTTTTTCTGCTGAACGGAGTTGCTCAAACCCCCCCACCTCCATCGCCTTGAGACCCTTGTGGGTGAGTAGAGCACTTACATTACTCTGATTGATTGATTGATTGATTGATTGATTGATTGAGCTTTCCCCATGTGTTGTGGCAGCTCTCATGCAGAAGTTGGACGACAAGAATGTTAGAAGCTACCCTAGTTCATTAGCAATTAAATCTGACTGCTGAGGAGAAAAAGGCAGCCACTGCCCTGACTGCTGGGAAGGATAAGGCAGTATCAGCAATTGCTGTGGAAGAAGGAAAACTAGCTGTTGAGGTGAGAATGACCGCAGTAGCTTTTGTGCTTGAGGAGAAAAGGTTGCCTGTAGAAGAAACAATTGCCATTCTCACCCAGAAAGATGTACTTGAGAGTAAGCGGGCATCAAAATCCAGTCTATCTTTGTTGTTGGACATAAAATAGAAAATCCGTTTAGAGCGTGTGGCTATGCCAAGTACTCATATAGATGCATCCCTGCCAAGCTCCGGGGTCCAGGTGATTTGCTATGGGCAAAGTGCAAGCTAAATCATGAACCCTATTTGGCAAAGCAAGAAAGCTATGGAGAAGCACTGCACCACTCTCTGATTAAATCAAGAGATATGTGGGACATGCCTATCACAGACCAATCTGGTGCTCTCCGCATCACAGATCTAGAGTGAAAAGTCAAGACTGATTCTGCTTCTATCCAATAAGCTGATTAGGAGCTGCCTGGCATATAGACACAATCATAATTGGCAGACAATAAAGCATAGTGAGTGATGTAAGTTTAAATAACAGTGCCTTGTCAGGATGAAGGTGATCTGTTGTAAAGTCCTATTCACATAAGACAACCAATACCAGGACTAAGTGGAAAGAGTCTCCTATTGGTAAATACGCGTCAAGATTCACAGATCAACCATGAACCTCAGAATAAACCGAATATGGTGGTGTGCTTTAATTGCAGGCCAAAACAGCAATGGTCCTTACATAAAAGACATGATAGTACTACTAAATGTGCTACAAAATGCATGCAGTTGGTGAATATGCCCTTATGTGTGAAGATTGGAGAAATTGGTTGCCAAATTTCCCACTTTTGGCTGGTTTACTTATTTCCATTTTAATAAGCCACCAAAAAGTAAGGTTAAATAACCTTTTCTCTCCAATCAATACCAACACTAGTGTTCCTAAGGACTCTATACACTTGCTGGATCTGTTTAGTAATCATGTGTTACCACTAGCCCTCATAATTAGGAATTTGGGCCCTCCTGTGTAGGCGACACTCAACACATCTGTAAGCTTATTAAACAAGATTACCACTCTCATGTCTTAACACATTTTCTTTTCAATATAAAGAAATAGGGGAATCATAACTTGCCTAAAGGCCAACATGGACAAAACAGAGGTATTCATAGTTGGAAGGGACCCTTTGATTTGGACCTGTTCCATGTTAGCGGTCTAGCGCTTTTGGGGAGGCAGGGCATAAGAAGACAAGCAGCGCAGGGCTCACGGTGAACTTTCAGGTTGGTGGCAGCGCCTGAGGTTCACTGGGGGGATTCTGTGTTAGTGTGAGCTGATCTTTCATCTACGAGCTCGCTATTTACATCTAAAAGCTTGTCAGGCTACTCAGTGAGCGCAGGCATGATTTAGATGCTGGCGCCTGATACCTTTTAAAAATTGCCACTTACTATGTTTGAGCACTGGTTTTAATACTTGTATCTTTTACTGCATCTTTTGCACATTCTCGCTCCTTCTGCGGCCTCCCTCGACCCGTTCCACCGCAGCTGACAGTGCTGTTTGAGTGGAGGGCGAGGCGCCATCTTGGGCTATGTTGTTCCTGAAGCCTGGCCGTAGTTAGCGGTCTAGCGCTTTTGGGGAGGCAGGGCATAAGAAGACAAGCAGCGCAGGGCTCATGGTGAACTTTCAGGTCAGTGGCAGCGCCTGAGTTTCGCTGGGGGGATTCTGTGTTAGTGTGAGCTGATCTTTCATCTACGAGCTTGCTATTTACATCTAAAAGCTTGTCAGGCTACTTAGTGAGCGCAGGCATGATTTAGATGCTGGCGCCTAACCCCTTTTAAAAATTGCCACTTTGTATGTTTGAGCACTGGTTTTAATACTTGTATCTTTTACTGCATTTTTTGCACATTCTCGCTCCTTCTGCGGCCTCCCTCGCCCCGTTCCACCGCAGCTGACAGTGCTGTTTGAGTGGAGGGCGAGGCGTCATCTTGGGCTGTGTTGTTCCTGAATCCTGGCCGGAGTTAGCGGTCTAGCGCTTTTGGGGAGGCAGGGCATAAGAAGACAAGCAGCGCAGGGCTCACGGTGAACTTTCAGGTCGGTGGCAACGCCTGAGGTTCGCTGGGGGGATTCTGTGTTAGTGTGAGCTGATCTTTCATCTACGAGCTCGCTATTTACATCTAAAAGCTTGTCAGGCTACTCTGTGAGCGCAGGCATGATTTAGATGCTGGCGCCTAACACCTTTTAAAAATTGCCACTGACTATGTTTGAGCACTGGTTTTAATACTTGTATCTTTTACTGCATCTTTTGCACATTCTCGCTCCTTCTGTGGCCTCTCTCGCCCCGTTCCACCGCAGCTGACAGTACTGTTTGAGTGGAGGGCGAGGCACCATCTTGGGCTGTGTTGTTCCTGAAGCCTGGCCGGAGTTAGCGATCTAGCACTTTTGGGGAGGCAGGGCATAAGAAGACAAGCAGCGCAGGGCTCACGGTGAACTTTCAGGTCGGTGGCAGCCCCTGAGGTTCGCTGGGGGGATTCTGTGTTAGTGTGAGCTGATTTTTCATCTACGAGCTCGCTATTTACATCTAAAAGCTTGTCAGGCTACTCAGTGAGCGCAGGCATTATTTAGATGCTGGCGCCTAACACCTTTTAAAAATTGACATTTACTATGTTTGAGCACTGGTTTTAATACTTGTATCTCTTACTGCATCTTTTGCACATTCTCGCTCCTTCTGCGACCTCCCTCGCCCCGTTCCACCGCAGCTGACAATGCTGTTTGAGTGGAGGGTGAGGCGCCATCTTGGGCTGTGGTGTTCCTGAAGCCTGGCCGGAGTTAGCGGTCTAGCGCTTTTGGGGAGGCAGGGCATAAGAAGACAAGCAACGCAGGGCTCACGGTGAACTTTCAGGTCGGTGGCAGCGCCTGAGGTTCGCTGGGGGGATTCTGTGTTAGTGTGAGATGATCTTTCATCTACAAGCTAGCTATTTACATCTAAAAGCTCGTCAGGCTACTCAGTGAGCGCAGGCATGATTTAGATGCTGGCGCCTAACACCTTTTAAAAATTGCCACTTACTATGTTTGAGCACTGGTTTTAATACTTGTGTCTTTTACTGCATCTTTTGCACATTCTCGCTCCTTCTGCGGCCTCCCTCGCCCCGTTCCACCGCAGCTGACAGTGCTGTTTGAGTGGAGGGCGAGGCGCCATCTTGGGCTCGGTTGTTCCTGAAGCCTGGCCGGAGTTAGCAGTCTAGCGCTTTTGGGGAGGCAGGGCATAAGAAGACAAGCAGCGCAGGGCTCACGGTGAACTTTCAGGTCGGTGGCAGCGCCGGAGGTTCGCTGGGGGGATTCTGTGTTAGTGTGAGCTGATCTTTAATCTACGAACTCACTATTTACATCTAAAAGCTTGTCAGGCTACTCAGTGAGCGCAGGCATGATTTAGATGCTGGCACCTAACACCTTTTAAAAATTGCCACTTACAATGTTTGAGCACTGGTTTTAATACTTGTATCTTTTACTGCATCTTTTGCACATTCTCGCTCCTTCTGCGGCCTCCCTCGCCCCGTTCCACCGCAGCTGACAGTGCTGTTTGAGTGGAGGGCGAGGCGCCATCTTGGGCTGTGTTGTTCTTGAAGCCTGGCCGGAGTTAGCGGTCTAACGCTTTTGGGGAGGCAGGGCATAAGAAGACAAGCAGTGCAGGGCTCACAGTGAACTTTCAGGTCGGTGGCAGCGCCTGAGGTTCGCTGGGGGGATTCTGTGTTAGTGTGAGCTGATCTTTCATCTACGAGCTCACTATTTACATCTAAAAGCTTGTCAGGCTACTCTGTGAGCGCAGGCATGATTTAGATGCTGGCGCCTAACACCTTTTAAAAATTGCCACTGACTATGTTTGAGCACTGGTTTTAATACTTGTATCTTTTACTGCATCTTTTGCACATTCTCGCTCCTTCTGCGGCCTCCCTCGCCCCGTTCCACCGCAGCTGATAGTGCTGTTTGAGTGGAGGGCGAGGCGCCATCTTGGGCTGTGTTGTTCCTGAAGCCTGGCCGGAGTTAGCGATCTAGCGCTTTTGGGGAGGCAGGGCATAAGAAGACAAGCAGCGCAGGGCTCACGGTGAACTTTCAGGTCGGTGGCAGCGCCTGAGGTTCGCTTTTGGGGAGGCAGGGCATAAGAAGACAAGTAACGCAGGGCTCACGGTGAACTTTCAGGTCGGTGGCAGCGCCTGAAGTTCGCTGGGGGGATTCTGTGTTAGTGTGAGATGATCTTTCATCTACAAGCTAGCTATTTACATCTAAAAGCTTGTCAGGCTACTCAGTGAGCGCAGGCATGATTTAGATGCTGGCGCCTAACACCTTTTAAAAATTGCCACTTACTATGTTTGAGCACTGGTTTTAATACTTGTGTCTTTTACTGCATCTTTTGCACATTCTCGCTCCTTCTGCGGCCTCCCTCGCCCCGTTCCACCGCAGCTGATAGTGCTGTTTGAGTGGAGGGCGAGGCGCCATCTTGGGCTGTGTTGTTCCTGAAGCCTGGCCGGAGTTAGCGTTCTAGCGCTTTTGGGGAGGCAGGGCATAAGAAGACAAGCAGCGCAGGGCTCACGGTGAACTTTCAGGTCGGTGGCAGCGCCTGAGGTTCGCTTTTGGGGAGGCAGGGCATAAGAAGACAAGCAACGCAGGGCTCACGGTGAACTTTCAGGTCGGTGGCAGTGCCTGAGGTTCTGTGTTAGTGTGAGATGATCTTTCATCTACAAGCTAGCTATTTACATCTAAAAGCTTGTCAGGCTACTCAGTGAGCGCAGGCATGATTTAGATGCTGGCGCCTAACACCTTTTAAAAATTGCCACTTACTATGTTTGAGCACTGGTTTTAATACTTGTGTCTTTTACTGCATCTTTTGCACATTCTCGCTCCTTCTGCGGCCTCCCTCGCCCCGTTCCACCGCAGCTGACAGTGCGGTTTGAGTGGAGGGCGAGGCGCCATCTTGGGCTCGGTTGTTCCTGAAGCCTGGCCGGAGTTAGCAGTCTAGCGCTTTTGGGGAGGCAGGGCATAAGAAGACAAGCAGCGCAGGGCTCACGGTGAACTTTCAGGTCGGTGGCAGCGCCGGAGGTTCGCTGGGGGGATTCTGTGTTAGTGTGAGCTGATCTTTAATCTATGAGCTCACTATTTACATCTAAAAGCTTGTCAGGCTACTCAGTGAGCGCAGGCATGATTTAGATGCTGGCGCCTAACACCTTTTAAAAATTGCCACTTACTATGTTTGAGCACTGGTTTTAATACTTGTATCTTTTACTGCATCTTTTGCACATTCTCGCTCCTTCTGCGGCCTCCCTCGCCCCGTTCCACCGCAAATGACAGTGCTGTTTGAGTGGAGAGCGAGGCGCCATCTTGGGCTGTGTTGTTCTTGAAGCCTGGCCGGAGTTAGCAGTCTAGCGCTTTTGGGGAGGCAGGGCATAAGAAGACAAGCAGCGCAGGGCTCACGGTGAACTTTCAGGTCGGTGGCAGCGCCTGAGGTTCGCTGGGGGGATTCTGTGTTAGTGTGAGCTGATCTTTCATCTACGAGCTCACTATTTACATCTAAAAGCTTGTCAGGCTACTCTGTGAGCGCAGGCATGATTTAGATGCTGGTGCCTAACACCTTTTAAAAATTGCCACTGACTATGTTTGAGCACTGGTTTTAATACTTGTATCTTTTACTGCATCTTTTGCACATTCTCGCTCCTTCTGCGGCCTCCCTCGCCCCGTTCCACCGCAGCTGATAGTGCTGTTTGAGTGAAGGGCGAGGCGCCATCTTGGGCTGTGTTGTTCCTGAAGCCTGGCCGGAGTTAGCGATCTAGCGCTTTTGGGGAGGCAGGGCATAAGAAGACAAGCAGCGCAGGGCTCACGGTGAACTTTCAGCTCGGTGGCAGGGCCTGAGGTTCGCTGGGGGGATTCTGTGTTAGTGTGAGCTGATCTTTCATCTACGAGCTCGCTATTTACATCTAAAAGCTTGTCAGGCTACTCAGTGAGTGCAGGCATTATTTAGATGCTGGCGCCTAACACCTTTTAAATATTGCCACTTACTATGTTTGGGCACTGGTTTTAATACTTGTATCTTTTACTGCATCTTTTGCACATTCTCGCTCCTTCTGCGGCCTCCCTCGCCCCGTTCCACTGCAGCTGACAGTGCTGTTTGAGTGGACGGTGAGGTGCCATCTTGGGCTGTGTTGTTCCTGAAGAGTGGCCGGAGTTAGCGGTCTAGCGCTTTTGGGGAGGCAGGGCATAAGAAGACAAGCAGCGCAGGGCTCATGGTGAACTTTCAGGTCGGTGGCAGCGCCTGAGGTTCGCTGGGGGGATACTGTGTTAGAGTGAGCTGATCTTTCATCTACGAGCTCGCTATTTACATCTAAAAGCTTGTCAGGCTACTCTGTGAGCGCAGGCATGATTTAAATGCTGGCGCCTAACACCTTTTAAAAATTGCCACTTACTATGTTTGAGCACTGGTTTTAATACTTGTATCTTTTACTGCATCTTTTGCACATTCTCGCTCCTTCTGCGGCCTCCCTTGCCCCGTTCCACCGCAGCTGACAGTGCTGTTTGAGTGGAGGGTGAGGCGCCATCTTGGGCTGTGTTGTTCCTGAAGCCTGGCCGGAGTTAGCGGTCTAGCTCTTTTGGGGAGGCAGGGCATAAAAAGCATATGTGTTTCCGGGAGCTCAGCGGACGGGCGCAGCGGGCGCGACGATGGCGCACCGAAGGTGCGCCTAAGGTAAGCCTGTCTGCGCCCGTCCGCGCCCCGGCAGAGCAAAGGGCCAGAGGCGCTGCACGTTTAGGGCTCCATCATTTAGATTCCCCTATCACATATAGCCGAGAGCTACTTCACTCCCTCAATAAAAACTCATGTGGCAACTGTACGCAATGGGAGGTTCTACACTCCATTGATAGGGCTTGCCCTATATGTCAGTTTCAATTCAGTAGATCTTCCTCCACTCCTACTCCTCCGGCTGACGGTGATTCTGGTTCCAGAATTTGCGCTGCTCTAATTAATGTGCGTTCATTAGTCAAGCACACGGAGGAGGTTCGCGAGTTGATAATTGATAACTCGCTTGACCTTTTATTCGTCACAGAGACATGGCTACACACCTTCTGTGCTCCGACAATTAAGCTGACTATACCCAGAGGTTTCAAGATAACATGGTTAGATCGTAGTTCGGGCAAAGGGGGAGGACTAGCTGTAATTTATAGGAACAAATGGTCTCTGATGAAGGAATGCTCAGGTGCCATTGAGGATGGGGAAGCACTGGAATTTTCGATTGCTCTCTCTCCGCAGTTCACCTTGGGCGGGCTGCTGATTTACCGTCCTCCGGGTCCTTTGGGCTCCTTTATCAAATCTCTGGAGGAGCTAGTCGCACAGAGAGCGTTGAGGTTCCCCAGGTTCCTGCGCTTGGGGGATTTTAATATACATATGGATTTTCCCACAGCCCCGGGGGTCAGGAATCTGGTTGAACTATGCGCCCTAGCTCATCTTAGGAAACAGGGTCAGGATATTACTCACCTTGGAGGACACTGCCTTGATCTTGTCTATACCAATTTTAATATCACATCTGATACCCCTCGTCCAGTTACGTGGTCGGACCATTTCTTGGTAGGCTTCTCTTGGGAGATGGACAGGGCTCGCTCCTTAGCTAAAGAGCATCAGGTCCCCTTTCCCCCAAAAATTAGTATCCCAGCTTTAGCAGTAACCCTGACCCATACTCTTCCGGCCAAGTCTGATAATCTAGAAGAAGCGGTTGAGAATTTCTTGACATGGATTAGATCCTCGGTTGGCCTGCTACCACAGCCCAAAGGTACAAAGCGGCCTAAAGCCTCCCCTTCCTCTCCGTGGTATACGGAACATCTTAAAACCTTAAAAATAGGCTGTAAGGAGCGGGAAAGAATCTGGAGGCGAGAGTACTGCCCAGTAGCTAAGGCGGAACTCCGAGCAGTGCAAAAAGACTACTATGCTGCAATTAAGAAGGCTAAGGGAGATCCCTATGCAGACAGCATTCACAAGGCCAAAAACAACAGTAGAGACATTTTCGCTATTGTTAAAAGTTTTACGTCTCCAGTGGCGGATACTCTGTCGGCCCCTATATCTGAGGGCTGGTGTGAGAAACTGTCCACTTACTTCATAGAAAAAATAAAAAAAATTCAAGAGAGTCTTAAACCTATTGATTCAGGCTATCCCCTATCTGCTCAGGGGGCTCGAGCCAAAGCTGATTCTCTCCAACTTCCTTTCTCATCCAACTGCATAAAGTCGAAAGACATGATGTGCTCTTTTAGAAAAGTTGAAGAGAAGGACGTTTTGGCCATCCTAAAAGCTCTGAAGTCCGGGTCTCCTGCTGACCCTTGCCCTGTAAAAGTTTTGAGTGGTGTGGTGGAAGTTATTGCTCCTATAGTAACCGACTTGGTTAATGAGTCTTTACAAACAGGCATAGTGCCCCCCCAGTGGAAACAAGCAAAACTCCTCCCACTGATCAAAAAACCTTCAGCGGACCCTCTGATTTTTTCTAACTATCAGCCCATCTCCTTGCTCCCGGCTCTAGCCAAGGTCTGTGAAAAGGCTGCTTTTCGACAGCTGAAGAAGTTTGTGGAATCTTCGGGGGCTCTACATCCTGCCCAGTCCGGGTTCCGTACCTCATTTAGCTTGTGGAAGTCACCGAGGCCATTAGGGAATGTCTGGACGGGGGCGGCAGAGCGGCTCTAATTTTATTGGACCTCTCTGCCGCGTTTGACACGGTTCCCCTCATCCAGCTTCTCTCTAGGCTGGAGGATATTGGCATCACGGGGGCGGCCCTCAGCTGGGTCAAATCTTTTCTCACAGACAGGTCCCAACAAGTATGGCTACCCCCCTACCATTCATCGAACAGCAGGGTAGATACAGGAGTTCCACAAGGGTTGACTTTGAGTCCCCTGCTTTTTAATGTTTATTTGACCCCCCTTGTCTGCTTGGCTGAGAGCTTGGGTGCGAAAATAATGGCTTACGCCGACAACACCCAACTTCTCTTCACTTGGGACAAGAACAACCTCTCTACAGATGGTGTCCGGCAGTGCCTATCCTCAGTGTTTGCCTGGCTTGCCCGGGCCTGTCTCAAGTGTAACAAGGAAAAGTCAGAGATACTTCTGTATGGCCACTTTCCGGTGGCCTTTAAGGAATCCATTTGGCCTAGGGGATTGCCTTGCCCCACCGGGGACTGTGGGGTTGCAAAGAACTTAGGGATCTGGTTCGGAGCTGACTTATACTTCCGGGAACAAATCACGCGATTGGCAGGAACTTGTTTTGGGACCCAAACCACTCTCCGGAAGTTTTTTCCTCTTCTTCCCCAACAGGCAAAAGAAACAGTGGCCAGAGCACTTATTCTCTCGCGTCTGGATTACGCCAACGCCCTCTACATAGGCGCGCCTGACTTTTTGCTTCACAAATTGCAGGTGGTCCAGAACGCGGCAGTAAGGCTCCATTTTTACATTCCTAGGAGACTCAGCGTACGCAAGCAGCTCTCAGAGTTACATTGGCTTCCAGTCGCTCTTAGAGTACGCTTTAAGATCCTGATTTTGGCTTTTAAAGCCTTACATGGCCCGTGTCCGTCCTACCTAAGGGACAGATTTGCTTTCTACCACCCTCCTCGTCAACTGCGATCTGCCACCCTTAGACATTTGGTCATTCCCAGATTTAAGAGAGTTCGTCTAGGGGGACAATCCTTGATGGTCAGAGCTGCTCAGCTGTGGAACAACCTTCCCGACGTTCTCAGGCATACGACAAACCTCACACATTTCAAAAACCTCTGAAAACTCACTTATTTAGGCAAACCTTGTAGACCATCTGCTTTTCATTTAGCTGACATCTGGATCCACTCTTACAGTCTTGACTAACAGTGCGCGTTACAAGCAACTATATAACATAACATAACATAACATGTGGCCTAAGTCTTTGGGGTCTTTTCCTATCCAAACGCAGTTGGCAAATCACTTGGTGTCAAATTGGATTCTTAGCTAAAACTCCAGTCTCAGATATCAGATTTGGTCTCTTACTGCTCCTTGTATTTTCATAAGTTGAAATCTATTCTCATCTTCTTTCTGAGTATGATAGATGCAGAGCCAATTCAGACATTTTTGGATCCATATCAGACTACTGCAATGCACTGTGCAGTGTAATTTCTAAATACTAGTTATTCAATCTCAAGCTGCCAGAGTGATTGTCTTTTCAGATTGGTAAACCAATTCCAAACAAGTTTCCCAGGTTGCAATCCAGAAAAAAAAACATTATAAGGCTCTTTGCACTATGTTTAAATGTCTAAATTGGAATGCCCTCTCCTTTTGAAATCCAGATTTATTAAAAATACACCCACATCTGACAATATGTGGGATCTTCCACGCCTCAGGAAATCTTCTTACAGTGATAAATCCTCTCACTGCCCTCCGTCTGCCTCTTGAACAATGTGTTCCTTTTGTTAAAAAGTTATCCTTGGTATTTGAATTTCAGATACAAATTTAAGATCTACCTCTATACTCAGGCAGAATTTTTTCACACTCCTGCCTAAATTGAAGTCAAGAGACCTGTGGGCGTTTGCTTATGCTAAGTCCGAATTTACATAACATAACAAAAATCACAGTAGCCTGCTAGAATGCTAGCCTATAGAAGTGCCATTTCTCAAGGTGCGTCTACTAAGACAAAGTTTTGATACCACATGTTAAAGCCTAACATCCTGCCAAGGGGAACAAAACAGGACCACCCTCTGTCACCACCAGTTTATGCTTATCATGGAACCCTTCTTATGAAATGGAAGCAAAAATCATTAGAACATGTAGATCTAAAATTAGTGGGAGCTCGCACAGCGTGGTAAACCACATTTAGACTGATTGTAATGGGTTGTAGCGTGCAATCGGGTTAACACTGTCTGGCCTAACAGTAGGAGCGCAATGGCAAGAACGTTCAAAGGTCGCCCTACTGGGAGGGGAACACACCGATGCACTGCGTGAAGACCGTAGTCTTATGCGTTAAACATGTTTATAAACATCCAAGAGTTTATTTTCCAAATGTTTTTATTCTTCACGTGGTGAATATTCAATCATATTCTCATGCGTGATGATGTTATAAATCAAAAGCGTGTCCATACGTATTCAATAATCCAATCATTATAATCCTCAACAAAAGATTCCCGATGCATTTCGGGCAACAGCCCTTTTTCAAGGGAAATGCTCTACAAAAAGAAACAAACGTAACCAAAATCAATAATCTGCAGGGGGTTGAAAGATTCCGATCGAATACGAGCATGCATTAACCGCATGTAAAAGTGCCTAGATAGAGAGTGACGGTAACTAGGGACTAAGTGAAACATAACACCAGATTCACCCGGATGCCTGACAATTTCACAGAGTTAAAAAGAAACGTAACCAAAAGTGGTGCACGTGTGCAAGAAATAGAGTAAATCGCCAACCGTGACAAATTACAATAATGGTCATATTATAAAACAGAAGATGTGAAAAAGCATAAACGGGTACAAGTGCGCATCAGTGGACTTACATGGAGAAGTTGACAGAGTGCCTCGCGGCGTGCCGGCGGGGTAATGATACAGGTGAAGAGAGTAAAAGCACAAGTATAAGGGTGGTGCTAGACATAAAGGAAGGACTCAGAACATGAAATTGGGAAACATGATAGAAGGACCACCGTGAACGATAATAAGTCGCCATGTTGGAACAGGCAAGCATACAAGGGGCATCAAAGAAAGATATAAGCAATAATCAGTGCAATAATGAACACAGTGCAAATGTACATGACAAGAAATGAATTATAAATAACACAGAAATTCGATTCGATCGTTGAGCCCGTTGGGCGCCATCGTGGAAAGAAAACGGATCCAAAAGTTCTCTCGTTTTAGTAAAGTGTTCTTGTTGTTGTAAGATACCGGTACTTGTTCCAAGATCTGAAATTTGAGCTGAGCCACTGTGTGTCTGGATTCAACAAAGTGAGAAGCAACAGTAGATTTAAGATTATTGGTGCGGATGTTACTCTTATGTTCTAAAATCCGGGTGCGGATTTTCCTTTCGGTGTGTCCAACATAGCATTTGCCGCATGGGCACTTCAAAAGATAGATAACATTGTTCGAATTGCAGGTAGCATTGACCTTGAGTTTGATAGAATGCCCTTTCATAGGGTGGCAAATGGTGTTTCCAGTAATACAGTTGTTGCAGGTCAATGCTACCTGCAATTCGAACAATGTTATCTATCTTTTGAAGTGCCCATGCGGCAAATGCTATGTTGGACACACCGAAAGGAAAATCCGCACCCGGATTTTAGAACATAAGAGTAACATCCGCACCAATAATCTTAAATCTACTGTTGCTTCTCACTTTGTTGAATCCAGACACACAGTGGCTCAGCTCAAATTTCAGATCTTGGAACAAGTACCGGTATCTTACAACAACAAGAACACTTTACTAAAACGAGAGAACTTTTGGATCCGTTTTCTTTCCACGATGGCGCCCAACGGGCTCAACGATCGAATCGAATTTCTGTGTTATTTATAATTCATTTCTTGTCATGTACATTTGCACTGTGTTCATTATTGCACTGATTATTGCTTATATCTTTCTTTGATGCCCCTTGTATGCTTGCCTGTTCCAACATGGCGACTTATTATCGTTCACGGTGGTCCTTCTATCATGTTTCCCAATTTCATGTTCTGAGTCCTTCCTTTATGTCTAGCACCACCCTTATACTTGTGCTTTTACTCTCTTCACCTGTATCATTACCCCGCCGGCACGCCGCGAGGCACTCTGTCAACTTCTCCATGTAAGTCCACTGATGCGCACTTGTACCCGTTTATGCTTTTTCACATCTTCTGTTTTATAATATGACCATTATTGTAATTTGTCACGGTTGGCGATTTACTCTATTTCTTGCACACGTGCACCACTTTTGGTTACGTTTCTTTTTAACTCTGTGAAATTGTCAGGCATCCGGGTGAATCTGGTGTTATGTTTCACTTAGTCCGTAGTTACCGTCACTCTCTATCTAGGCACTTTTACATTCGGTTAATGCATGCTCGTATTCGATCGGAATCTTTCAACCCCCTGCAGATTATTGATTTTGGTTACGTTTGTTTCTTTTTGTAGAGCATTTCCCTTGAAAAAGGGCTGTTGCCCGAAATGCATCGGGAATCTTTTGTTGAGGATTATAATGATTGGATTATTGAATACGTATGGACACGCTTTTGATTTATAACATCATCACGCATGAGAATATGATTGAATATTCACCACGTGAAGAATAAAAACATTTGGAAAATAAACTCTTGGATGTTTATAAACATGTTTAACGCATAAGACTACGGTCTTCACGCAGTGCATCGGTGTGTTCCCCTCCCAGTAGGGGGACCTTTGAACATGTAGATCTACCCATGAATTTGTGCCAGTGTTGCACGGCAGATGCTTTAAAGATAGAAGGCATGCTTTAGAGTTTAGAATGTGGGCATCAGTCTGCTATGTTACAAGCGCATTAGATCCTCTGGGACTTATAATATGACGGATGGGATATCCGACACATTTGTGATGGAGTATCCCATTGCCACAACTCTAATCCAGGCTCATGATACAGTCAGAAAATCTACAGGGTTGGCAAAGCAGCCACTGCAGTGCACTACTCATTACATAGCACTCGATTAATCAGGCTGGGGTCTCTAGAAAGGGCAAATGGTCCACCATCATGATGGCAGATGCTATGGCCATCATCCTTGCGAAACACCTGACCATCAACCATGATCTAAATGACACACTCTGTGTGCTGTGACACTTTCAGCGTCACAGGGTGTGTGCTTGGTCAAAAGGGTAAACATGATTATTAAACCCAACTTACTTATTTAACATTTCAGTAATTCCATGGTTGTTGTAGGGAGTTAACCACTGGGGTAGAAGTTATATGTCAAATATGGGCTGTAGTGTATGTGTAAATCAATGTATGACTGAGAAGTAGAGTTCCAGTGCATTACTGTATCCTTGCTAAAGGTGGAGAATCATGTCAGAAAAAAAGTGTCCTGCTATGAAGAAAAAACTACTTTCATGAAGAAGCTAAGTTATCATGAAAAACACCCTGTAATTCTTCAATGTTGGGTGCTTAACATATAAAATTGGGCATGCAAAATAGTAACGAAAAACAAATGCCCCTCCAGTAAAAAATTACAAAGTGGTGTATGTCACTGTAAAGGTGAAGTATAGGGACTGATTGTGGTTAAAGGTATGTTTTCCTCATTTTGCCCAACAAATTATAGAAGTATACGTGAACATTACCTTTCTCTTGTTATTAAAATCTAGTTCTGTAAAGAACATGCACATTTGATATTTAAAGGGATAGGCCAGTTTGGGATGGCCTCCTGTAAATGTCTCAGTAACAAGACAGGCTAAAGAAGGTCTCCACCCGGCTTGGAAGAAACAGCTGCTCTGCTAGGATTTATCTGCACTGGACCCTGTGAAGCTCTGGGCGGAGAAAAACCTTGATCCCGTAATCCTTCCCGGGGTCCCTTGGAGGTACAGGAGAGACCAGGAAAGGCTTTTCCAGCATCAAGAATAGCTGAAAGGTTTTTCTGATGTTTGGAGGATCAGAAAAAGGCTACCTGATAAAGCGGCATCCACACTAGCTGAGGATGGATACCCAAGAGACCTAAGTCCTTACTGGCTGTGAATTGCAAGAAGCACCGGACCCTCTGGGGGCCTTGGTTGGTGAGATGGCATTGACTTCAGTGAGGCCTGAAGGAGATGCAAGTAGTGAATTTTCCGGGAAACAGCGCTTACAATGCTGTCATTACATTGTGCTACTATTACAAAGCGGCTGTTACAACGACTGCGTTGTTAGTATGAGATGCATTTAGAATGCAAGTCATTACAACATCTTGCACTAGGGGGTTCTGAGGCATTGGTAATTATTTCCAATACTTTCCCTACTGTTGCACAAACTGGAGTAGGAATAGTAATTAATACTGTTCCTAAGTCCAGCGTGCCCCCTAGTGCAAGTGATTGTAATGACTTGCAATGTAAATGCATAGCGTATTAACAACGCCGTTGTTGTAACAACCGCCTTGTAAAAGCACGCCGATGTAATGAGCCATATTCGAATTTTCCACTATCCAGAAGAACTGTGACTTAGAGGTTATTATGGCCTCTCTAGGGTAGAAACAAGTTACCAAAGTATGCAGTAAAATTTGGGACACACTTCAAATCTGGTGGAGATATTTTAAAAGGAGCATTTTGAAAATTGTAATTTAAAATCTGACTTTACCATTTAAGAAGATTTTTTATTAAAATATGTGAATACCAAATATGAAATGCTTATTTGACCTCAATAAAAGGTTAGCGCTAGTTAAATGTAAGAAGGCTCTCCAATGTTATCCTACAGGACAGAGAGGCTTTGCAGCACTGAGAACCAAATATAAGAGTTTTTTACTGCCAGAACATGTAAAATGTAAAAGTCCATGCCCAACCTTCAAATTAATATGCACGCTGTCCTATGGGCTATCTTGGAATTACCTTAGGGGTGACCTATAGGCAATAAAAAATAAGTTTAAGTCTTGGCAAGGGGATTATATTGGCAAGTCGAATGGCAGTTTTAAACTGCATTCAGGCTGCAATGGCAGACCTGGGGCATGCTTAAAGGGACTGCTTAAGTGGGTGGCTCAATATGTGCTGCAGGCCCAGTATTGGCATTTAATTTACTGGCTTGGGTATAGACAATACCACTCTACAAGGGAATTATCAGTAAATTACATATGGAAATCTGGTGTAAACTAATTGAACCATGTTTAGGGGAGTGAGCACTAGCACGTTAGCACTGGTTAGCAGAGATAAAGTGCTCCGGGCCCTAAGGCAAAGTAAAACAAATTTCAGCCGAGAAATGGAGATTAGTAGGCAAAAGGATTGGGAGAACACCACCCTAAGGCTGATAGGTTTACAGTATCACTAAAACTATGGCTGCTGCCTCCTCTCTTCATTTTGCGTAGGACCCGCCATAAGAATGGAAAAGGAGGGAAGGTTAAAACAGGGGCTGAGTATAGAAACCGAAGCCATACTGCAATTCAGCCATCATTATGTTATGACTTTCACCCTTCTCCTGAATGGTCAGGCACTATACAAACAAGGTATTACTCATTCTAAGTCCACATTTGTTTCAGAGTTAAGTTAAATGTCGTATACTTGTAAAGCGCACAGCTGCCCCAGCAAAGGGGCGTCCCGGCGCTGTATACCGTTGGGGAACCGGTCCTGGCTTTCCCTGTGGGATGGTCCCTACGTATAGTCCCTACTGGGAATCCCCAAGGTGGAGCGAGGTCTCCCCGGCATTGATGGGGCCGTTGTGGAGATTAGGCAAGCTAATACCCAGAGTTGCAGAGTGGGACCCCAGGTTAGAGTAGGCACCGAGGCGAGAAGTGTCGAGTCCGCTGACCCTGGTCCACGACCCTGCCACGTCGGGAATTGAACCCTGGTCCCGGGCCGACTTCTGCCCCCGGGTCTGCCGCCTCTAACCAGTGAGCCACACCTCTCCACACAGGTTCTTCTTACAGCAGCCTGGCTCTCCAGAGCCACCAAGGAGCTTTTGTTATGGTAACTGTGTTCCTAGTATTCGAATAGTTTAGGATGGCCTCGTGGCTTTGTTTAGAAATTGGAGCATTGTGGAAAGGTTGAGAATAAATTCCCTCACTTTGCACCATGCCTAATAGTGATCCAGCCATAGGGTAAAACGATGATTAGGTGGAACACTATTTAAAATTTGTTGGAGGCAGACAACACATGCTCCCAAAGGGAAATTTGAGTAACTCCGCATTACGCTTGTAATGTATTGGGCCATGTTCCACCAATCATCAGGAACGATACAAGGCTCCACAACGTGTGCTTGTGAGTGAGATTTGCGGGGCCCTGGCACGATTTCCAGTCTGCAAGGAGACTTCAGCTACCATTTTATGATGCTAGCGGATAGGTGCGGTGTGGTCAGAGATGGCTAGTGTTAAAGTAATTTGCTGCTGCTCAAGTAGATTTCCTACTTGAGTGACAGTAAAATCAACTCAAATGGCCACGCAACACCTGCGCAACGCATGGTGCCACTTGTGTTGATTTTTAGCACTTCTTGCACTACTGGCACTAACTTGCAGAGCAGGCAGCAATTTTTTGCATGTTAGCGAAATTCTCCAGAATGTCACAAGCTTTTTCTATAACTCCATGTAATTCTGCTGAGTGAGACTCATCAAGTTTCTCCTAACCGTAGTTTTGTGGTCCCTTTGTGTTTTGATTGGATTTTCTCTTCAGCATGCGTCTCTGACCCTGTTTGGTTGATGCGGTCCGAAAGGACCGCATCAACCAAACAGGAGGAGGCATCGCCATCGCCCATAAGAACACCATCCGCATCACGACCAGTTCCGACGATAACCTCGCAGACGCCGAACACCTTCACTTCCAGATCCACACCGACCCCAAGACCACACCCAGAGGCACCCTCATCTACAGGCCACCAGGACCCCGCACACAATTCAGCGAAGACATCTCTGACTTCATCAGCCCACACGCCCACCCCTTTGAGGACTACATTCTACTGGGAGACCTCAACTTCTACCTGGAAAAGAACAACGACAGCAACACCACCACCCTTCTGGACAACCTCGCCAATCTCGGACTCAAACAACTTGTTGACACCCCAACCCACTATGCCGGGCACACGCTCGACCCAATCTTCACCTCCAGCAAGCACATCTCCTTGAATCACACCTCTGCTCTCCATTGGATGGACCACAGCTGCGTTTACTTCAACTACATAAAGACTACGACCCACAACCACCCACAACAAATTGCCTGCAGAAACTGGAACAAAATCACCACCGACCAGCTCTTCACATCGCTCCACCAAAACCCTCCTGCCAAATCATCGGACCCAAACCTAGCAGCCACCAACCTCACACAATGGATCACCCACAGCGCTGACGAATTAGCACCCTTGAAAAACCATCAAATCAAGCAAGGTAGTAAAAAAGGCCCCTGGTTCAATGATGACCTTAAGAAATCCAAAAAGACCTGTCGCACCCTCGAGAAAGCCTTGCGAAAAAACCCAACCACTGACAACCTGATCACCTTCAAGAACGCCACCCGCAAACACCACCAACTGATCAGATCCACCAAGAAATCAGCATTCAAGGATCGACTCGACAACAACGCCCACAACAGCAAGGAACTATTCAACATCGTCAAAGAGTTCACCAACCCCACCGCCGGCACCAAAGATATCACTCCCTCCCAAAACCTCTGCGACTCCCTAGCCTCGTTCTTCCACAACAAAATCGCTGACATACATAACAGCTTTGGCGACCAGTCCACCCCACCCTCCTCCGATCTAAAACCCCCCTCCAACTCCTTTTGCGCCTGGAACCCAATCACCACGGAAGACACCATCCGCCTGATGAACTCCATCCACTCAGGATCGCCAACCGACCCATGTCCCCACCACATTTTCAACAAAGCAGACTCCATTATTGCACCCCATCTCCAAGACGTCATCAACTGCTCCCTCAACTCTGCTACCTTCCCGGAAAGCTGGAAACATGCCGAACTCAGCGCCCTCCTGAAGAAACCCACAGCAGTCCCCACCGAACTTAAGAACTACCGACCCATTTCGCTCCTCCCATTCGCTGCCAAAGTCATTGAGAAAGCCGTCAACAGTCAACTCGCCGCCTTCCTCGAATCCAGCAAATCCCTCGACCCTTCACAGCCCGGCTTCCGAGCCAAACACAGCACGGAGACCGCCCTCATTGCAGCAACAGACGACATTCGAACTCTACTGGACAACGGAGAAACAGCTGCCCTCATCCTACTTGACCTCTCCGCAGCCTTCGACACAGTCTATCACAGCACCCTTATACAACGCCTCAGCAACGTCGGAATACAAGGAAAAGCATTGAACTGGATCATCTCGTTCCTCACTGGAAGAATTCAGAGAGTCCGCCTCCCCCCTTTCAAATCGGAAGCCACTGAAGTCATCTGCGGCGTTCCACAAGGATCATCTCTCAGTCCCACCCTCTTCAACATATACATGAGTCCCCTCGCATCCATCGCGCGCCAACACAACCTCAACATCATCTCCTACGTAGACGACACCCAGCTGATCCTCTCCCTCACCAAAGACCCAAACACCGACAAAATCAACCTACACAATGGGATGAAAGAAGTGGCAGAGTGGATGAAGAACAGCCGTTTAAAACTGAACTCGGACAAAACGGAAATACTCATCCTAGGTTCATCCCCCTCCGCTTGGGACGACTCATGGTGGCCACCGGCCCTGTGAAACGCACCCAAACCAACGGACCACGCACGTAACCTGGGCTTCATCCTAGACTCCTCCCTCTCGATGACCAGACACGTCAACGCCATCTCATCATCTTGCTTCAACATTCTATGTATGCTCAAAAAAATCTTCCGCTGGATCCCCACCGAAACAAGAAAAACGTTCACCCATGCACTGATCACAAGTTGACTGGACTACGGAAACACCCTTTACGCCGGAACCACAGCCAAACTACAGAAAAAACTCCAACGCATCCAGAACGCCTCAGCCAGACTAATCCTAGACATCCCCCGCCAAGCTCACATTTCCGGTCACCTAAAAGACCTCCACTGGCTCCCTGTCAACAAGAGAATAACGCTCCGTCTCCTCACCCACGCACACAAAGCCCTCTACGACCTAGGACCCGAATACCTCAACACGCGCCTGTCCTTCTACACCCCCACCCGCCAACTACGATTGTCCAACCAAGCCCTCGCCGCAATTCCACGCATCCAAAGATCCACCATGGGGGGAAGATCCTTCTCCTACCTAGCGGCCAAGACCTGGAATTCTCTCCCCACCCACCTCCGCCTTAGACAGAACCACCTCTCCTTCAGAAAACAACTAAAAACCTGGATATTCGATAAGTAACGTACCCCCCTCCCTCAAGTGCCTTGAGACCCTCTGGGTGAGTAGTGCGTTATACAAATTCTAAACTTGAACTTGAAACTTGACGAGACAAAAGAACTTCACAGTTGAGTTTGGCAGAAGGAGGAGGGGTGCTTCAGAAATGTCCAATAAGTTACTACTACTGGCGGCTATAGGTAGGGATTTCCCTACTACAATGAAGCACTGCTTATTGGGCCTTACTCCTGAAAAGAAAACGAACAGGCTAAACATCACATTTTTATTGCTGGGCTTTGATCCCGCTAAAAGGAAAGCCTGCCGAGAGTTGGCTTAAGGATAGCGTGGAGTGGTCAATTGCTTTTTTTAAGACTTAATGGTTTGGGGTGATATGATTCCAGGGCTGAGAGATCCCCCAAACACCATGCACCTTTAAAGGGTAGCACCGAATGATAACTATTAGTTAAGATACCCCATTGACATAAATGAATATCGTTTTGTTGTTGCTTGATGATTTCCTGAATCGGAATATTTAGGATGGGAAGGGTCACTGCTGAACTAATATATTACCAAGTATGCTGGAAGTGCATGAATTGGAATCATCTCATCAGAGACTCACAGAATGAGGATGGATTAAGAACATGGAAACTGAAACGAATACAGCAGTGTTTAAAGTAACATTTGAAATGCCCTGTCCTTTATTTTTGAAGATAAAAATAATAAAAGTCGGAACTGGGGATCACAATGCACGAGAATGTTTGTAACATGCATACTTTATATATGTCACCTGCATGGTTTTTTATCACTCAGAAAATGTAATAACAATATTTTCAAAACGTTACTACTACTGTTCATGCAATATATTTGGATTCTATCTCTATCTAAATTCCCATGGAGTTAAACTTTGAAACCCAGTATTTTTGTCTCTTAGAACCCGGCACTGTTTTCTTAACCAATGCTGCATTTCTTTGAAATATCCTAAGCATTAAAGTTGTGATAACCTTTGTGTCTCTTCTAGAAACAGTTGCCAATTGTGGTAAGTCTAACTTCTCGTTTCAATCAAGAGTTTATCAATAAAACTCGATACAGATATATGCCCTCTTTCTATGGGTAATGCTGAGTTGAAACTATTTGTAATGATGAATACATGAGCATTACTCACTGATATTTAGGAACACTCCAAAACTGAATCAAATTATGTTTAAAAACAGAATGTTTTAAACCAAAGAACAAAAAGTGATTTAAAAAATATATATTTGTATTTGATTTTATATAACAAATTGCTAAAACCTATCAATTTGGAGGGTGCATATATGAAACACCATGGGCCAGATTTATTAAGCCCTTGAGTTGCCCTCAAGTCATGCTTAAGGGCAACTTAAGCATGACTTCAGCAATCTTGTGTGACAGTAAATCCAGGGTAATACAAGATAGCGCAAATCACTGCCATCATGTTACTCTTCATTGGGAAGGCCTTTCCCATGCATCCACCCATAGATTTTGGCTCATTCCGAAGTTTTCAGAGACTTGTAAGCCTGGGAATGCACCAAAATGGTACACTTCCCCAACAGAGACGTAAGAGGAAGAAATATCTTTATATCTCTTTCTTATTGTTCGTCTTTCTACGTGTGCTACATTCTGCAGCACATGCAGAAATAGGAATAAACTTCAAAGGATTGTTTTTGTGCAGGAAGCTGTCCCTTCTTGCACGAAAACAATCCTGCTTGTGACGCAGGTACCCTTGCACCATGGCACAAGGATGGCGGCTAGGCAGCACTCAGTGAGCCAACACAGAGAGAGAACAGGAATGCATCATATCTTAGTAGATGGACCGCCAGACTCGTGGGGTGTGGCGGTGGTGGTTCGGCCACCGCCACACTGGCGATCCAACCACCCAATTAGGGCTGTGGTGGTCGAACCACCATTGCACCACTACAATCCACCAAGGAACCGTGTTTCCAGGCCGTCCTGCAGTGGTCTGAGGCCTGCAATATGCTTGTTGTTGTCCTGATGCACCATCAAGCATATTACAACTTTCCTCACCACCAGCGATGTCATGGAGTTTCTTCCTCCATGTAACTGCTGGGGATGAGGGTAGAAAAGGGGCTCTAAAAGGCCCCCTCTTGCCCCTGTGGATGGGGGTGCCTGCAAATGGGCATATGTTTTGCCCCCTGTGGATTTGCACCACCAGTTCCTGCACGGAGAAAGAATGTACAACATGGCGTATTTCTTCCCATGGAGAAACGTGCACTGGCGGTCCTGCGGCAATGCTGTTTAAGGCTCTCAATGAGCCTTTAAAGGCTCACAATGAGCCTTTAAACAGCACCGCTGTGGGACAGCCATGCCGACAGCCAGACCACAAAATTACTTGTAATCAAGCGAGCAGTGGTGAGTTTCAGTGGTCCTGGAGTGGGGCGCCAATGTGCCACCTGCTACAAAACCACCAAAACATGTAATCAGGCCCTAAGTGTCACAACGAATACTGATCTCAATTGGAGCTAATCTAATAAAGAATGATTCAACTAAAGGGGTATTTGGACACAATTGTTGCCATGTAGGTCTTCATCTCAGTATTTCAATGTACAGGAAAAAAGCTTAAGTCTTGCTATTAAGGAAGTCATGGTAGATCCAGTAGACCTTGTGACATATAATCTAAGAGCAAATGCTGCATCAAATAGCATATGCCCCCGCTTGACATTACAAATTAGCCTCTCCCTCTGTTTCCTATATTTTCCAATGTCACTGTATCAGTTTTCGTTTCATTTATAGTTTTTTTAGTTTGATAAAATGCCAATAAGACAATACAAAATCATCATTGTCTCAACATATACAGTAAAATACAGCACAATTCCTAAATTCACCAGTCAAAGTATACATTATTTGCATGCGTTTATTTACCGACCAATATTGGACAACTATAAGACACGAGTCATCCGCCCTTGTGCAAAATACAATCAACCAGATGCTAAAACTGATGTAGCAATGGGAGAACAATCCTCAAATCCTTGTTAAATATGTTTGGGCAGATAAAATAAAAAGTGACATACAAAACAAAGCAAGACCCAATGCAAGACAAGAGTATTCTTAAACGACTGTATACCATACCTGGGATAACCCAACAGTTTGCATTTTAGATGGAGATTGTGCAGATTTACGGTTTCATTTTTATAGAAAATTTGATTATAGCATTCAAGTACCTAAAAGGGCAATAATGTTGTGCAAACAACAATTGTCGCCTGAAAGGTTCATATTCTTCAGTGTTTTTCTTTTTTAAAGCAAAAGAGCAATCCTTTTGTGCAAAGCCAATTTTTGGATAAAAAGTTCACATTCTTCAATTTTTATTTTTTTATTATTTTTAATGAAAAACTGCTACAGACTAAAGAAAAGCAAAAAAGATGCAGACTTAGCCAAATGCATACATGCAAGCATACAATTCATAAGAACCTTATGCTACAGATTAGTAAAATAAGTATCATGAACATCACAAAATCCAAAATACAGTGGATCAAGCCTCACTCGACGCACCATATAAATCATTTACAACAAAAAAGTCAAGGTAGGTAACCTTTCAGCTACTAGAGACACATCTTTTCCTAGAGCACAAAATACATTTGTATTATTGCGCTTTAAAATTATCATAATTAAATCATTAATGCGACGCACATGTACATTTCTAAAAACCGGCAGTAACATGCTTCGTTATATTTTATCAAAGTGTGCACAGAAAACAAGTATATACGAGAGATATAGTACTGCAGATTGGCAAAAGGGGTGAGTATCCCTTTCCTTCTTGGCCTGAGTAACCCCTTTCCACCAATTAAAGGAGGGGACCTGACCCAGTCTAACCTTCAGGGCCAACCCCCTAACATATCTACTTTTTAAATCACACAAGTAGGGCTGGATTAGCCCAAAATGATCTGCCTCCAGTAGGTGCTGCAGATTACCTCTATTACTCACATCAGCTATGTCGTTGATCCTAGAGCACTCCATCATCAGATGCTTTAATACTGGTTTCTGTTGGAATGTAGACATGTTTAGGGGTTTACACCATATTGGGAAATTCAGAGAGGACTTGGGACCACATGTATGCAAGATCTTTCCGGTCCAAACGGGCTAATTCGCAGAATTGGGCCATTTATGACCTGAAAAATGTATTTTCCTATGTACTAAACCCATTTTTGGATTCAGTAACCTATTACCAAATCGCAAAAAGGGCTAGCGATTCGGTATTAGGAAAGGACGTGTTAAGGACATGCCTTCCTAATAGCGACTCAGTGGTATGTATGAATGATTTGCGACTGAAATGCAGTCACAAAACATTTGCTTTTTTGGAATTGGCCCTGTTTGCAGGAGCTTCCCCAATCTTTTTGCCTTTTGCCTTCTATTTTTATTTCCCTGTTTTCGTTGGCTATAGGATTTTTGGCACTGTACCACTGCAGATCAGTGCTAAAATGCATGTGCTCTCTGTATAAATTGTGATAATGATTGGTTATCCATGATTGGCATATTTGATTTACTGGTAAGTCCCTAGTAAAGTAAACGGTATGTGCCACTGCCTGTAAATCAAATGTTTCTAGTGGACTTGCCGCAATGGTTGTGCCACCACATGAGTAGCCTTGTAAATGTGTCTCGGACCTACTACTGTAATGTCTACATGCCCAGTTGTAAACTGCCATGTTGTCCTGGCAAGTGCACCCTCTTGTCAGGCCCAAACCTTCTCTTTCCTTACATGTAAGCCACCCCTAAGGTAGGCCCAGAGTACTCCGATGGGCAGGGTGCAGCGTATGTAAAAGGTAGGATGTCCTCTGGTGTGTGTGACATATCCGGGTAGTGCAATGATGTGTATTTTGTGTTTCACAATTGAAAAGCTGTCGGTATCATCAGCTTATCATTGGGACTGCGCTGTAACATTCTACATGTGTAGCTTTTCATTGGGACAAGAAAGAAAAATTTAGTTTAGGCTCTCTGAACTCAGCATTTAGTAACGCACCTTTTGGTAAAGGTGGTCTTTAAATTCTGTTTGAAAATTTCCACTTTTAGAAAGTATTAGCAAAAAGGGGATGACCTGACCCCGTCTCAACTTTTAAAGCTGTCTATTTAAAGCAAAGATCAAACAAACTCCTTTTAGTTTGATTTGGTTCTTTATTTAACCTTTTGATTTTTTTTTATATTTTCACTATTTTTTTAGAAAAGTTCATTAAGTGTGTGAAAAGCCAACACTTATTCATTCCAGAAACATAATACAGTCACAAACATTAAATCAGGACAATAACAAATATGGAGCTGGGATGTGCATTTACAGTTGACAGCCACAGGGGGTTGAGGTGTACCGGCCCTTCCTGGATGACCTAGAGCTGAGCTGAATAGACCTTGGCTGCATCTAGAGTAGTGGAAGGAGTTTTCCTTACATCTGAATAGGGCCTGTCTCCCTTGTAAAATGCTGTTTCCGCCCTCTGTAATCATGCTGCACCAGGGAGGACAGGACTGGTTTGGACTGTTTTCAGAGACCCTTGCCACAAAATGAACAATGACAAAATGAGGTATAGGTACTAATCCTAAAACCCGAGGACTTTAGATTACTTCCAGGAACAAGAGGATCCTGCCAAGAAAAAGAGCGGAAGGACTGTGTGAGGAGCGCTAGCTTTTCTGAGTGAGAGGAGTGTTGGCCTGCAGTTGCTGCATCTGTCTTTGGTGGAGGGAAAGGACTGACTCTTTTTGTCCTGCTGTGGTATCCTACTTGGGAAGGAAATCTCCAAGGGCTTGTATGTGCTTGTCTCCTGTTAGCAGTCTCAGTAGGATAAAGGACTTCACAGAAGGACTGAACTGTTCTTCACCTTGTTTTTCTCTTCTAAAAAAAAAGAAAACCTGCAGAAATGCTGTGTTTTCCCAGCCTAGGGCTTGATGCCTGGGGATAGAGCATGTAGAGTATTTCCTACTTCCTCAATCCTTGAGCAAAATAGGTGTGTTTGGAGCACTTTATTTTAAACTAATGAGGAACGCTTTGTGTTCTACTCACCGGTCAGCACGTGTTGAGAGATGTTTATAAGAAGCCAGGTGCTGGTGGGTCATAGCAAGTGCAGCGCTACATTATGCCTCTTAAGTTACAGCAGAGGAAGCCCGGCCTGGAGCCCTGACCACGAGGGTCAACACGATGTAAGGCAGCTAGGAAAAGGCTGGGGGAAACCGAGCCCAGGTACTCTCCGGCGCAGCGAGAGTTCAGTTAAGCTCCAGGCCTTGCCTGCCAATGGGTTCTAAGCCACTGAAGGAGAAGCGGCCTCTACAGCAGCACCGCTCAGCTCCAGCCCACAGCCACACCCACTACCGGACGGAGCCTTGCGGGCTCGGGTGAGCTGGGTGAGCAGAGAGATTCCAATTGGGGGCATGGTGATCTGTCCAACTAGTCGCTTAGCTTAAACAGGTTTCATTTTGTTTGCCTACACTCCACCTGTGTGATCTGTGTCCCTTGTCTGCCCAGTGAAAACCAGTGCAGTGTTTTCTGGCAGCACGGGCAGCCTGACAGGGGTGCAGGAGAAGCCCCATTTTAAAAACTAAGCTTTCCTGCATTTTCAGTAAACAATGATCACACCAGACTGATTCATTATCTAAGCCCTGGTGATCTAAGGCAGTTTTACTAGTATTTGCAAAGTGGTGGGTGTGACATGTGCATCTACTAACTGTTCTTTTAGTGCAAGCATTATAATGTTTTGCCTAATGCCTGGGGGCCAAATGAGTTGTGGCCTGTGCTACGTATGAGTAATCACTCATATGTTATGTTTATGACCATTGCTTATGGCAAATTGAGTTATATGATCTCCCTGTATTATGACAAGTGCCTAGTGGCACAGTTACTTATATGATCCTGGGTCTAATGTGTTTGGTGTATGGTACAAAGGATTTTTTATATAACCTTGTGCAGAGTCTCTTTTGTGGTGTGCCTAGTATGTCACTGGTGTGTGTTGCACAAAGGCTTTACACATTGCCTCCCTAACCCTGACTAGAGTGGTGGGTTATCTCTGGCGTAGGTGCATACCCTAGCCAACCAGAAACCCAATTTCTAACAAGTGCTAACACATACACAAATGGGAAGGCGTCCACTGGGGACCCTTTCCACTTTGTGACTGCATGTGAAAGTGTTTTTAACAGCAGAAAATTGTCCTACAACCCACTGCCTACTCTTAAAAAATGACACTGAAATGTTTACTTTTTCTTTTTTCAACCCATTTAGTTTTCCTTTTAGGAAAATGGACTGCTTTAAAAAAAAAAGAAAATGTTGCTTTATTTAAAAGTAAACACAGACATGGTAGCCTGCTGTCCCCAGCAGGCCACGATCCCTGTGTTTTTAGCAATCCCAATGGGTCACCAAATGCATCCTACCTCATGAATATTCATGAGGAAGATCAATTGTGACCCACTGGCAATTGCAAACAGTGTACAACACACTATTGCAGATAGCTGTTTGCAATTTGTTGTAGATAGCTGTCGGTGATTTCCTAATAGCAAATTACAAAAATTTGCTATTAGGAAATCGCCAACGGAGGTCAATGGACTTTTATCCCCTAATGTCTTGCAGATTAGCAACTCATTGACTTACAAACTTCCTGTGGAAATGGAGTTTTATGATATGCCTCAGGGAGCCATATTTTGATTTTAGAAGACATCCCCAATAATTGAGGATTTTATATCTATAAAATAATAAAATATTGGTGAGGCCTCTAGGTAACCCAAGCCATCTTTTCCAAATATTATTTGTAATAGTTTGCAAACAGTTGACATAGTTAGCAATTATAACCTCACATCAATATGGTAATACATTTACAAATTTTGCTTTGTACGCCTCTTTTAAGACTTCAACTGAATACATCAAATCTTTGCAAAGCACCAGCTCAGCATCAGCGATTCCTGGAGGTCGATATGAACTTTAAATTTGAGTTACGACTGGAAAGGAGGGCAAAATATCTATATTTGTTTACAATCATAACTTGAACACATGCCAGCCACCACTTCAACCTTATGGGTGGCAACCTTCATTTACAAAAATAACATAACCTTTGTTTTAGCCATTTTAATCTTTAAATCATTCACCATGAAATATTGTGAAAAAGCATCCATTTTCCTCTGCAGGCCAACAGGCATCAGATCTAATAACACTGTGTAGTTTTGTGGGAAAGACTGGGCCTGATTTAGACCTACCATAGCATCCGCTATAAAGATTGAAAATGGGAGAGGGGCCAAGATGCACCCATGCCTAGGGCAATTTGCATTAGCAATCCTTTTGGGCAAGGCCCAATAACCCCAAGTTCAACTCTAGTTTATTAGCCCTCGTGCACTTTAACTTTAAAAGACCCATAGGGCAATTCCATCAAGACATCTTTTCCCAGAGTAAGGACCTATTTATAGTGTCAAACGCTTTCGAGAAATCGATGCAAGACACATAAGAGGACTATTTTCTTTTTAGGCGTATTCTTCAGCCAGAAGATTTAGTATCAAGCAATCATCAGTGGGTGAATATCCTTTGCGAAAACCCATTTGGGTCATTGGTAGAATTCTGGCCTCACTTGCCCACTCTTTCTAATAAGTCCAACAGATGCCTTGCATGAATTGTTCAAGGAATGTCCAACAGGGTGATGATACGATAATTCGATGGCAGGGCTTTTTTTCCCTTTTTAAGCAAAGGTACCCTGCCACTAGCTTTCCAGAATTACAGCATGTCCTGACCACTTATTATTGCTGCAAACAACAGTGCCAAAATCTGGGCCCCCAGACAGGATTTTAATTTTGCTGATGTTCGCAGGAAGAACATTTGGCCCTTGGGCCCTGAGACATTTATCAATTGACGAGGGCTCTGTTTTCTTCTAATAAAAACAATTGCAAGTTTTTCTATCTCAAACAATGCCAAACAAGACTTCTGGATAGGCCAGAACATTTCTTAGCTCATTGAGTACCTCCTTCCAAAACAAGGTACTTTGGTACACCTCCAACAGATTTGAAGTGTGTCCCCAATTTTATTACATACACCCCAAAAATTGGGGTAAGTCAAGTAGGACCAGAGATGCTGCTTAGAAGGAGTTTAGCACGTCACTCAATATCAATAATTTCTACCCAAAGCCTTCTCTATTTGACATGTATTAACCAGAGACCAGCAGATTAGAGGATCACGGAGAACCTGGAGATGTATGCCTTTATAGTATGCATGGATGTGTTACATTTGTCAAATATGGCTTTATCATCCCCAACACAGGATGCATTCCCAACTGTGCATAGTAATGTTTCTGAGCATTTTCCCCAAGAAACATATCAGGTATCATCCTAAAATCCACCTTCCCTCCATCTGTCGAAAGTCTGCATAATTCTGGCGTAAAAACCACATTAAAGTGGATCACTGTCTATGGGGAGGACAATGACTTTAGAACCTATTTGGGTGCCATCATTCCACATTTTCAAGGTGGTACACATCGGGGTGCTAATGTTTGGGCCAATATAAGAGAAAGCCCTAGAGTGTTTATACCACCATGCCATCCACGCCACTGCCACAATTTTATTGGTATCCTCAAAATGAGGCCTCGTACTAGGCCCTAATGAAAGCCTGCTTATACCCATATCAGAACTGCCTGGAAACGATAGAGGAATTAGGGGACCATTTCCTTTCATGTAATTTAATTCATCCTTTATAAGAGATGCATAGTGGGGCTATTTACATAAGTTGTCTGCGTGCTCATTACTAATAAGGTGGTAGGATCACTTAATGTAGAGGTTTCTGACTCCCAGACAAGTGATACATTTGGAAGTTCACCTGAAACAAAGTTTCTCACTTGCTTACTTTTCCTCCTCCTGTACCAATGAAACATTGCAAACTTCAGGTAGATTTTTTCTATAATTATCATCGTTTTTCCTCTCTCTTATGTTAGAACTCAAATTGGACACTCCAAGATAGTTCAGATCCTTTTACATAGACTCGTTTACAAATGTCACCATGGAAAATCCCAAGGGCTCCAGAGAGGTCAATAGACCTTTTCCACCATTGGCGAATTAGAGCTTCCTAAAGAAAGTAATTAAAACATAGTAGACATTTGGAATTTGTGATGAGTCGATGATGAGAGGTTGGAAAAGTTTTAAAACCTTTATTTTATCTTAAGGTTAGAGTTTCTAATTATCTTTGTTCAGTTTAGTAGATTATAGAAAAAAAAGATGGTTAAAAGTCAACATTTAAAGTACACAGTGTTCCGTAAGGAACCCTGATAATCTAGCTAACAGATCTGTTCTAGCAAAGAACCCAGGAAGAGTTCCGCTTGGAAAAGAGTGAGTAAAGGAGATAAACTCCTCGTTAAGATTAGTTCTGGAAACTCAGCTGAGTTCCCCACAGTTGGTATACCAACTGTATTTTAGCAAAGCGATCTGTGCATTAGCATTAATCCCCAAATTATTGAAAGCAAATCACTTCAAGACTATCTAAAGGGAATCAACTCTCCATAAAGAAGTCTCGGAACAAGAGGAAAATCCCGCAGCTGGACCAGCAGACAGGCAAAGGAATAAAGAAGTGTGACAACTAACTAGCTAGGAGCTCACATTAACCCCTCCCATGCTTGTGACGGAACCGTTCCGTCACGGCCCGCTCGACGGGCCTGCACGGCGCGAATTCCGTGCCCGTGCTGAGCGTTCTAAAGACCGGGCGAGGCCATGACGGAACCGTTCAGTCACAAGCACAGCTCACCCACGGGCCTTGACGGAGCGGTTCCATCATGAGCACGTGAGCGCCGCGCGGCCCCGCCTCCCCCTTAGCGCTGCGGCGGAATAGCTGCAGCAGCGAAGGGGTTAATATAGTTTTCTCACACAGGTAACAACATTTAAAGCCGTCTTCTCTTGATGTTCAATAAGAACAGTTCACAAGGTGGTATTGTCTGTCATGCAATGCATCTTCTTCCGATTCTCACAGTCTGCACTCTCGTCGTCAACTTTGATACATTTTCTAGCACAACTCTTACATGAGGGAAGGTTCCCATGAGAACCCTCCTACCTAACCTAAAGGATGCACTGTAAGCCTTATTTCAAGACAAAAAGATATTGATGTTACGTCGGCAAGCGATTTAAACAACTGTGGCCAATGGAAATGAATGAACACATCTGATTGATAATTACACAGAGGGTCCACATTTGCAAATCAGCCTTGATCTTCATTAATAAGGACAGCCCGGCCTGACCTGCCAGACTACATTCCCTCCAAAGGGGAACAGAGGCAACCCCAGAAAATTTCTGCCAGTTTGGTATTTATCAGGGAGGTGTAGCGTCACAGCGATCATCAAACCCTTGCCTGGCCTATTCATTGCACTCAAGGCTTATTAAAATAAGTATTACCTAATAGTACAACGTATGGGGTCCTGTAATCAAAGTAATTTAACTCGGGCTGTCAATAACGTCAAAATGAACTAGTATTTAAAGGCAACTTTAGGTTCAATCTAACTGTCAAAATGGAATTAAAGGAACGTCTAAGGTTCATTCTAAGAAGGGGGAAAATTAGTGCAAAGTCCGCTCTGTTCTCTATTTTGGTATGGAAGTGAGCAACGGGTCCTCCCTAGCAGAAATTGCTCATGCAAAAGTGTTCTGTAGGACTTATCATATGTGTTAAACATGGCATGAGCCAACCCGTTTTCTCATTTTTTAACACACAAGCAGAATGTGGATGTACAAACACAACTATGCTTGACACAAATTTTGTTTGTGTTGGGGTGCTTTTGCTTCTAATATTACTTCTCTCCTCACAATGAGCTATAAACGGTCAAAACAGGATGCTATTAATTAAAGAATGTTAGGCCTGCAGCAATGGTGTATGTTGGAAAGAGCCTAAAACATCTTTGCACAGATGTAGTTTCTGCAATAAAGTGAAGTTAAAAATGAATTGGTGATAAAGAAACATAATCACCATTAAAACCGTGAAAACGCATTATTCAAACTAAAATTAGATTGCATTGAATTTTGCAGTGTAAATTTGATTGCTTTACCAGTACAGGTCAGTATAGTTCTTAAGCCACAGAAACTACAAAAGTGTTATTTCCAACTGGCAGCTCACTTCATACATAACTTTCAACAATAGAAAACGTGTTATCGAGGCTGTAATAACACATCCATTCCTTTGTCATTTCCCTTGTTGGCCGTGAGAATTTAGGTTGTGGGTTGAATGGGAAGTAAACTCTGCTTAAGCAGCAGCCACAATCTCCGTCTTGGTGAACCACAAAAGTCACTAAATTAGCCTGTGCTTCATCCTCTGGTAGCTCGGATCAAAAGCAGTAAGGCTTCACTTAGACACAAAGTGAAAAGCATTTATGAGGTACAAAAATAGTAATATAGTGAAAATACTACTGAAGAAAAATCCCACACCAATTCAGAGCACAATGTAATAAACTATTTGACCTTACAACTACAAAAATCCAACTTGTAGAAACGGAGTTTTGGATTGTTAAAAACTAGTGTCTAAAAGATCAAAGTGCCAACTGCGGACATCAAGCCTCACCAGACCAGGTCAAAGTCGAAAAATGTAGCCAACAGTGATGGAGCGTGAGTCAGATACAAGAAGTGAATTTGTCCTGGTCTGCACTTTCGTACTCAGAAAACATTTTGTGGAAAAAAAATAGAGAACGTAAAGTTCAGCACGGCAAGGCTACAGACAGTTCGAGGAGGAGATGTCATTGTCGGGGAGTTGCTTTGCGATGTCACGGTGAAGATTTCTACATTCAGACTTAGTCTCTTTTTTTAAAGACAAAAATCTTGTCTGGAAAGAGGCTGCAAGCTGTAGCCGAAGAGAGCTCCATGAATCTAGATACACCTGCTGAGAAGGACCACTGAACAGGATATTTTGCTGTGGAGAAGAACGTAGCGGGAGCTGCCGCAAAGTCAGATCAAACGGGGATGCACCTTGAGCAGATCGACGAGCATGTAGGTCCCAGTTTCCTCTAAGTTCTCAGACCACTTTTTCTAAGTCCCAAATTTTGGATATTGACTATCTTGGTACCTCTTCCAATGGTCCAGGACAGTAGAGGCACCACTTAGAGGGTTAGGACGCACTCGGGCTGGGTCCAGGATGGCCTCATGATGTTTGAATTCTTTTGAGTACCTGAGGCTCCGATCAGCGGGCAAGCCGCTAGCCCTTGAAGTAATTCATCCAAGTAGTGAAATAGGGTTCAAGCATTAGGGCAGGCCTCTGAGGGTTCAAGGCAGGCTTCAGGTGGAAAAGCAGTCTTTTCTGGGGCAGCAAGGCAGTCTTCTGAAGTACACAGCAGTCCACAATACAAGGCAGTCTTCTGAGAGCCCTTCTGCAGGTTCAGAAAGTGAATTGAAGAGTTGGTCTGAGGGCCTTATATTTATAGCTGGTGCTTTCTTTGAAGTGGAAGTTTCTCAAGAGTTTCATTTGAAGTGCTTGTGTAGTGTAGTTCCTATATTCCCAATAGGCTCTGCGCATTGGAATAATATATCCTATAGATTTGACTTAGGACTTATGTCTACTAGGTCTCTATCGAATATATTAATTGTGAGTGCCAGCTAGCTCAGAGGTCACTAGAAACGTTCTCGAATAAACAAGAAGGGATTAATTTCTGACAACTGCATAAACATGACAACTTTGTTTCCCCAAGAATAAAACTGATCTTGAAACAATAGATACGTATTTTACTCAGTCAATCGTGCATGCTTCGTTTCATCAGAGGTGCAGAGAAATAGAGGGAAAGGCGTTTTCAATAAAACGGTTTATTAAACAGTCTTCTTTCTCATGCAAGTAAAGTGAACTGCTACAATAGTAATACTGGTTGCAAAGTATAATGCGTACAGTAAGAAGAGTATTATAAAATAATACTGTAAAATCATTGTATGGTTTCTAGACCATAGATAAATACATACATAAAAAACAAAGACTAAAAGTACTCAACTGGTGCTTCTAAAATACGCCTACCCCAATGTACCTAACCTAAGTCTAGTACGGGGAAGAAGTAGGTGAGGTGTAGCATAGGTTTAGTTTGTCTTTGCCAAGAATCTAACCGAGATTTCTCTTAGGATCTAATCAGCTCCGTACCTTGGTTTTAGAATGTCAGAGGTCTGGTATCGCTGTCTTGGGACTCGATTTCCTAACACCCTGCGAGGGGAGCTTGGAAACACTGGAGCTGGATTCTCAGCGAGAGAAAGGACAGCTTCTCGATCAGTGCATTAGCTGGAGGGTCGGCTTCCTTCGGCACTTGCTGTAGCGAGCTGCGTAGGGCAAGTAGATAGTCGAGCTGCTCTGAACCACCGTGTGTTTGCTAGGGCGAGTGTGGCATATTTATACCTAGAAGCTGCTTAGTTTGACGTAAAGTCGGAGATAATAACGTCACCAAAGAACTGCAAGGGAATGGTAGTTCTTTGAAAACTCCATGATTTCTAGGACAAATCAATATTCAAGTAAGGGGATGTCCCTGACTGCTAAAGCTGCGTTTTCCAAGAAATTGTTGTGGCTTTTTAGAACTAGTGCAAGTAGCCATGCCTGTATTTGGTCTGGATGGGATTTGTCTAAATATGGGTATGATTTCTATGCCTATATAAGGGCAATGTGAATTATAGCTATATAAGGGCATGAATCAGTAAATTACGCTTGGATTCTAAAATGCTACCCACTCCACTTTATTATGTTCGATATTACTAAATTCTAAGCATTTTTAAACATATCTAAAGCATGATGTGTAAAAATCCCTCCCAAAATACATAAAATGCATTCGAAATGGTTGTACACGAAAAATGAGCATTTGTGCTGTACGCATTTAAAAAAGCAATATTTTCATTGAAAGCATGTAGTGTGACATTGACAAATGCTTATCAGAATGAGTCATGAAATAACATTTATGAAATGGCTCTGAAATACAGAAGAAAAATTCGTGACCATTCCATGACAGAATATATAAACTGTTTAGGGTGTTGACAAGGTCAAATATTGTCATTTGGAAGTCTTTCAAAGAATTCTTGTTCTCTAAGAATAGTTCTACTTCAAGCAGATTACTTTGTGCCAAAAAAAATCAATTTTGGAAAAAGTCAAATCGCAGTAAATAGAGTTCTTAAAGTTGGAAGTTTTGTTTTGAAAAGTGAAGGTCGAATACAGAGTCCCATAGAACGCTGTGTGCTAACTTCAAAAGTCATTCTCGTTGTTTGGATAAAACATTAAATCTTCTAAGCTGGCAAAGAAATTGTCTACCACAGTAGGTGAAAGTTGGACCACTTCATTAAGTAAACCGATAGCACAAAAATGTGAAGCATCGCCGTCAGCGTGAGTCGCATTAGCAATGTTCGTTGGAGATGGAGATGGTACCTGTGTGCCTGTTGATCCACGTATCTCACCATCAGCAGATTACGTCTGTGAGACCTCAATGAATGCAGTCATCAGGATTGGTAGCCGCTGGCGACACCACACTGCATGGGCAGTTACTGAACCAAGAAAAATATCAACATCCATTGGCAGTGCTGATAGAAGTGTTAGACAGACGTCCAACACGCATTCTTCTCCACATAGCAGGCATCATAGAACAGGTAAGATGCAATCTTGCCAGATTGGTCGGAATGATAGGAACCATGTGGTATTCAGGTCTCTTAACCGAGCAAGGCCCAGGATCTGTATCATGCACTCACAACACTTCATTGCCAGGAAAGTGTTCTCTATGGTAATCTGGGTGTCGCTGCTGACCGGACTTGCCATATCGGAGCAGAAGGAACAAGAATAGTATTCCTGCTACGAGTCCCAAAATGAGAGGCAGGCCACCGAACATAGAGTGCAAGAAGTTTGGAAAAATGCAGAGGACTGCTTCAAATGGTGCTAACAGTCCCTAAAAAACTGTCTTAAATACATATACAATACTACTGGTATCAGACATGTTTAAGATACCACCTAACATTTCTACGAAATGTAATGGGCAGTTTGTGGATAAAAGGGCATGTATCTCTGCAGAGGACCTTACAACTTGTAGTTCATATGTCTCTTTGGACGAGGTCAGTGGCACAGTTTTTAATAAATGAATGGCTTTCATTCTGCTTAAAGTATCAATTCTAATAGAAGAGATATTCAGTGAAGGCCATAACGGCGACTCCCCGTCTGTCTTAGCTTTAGAAAACAATACTTGCATACAACAAGTGACCCTGGATTAAACAGTTACGAGATAGGCTATTCCTGGCATCATTCCACAAAAGCAGTGATCATTCATCATTATATAGCTCCCGTTAGAAAGCTGCCTAAAAACTGGATCTATCACCGCTGCTGGAGAGCCTTGCAGGTGGCAGGATAAGTTGGTCGAAAAACCTTCACAGGCTCCATGTAAATTAATACCCTGACATAAAAGTGTACCGCTTATTGTGCTTTTACAGTGTGTACCACTAAGAAATACTTCTTTTCCCCCACTCCAACATTTGTGTGTGTATGGTAATTCCCAGGTTGACTTTATGTATTTCTTACCCAACCTTTCATACACGGCAACTGGTATATGTTTCAAACAGTATTGAAAATTGAAAATTGTGACAGGCAGAGTGATTATCCCGTGTATTACCCATTCTGTTGCAGGTTTTTCCGAAACAGGTAATGGTAATCTTTCCAGTTTTTCAATGCTCAGCACCGTATAGTCTGCTCCTTTTTGTGCCAAAGTGATTTGCTTATCCGTAAGGGTAAATACAGAAAACAATGACGTGGTGTTGATTAGACGCCATGGCACATATCCAGAACAAAGATTTTGCAACGTCCAGCCTAAAAGATTATAGAACGTAGTTACGACTGTCCATGCTGTAGCATGAGCAAGTCCTGTTCCATTATGTCAATGGCAGAGGATACTATGCTGTCCAAAGAATAAATTCTGGATGACAGGGTTGTTAACCCATTGTCAACTACAGAGAGTGCTTTCTCTAAATGAATATGATCAATTTCCTGTAATCTTTCTGCAGTCTCTGCCTGTGTCGCTTTCGAAGCTTCATTATAAATGGCATTATACCTGCGTATATGAAATGTTTATGAAGTTGTTTCCCAGGACCTAGTAAGAAGTCCCTTAAACCAATGCCATCTTTAAGTAAAGATAAGTGTTGTTTAACCGCTGTCAGTGTAGATTTTTGTAGCCACTCAAGGCATAGTTGTCCTACACTGTATCTTGTTACTATCCCTAGATGTTGTCTCTGGACATATCTTGCATCTGGCCTAGTTACTGTAAATCCTTGTGTCTTGTTCAGGAATCTATCTTGACAGTTATTTGTGTCTGTGGGCCAGATTAACCATTTTTTAGAATCAGGATCAGTTCTGTTTTTAAGTAAAATAGTTTTTACGTCGATCCATCCTTCTGAAGGGTTTTGACTATCAGATGTAGGTGTAGGTATGGACGGTTTGTTCAAATCTTTTATCTTGGCCATGCAAAGGCAGGATGTCTGTTGAACAGTAGCATTCAATAACATTATTTGTTCAGGGATAATGCAAGCTCGAAATAAAGCTACTATTCACTGCACCTGCCAGTCTTTTGAGCCCCAGACAGTTTTTGTTTCTATGTTGGCACTCCAAATGTCGAAACCTAATGAGGACAGCAGGGCATAAAAGGCTGCTGAATAAATTTGCTTTGTATTTGTTAAAATACTTTTACTTCCTGTCTTATTAACATGTAAAATGTTTCTGGATTAGAGGTATTAAAACCTGAGAAGTATTGAAATTTATCATAGAATGTTTTTGAGCTACCCTTTGGTGGCGTTGGACAATGTTCCCATTGATTAAAAGTATAAATATTCCGAGGGTTTGCAAATTTGTGCACATAATGATGACCATAGTGATTATAACAATACAATTGTGCATAATCTGATGAACCTTCTAAGTATTCGTGTTTTGTAAACTTTGCAGACATCTCTTAGTCTGACCTCATATTATTAACAGTCTCAAAGTCCCAATCATCAGAAAATGTGCTGGGTGAAACAAAGTCACTCAAGGAAACCTCAAATTGATGTGGAATCTTTAACAGGTCTGCAGGACCATAGATGTTACAATCAGTTCTGTCCCATGCTATACCTCCAGGTATAGGAACGGCTTTGATGTTCACCGATGTCAAGTTTCTTTGTTCACGATGAGATGATTTGTGTGGCTTTAGGAACAAGTTGATGTTCTTACTTGCTGCGTCCATTTTACTATATCTTCCATTTATCAGCATTCTCAAAGTTAATACCAGGATTAGCCAAAGTAGGAGAAAAAGTACGCCTAGTACAATCCAACATTCAACCCATGGTGAAACCAGATAAGTTTTTTCAAGTTGTTGAAAAAGTTCTGTTACTTCTCTTTAAATGTTTTATTTACTGGCGTTGTTTCAGGCTCACAGGGATCCTCAGAAACCGTATCAAAGTTAATGAAATAGCCAGAGGCAGCTCTGTCAATTGTTGGAATTGCATCAGGATTTTTTTAAATCACTGGGGCTACCGGATCCTTTGGCATATTAGTGTAGTCAGATGCTACATCATTGTAGACAGGAGTTTTTTGACGAACTGTTATTTGGGTCTCAAGAGGCACAAGTTCTATAGCTTTATTGCTAAGTCCTTCTTTTCTTACTGCAGATTCTTCAAAGGTGACATGTCTTTCAGTTTAAACCTCTTGGATAGTAGCAATATTTGGTCTTCTGCTACATCTTTGGAGTCCACTAGGCCTACTACTTCTTATTGGCCACATGATGTGGTTTGACCAGGTCAATGGATACGAACCTGTTCTCTTTTCTTCCAGCAAGGGGTGGCAGTAACACTGTTTTTGATCCGTGGATTGCTAATACAGGTACTGGTTTTCTGTAAGAATGCCCAAATTCCTTCTTATCCGCGATCGTTTCTCTGACTAGATCCCCAATCTTTAGAATCCAGACAGGTCTTGCTGGGACGGGTAGTTCTCCTTCAGTGGTCATTGGCTTCTGTATTGTGTTGCTTTGACTTCTCCTTTTCTCGTTTTAGTCCTGCAAAACAGCCAAACGGTCTTTCATATCACAGGATTTTTGTTCCACCACTGAAGTGGGACGATCGAGGTCCTGGACAAGCATTCTAGTATCAAAAAGGATTTCATATGGGATGATTCCACCCAGAAATTTCCTTGGCAGATAATTTAAACTACGTTGGACACTTATTAGTTGTTTGACCCACCCGTCACCCAAGCCTAATACCCTAGCTGTTCTTTATGTCCCTGTTTTTTTCTTTCCACTACAGAATTTCCCTCAGGTTGGAATGGACTCGAATACCACAATGCAACGCCCAGATTGACCATGGCCTCCTTGTATGCTTTGGAGCTAAACGCAGGACCCTGGTCAGAATGTATCATGCTGATTGCGTACGTGCCAATAAAGACTCGCAAATCTTTTGTAACAATTTGGGCGTCAGCCGAGCGCTGAGGCCACATCCAATGAATCTTGAGCATGAAACCACTGCGACAATGATATAGTTATAGTTACCATCCCTGTGTAAGGGACCGCAGTGATCCAGGTAAACGCAAGCTAATAGTTTATCTGAATTTAAAAGCGGCGTCTGCGCCGGGCGTTTCACTGTTGAAACCTTTATTTTCTGGCAGATTTCACATTCCAAAACATAGTTTCTGGTCTGTTTCCTCATGCGTGGCCACCAGTATCTTTGTTTTAACAATGACATTGTGGCAGAAACACCTGCGTGTGCAGAGGCGAGCCCTTCATGTGCTGCTAAGATTAGTCCTAATCTATGTTCCATGTTTGGAATTACTCTATCCCCCACTCCAGGGATTTGAGCAAAAGGAACACTATTTACATCAGTTATATATGAGTACTTGAGTGTAAAGCCTTTTGGTAATGTTTTGCCGCTGTCTTTATTGGAAGCTTCGACAGCCTGCATTATTTTGGTGTCTATTTTTGTTTTTGAACGAGTGAATGCATCTACGGAAGCCATTTTCAGAGCTGCCTTCGCGGCTTCATCAGCCAATGAATTTCCTGCAACGTGAACGCCATCACGCTGATGACTCAGTGTATGGATCACGTGAGTCTTTCGTAGTTCTTTATGTAATTGAACTACTTGTTCCCAAAGCATCTTATGCTTGATTGTGTCATCTTTTGCATCTTTGAAACCGTTTTGAACCCAGTTCCGCAAGTATTAATTGTACGACTGGACGCAGTACTACGAATCGCACACTATGAGTGTGGGGAATTCGCGATCGGTATTTTCAAGCGCCATCTTAAAAGCCTGTAGTTCAGCTCACTGAGCTGTACAGTCTCCGAGAGATTGAGTTTTTGTGACCATAGGTCGGAATTTACCTTCGCGCCACCAACCTTTAGCAATCGCGTACGCAGCACTATAAGCTTGTTTACCCCCGATTGCGGGATGTGCTGACCATCTATATAAATTAAAAATTTGCACTGTTCTAGAGGCAGAATATCAGTGGGCAGAGGACATTCTTGTTTGTATTGTAGAAATTCTTGAGTATTCAAGTAGGGGTAAAAACGTATTCAACGTCTGTTGCAGCAAGAGAGTTTGCCCATTGAATCCATCTTGAATGTGAAGCCTCAGCATTCGGAATGCTTGCTTTTGTCACTGCCTCTAAGGTAGGTACAGGAGTAACGACCACTATGCATTTACCCTGTGCGAGAGCTCTCTCTTTTGCTACTGCTGTTTGAACCGCTATCAGAATTTTTTCTGTTAAATTGAATTTCATTTCAGCTTGTGTGTACTAGTGTGATTTGTAAGCAATTGGTACTTTTTCACCTTCATTAAAAATTAAGTACATAAATCTGCATCTTTCTGGGATTATTTTGATTACAAGGTTGCGTATGTTTAAGCGAGTCTGTAAATGTGATGTTGCCTACATGTCTGTTTGCACTGAACGAAAAATTTCTGTGTGTTTTTGAGTCCAATTAGTAGTTTTGAAATCAGGTTTGATTAATGCGTAGAGAGGTTTAACCCTCTCTGCGTAGTTTAGAATGTGTGTTCTTCCGAAATTCAGGAAACCTAGAATTGACTGTAAGTTTTTCAGCGTTTTTGGAGGTTGGAGCAGCGCACACTTTTCTAAAAAGTTGGCTGCCAGGCTTTTGCTTTCACTCGATGACTCGTATCCCAAGAATAGGACGTTGAGGTAAGCAATTCTTGATTTTTTAAAGTTGAATTTTTACACTTCAGAGGCGAATCCAATTATAATTGTATTCTTTTCAAGTGCCTGTCCAAGTCATCATCTGTTAGATAGATGTCATCGACATAGGATAATGCCTCATCATCATATGTTTGTAGTAACTCTGTTACTCTGGCTGAAAATAACCCTGGACTTTTCTTGAACCCCTGGGGGAGACAACGAAAGTGACAATGTGTCCCCATTATTGAGAAAGCGGTCAAGTTCCTGCTTTCAGGTGCAATGTTTTGACAGAAGAAACCGTTAGAAATATCTAATGTGGTTTTATACTTTTTACACACAATGTTATTCATTAGTGCTGCAGTGTGTGCATTTTGTACTGCAAAGGTTTTGCAACAAGAATTTAAATGTCTGTAGTCCAAAACTAGACAATATGTGTTGTCTGGTTTGGAGACAGGAAACAAAGGATTGTTAATTGAGGAGGTGCATGTTTCAATCACCCCTTGGTATTCAAGTTGATCTAAGATCTCCTTGACCTGTTTTTTAGCTTCATGCTTAACTGTATTCTGCCTCTGTGCGGTTGGTTGTGATTTTAACTGGATTTTGTGGTGAGGAGAATCCTCATCCCATCCCACATGATTTTTATATAATGCTGGAGCCTGGGCTACAGCCCATTTTCTGGCATAGGTATATTTTAAATGAATTGGAATATGATTCGAGAAGGCTGGCATAATGATGTCTTCGCCGTGTGTGCACTCCCTGACAAATTTTGGTGCCCAGTCTTTTTCAGCTATAAGAATATCATAACCCTTCGAGAGCTTCTCCCAAAAGAGTGCTCTTATTTTTCTAGTTATATAACCCTCCATCCAGAGCGTTAATTCATATAACTCATGGGGTACACTAACCCTGGTGTCGGCAGTTTCAACTTAAATTTACTCATTCACATCCACTGTCTCCAGATGATCCTTCAACATCTTGCGAGCTATGGTGGCTTCTGCTGCGCTGTCCAGCATTGTCTGGGCCCACTCCCCGTTCTGGAGTTGTGTCCTCAAGATCCTTGGCATGTCTGATTTTTCGACCTGCTACCTTCTTTTTGGTGAATTGGGTTTTCTTTTTTTTTAACGTGTTGATCGTCTGTGGACTTCACGCGTTCTTCCTTGTGTTCTGACTGTCCTCTTCTTTCTGATTTCTGTGAGGAAGTCTGAAAGGTATGAGAGGAACGTGTATCAGTATCTTGATATCTATCAGGTTTTCTCAAATTGTCCCTGTTCCAGAGGTTATACCTCTTTTAAGAGGGCTCCTTTTGAGGAGAACTTCCTCAGGACTGAGAGTGCTTCTCATTTGAAGTTTTTTTTAGTATTTTCACACTTCTTTTTAGGAGTAGTGAGAGTGTTTTTAATAAAGACCTTTTCAGGACTTTCTGTTAGTTGGGGTTTTACTGGTTTTCCACCCAAACTATCTATTCCTAGATCTTCGTAGGATTTTTCAATTATTCTGGCCAGTTCATATGGTTTCTCAGTTATATCAATTTCCCTTATTTTTTGGCGGATCGCCACTGATGCTGCTTCACCTTTAATATTAGCTAATATTATAGCTGAGACCTGTTAGAAATCTTTCAGTAATTTTATACCCAGATTTAACGCAGGCTCTGCCCCGTATTCATTTTGAATCTGTTTCAGGACTTCTGGTATCACCGCCATAGATGGAACAACATGTGTTTTTGTGTAAATTGTAGCAAAGACTGTACCCCAAGTGTCGCAGTCCTCCAGGTGTGGTGCGATCCCATTGGTAAACAGATTGTTAAAATTCTGTGTTTCTCATGAGGTGTACTGTCAAGAAATACTGCCTCGATTTGAGCAATTTATTGAGCTATCCAGAATGGAATTTGTTCCCTTTTTGCAGGTAATTTACCAATTACTGATTGCATAGTCTGTGGTGTAACTTTATTTGTGTTCCCCTGGTGAGGGGTCTGTTGTGGAATCCTTATAGGAGGTTGGGCAGTAGAAGTACGCATGACATATTGAACCAATTGTCTATGTATTTTAATTAGCTGTTTTAGTTGAAGTAATAGTTCTGCTTCTGACATTTCTTTAATGTCAGGATGTGGTGTAAATCTGGCTAATACCTGCCATGTTGCTCCTGGTCTACCTAGTGGACCGAGGCTGGTAATGTGATTTTGATGTTGTAGGGCGCCTTTAAACAAGAGCTGATGCTCTTGGTAGGTTAGTGGAATTTCAATGTCCTCGAAAGGAACGTATTCCGTCGGATTATCCTCTACTTTGTAAAAGTGAAACACATGCTATACTGCATTTGCTTCAGGGAAGATTATCCATGAATAGAATACCTCTGTCTGCCGATATTCGTGTGCTTCTATGACAAAAGTTACCCTACCACCTCTAGGTGATAGGTCATTTGTTATAAGCTTTATAATGATGGTTTTCCTTAAGTTTCCCAGGATGATTATAGCATTGGGTAATTTTCTTGGAAACCTGTAATGTCTAAACCTGGTTGGGCCGCAGCTGCAGCTCCACCGGTTGCATTATTGTCGCCGTTATTCGACATTGTTCAATGAAAGTTTGCAGAGCAAGTTTCAAGAAAAACAAAGATAAGGTGCTCAATATTTTGGAACACTGTATCCTTCAACATTGAATCAAACCAAAAACTAATACATAAGATTTTCGTCCTACTCAGTAATGGCGGATATTTTATCCTTTTTACCCACTCCAGATGTCTATTGGAGTATTTTATGGGAAAAAGAGGTCTCTGTGAAAAGCACAACTGATTTACTCTAGTATCTAGTGTTAAATTAGTGCCTCTTTTTATTAGTGTTTCTCTGAAGACTTGGTCCTGTGAGGCTGTGGCTGCATTTCCCTGCATTTCTCCTGCCGACCTCGCAGCACCCGCTCCGCGGGTGCCGCTTCGTGATCTGGGGCAGAGGCACTTTGGACGGCTAGAAGGAGCCGAGTTCCGTGGGCTTGTACAGGAAGCTTGCATCAGGGCTGCGAGCGTTGCAGGGACTCCATCTCCCAGGAGTCCCTGCCTGACCCAGAGACATCACCTGGTCCGCTCTCCCTGTTGCTCCGCCCACAGCCCACCTGAGGGGATTTCTACTGCCTGCCTGCACTTACTGTGTGGGTGTTTCTCTGAAGACTTGGTCCTGTGAGGCTGTGGCTGCATTTCTCTGCATTTCTCCTGCCGACCTCGCGGCACCCGCTCCGCGGGTGCCGCTTCGTGATCTGGGGCAGAGGCACTTTGGACGGCTAGAAGGAGCCGAGTTCCGTGGGCTTGTACAGGAAGCTTGCATCAGGGCTGCGAGCGTTGCAGGGACTCCATCTCCCACGAGTCCCTGCCTGACCTAGGGACATCACCTGGTCCGCTCTCCCTGTTGCTCCGCCCACAGCCCGTAACCCTCACTACTTATTGGAAACAGCATCCCGCTGCGCGGGAGCGTCGCCGGGCAGAGCCCGGGCCAAGGGCGGGCCCGTTTGTGCCCGTTTGTGCCCGTTCATGACCGATCTTGTCCGGTCCGGGCCCCCCCCCTCTTGTTTTTGCTGCTACCTTTTGCTATCCTTAGTGTGGGGAGATGTACTGTCGAGAAACCAGGAGCAAGTCATCCCTAGCTGGAGCTGCCATCACTGGAGGTATGGAGAAATTTTTGATTAGAGCCAATACTCTCATTGACACTGAAATGAACGTTCTTGAGAAGCATTTATCAAAGGAACTATCGGCCTTCAAAAGATCTTCCCTTGCTACTCTGGCTAATGCTAAAACCCACGAACGGCCTACAGAGACTTTTAATAATGCTGCGGTGGGCCCATCTCTAACATCTTCTGAGACCAACCCGGCGTCACTTGATCTGGACATTTTGGTTAACAAAATTCTTCCAGAAATTGATATGGTCCTTGATATTAATGAGCCCACTCCCTCAAATTCCGTTGTTACCTGTGATTCCTTATCAAATGGGGTTAAGGAAGGGGTGGCAACTAAACGTAAAAGGCCGTATAACTCGAAACCGGTTGGCAAATCAAAAACAGCCAAACATAAACATGATACCCCCAACCCCACACCAGGTTCATCCCAACCCATACCTAGCTTGGACTTCTCTTTAGAAACTTTGGGAGCCCTTTTTAAATCCTTTTTATTCCCCCTAGAGTCTAAACTGGAACGTATAGAACTCCGTCTAACTAACATAGAGAAAACCACTGCTGCTATACTAGCTAGATCCCCCAAGTCTAATACTCTCTCTAACCCCCAAATCACCCCCACTAATCTAGGTCCCCCTTTAGTGAATGTTGCTGCTCCCCCTTTGTGTCCCTCAACGGGCAATCCAGCCCTGAATCAAAATAGCAACTTTAACATTCCTCCTTTACTACCTGTAGGTCCAGTCCAATCTACGGTCACTACTAACGGGGCCACAACTAACAGCCACATAGCTTCCCCAATTCCTGATTAGATTGTTCCTAGACCACGTAGGCCTGACCTGCCCCCTGAAGCTAACCGCTTCATGGTAGTCTTGGCCGGTGTCCCTCCCCTAGAGGTTGGTGAAGCCGAGAATTTTCAATCCCTTAAAAGTAAAGTCATTAGATGGCTAAACTGGAATAGACCCCTCCCGACCCACCTCCATAATGAAATCATCTTGGTTAGAAGGGTACCTTGGCTGGGTAAAACCAGAAAGACTATAATCGGGGACTGCATCACGGTGAGCTTTAGAGACCCCAGGACAGTATCGCGCAAATGTGTCGGGTTTAATAGATCCCTCGATTCCACCATCCAGACGCTGCCTGTGTCTTTTTTCTTTCCCCCTATCCATTTGCACCACGATCATAGCCGAGATACTTGGACGAGGGTTGAGCGGAGGGGCAGATTCCGTGGGTATGAAGCAAGACCGGTCCTGTTGCCCCAGGAGACCCCTTTCTGTGACTTTAACCGTTTTAACTGTCTCAATGGCTTAGATGGAGTTGACTGACTACCCACAACTTATGTCTCAGTCCCCACCTCCCCTGCTACTGGTAACAGTTTAGTAGCAGCTATGGGTGAAAGTATATCTATTGATTCACCACCCGTGATGCCCCTCACCCCTACCCCTGCACATTTACTATCCCAGGTAGCTGACCATTTGCCCCACCCCACCTTCCTGTATCCACAGTCTCCCCTGTTGTTACTAGGCCATCACTGGGATTTACTAGCGTACCGGAGGCTACTGAACCAGCTTCATGTACCCCCGGTTTCAAATTTGCTAGCTGGAATATAGCTGGCTGGAGCCGGCAAATGTCGTCCTTGGGCTGGAGTGAAACCCTTTCCCAGTTTGATGTCTTATGTTTACAAGAGACTTGGGTAACAACTGATATCATCTTCAATGGATTTGTGTCATATAACAACCCGGCACAAAGGTCTAACATGGGCAGGGCTAAAGGGGGGCTAGTAACCTTACTTTCTGTAAACCTCCCTGTTCGTGTGATATTGCACCAGACTGTGGGTTTTCACTCGCAAATTTTAAGCATGGAACACAAAAGGGGTCATGTAACCCTGCTGATTAACCATTATAACAATTTGTTTGATGCTACAAATACCTCAGTCGTGGATGAGTTGGACATAGCAGTGAGAAATATCTGCAAAGGCATCCACAAACCGCTTGATATCATCTGGGGAGGGGATTTCAATATTCGTACCTGCTGCCACTCATTCACTAAAGTTTGCGGGTATGATGGGGATAACGGGGAAAACCGGGCACATTTTATACACTCACCATATGGCGATTCCCTCAACTCTTTTATGCTCAACCTGGATCTATTGATACATTCCCCGGCTGCAGACCATGAGGGTAATCCTGTACCGACCTTTATAGGAATGAACATGGCCTCTGTTATTGACCATTTATTGGTTTCTGTACATATTGTTCCATTTTGTATGGTTCCTATTGTTGTAGATTTTGGAAGTAGCGACCATAATGCCATCACCATGTCGACTTCTATTTGGGGTCTCCGGTTAACATCCAGCGTACGATAGTAGAAGACCTAACCCCCTGTAGGCAGAATGGTATCCGCATTAAATGGTGTGTGGATAACTCCGAGAAGCCGCAACATAAAATTGTAGGGGCAGGGTCTGTAGCGATACTTAAATGTTTGGACTCAGAGGCTTCCCCCCAGTGCATTATAGCTGATTTTGAGGAATTGGGTACCATCATAAAAAGATCCCTTACCATAACCAAAGGCTTAACGAAGAAGGCCAGCGGTTGGTTTGATAGTGCGTGCACCAAATCCCTCCATGAACTTAAGCGGGCACTTTCAAAACAACCCAGAGACAGGGAGGCCATTACATACCTCAGGCTGTCATACAAAAAGCACTTATCACGTAGAAAACAAGAGCTAAGGGAGGTTGCCTGGGACGACCTGACTAAAGCAGCAGTACTGCGTGACAGTAAGCTCTTTTGGAATACGGTCAATAGCCCTTTTCTTGTAAAGGAAGATTTCCCGATACTATCAGCACAGGTTAGCGAAGTTAACTGGGTACTACATTTTACAGAAATGTTTGATCCGGCTAGGGAGGACTGTGCTAGCTCTTCTACCGCCCTGTACGAAACCTAAGCTATCCCTGGGTATTACTCTCCAAGAAGTGGAAATTGCCATTAGTCAGAGTAAAGGGGGGAAAGCACCGGGATCGGATGGGGTCCCGGTTGACCTGTATAAATCCAATTTGGCACTTTGGAGCCCGCTCCTGACCCAGGTGTTCAATGCATCAGTCAGGGATAGTACACCATCTACCTGGAGTGAATCCATAATTCTACCGATCTACAAGAAGGGAGAAAGAGGTGAGGCTAAGAACTACCGCCCTATCTCCCTTCTGGATTCCTCACTCAAGATTATGAGCAGGGTCCTACTGGTGCGACTGGAGGAATGGGCGGAGGACAACAAAATTCTAGCCGAATCTCAATATGGCTTTCGTAAGGTCTTGGGACAACAGAGCAATGTATTAATCTCTATCTTATCATCGGGAAATACACTAAAGCGAAACCGGGCTCTTTATTTCTCTGTTTCGCTGACCTCTCAAGTGCCTTTGATCTAGTGGATCATACTTTGTTATGGTCCACTTTATTGGAAATGGGTGCCCCCACAGCAATAATATACTTCCTGGCCAGACTTTATAAAAGATTATCAACCCAGATCCACTTTGGCCAGGCAGGGGAATGCACCAGGAAAATCAGGGTCAAATCAGGCATAAGGCAAGGCTGTGTGTTGGCCCCGTTGCTTTTCTCCCTTTTTATAAACTCTATGGAGTCCGAATTGAAGAGGGTACACGCAGACTCCCCACAGGTTGGTGGTTACCCTGTCCCGGTCCTGCTATATGCAGATGACACGGTTCTACTCTTGCGTACTCCGAATGGACTCCAAAACCTTATGAATTATTTTTACGATTTTATTAAGGGGAGAAAACTAAAAATAAATAACTCTACGACCTTCATTATAGCCTGCGGGAAACGGATGAAACTCTCTAAATCATTTCATTTTAATAATCATAGAATTGAGGTAGTGGACAAATTTTGTTATCTTGGCATAACTTTTAAGAATAGAGGGACCTGGGCACCTGAGATTTTAAATGTGAATGCCAAGATGGGCAAAAGCTCCTCTGGAGTATTCCGCTTTGCTTCCAAATCAGGCAGTCGTCGTATCCCTGACATATTAAACATCTATAGGCATAGATGTGTTTCTATTGCCCTATATGGTTCAGGTATATGGGGCTACTGTAACCATAGGGATCTGCAAGTTACAGAGAACCAGTTCCTTAAAAGACTCCTTTGCCTCCCCTCCTCGGCATCCACAGAACTGAGCCATAGAGAGGTGGGTCTGGACTATCTTACAGACCTAACGGGATTGAGACCTCTTATGGCTTGGAGGTCAATTTGGGCTAAGGATGAGACAGGTTTTACCAGGCAAATTATTTTTGACTGTCTTCAGTTGGACAATGCCCGTAAGATCCCCTGGTTAAATTATGTTTCATCTTCTTACAGTGAAATTTTTAATCTCGATATTTTTGATGAGCCCCTGAGCACTGTCACTGTACCTAAAAAAGAGCTTAAAAATGTTTTCCTAGGGACTAAATCTAACCTGCGTAGTGTCCAATGTAGCCTCTTGTCAACCCATGTTCTCTACCACTCCAACATGTCGGTCGATTCGGGCATGCCTATGTATTTAAAAGCCATTACCAAACAATCTCACCAGTTTGTTCTCACTAGGTTGAGATTAGGCATTGCCCATAACCTGGTGGCTTTCCCACAGTTGAAAATTTATAGCCCAACCCCTTGCCCTTGTGACGGCTCAACAAATCAAAGCACATTGCACTTTATGCTTATTTGCCCTCTTTACTTGCACCTCCGTCTTTACTACCTCAAACCTGTTTTTAAGAAATATTCTGTGTTCACTACTACCCAAGCGATCAAATTGTTATTTGCACTTGATACGTTGGACATTTGTTTTTTTACCGCTGCCTTTATACTAAAAGCTGTCACCCATAGGAAAAGCCTGGTGTTTTAACCTTGGTCTTTTATAAATACCGGACTGTCTGGCCGGCATACTTGATGCTAATTGAGCTGCTTTGTTTACTGTAATATGTGTTGCACGTTCCGTATTTTACTCTGTATTTTTAAGACTGTATGATTTTATGATTGTTTTTAATAATCGAATAAAGCTTTGAAATTTGAAATTTAGTGCCTTACCAAATGTTGGGCGACATGTAGTGTAGTTCCTATATTCCCAATACTCTGCGCATTAGAATAATATATCCTATAGATTTGACATAGGACTTATGTCTACTAGGTCTCTATCGAATATATTAGACTTAATTGTGAGTGCCAGCTAGCTCAGAGGTCACTAGAAACTTTCTGGAATAAACAAAAAGGAATTTGTTTCTGACAACTGCATAAACATGACAACTTTGTTTCCCCAAGAATAAAACTGATCTTGAAACAATAGATAGATATTTTACTCAGTCAATCGTGTATGCTTCCTTTCATTAGAGTTGCAGAGAAATAGAGAAACTGGCGTTTTCAATAAAAGCGTTTATTGAACACTCTTCTTTCTCATGCAAGTAATGTGAACTGCTACAATCGTAATACTCGTTGCAAAGTATAATGCGTACAGTAAGAAGAGTATTATAAAATAATACTGTAAAAGCACTGTATGGTTTCTAGACCATAGATAAATACATACATAAATAACAAATATTAAAAGTACTCAACTGGTGCTTCTAAAATACGCCTACCCCAATGTACCTAACCTAAGTCTAGTACGCGGGAAGAAGTAAGTGAAGTGTAGCATAGGTTTAGTTTGTCTTTGCAAAGAATCTAACCAATATTTCTCTTAGGTTCTAATCAGCTCCGTACCTTGGTTTTAGAATGTCGGAGGTCTGGTATCTCGTCTCGGTACTCGATTTCCCAACACCCCGCGAGGGGAGCTTGGAAACACTGGAGCTGGATTCTCAGCTAGAGAAAGGACAGCTTCTCGATCAGTGCATCAGCTGGAGGGTCGCTTTCTTCGGCACTTGCTGTAGCGAGCTGAGTCGGGCAAGTAGATAGTCGAACTGCTCCGAATCACTGTGTGTTTGCTAGAGCAAGTGTAGGCATATTTTTACCTTGAAGGTGCCTAGTTTGACGTAAAGTTGGACATAACAACATCACCAAAGAACCCCAAAGGAATGGAAGTTCTTTGAAAACTCCATGATTTCTAGGACAAATCAATATTCAAGTAAGGGGATGTCCCTGACTGCTGAAGCCGAGTTTTCAGAGAAATCGTTGTGGCTTTTTGGAACTAGTGGAAGTAGCCATGCCTGTATTTGGACTGGATGGGTTATGTCTAAATATGGGTATGATTTCTATGCCTATATAAGGGGAATGTGAATTATAGCTATATAAGGGCATGAATCGGTAAATTACGCATGGTTTCTAAAATGCTACACAACACTTGGAGTTTAATGCTTCCCCTGCAATCTGCCCTGGCTCCAGCCTGACTGCAGTAACAATAAGGTAGTGTGAAGCCCTTTGTGTGAAGTACGGGCCCAACTTATTGATTTGCCAGTGGGGCTGTGCCTAGTTCTACCCCCATCCTGCCAGTGACGGCCCATCTAGGCACACCTAATCACTCTATTGGGCAACTGTCTGAGACGAATATACAAAGTTCAACAGCTAACTACACTCAGTCATGTGACTCAGTAATAGTCTGTAGGCAAAAAATACCTAGGCAGGAAAAAGCCAACTTTCTATTAGTGACATTTTCAAAATTATGACTTTAAATCAGACTTTACTATTAAAGAGGATTTTAAATTACAATTTCTTAGACATCAAACATAAACTTCCTTCCTGTTACAAAACATTAGTCAGCACTGATTAACAATAATAATGAAGCCCCATTTAATCTTATCTAATGGGAGAGGTAAGCCATACTGTAGTGAAAATTAATTTAGGGATTTTTCGCTTCCAGGACATGGAAATTGTAAATGTATGTTAAATCTTTTAATTACAATACACTCTACCCTATGGGCTTTCTCGGGCCTACCTTTTGGGTGACCTATGTGTGATAAAAATGAAATTTAAGACTGGGCAAGGGGATTATGTTAAGTCGAATTGGCAATTTAAAACTCCAGTCAGGCTGCAATGGCAGTCTTGGGACATGTTTTAGGAGGCTACGTGACTGGGTGGCACAGTAAGTGCTGCAGGCCCAGTAGAAGAATATAATTTAGAGGCTCTGGGTGTATGGTACACCACCTTACTAGTGACTTACAAGTAAATTAAACGTGCCATTCTAGTGTACATTAATTTTACTATGTTTTAAGAAGTGAGCACAAGCATTTTCGCACTGTCAGCAGTGGTAAAGGGCACAGAGTCCTAAAATGAATTCAGAAAAATAGGAGGGTGAGGGCAAAAGGTTTGGGAGAAGACCACCCTAAAATTCACAGGTCTAACCATGGCTTATCATTTAAAGGTCACTGTTATGACTTGCTTATACTTTCCTAATAGCTGGTACATAATTTCAATATTTTCACCCCATTGTGCATATAAATTCATAGGCAGAACATGATTAAAATGTCTCAAACAATCAAGCAAACTGCAGAAAACATTGTTTATGCAAGCACACCATAAGGATCTACCTATTGTTGAGTTATTTTATGAGTAATATATTAAAATAATCCCTTGTGTCTAACACTGTACTCTTCTGCATCTCTTCTAGGGTCCATTGGTAAGATCTGTATTTTTTTCAATACTTTTCCATTAGTAGAGTTCTAGCATAACTGATACAAATGCGTGTATTCAATTTTCTAACAATGTGTTATAGAAGAATGATGGCATTACAATGGTACTCTGCCAAAATATTGTGTTTTTATATTGACCTGTACTTATATCAACCCCACAATGTCATCTACCAACATATTTTCAAGGTAAGTAGATGTGGACTAAGCAACAGTTAACCTATACTTTCCTATGTCTGCTTAACCTGATGATATATTTCAGTGTTATCTTCTCAAAGAAATGAATGTCCCTCTCACACTGTGATTACTTTATTTCTCCCAGATGCGGATAGCTGTAAGTATATTATGTATCTACTCAACATCTGTTTAAACAGCAAACTGTTTACAACACTTAAAATGACTGACATGATATGAAGCTCTTTATAGAAATAAATACATTATTATACCTTCAAATCTTCTGTGCCTATACAGTCATATCTCCAATCGGAGACCACTACAAGCATGTTTATGGTTTGAATTATGGTTAAGCAATAATCTCTTTTCTTGGCTATGCATATTTTTCCTTCAACATGCCATATTACAAAGAATCGGGGTATCAGCTAACATGAGGCAGCTGACTTTTTTGGGCAAATCTGAACCCAACTACAGTTCCTTTGGAAGTTAAGGGCTATAAATATGGTGAAGGGTAATTGCCCCACCCGTTTTAATCCTCGGCGACCTTCACCAGATTTCCCTGTGGGAGGTTGCCATGCAAGGCATGACATTCCGGCACAGGTAAATCAAAAATTGACCACAACATGAGGAAGTTTGATTTTGATTCTTGAAAACAAAATACTGTTCCTGGGAGGGCTCAAGAAATGCGGAACCCTCTTGCCAACTTTCTGTGCCTTCTGTGGAACCTCTAGATTTGGCAAGTCAAGCTAGACAGAGAGTGGAGGCAAATGCCTCTGCTTTCCTAGAGAGGTTTCTGTCTGGGCACCAGTGTTTAAATGACCAAGCTCAGAGCAATATGGCACACCATATTCTACTGGTTGGATACATTTCAGATACTCTTCTGTTTCTATCCTTGCAAATCATCTTCTCGCTCTCACCTTTCTGAATACTTCTGCCATTCTATTAAATGCCCTCTCACACGCCTCAAGTTAACTCCTCTCAGCCATGGCCCATGCAGGTAAGATCTGAGAGGCAGGGTGGGGGGTGATTTCGAGAGACGATGACAAGGGAAAATTATGTATTTAATTAATTTTCCCACGTCAACATCCGTTGAAATCCTTCGACACCTGGCCCCACTGCTTTTACCTGCATGGGCAATGGCTGACACCTCTATTAAGTTAATGGCAATTTGTCCTTCCTCTACCGTATTCTCTTTCCTCTAACATTTCCTCCTGATGCTATGCTCAGATTCCTGTATCCTTTTAAATGTTGAACAATTTACAGCATCTTCTGCAACTTTTCTTATTCAATCCTTTTTTCAGGCCCCTTTGTTACTGCCTTGGTTTTTTAGACTGACACCTCATGTACCATATTCCTTCAAATATATTAAAATGCAGCAGTTTCTTTTTGTGACCCATATTCCCTCAGGAAGCATTATTTGGACGTTTATGAACTCCTTGTGGATAGACCTGTAGATCTTCTGTTCATCACAGAGATATAACTTGATGCCACGTCCGATCCCATTGTCCCCTTGGCCACGCCCGAGGAATACAGGATCGCGAGATCTGACCACCCAGGGGGTAGAGGGGGCAGAGTGGCTATTATCTACAGCAACAAGTGGGAATTGTGTAGAGGTGATATCACCACATAGGGGGACTGTGAATCACTTGATTTTAGTATTCGCTTCTCAGCACATTTCACCCTGTGGGGATTTCTGATCTACAGGCCGCCTAGCTCTGCAGAACCCTTTTTGCAGTCTTTTGGGGATGCTGTTGCCCCTCTGGCCTTCCGCTTTTCCAACTACATTGTTTTAGGAGACCTCAACATTCATCTTGACCAGATAGAGGGAAGGGATTTGTCTGATTTTCTGGATATAATAAATCTCGCTCAACTCTCCCAGCACGTTAATAGTCCCACCCACTAAGCGGGACACATTCTGGATCCCATTTGCACTAATTTTTCCATTCAGGTGGAAGACTTTTGTTCGGTCCCCTGGTCTGACCATTTCCTTATCTATTTCTCATTGGCAGTCACTAATGCCGCCCCCTGGCTAAATGCCACCGTAAACCAGCTTTCAGCAAAATGGATCAGCTGGCGCACGAACAGGCTCTGGACGTCTCTAGGCCGGCCCTCCTGGGTGATCTTGAGGGCGGTTTCATGGGATTTACAGACTGGGTGTCTAGTGCAGTGGACATGTTAGGTCCCTCTAACCCTCCTAGGCTCTCCAGGCTGTCTCCCTCTAAACCTTGGTTCACCCCTGAACTTAAACTGCTTCTGCATGATTGTAAAGTTCTGGATCAGAGGTGACGCTGCAGCGACGTCTATCCAGCAGCTAAGCTACAAACAAAAGTCCTACTATGAGGCCATTGCACAGGCTAAAAGGTGCTTCTACTCTGAGCGCATTGACTCTGCCAACAATAATTGCAAGGACATTTTTGCTATCGTCCAGGACTTCATGTCACCAATTGCTCAATCTAATACATCTCCTTCAACTGATTCCAAGTGCGACAATCTATCCTGTTTCTTCAGGGATAAGAATTGTACCATACAAGCATCCTTTACCCCCTGTGACAGTGCCTTAGGGGCCAGGTCGGCAACATCTTTGGCCCACCCTCTTCATCGCTTTCAGGATTTCAGCCCGTGGACCTGCCTGAATCTCTCAAGCTCTTAAAGGGCCTGAAGTCAGGCTCTCCCGTAGACCCTTGTCTTGCCAGATTGCTTGAAACAGCCGCTGAGACTATAAATGCTGAAGTAAACAGTATTATCAAACGGTCCCTGCAGAAAGCGTGCGTCCTGACTGCCTGGAAACATGCCAAGATTCTCCCACTTCTAAAGAAGCCTTCCTTAGACCCCCTTAGCTAAGAGAACTACCGCCCTACTTCCCTCCTGCCCAGTTTAGCGAAGGTCTGTGAGAAGGTAGTGACTAAACAATTCACTGAGTTTTTCGAAAGGGCAGGCCTCTTGCATCCGCCACTGTCAGGATTTAGGGCTACCCACAGCACCGAATCAGCCTTGGTCGAGGTCACGGAAGTCATCCGGGAGTGTCTGGACGCTGGCGGTAGGGCAGCATCAATTTTGCTTGACCTATTGGCGGCATTTGACACGGTCCCGCAGTCATGCCTTCTCACGCGGCTCACTAAGATAGGGGTTTCGGGTTCAGTATGGGGCTGGATGAAGTCCTGCCTAGACGGATGGGTCCAACAGGTCTGGCTTCTGCCAGCCTCTTCTGCTCCCCAGACAGTGACCACAGGGGTCCCCCAAGGGTCCTCCCTTAGCCCCCTTTTGTTTAACCTGTATGTTACACCACTGATCTGCTTGGTGGGAAAACTGGGAGCTAAGATTATGGCCTACGCGGATGATACCCAGTGAGAAGAAAATGGACTCAGTTTTCCCTGAGAAACACTGCCTGTCTTCCATTTTTAAATTACTGGCCTCCGCACAGCTTAATGCAACGAGGAGAAGTCCGAGATCCTTCTCTTCGGGAACTCTCCCCCTAAATTTAGGCACTCCCTCTGGCCAATAGAGTCCCCTTTGTCAACATCTATCATGAAGCCCATGAAGAATTTGGGGGTCTGGTTTGAGGAGAACCTTGCATTTTACAAGCAAGTTAAGAAACGTGCCGGCTCATGTTTCAGCCTTCTCAAAACCCTTTGGAATGTTTTTACCCTTGTGCCTAGGGCAGCAAAAGAGACAGCTATTCGTGACCTCATTCTTTCCCGGCTGGACTACGCTAATGCGCTCTATGTGGGGATTCCTGGTTTCCTGCTGAAAAAGCTACAGGTGGTCCAGAATAAGGCAGCCAGCCTTCTTTTTGACTGGCCTTTCAGTAGTAGTGTGAGCGGCCATCTACTTTCACTACACTGGCTGCCCGTGATGGCAAGGTTAAGTTTAAATCACTAATAATTGCCCATCGTGCACTTCATGGATAAGGACCAATTTACCTGCAAAAACGTTTTTCTTTCAATGCCCCTGTGAGACAATTACGATCCTCGTCTCTGCTTCTGGCATTGGTTCCTCGTTTTAAATACCAGAAGTTAGGTGGCAGCTCGCTTGCTCAGCAAGCAGCTGTAGCCTGGAACGCCCTTCCTTTTGGGCTTCGGAACACTAAAGATCCACTGTCCTTTAGAAAAGCTCCTGAAAACGCATCTCTTTGCCTAGGTCTCTACTTTCTCACCACTCGCTGGCTCCGCGCCGGGACACTCATGAGTGTCTGTGCGCGACAACAAAAATAAATGACATAAAAATAAATAAATAACATATTTCTTTCACTGATCTTTTGTACAAGTTCTGCCTCTCTCTACAGGAATAAATCATCTCTGTGAGGATGTCAGCACCATTTTAACTCTGTAACCAGCCACAGCGCATACAGCTAAGATTGGGAGGGCCAGGTATGGGGGATTTGGATGGACAATTATGATTGAAAAATAAATAAATAATTGTTTTTCCCTTGACATTGTCCACCGAAATGCCCTCCACCGGCCCCACCACCCCACCGCTCTTACCTACAATGTATAATTTTACATCCTCTTCGAGGTTCAGGAGGTCGAGTTCCCAGGAACATCTTCTAGCAAGTCGAGAGTTGGCAGGATTTTAATGCCATGTCTTGTAGACCCGGGTGAATCCGGCGCATGCCCTGTTTCAGTACCCAAGATGGAACATCATTATATTCGATTGGTCAGAACACGAGCTAATAGCAAAGTCAAAGAGAAACAGTTTGAGAAACTTTTATAAATGAATGCACTGTATACCACTTATCTCTACTCTATTCCCATTACTTTATTTTAACTACAGCATTAGAGATTATGCAGAACGAACAACTTAGTAAAAGCAGCAATGCAAGCTTTTAGCACATGAGAACACAGAGCAGCCATCTTTAGTTCTAGTGTGCAGAAGCAAAGATTTCCCACCAAGCAGGAAGTACGTCATGTCACATGAGTATGACAGATGCATGCGCAGAAAAGATCCCGCGTTGCGGCGGCCATTTTAATGCATTCGAGGTAATAAGAAGCACATATGCAAGCTTCCCCAGCTTACTAGAAATGTTGTGTTTTGCATTGTTAATAAGACAAAACATGTTGGTCAATACATTACTTATTATTTTGAGAGGGTTGAGTCCATGCAAGGCGCTTTACGTGCAAAACCTTGCTCCATCACTGCTATATCTAGAACCAGCACTCACCCGGATGGCCGCCATCTTGAGTGGGCCAAGGTGAGGGCTCTAGGCTTTCTCAGACCCAGCACTTTAAAAGTAGGGCTGGCGCGACCGCGCAGCCCTGATAACTCCTGAGGCGCGAGCCGGGAGTAGGATTAAAACGCTGCTTATCTTTGCTATTTTGAACCAGGAATTATTTCAAGCACTTAGAATACTACCATCTAATTTTTAATTTATTGAGCTGACATTTTTAAATTTAGGGGGGTATTTGTTTTAAAGGGCACGTAATTTACTGCGTTTCATACTGTTGGAGCGGGTAGTCAGGGGTTGTATTTCACTTACTTTTGAGGCACAGGAAGGGGGAAACTAGAACCAGCACTCACCCGGACGGCCGCCATCTTGAGCGGGCCAAGGTGAGCGCTCTAGGCTTTCTCAGACCCAGCACTTCAAAAGCAGGGCTGGCGCGACCGCGCGCAGCGGGCACGCCGGTGGCGCGCCAAAGGCAACCCCGTCTGCGCCCTTCCGCGCCCGTCCCGAGCCTAGCACCACGATCCCTGGTCGACAGTCAGTAAAAATTCCACCAAGCTTGGTCTATGGCCGTGACTTTCTACTGTTGGAGGAAGGAAAGTGGGCTGCAATAGCTTAAGGCCGGACGAGGCTTTACAGGTAGGCACTCAGGTCTGCCCACGCTTGTCTAACTAGTCTCCCAGCCATCCTTCTAAGACCAGTTCGGGCAGTCACTAGCACTTACAAGCCCAAAGGGAAGGGTATGCGGAGCAACATAGGCTGTCTTTTGATCAACGCAAGATCTTTGGTGAAACACAGTCTGGAGTGCGCCGAGATGATCCAGGACAAGGAGATAAAAATCGCCTTCGTCACTGAGACCTGGACGGACGTGGCCTCTGGACCGGATATAGTAAAAGCTACCCCTCCAGATTATCTTAGTTTTGTCTTGGACAGGCCTTGGAAAAAAGGAGGGGGCCTGGCGGTCATCTACCATTCCTCCATCAAAGGGTCCTTCCAACCGGTGCTCTCCAGATGTGTGAGGTCTTGGGGTTTAAGCTCATTCTGTCTGATCATCAGTCCTTTAGAGGCTGCCTTCTTTATAGACCCACCCCCGGGACTAAGGCCCGGTTCCTAGACACAGTTGGTAGCTTCCTAGAGGAAACCGGATGCGCAAAATCCTTCACAGTCCTAAGAGATTTCAATTTCCACCTAGAGAGTAGCCTAGATTCGCACACTATAGCCTTATCGGAAGTAATGCATGGGGTGGGATTAACTCAGGTGGTTACGGGGTCAACGCGTTTGGCAGGCCACACATTGAATGGAATATTCACAAACAATCCTGATCTGAAGTTTGTCAAGAATGATCCCGTCGCCTGGTCTGATCATGCCTCAGTGGTGCTTAATATTTCCGACACCTCACTTCATAGGATCAGGAAAGACAGGAAAACAGTTAGGACCTGCAGAACCTGGAATAAGGTTGAATTTGGCTCTGCTGTATCTGGCTCTGCTGAATCTGGCTCTGCTGATTTGCTATCTGTCGCTGTAGCTGTCGCTGATGACTTAACTCATTTAACTGTTGCTGTAGCTGTTGCTGTTGCTGCTGATTTAACTCACACTGCACCTGTGGATTCAGTGAATTATTTTTAAAATTTCTGTGCGGGTTTTTACACTCGCGTTTCCAGTGTCCAATTTCGCCACAATTAAAACATGGAAGCTTCTGTTTAAGCTCTTCAACATTTACATTAAATTTAGGCTTATTATTATTATTGAAATTATTCTTGAATTTTCCTTGATTCTGCTGCTGCATAGAAGCTAACTGCTGTTGTTGCTGCTCTGCTACTTTCACTTGTGCCCACATCGCCTTTTCCTTGAGATTTTTCTGTTTTGCATCTATCTCATCACTACAATATTTTGCCTTTCTCAGGATGTCATCAACTGAAAGTGATTGCCAGCACACAATTCCATTTCTAATCATGTCACCAATTTCAGGTCTCAGGCCATAAACAAATGTAAATAAAGTGGCTCATGTCCTTTTCACTTAATTTTTCATACCCACTATATTGTTTGAAGACTAACAATAACCTTTCATAAAATGAATGAACTGATTCTTTTGGTTCCTGGTTTGTTCCGTCAATTTTGACCCAATCTACTTCCTTCGGGGGAATTTTTCCTTTCAGCCAATAAATTACTTTATTATAAATATCCATGACATCTTTTGCTGGAGCACCTGTAACCGGGTCTCGGGGAGGTTCTTCTTTTGGCCAATCCACAAAAATTTTACATTCTGTCCAAAGATCTAATGGGACAACAACGTCAAAAAATCCATCCAGATCGATCCACAGAACTTTTGACACTTTTATAAATCTGTCTACCTGTCAATACCACTCAACTGTATTCTCTCTCAATCTGGGGAAATTATTGGTAAACAGTAGAATATCCTGTCTAGACCAAGGAACATGCACATACCCTCCTCCTGCTATTTCCCTCATTGGAAATTCTGAAACCACTTCATTTCTCAACCTTTTATCTTGTTCTTTATTCTTTGACCATTTTATTCTCCATTTACCTAATTCGCCTAATTTTCTGAGAAAACTTATTAATTCTTTTATATGGGCCATTCTTCCAGCAGCATTGAGATTGTCAATATCTCTTTCAGAAAAATCCTCTCTGTAGTGTTTCTGTAAATGTTTCTGTTTACTCAAATCAATTTCTAATTCAGCAGCCATTTCTTCCATTTGTTCATATCTGTTTTTCGTTTTCCACTGAATACTTTTACAAATAAAAAGCAATTCATCATCCTGATACAACTTCAAATTGTCAGTACCAATTGTGCCAATGATTAATTCCTCTAAATCAGCTTTTAATTTTGCAACATCAAGCTTTTTATAATCAGGAGCTTCAGGGGATGCATTTTGAGTTAAATCTACTCTGTTCAGACTTTTCTCTGACAGACCTGAATCTGATTCTGCCACAGATGGTGTTTGCGAACCTGACAAATTTCCATTTAAAGTTAAATTTGGCATCATAGATTTTTCTCTATGAATCTCTGAAAGTTCTGAATAAAATCTCTCAGCCACCTTTTGAATTTCTGCATTTAATGGAACTGTCAAAGCTGAATGTCTATTGTCTCCCTGATCAAAAACTGGTACAACAGGACCAATGGTTACTGGTACTGTCACTGCTTCCATGCTCTTTGTCAATTGTTGAATTAAATCTTCCTTTACTTTTTTGTAACTGGAAATTTCTTGCATGTTAGCAGGTATTCTTTCTTGATTTCTCACAAAATTATTTTCCTGTTGGGGAAATCTATTTTCTCTAGGTGTACTACAATTATTTACTGACCCTACTCTTTCAGGTAATTTTAAAAATCTAGGAGAGCCTTCCTCTGCTTCCCTAGGAGGTGCACTTGGAGAAGTTCCTGTAGAAGCTCTCGGGGTAGATTGAGAACCTACTTGATAAGGTGGCAGTTTGCGTTTAGTAGCATAAATATCTTCTAAAACTGCATCATCTTATTCCTCATCAAGTCTTTTTTCAGCTCTCTTTTGTTCTAAATCTTCTGTAATCATTATTCTCACTGGATACAGACCATCATACATGTCTGCCTTTCTCCAGCGTCTCACTTTGTCTTCATGTGTTTCTCTATTTAAAATATACTTTGAATTTCTAGGTGCCAAGCATTTACTTTCACGCTCAAGTTCCATCATCTCAACCTCCCATTCAACCAATTCCTCAAATTGTGTAGGTCTAGGCTTCGGCACAAGATCCATAATTTTTCCTCTCAGATTTCTCAAAACCTTCATATTAAATGACCCATCTTCTGGCCAGGCTAATACGCCATCATTTTTAGTATAATGCATCCAATTATCAAACCAAATTACAGTATGATAGCCATATTCGCCTTCCGTATAGGTTGCGGGTGTTTTGTACTTATGAAGTAATTTACCACCACGCATTTCAATTTTCCTTTCCGGTTTAAAATAATTTTTCACTTTCTGAAACTATGAAGGCTTCTTTATCTCACTATCGTTCCAATAACTCATGTTTTAAATCAAAATCGTTTATTCCGAAAGCTTCAAAATGTTCTCTTGGTGTTCCGCTATTCTAGCCAATCCGTGCGCGAAAGACACCAACAAGCCAATCAAGTTAAGCCACGACACCACCTTGCTCCTCCAATAGAAATACAGTATTCAGAACTGACCAATCTGGTACCAGCTCGTCACTGTCACATGAGCCAATCAGTGCGCTTTCTGTGACGTATGTTAGCCAATCACAGCGCGAACCGAAAGGACGTATGCTGCCGCTGCAGCTTCTCTGTGTGTTACTCCGTAAACTCACCCCTCCTTCACAAAACTTTTTCACAGCGCCATTTTAAACAATACTTTCCAATGATTTTTAATTAGTAACTACAAATAAACAAACCACTTGTCTGTTTCGCTAACAAAGTGATAGTTTTACAAACATTCAGAACTCACTCTTCGCATTAAAAAGACAACGCTATTTCTATACAATCATTCATTTGCGCATTCATGCAGAAACCCTAATCATTCACGCACGAGATCTTGGAAGGACTTGAACCGACCACAGAAAACGTCAAACGTTAATGAGAATAGACAACGCTATCTTACCCTTCTCTCAAGCTTGAATAAATCCTATTACTCTTTTCACAAAAACTTTTAAAACAGGCTCACCAGGTCCCTATGCTTAATGCTACGATTTCATAGGCAATCCTCACTATAACATTCAACCAGTCACATCTAATGTCCCTAAACTTGTGTTGTACGTCCACAACATGTGATATATTCTATACCACAATTTTGAAACAGAACAAATGCACTGTGTAACTCTTCTAGTCACACTACTCTTTGCCGGCAAATAACCAGGAATTTTTCACACTGCTGGAAAAAATCCTTTCGACTACATACAACAAATGAACAAACTTAACAACAATTTGTAGTCATGTATCCTATGTAATATACATGTAACATGTATGTTACCATAGTAACCGGAATCTGCTACCAAAAGAATTGATCCAGCGTCGCTATAGAAATTCTGTTACACATGCGTCACCATTCACTACCTAATACTTACCAAACTAAACAATAACCAGGCCCATGTACTAAGACATAAAATCATGAAGCTGAATCATGTGGCCTAATTTACTACACTATTAAACCCATATGTACATATTTACAACTGCAGTATAACATTTTTATTCATGAATTTATCAAAGAAACATTAATTAGACCACTGAGGCCAATGGATTTAAACTAATGGTAACAACCCAAAAATCAAGTACAGCTTGACGTTTTAAGTCTTTTATTTAAAGTTTTAAAGTTTCATAAACTTTAGTAGTTAATTTATTAATTTCAAGCATTTTATTATATTAACTTTATTCATTAAATCATTGGCTCAAAAGGTCATGCACTTCAACATTGTACAGAATAATGAATTAAAGAAAACATTGAACTTATTCCCCTTATGTTAGCCTTCTAACCTGAAAAGAAAACAAATCTATCTATTATGCTTGCGTGTCCAAAGGAAAACGGACAGCACTTCGCCCTCAGGAAACAGTCACCCCCGCTCCCCTCAAGAGGCCTAATTTTTATACCTTTCGTACTCGCTAATCTAACTAAACGATATGTTTTAATAAATCTCAGCACCCTGATTGTTTGCTGGCTGTCAGACCACCAAAACCACCTCTTTCCAGAGTGACAACGTCACTTCATCATTGTTCATTGACACGAAGCGACACCAGCTTCCGAGGATTCGTTACAATTTTAAAAGTTGTTTCACTGATTTCCTCCAGAGCTCGGCAAAACCATCTCTGTCACTTCCTTGGCCTTGTAGAAATAACATCCAGAGCATAACGCACAAGTCTCTTTTGTTTAAGCCACAGTTCATTCAAAAGAATAGCTTTCATGGATGAGTTCCAATACAACTGTGCTTGGCTCTGCTCACGTACAGGCTAACCAACATTCTCCAGAACTAGGCTTCAGGCCTTTCTCTCGAGCTAGTATTTAAACAAACACAAAAGAATAATTAATTCAAGTAAAATAAACCCTTCTGTTACCCACCCTACCATTGCTAATAATTAACCCAATAATAAATGACAACTAGCAGAAGCAAACAAATAAAGCAGCACATTTAATATCTACCATTCTTCATAATGTCCAGCTGAAGTCTTTATATATCTGAAAGAGTAAAAAGATGATCGAATAATACACAGACAAACAAACACGACATGAGACAAACATATAGGCACACATAATAGAAGCACATGCCATAAATGATCAGCCGCATATTAATAGTGACAAGGACAATAGGACGAACAGGACAATATTAATCATGTGTTACATGACAAACTCACAAATGCAACAAAAGCACATGTCATTAATCCCACATGTTTGTGTGTGTGCAATCTTATTCTAAGTTGAATTAGAGTAACAAATCATGCAACAATTTATTAATAGATTAATTCATGTTACAGGGAATAAACTTCACGAGTCAGAATAAAATAATTTCTGAAGCTCGCTCCATCACTAGGTTTCCTGGGTGCTGCCAGAGCTAAGGTTCAAAATACACAGCTAGGAATTTGCAAAAAAGGGTCTGTTTTCACTGAAAATATGTGGTGTGTCCACATTGCATTTTTGCCTGTTTCCGTGTCGCAGGAACTAGGCCTACCCACAAAAGCGAGGTACAATTTTTATCAGGAGACTTTGGGAAATGCAGGGTAGGTAGAAGTTTGTGGATCCATGGAAAAATCCAGATCTTTCCATCAAAATAATAAGAGGAAAATGTTTCTTTTTTAGAAAGTTTGATGTTTGCAAGGGATTCTAGGTAATAGAATCTGGTCAGAACCACACAAGCCACCCCATCCTGGATTTTTCTGGGTGTCTAAATTTAAAAAATGTATAGGTTTGCTAGGTTTCCTTGGGTGCCGGCTGAGCTTGGGTTTAAATCCACAGCTAGACAATTTGCAGAGAAAAGGTCAATTTTCACTGGAAAAATATGCGGTTTCCACGAATTGTTGTGGGCTGTTTTCTGTCACGGGCACTAGACCTTCCCATACTACTGAGGTACCAATTTTATTCGGAAACTTTGGGGACTGCAGGGTGGGTGGAAGTTTGTGGATCCACACAGATTCCAGAAAATATGTGTTTTTTAGAAAGTTTGAAGTTTGCAAGGGATTCTGGGTAACAGAACCTGGTGAGTCACACAATTCACCCCATACTGGATCCCCCTGGGTGTCTAGTTTTCAGAAATATATAGCATTTTCTAGGTTTGCCTAGGTTCCGGCTGTGCTAAGGTTCATAATCCACAGCTAGACACTTTGCCAAGAAAGGGTCAGTTTTCACTGTAAAAATGTGGTGTGTCCATGTTGCGTTTTGTGTTACAGCAAACAAATAATGGACGGAATGCTGACAATGCAAACATTCTCCCCAGTCAAAAGATCTGGGATAATGCAATAGTTATTTTGCCCACTACACCACTCCAGTTTGGACTCAGCCATATGCAAATCAGTCTTGACCCTGTGCCCCATGGAAACAGTCCAGACAAAACTGCCAGGCCAGGTCCTCCCTGGACCAAAAAACGATGGATTTAGGCACAGATCTCTGTACTGGTGTGAATGTATGACATTGTTCCGCATTCTGTCCATCAATTGTTCTTTTTGCATTTGTCACCCCGAGTGAGACGGGTATGCCCAGACAAGGGTCCCGTGCTCTCCATGCCACTGGAATCAAGCTATCCTGGCTGATGAGGGCTGAAAGCCAGAAACCGGTCCTAGGATGCTTGTTTTCAGTCCAGGGAGGACCTGGCCTGGCAGTTCGGGCTGGACTGTTCCCTTTTGGCACAGGGTCAAGACTGATTTGCATATGGCTGGGTCCAAACTGGAATGGCATGATGAGCAAAACAACTATGGATTTAGGCCCAGATCTCTGTACTGGGGTAAATGTATGACATTGTTCTGAATTCTGTTCATCAATCGTTGTTTTGCATTTGTCACCCCGAGTGGGGTGTTTATGCCCAGACATGGGTCTCGTGCTCTCCATGCCACCGGAGTCAAGCTTTCCTGGCCGATGAGGGCTGAAAGCCCTAAACTTATCCTAGGATGCTTGTTTCCAGTCCAGGGAGGACCTGGCCTGGCAGTTCGGGCTAGACTGTTCTCATTGGGTGGAGGGTCAAGACTGATTTGCATATGGCTGGTCCAAACTAGAATGGAATGGTGAGCAAAAAAAAGATGGATTTAGGCCCAGATCTCTGTACTGGCGTGAATGTATGACATTGTTCTGCATTCTGTCTATCAATCGTTCTTTTTGCATTCGTCACCCCGAGTGGGACGGGTATACCCAGACATGGGTCCCGTGCTCTCCATGCCACTGGAGTCAAGCTATCCTGGCTGATGAGGCCTGAAAGACCGGAACTGGTGCTAAGATGCTTGTTTCCAGTCCAGGGAGGACCTGGCCTGGCAATTCGGGCTGGACTGTTCCCATTGGATGCACGGTCACGACTGATTTGCATATGGCTGAGTCCAAACTGGAATGGCATGGTGAGAAAAAAATCAATGGATTTAGGCCCAGATCTCTGTTCTGGGGTGAATGTATGACATTGTTCTGCATTCTGGCTATCAATCATTCTTTTTGCATTTGTCACCCTGAGTGGGATGGGTATGCACAGATGTGGGTCCTGTGCTCTCCATGACACTGGAGTTAAGCTATCCTGGTTGATGAGGCCTGAAAGCCCGAAACCGGTCCTGGGATGCTTGTTTCCAGTCCAGTGTGGACCTGGCCTTGCTCCTCGGCCTGGACTGCTCCCATTGGTCGCAGGGTCAAGACTGATTTGCATATGGCTGGGTCCAAACTGGAATGGATAGAGACAGGTATAGCTCAGCAATGAGACTCTATCATAAAAACATCAGAGCTGCCCGCAAGTCCCACATTATCTCCCAACTCTCTGGGGCCGGCAACGACCCCAAAATGTTGTACCAGGTGCTCTGCACATTCACCAAGCCTGTCGCTTGTGACAGTGCAGAAGTGCTGACCCAAAAACTGTGCGATGACACGGCCGTTTTTTTTTCGGATAAAATTGATGTTATTTACCGAAATATCTCCCAATCAAGCCCATCTACGGATGAAAATGTCCCCTCTCCCAGTCTCCAGCCTGGAACAGCCGGCGCTGCTCCAGCCACACTATCATTCATCCCTGAGATAACCTTAGACCAGGTCAACTCCCTGATTGCGACCATTAAGTCTGGTAGCCCAGTAGATCCTGTACCTGCCCGTGTCATGCACCTCATTGGGAGTGTCCTTAGCCCCTGCATTCGGACGGTGATCAATCGCTCCCTGTCTGAGGGACTGGTCCCCCGGGTGTGGAAGGAGGCCATGGTCAAGCCTATCAGGAAAAACACCGCCATCCCCTGGTCAGATATGACCAATCTGAGGCCAATTTCCCTTCTGCCGTTCATCGGCAAACTGACGGAGAAGCACGTCAATCACCATCTTTCCACCTTCATTGAGCAGACCGGCAGCCTAGACCATTCTCAGTCCGGGTTCAGGCCTAGGCATAGTACAGAGACTGCCCTCCTCTCCGTCACGGATGCCATACGCCTATCTCTGGACAGAGGGCTGTCTGTGGTGTTGGTGCTGTTGGACTTGTCCGCAGCATTCGACACCATATCCCACGCCATTCTCCTTACCAGATTAAAGGAGATAGGCATTGACAGATCTGCCTTGGCGTGGTTCACCAGCTTTCTCTCAGAGCGCACCCAGAAGGTGAATATGGGCTCCTTTAGTTCCACCTCGGCTAATATCATCAGAGGAGTCCCGCAGGGCTCTTGTCTTAGCCCTACGTTGTTCAACGTATATGTCTCCTCTCTGGCCAACATGACGAGGTCCTTTGGGTTTATGCCTATCTCCTACGCTGACGACACGCAGCTGCTGTTTACTTTTAAGACCTTTACCCCGGAGATAAGACAAGCTTTCTCCAACGGCATGACTGCAATCGCCAGCTGGATGGCCAAGAACTTTCTACAGTGCAATGTAGGAAAGTCTGAGGTCATGTTATTTGGGGAGGCGAGAATCCTCTGGACCCCAGATTGGTGGCCTTCCAGCCTGGGTCAGGCCCCGCTCCCTAAACAGGTAGTAAAAAACCTGGGGGTTCGTCTAGACCATGACCTTACCCTTTTTCATCATGCCAGCACCACTGCAGGGTCCTGCTTCCATATTATTGGCCTCCTTCGGAAGGTGTTTCCCCTTCTACCTGTCGACACTCGGAAGACCTTGGTCCAGGCCCTCGTTTTGAGCCGCCTGGACTATTGTAATGGCCTACTTTTAGCTGCCAATGAGGGAGTGCTCAATAAACTACAGGTGGTGCAGAACACCGCGGCTCGGCTGGTGACCAACACCCCCCCCAGAACACCGTCCCTCCCCCTCCTTAGGGCCCTTCACTGGCTTCCTATCCGGAAACGGGTAGAATTCAAGATTTGCTGTGTGATACACAAGAGTTTACACAATCTGGGACCCTATTACTTGGCGGATAAATTTGTTTATCACCGTCCATCCCGCATCCTTAGGTCCACCGACCAACTGTTACTTCAGGTTCCCAGACATTACAAGACCAGACAGGGAGGCCGCGCCCTCTCCATCATGGGTCCACGTCTATGGAACAACCTCCCCCTTTCTCTTAGAGAATGCCCGAGTCACTCAGCTTTCAGGAAATGCCTAAAGACAGCACTATTCTAGGAGGAGCTCTCTCGACCTGTTCACCTCACAGCACCGCGCGGAGATACACCTTCGGGTGTGATGCCGGCGCGTAATAAGCCTATAAATAAATAAATAAATAAATAAATGGCATGGTGAGCAAAAAAATTATGAATTTAGGCCCATATCTCCGTACGGGGGTGAATGTATGACATTGTTCTGCATTCTGTCCATCAATCGTTCTTTTTGCATGTTTTGTTTTGGCCTGTTTCCTGTTGCGGGCACTAGGCCGACCCACACAAGCGAGGTACCATTTTTTTAGAGATCTTGGGGAATAGAGGTGGGTGGAAGTTTGTGGATCCACACAGATTCCAGAACTTTCCATCACAGAACTGTGAGGCTTTTTTTTTTTACAAACTTTGAGGTTTGCAAGGGATTCTGGGTAACAGAAGCTGGTGAGAGCCATACACATCATCCCATCCTGAATTCCCCTGGGTGCTAGTCTTCAGAAATATATAGGTTTGCTAGATTTCCCTAGGTGCAGGCAGAGCTAGGGTTAAAAATCCACAGCTAGGCACTTTGCAAAAAAAAGAGTCAGTTTTCACAATAAAAACTGCGTTTTGACCCATGACAAATGCGGTACAATTTTTATCAAAAGACTTTGGGAAATGCGAGGTGGGTGGAATTTTATGGATTCACACAGATTCCAGAACTTTTCATAACAGAAATGTGAGGATTTTCTTTTTACAAACTTTGAGGTTTGCAAGGGATTATGGGTAACAGAATCTGATGAAAGCCACAAAATTCACCCCCTCCTGGATTTTCCAGGGTGTCTAGTTTTAAAAAATGTATAGGTTTGCTATCTTTACCTAGGTGCCGCTGAACTAGGGTTCAAAATCCACAGCTAGGCATTGTACAAAAAAAGGGTCAATTTTCAGTATAAAATTGTGGTGTGTCCATGTTGCCTTTTGGCCTGTACAATTTTTATCAAAAGACTTTGGGAAATGCGGGGTGGGTGGAATTTTTATGGATTCACGTTTAGTCCAGAACTTTCCATCTCAGAAATGTGAGGAAAATGTTTTTTTACAAAGTCTAAGGTTTGCAAAAGATTATGGGTAACAGAACAGTGAGAGCCACTAAGTCCCCCATCCTGGATTCTCCTGGGTGTTTAGTTTTCAAAAATGTATAGGTTTGCTATCTAACCCTAGGCTAGGGTTCAAAATCCACAGCTAGGCACTTTGCCAAAAAAGTATCAGTTTTCACTGTAAAAATATAGTGTGTCCATGTTGTGTTTTGGCCCGATTCCTGTCGGGGGCACTAGGACTACCCACACAAATGACGTACAATTTTTAGCGGGAGACTTTGGGGAATGCAGGATGGAATTAATTTTGTTGATCCAGACAGATTTCAGAACTTTCCATCACAAAATGTGAGGAAGATATATTTTTTTAGAATGTTTGAGGTTTGCAACAGATTCTGGGAGCAGAACCTGATGAGAGCCAAACAAGGCACCAATCCTGGATTCCCCTGGGTGTCTAGTTTTTAAAAATGTATAGGTTTTGTAGGTTTCGCTAGGTGCCGGTTGAGCTAGGGTTAAAAATTCACAGCTAGGCATTTAGCAAAAAAAAAAGGGTTCCTTTCACTGTAAAAGTTGAGTTTTGGGTCATTTCCTGTTGCCGGGCCTAGGCCTAACCACACATGTGAGGTATCATTTTTATCGGGAGACTTAGGGAAACATCGAATCACAAGGCAACTGTTCCCTATTGACTTTCTATGCATTTCTGCCTTCCAAATGCGAGACAATGTATAAAAAAGAAGTAATTTCTAGTTACTTGCTAGTATGGGTACCCACAATTTCGGAGATGTGGGAATAACTACTGCTTCTAAACTCTATAATTTGTTCCCATTTTGGAAACACATAGGTGTCCTTGATCCTTATTTCTCACTTTTTATATTTTACCAAAAGAATTGCTATATACCCGGTGCACGATGAAAAACCATTGCAAGTCACAGCTGAGTTATTGGCTCTGATTCCTTGGGTTCTTGGTGAACCTACAAGTTCTATATATCCCCACGAACACATTTGTTCAGCGGATGTAACTGTTAATTGCTTTTACAAAAAACTGGCATACTTGAAAAAAGTTACAGGTGAAAAAGTTAGCACAAATGTCACTTGTTTTCAATTTTTAAAAAATATTTCTTAATTTCAACAGTTAGTTTCTATAATAAACCTTGAAGGATCTACAAAATGACCCCTTTGTAAATTCAGACTTTTGTCTACTTTTCAGATATGTATAGCTTTCCAGGATCAATTATTGCTGTTATACCAATACCAGTAACTGGAAGGAGGCTGAAAGCACAAAAAGTATCAAAAATAGGCTTTGTCCCAGTAAAATGCTAAAACTGCATAGAAAATGTTGGTTTTCTGACAAACATTTGCCCGTCCTTGAAAGCTGGGAAGATTGTAATATCATCACCACAAACCCTTTCTTGATACCATTTACAGGGAAAAAACTTTTGCTTATATTTGCAGGACTTTTTCCCCATTTTTCAAGCAACAAACCAAACTCTAGCTGTATCTTGGCTAATTTCTGAGTCCCCTCCAGGGGAATTCACAAACCCTGGGTATCTCTAAAATCTCCATGATGTTGGAAGAAAAGGACGCAAATTTGGCATGGATACTGTATGTGGACAAAAAGTTACAGGGCCCTAATCGTGAACTCACCCAAATAGCCTAAAAAAGGCTTAGCACAGTGGGAGGCCTAGCAGCGAAAGGGTTAATATAATTTGCTTTAAAAATAGTATGTTGTATATTTTCACAAAGTTTTAAAACTATATTATTCATAATTATGAATATAATTTTAATTACATTTGGATTATATTTTTAAATATTGTACTATATTAAAAAAATCACATACAAATATTTTATCCAATTTTTAATCAAATCAAATCAGGTGTTTTTTAAGTGTGACTACTCACCCGTAAGGGTCTCAAGGCGATGGGGGAGTGGGGGGAGAGGGGGTTCGCAGGTCCCAGTCCATCAAGAATAGGGTCTGTTGAAGAGCCAGGTTTTGAGGTTTCTTGTGAAGATGGGGAGCAATGTTATTTGTCTGAGGTGGAGCGGAAGGCACTGGCAGCACAGAAGAAGAAGGAGCGGCCTCCCGATCTGGTCTTTCTGGTGCGGGGTACCACAGCATAGGAGAGCTGGGCTGATCGTAGGGTCCTTTGGGATGCGTGGAATTTGAGTCAGCTGTTCAGGTATGCTGGTCCGGTGTCATGGAGGGTCTAGTGAGCGTGCATCTTGAAGGTGACTTTAGCTTTGATGCGGAGCCAGTGGAGTGTGCGCAGGTACTGGGAGATGTGGCAGTGGCTTGGCAGGTTGAGGAGCAGTTTTGCGACGGCATTTTGGATGTTCTGTACCTTGTGGATGAGGTTTTTGTTTAGTCCGGCATAGAGTGCGTTGCCGTAGTTGAGCCTGCTGGTGACCAGGGTGTGAGTGACCGTCTTTCTGTGTTTGAGGGGGATCTATTTGTCCTTTCAACAAGCTTTATTCGAATTCATATAGAAAATTCATAAAAGCATACAGAATAAAACACATTAAAAGCAAACAGAGGTTATATTCATTGTGTGGTCACTTTTTGAACGAGGTTAAAAAGAATTCATTATACTAATGAGATCGATTTTACAGTTCATCATAAACAAACCCTAGCAGCTGTGGTGCAAGGCATGATCACATCAATTTCAATTAAATCAGCAGCTTTAAAAATAGTGTTGTTTGACTTCTATAGTGACACATTTTGAATCAAGACTGAAAAACATCATGGAGTATAAAAGAGCAAAATACATAAGTAGTTACTTTGGTAAGACCATCCCCAGGCTTAGTGTGAGTCATTATCAGTTTCAAGTATTTGCAAAACCCTTCCGAAATTGGATTAACGAGTCAGTGCACCAGGTCTATACCTGAGAATGAAGCAAATCGATTCTGGATGGGTATTATGTGCTTACTAGATCCAGGGCCTCTGCTATCCATTCCGAAGTTGTTTTGTGCATATGATCTTACAGGGGGCAGGTATTTAGTTCTAGGATAAAAGTCACACAGTTCCCAAGTTCCAATCGGGCCATCGCCCGTTTGTGGCTGCCAAGTTCGCAGATATGTGATAACACGAGTGTCCCTAAAATTGACCAAGACCAGGTCTCCCGGTATGTCCTTGGGGATAGATCCTAACCACCCTAGCCTTCTTACATTTAAAATGGATCCATCTATGTTGGGTGGTAGGGGTCTATTTCTGGTCAGCCAAAAAGTCACCTTATTTGCCAGGTCTGCTGGTCTTTCAATTTTGCAATTGGTGAGTTCAGGCATGCCCGAGAGGATGCACACAAAAGGAGCCGCCTCCAGCGGTAGATCTCTATGTTTAACCTTTCTATGCATGTTGCCGTACTTGTAGGACTTCCCCTCAGTCGGCCTGGGTGGTTTAGTCGGCCTTTCTCTAATTACAGGAATCTGGGCTATTAGGGGGTTTGAGATTATTGATGTTTTGGATGTTTTGGGGGCAGATCCATAAATTTGTGTAGTATTACTTTGTGCAGGGGTGATGGGGATGTATGTAGCGACTAGGGTCTCAACGTGCCTATGTCCTTCCATTCTTTTTGTAAATATTACGTTTGTCCTGATGGTTTCCTCTATGATTGTGAGCTTTTCCCCTATTACCTCAATTCTATTTTCCAATGGGGATATTAAAGATTTTACCAGAAGCTCAATCTGAACCAGTAAATCGGATGGTGTAGTGATTGCAGGAGAGTCCAGGATAGAGTGAACCTACAATGTTTTTGGGGTATTGCTAACGGCCGAAAGGGGTCTTAGATACAATTTTAGTTTTTTAGCTAATCTTCCCCTCTATTTAGCACCTTTGCGCTTTCTGTTACAAATGGGGGCCTGGATGTTTACTAACGGTTGAGTAGTGTCTATAGGTGATAATAGAGGGGGAGTACCGGGATAGCTTATATTTAGTTGAGATGCGATGCTATGCTGGGGACTTATGTTTCTTATAGCACATACGGGAGCATTTGTGTGCTCATTCCCATTTTCAACGTTGGTATATACAGTTTTGCAAGCAGATTTAATTCCTCTAGTAAAGTAAAATTTTGGGTTTGGTCTGGTAGCACCAGAGGAGATTGGATGCTTAGTGTGGGATCTACGGGGAAACTTTGTTCTACTCTCTCTATTACGGACTCGATTGCTGATGTTGCCCTAATTAAATAGTTGTCCAATGTCCCCTTCCTTTGCCCCCCTGAAGGATATTATTTGTGGGTGGCCCTTTGTCAGTCATGATGTGGTTAGCTTTCTGAATATGTATGTGATAATGAGAGGTGCCTATAAAGGAAGAGCATGTATTCTAATAGCCAAAATACGGAAAAGTCAGAAGGTAGCCCAGTAGGAGATAGCAAAGAATATATAACGTCAGTCACTTTGATGGGTTAGTTCACATTACCTCCCTTTTCCAGTGAGCATGAGGCGAGGATCAAATGGGGTGGCCCGTCCCGCCCTCCTCAGGCCTCTGAGGGCCACAGAGGGCCCGCCCTTTGCCCGGGCTTAGCCCGGCGTCCCGCGAAGCTGAGCAGAGCACTGTTTATGGGCGCCTCCTGGCCCTTGCAGTGCGTGTAAAAGCGGCGCCCCCGCTGAGGCAGCCGGGAGTTGCAGTCCCGGGGCGGCGGCGCTATCCCAGCAATGTAGTGACTGCTGGCGGTGGTGGCAACAGAAGAGGACTCCCCTCGTCCCCCATCTCCAGTGAGTGCGCCCCCCCCTGCTCCGCCGAGCAGAGCGCTGTTTATGGGCGCCTCCTGGCGCTTGCGGTGCGTGTAAAAGCTGCGCCGCCGCTGAGGCAGCCGGGAGTTGCAGTCCCGGGGCAGCGGCGCTATCCCAGCAATGTAGTGACTCCTAGCGGTGGCGGCAACAGAAGGGGACTCCACTCGTCCCCCAGCTCCGGTGAGTGCGCCCCCCCTGCTCCACTGAGCAGAGCGCTGTTTATGGGCGCCTCCTGGTGCTTGCAGTGCGTGTAAAAGCTGCGCCACCGCTGAGGCAGCCTGGAGTTGCAGTCCCAGGACGGCGGCGCTATCCCAGCAAAGTAGTGACTCCTGGCGGTTGCGGCAACAGAAGAGGACTCCCCTCGTCCCCCAGCTCCGGGGAGTGCGCCCCCCCTGCTCAGCCGAGCAGAGCGCCGTTTATGGGCACCTCCTGGTGCTTGCGGTGCGTGTAAAAGCTGCGACGCCGCTGAGGCAGCTGGGAGTTGCAGTCCCAGGGCGGCGGCGCTATCCCAGCAATGTAGTGACTCCTGGCGTTGGCGGCAACAGAAGAGGACTCCCCTAGTCCCCCAGCTCCTGTGAGTGCAAAGGTCTTACATAGGAGGCGGAGGGTGTGGAAGCAGGAGGACGAGACAGAGTTGATCTGGCGGTCCATTTTCAGCTCTGAGTCCAGGATGATTCCCAGGTTGCGTGCGTATAATTACATATATTTTAAAAGTTATATGGATGATACACATTTAAAATATGTGGTTTAGTTAAATTTGGAATAAATATGTATTTTTTATTACATGTTTACATAAATTTTTGTTCACTCTGTTGATATTGTGGTGGTAATATTAATGCTATCTTTATAGTTTGCCGTATTTTGGGTTTCTTCCTAAGCAGTGTGGGGGTATTGTAATTTATGTCTATTTAGAGTCCAGCACCTTTAATGTTATGTTATATTGTAGTGACATTAGTGAAGGTTGCCTCTTTAGTGTCTCGCACCTTCCCTGAGTTAAGTAAGATTGGAGTGGGAATAGTAAATGTTTCCCCTTTAGTGTCCAACTACTTACCTGACTTATTCCATCTTGAAGTGGGAATAGTATATTTTACACTTTTAGTGTCTAAAACCATCCCTGCAGTGTGTAATTGCAGTGCAAATAGTTCATGTTGTTTTTTTAGTGTCCTCCCTGAGTCAAGTTAGATTGGAGTTGGAATAGTAAACATTGGTCGCTGTGTGCATGCTGTCCGGCAGATTACAACTTTTTTGTCACTGGTGGTCGCTTCTTTTGTGGAGCCGGCCACCGCAATGGAAACATCAAAGACAGTGCCTGCATGTTATTGACTTATGCAGTCCATGGTGTGTGGGTACTGGGGTGCATGCACGCAAGGGGGCACAACATGCCCCGGTGCAGGCACCCCTTGACTCTGAGGCAACAGCGGGTTTTGTTGGGCCCGTTTGTTTCCTCTCCATTACAGTTTACAAGGAGTAGGAACCACCAATCAATCAATCAATCAATACATTTGTATAGCGCACTACTCACCCGTGAAGGTCTCAAGGCGCTGGGGGGGGGTAGTGAATGCTGCTACTGCTCAAATAGCCAGGTCTTGAGTAGCCTCCTGAAGGTAACTAGGTCCTGAGTCTGCCGCAGGAGGATGGGGAGGGTGTTCCAAGTTTTGGAAGTGAGGTGGGAAAGCGATCTTCTGCCGGTGGTTGTTCTTCAGATGCAGGGGGCGGTGGCAAGGGCGAGGTCGGCGGAGCGGAGCTGGCGGTTTGGGATGTAGAAGGTGAGTCGTCTGTTGAGGTATGTCGGTCCAGTGTTGTGGAGTGCTTTGTGTGTGGGTGAGGAGCTTGAAGGTGATCCCCTTGTTGACGGGAAGCCAGTGCAGATCTCTCAGGTGGGTTGTGATGTGGCTGTAGCGAGAGATGTTGAGGATCAGGCGTGCAAAGGCGTTCTGTATGTGTTGTAGTTGTTTCAGGAGTTTGGCCGAGGCTCCTGCGTAGAGGGCGTTTCTGTAGTCCAACCCGCTGCTCACGAGGGCCTGGGTGACCGTTCTTCTTGTTTTGGTGGGGATCCACCTGTAGATCTCGCCGAGCATGCAAAGGGTGTTGAAGCAGGAGGACGAGATGGCGATGACTTGTTTGGTCATGGAGAGTTTTGAGTTGAGGATGAACCCTAGGTGGCGTGTGTAGTCGGTGGGTGATGGTGCTGCTTCCAGTGCGGTCGGTCACCAGGAGTCGTCCCAAGGCAAGAGGGTGGATCTGAGGATGAGGACTTTGGTTTTGTCCAAGTTCAGCTTCAGATAACTGTTCTTCATCTACTTGGCGATGGCTTTCATTCCTTTGTGTAGGTCGGTTTTGGCGATGAGGGTGTTCCTTGGAGAGGGAGAGGATCAGCTGGGTGTTGTCGGCGTAGCAGATGATGTTTAGGTCGTGCAGTCAGGCGACGTGGGCGAGTGGTGCCATGTAGATGTTGAACAATGTCGGGCTGAGGGATGATCCTTGGGGTACGCCCCAGATGATATCGGAGGCTTCGGATCAGAAAGGGGGAGACGTATGCTCTGGGTTCTGCTGGAGAGAAAGGAGGTGGTCCAGTCCAGTGCTTTGTCGTGGATTCCTACATTGTGGAGGTGTGTGTGTAGGGTGCGATGGCAGACAGTTTTCGAAGGCAGTTGACAGGTCCAGGATGATGAGGGCCGCGGTTTCGCTGTTGTCCAGCAGGGCCCTGATGTAATTGGTGGCGGCGATGAAGGCGGTTTCAGTGCTGTGTTTGCTGCGGAACCCAGACTGGGACGGATCCAGGATGTTGTTCTCCTCGAGGTAGCAGGTCAGTTGTCTATTGACGGTCTTCTCGATGACCTTCACCGAAACGGGAGTATGGAGATGGGTCACAAGTTTCTTGGCGTTTTTGAGTAAGGCTTTGATCTCGGTGTGCTTCCAGCTTTCCAGGAAGGTCCCGGTCTCGAAGGAGATGTTGATGGCCTTGCGGAGATAGGGTGCAATGGTTGCACTGGCTTTTTTGAAGATGTTGTGTGGGCATGGGTCTGACAAAGAGCCGTAGTGGATGTTGTTCCTGATTTTGACAGTGTCGTCAACATTTATGTTGGTCCCAGTGAGCAGGGGATCGGTGTGGATGATGGCCATGGGGTCAGAGGTCTCGGTGGCTGTCGTGGTGTCGAAGCTGTTGTGGATGTCTGAGATCTTGCGATGGAAAAAGTTGGCGAGGGAGTCACACCGGTCTTGCAAGGGTGGGATGTCGTTGGTATTGGAGCTGGGGTTGGAGACTTCCTTCACGATGTTGAAGAGCTCTTTGCTGTTGTGTGCGTTGTTGTCTAGGTAGTCTTTGAAGGAGGCCCTTTTGGCGGATCTGATGAGGTGATGGTGTCTGCGGATATCATTCTTATGGACTGTCGGGTGTCTGTCCACGGTGCCATTTCTTCTCTAGTTTTCGGCAGGTTTGCTTGAAGGACTGGAGGTCTACTTTGAACCAGCTGGTTTTCTTGTTGCTGTGTCTGTTGGAGGGTTTCTTGAATGGCGCAAGTGTTTTGGAGGAGCAGTTGATCCACTGTCTGAGGTTGCGGGTAGCAGAGTCGGGGTCGGTGGGGTCGATGGGGTCGATGGGTGGGCTACGGGCGAGGGTGGTGTTCAGCTGGTCTTCAGTGGCTTTGCTCCAGCAGTGGCGAGGGATCTGTTGGGTGCGGCTGTGCATGGTGGGTTTTCGGAAGGAGAAGTGGATGCAATGATGGTTGGTCCAGTGGAGTTTGGTGGTGTGGCTGAAAGAGACGTGGGGGCTTGCGGAGAAGATGGGGTCAAGCGTGTGGCCGGCAGAGTGGGTGGGTGATATGATGAGCTGTCTGAGTCTGAGGTTGGTGAGGTTGTTGATCAGGGTTGTGGAGTTGGTGTTGTTGTTGTTCTTGAAGTGGAAGTTCAGGTACCAGAGGAGGATGTAGTCTGTAGAAGCAAGGGTGTGTGTGCAGATGAAGTCGGCGATGGAGTCGCTGAACTGTGGCTGTGGTTCGGGGGTCTGTAGACGAGGGTTCCTCTGCGGGTGGTGTTGGGATCGGTGTGGATCTGGAGGTGCAGGTGTTCAGCGGTGCTGAGGGTGTCGTCGGTGCTGGTTGAGACTCTGAGGACATTCCCTTGGATGATGGCAATTCCTCCTCCTGTTCTGTTGGTGCAGTCCCTTCGGGTGATCTTGCAGCCGTCCACAATGGCTATGGAAATGTCAGGTGCTGAGGAGGGGTTCATCCAGGTCTCCGTCAGGAAGGTGACGTCTGGGGAGGTGAAGTCAAGCAGGTTCCAGAGTTTGATGGTGTGCTTGCGGGCGAAGCGGGTGTTGAGTAGGATGCATCTGAGGTGGTTGCGACCTTTCTTGGTGGGTGGATCTGCGGAACGGATACTGGGTAAGCTGCAGCTCCGGCAGGAAAAGGGTAATTGGATTTGCTTTGGGGCAGCCAGGAAGCAGGTGTGTGGTCGTCCGGTGTTGAGTGCATGGAGGGTGCTGGCATCGTAGCAGTGTTGGGCGTTGTGGCGTCTGTTGGGACCAGGGATTCTGGCGCTGGGCATGGTCCAGGCGCGGACGGGGTCAGACGGGCTTGCACGCTAGCTGCGTGCCTGCTGCATGTGTCCGCTGCGCGGCTGCGCAGCGTCCACCATATAAGGGGAGGTGGGAGGGAGGAGCAGCTGGGAGGCGGGAGAGGGGCAGCGAATGGGCGAGCAGGGGGCAGGCAGCAGGGGAGGCAGCGGCGGGAACTGAGCAGGGATGGGAAACAGAAGGCATGGAGGACAACGGTAAAATAATAACAGTGCAGAAGAGTTATAAGGCAAAACAACTGGACAACATAGACAAAACTAGACACCTAGGCAAAAATAACTAAGGAATTAGAGGAGCACTCACAAAATACAGCAAGGAGGGGCAGCAAACTTACAGTAGCGGGGCTGAGAGCCACGGACACACAGGTGGTACTGTGTGGCGTGGGGAGCAGCCTAACAATGAATGAATGAATGAATGCATCATATATATATAGATATATATATATATATATATATATATATATATATATATATATATATATATATATATATATATATATATATATATATATATATATATATATATATATATATATATATATATATATATATATATATTACCTACTGGCGGTCGCCAGTAGGTATATATAGTTAGGATTTTTTTCCTATGGGATTTCTGAAAATTCTATGTCGAATAATTTTGGCGTTTGTGGACGGAATTGGCTGAAATTTTCAGGAAAATGGAACATTTTGTTTCTGAGCAGCTCATGAAAATTTGGGGAGGGTTTCGTCAAGGGGGGGCCGAGAAAAAAGGGGGGTCCCAAAACGCGTTTTTCCCATGCAATTTTCCATAGGGCGGTTGGACTCACTTTTAGGTCGAACGGCTGAATGGATATCCACGAAACTTGGCAAAATTGTAGATATTGTTTGCCCGACGTGCCTTTGCTATGTCTCAATATATGTGCTCCAGTGGATTTTGATAAATTAACGTTAAAAAAAATATATATATATCTGTAACAGCGCTCCGGTTAGCGCCCTGGTTCGCGTACCTGACGCGTAACGGAACTTCGCGAAGTGAAGCTGATTGGCTCTCCGGTGTCTGTCAACATTCTAAACAGTCCGGAACGGCTGCCATCTTGTCTCTCGGTAGGATCGAGAGACAAGAGGTGGAGAAAAACGAAGGGGGAAATTAATGAAAGGGGGAAAGGTAGACCCCTCCTGACCTCCTAGGTATGATGTGGGGGCTATTAAAGGGTCCCGTGGGGCAAAAAAAAAAAAAACGTTTAGATTTTTTCGCGGTAGAAGCGCTACCCGGTACACGAACCGGGTAGCGTTCCGGATAGTGTATCGGGAAACTATTCGGCAGCGTAACGGGAGTCCGCCATCTTGTGTTTCGGATGAATTTAGACACAGGATGGAGGATAAAGAATGTTGGGATAGGGTATAAGGGGGCACGGGAGATGTATCCTGACCCCTAGGTTTTCTAAGGGTGGCTGAGGAGGCTCATATATGTCGATACGCGAACCGGGAAGCGAATATAAGTGAAAATTAGTGAAAAAAGGTACATTCAAAATTTTTAAAGAGTAATCATAGTTAAGGTAGCTCTGAAAAGAGCTTTTGGGTTCTGTGTAAGTTCTTGGTACTTATAAGTAGGTACCAATACACAGTCTTAAATTTTGTATGAAAACTCTGTTTCCCTCATCTGAGAAGTGCACACCATCTCCTCTGTAGATATCTTGCATGTAGTAACACAAGTTATTGTTGTAGATGGAGCCCATTCCATGGTCTCTCATATAAGCTGAAACAGACTTATTTACATGCTTCCTCGCTTTCTCAATTTGTGGACAAAATTGATTGGACCACCTCCATTTCTGTCTTTGGCATATATTGGACTATACCAAGGCAGTTTGAGGAAAAAGTGCCATCAATTGCTCAAAGGTGTCCTTTAAAAGCATTTCCAGACCTACCCCAGTCAAAGTGCCTAGGTAATTTCCTGCACAGTGCACTATTAAGAGGTCAGGGTTTGGCAAATGCAAAAAGGTTTTCACCAATGGTATCAATTGGTGACATCTCAATCCTCTCTGCCCAATCCATTTGATTTCCACATTTTGTAAATTGAGGTTGTGTAAATTTCTGTTATCAGCATACCTGTGAGCCCAGTGGATGTAGCTATGTCCAAGAATCCAGACAGAAAACATGGTGAGAGGAGGTTCTGCTGCAGTCAGATGAAGTGTGGGAATGAAATGGCAGTTGAAACAGTAGGAGTTTGTAAAGAAAAAAAACTGTGGAGTTTGAGTGCTAATGATTCAGTAGCAGTGATTGTTGGATTTACATTGCTGAAAACAGAAAGTTAGGGTGCATGGATGTGTTCTTTGAAAGATGTAATTTGAATGGTTAAGAAAAAATTATTTTAAGAAACATTGCAGTAGATTAGCAGGTGTACTGAGAGTTCAGAGTTCATTTGAAACATTGTTGTGTGAACTTGTAAACATGAGAGGTCTGTCAGGAGGTAGTTGCTATGGAAAAAGGGCAGAAAGGGCAGAGGTGGGAAGGGTGTTGATTTGAAAAAAGTGAGGGAAAAGTTTTGATTGGGTGACATGAGAGATATGTGTGATGAATTTCAGCATTTCTGTGCCTTTGTTGGTTGCAGCCTCTGGAGTGCATACCTTTTGCTCTGCTAAAGAAAAATTGGTCTGTTTCTGAGACTGTTTTGAAATTCAAAAAGCATTTGCTAAGGTGAGAAAAGATTCATTTAATTTAGAAAGAGACTAGTATGCTTTTTGGAGAAAATAAGGAAGCCAGCTGTGCATTTAAAATGTTGTTTTGTGTCAAGTGTTTTCAATATGTTTTCCAAAAAGATTTTGCTTCTTTGACAAATTATAATTACAGATAATGTGAAATATTAGTACTGACAGGGTGTGCTTGTACATAGGAGCTGTGCTGTGTTTTCGAATTATGACCAGAAAATCGTTTTTTTAAAAAAAGAAATGCTTTTTACATTTATGAGAAGGACAAAATGGTGTCTGCTTCTTTAAATAAATATTTCACTCCCCACCATGAATATGGGAGAATAATTTGCTTGTTTGTTGGTTTAAAAACTCGTTCCTTGAAGTCATTTAGGTTTCACAATATGTTCTACAAGAGTTTCATAGTCAGCATGGGGGCATATTTACAAGGCTTATGAGCCACATTCACGTCATTTTCTCCACGTTAAAAGTGACTTTAAAGGTGGTGCAAGGTCCTTGTAAATACGCCCTCATGAGTGCTTGGCAAATTTAAGTCATTTTCCCCTGGTGCATGTGCCTTGTAAATACGCCCCCATGTGTGCTAGACAATTTTAAGTCACTTCTCCCATGAATCTGGGAGACTAATTTGCTTACATGATGTGTTTAAAAATCGTGCTAAAGTGAGAAAAGATTCATTTAATTTAGAAAGAGACTAGTATGCTTTTTGGAGAAAATAAGGAAGCCAGCTGTGCATTTAAAATGTTGTTTTGTGTCAAGTGTTTTCATTATGTTTTCCAAAAAGATTTTGCTTCTTTGACAAATTATAATTACAGATAATGTGAAATATTAGTACTGACAGGGTGTGCTTGTACATAGGAGCTGTGCTGTGTTTTCAAATTATGACCAGAAAATCGTTTTTTAAAAAAAAGAAATGCTTTTTACATTTATGAGAAGGACAAAATGGTGTCTGCTTCTTTAAATAAATATTTCACTCCCCACCATGAATATGGGAGAATAATTTGCTTGTTTGTTGGTTTAAAAACTCGTTCCTTGAAGTCATTTAGGTTTCACAATATGTTCTACAAGAGTTTCATAGTCCGCATGGTGGCATATTTACAAGGCTTATGAGCCACATTCACGTCATTTTCTCCACGTTAAAAGTGACTTTAAAGGTGGTGCAAGGTCCTTGTAAATACGCCCTCATGAGTGCTTGGCAAATTTAGGTCATTTTCCCCTGGTGCATGTGCCTTGTAAATACGCCCCCATGTGTGCTAGACAATTTTAAGTCACTTCTCCCATGAATCTGGGAGACTAATTTGCTTACATGATGTGTTTAAAAATCGTGCTAAGGTGAGAAAAGATTCCTTTAATTTAGAAAGAGACTAGTATGCTTTTTAGAGAAAATAAGGAAGCCAGCTGTGCATTTAAAATGTTGTTTTGTGTCAAGTGTTTGCATTATGTTTTACAAAAAGATTTTGCTTCTTTGACAAAATATAATTAGAGATAATGTGAAATATTAGTACTGACAGGGTGTGCTTGTACATAGGAGCTGTGCTGTGTTTTCAAATTATGACCAGAAAATCGTTTTTTAAAAAAAAGAAATGCTTTTTACATTTATGAGAAGGACAAAATGGTGTCTGCTTCTTTAAATACATATTCCACTTCCCACCATGAATATGGGAGAATAATTTGCTTGTTTGCTGGTTTAAAAACTCATTTCTTGAAGTCATTTAGGTTTCACAATATGTACTGCTAGAGTTTTATAGTCACTATGATAATAATGATATACATTTAGGACTGTTTAGGGGGCATGGATATGCTGAGGCTTCTGTAATTGTCAAAGGAGGTGAGTTATGTACATTGCACTGTTGCATACAGTCCTCACCTTCTGTGTACTCTTAGATATGCTAGACTACATCTGCAGAATGAGATACCTAAGCTGAGGAAACACAGGTGATGTGATTGTGAAATGAGCAAAAATTTTTGCACGTTTTTCAATTACATCACCTGTGTTTCCTAACATTACTAATCACATTGTGCAGATGAGGTTTAGGCCTGTCCAGGGAGACAGAGGAGGTCTGGCCTTTGTTCAAGAGTGCAGTGGACATGACTCACTTCATCTGTAGGCCTGCACATGTATTATCTCCTATGTACTCTTCAAACAAGCCTAAATTTCATCTGCAACCCTGAGTAGGCCTCACCTCAAACAAACCTCTGTATAGGTCACACCTTATCGGTATCCTGAACCAATCATTTAAAATGTTAGGGGCAGATTTATGATGGCCGTGCGCCTCTTTTGCCCTGCCGTTGCGTCACTTTTGTGACTCAGCGGCAGCGCAAAAGATGCGCCATGTTGCGACATATTTACAACGTGACGCATCTAGGCAGATGTGTCACTCTGTAAAGCCCTGCGCCACATGAAACCTGTGTCAGGTTTCATGTGGCCGTTCTGTCGCAGGGTGGGCGTTCCCTCGCATGAAAGCCCTGTAAAACTAACACAGTAAAATCGATAAGATTTTACTGAGTCAGCTTTATGGCATTGCTGAATCAAATCCTTACGCCTGCTTGAAGCACCATGCTATGTATGGCTCGCTCCTGTGCATTGCAGGAGTCATGTCGCGCTTGCGACGTGACTCCTGCAATGCGCCGCTTTTGCGGTACAGATGCGTGACGCATCTGTTCCGTTTTTGCCTCATGGTGCGCCACATTGTAAATGTTAAAAGTGACGCATAAGTGGTGCAAGGGCCTTGTAAATACACCCCCATGTGTGCTTGGCCATTTTAAGTCACTTTCCCCTGGTGCAAGGGCCTTGTAAATACGCCCTCATGTGTGCTTGGCAATTTTAAGTCACTTCCCCCTGGTGCAAGGTCCTTGTAAATATGCCGTCATGTGTGCTTGGCCATTTCAAGTCACTTCCCCCTGGTGCAAGGGCCTTGTAAATACGCCCTCAAAATTTGTCTATGTTGTTAAATTACTGTAGGTAGAATTGACAACTAGTGTGTTAATTGTTTGCCTACTGTTATTGGTTTACTTTTTGGTAATAGTGGAAAATAAAAAATTTTTAAAAAATTTTCCACAGATTCAACTCAAGATCTTTTGAAAAATTCAAAAATGCCCTCAAGGCAGAGGAGACAAAAAGAAGCAAAGCGACTTACACCCCACCTTGGTAAACATTTGCAGCAGTCCTCTACTATAAAAAGATGTCAAGTCGCCAAAAAAGCTCCGGGTAAGAAAATGAAATCATTTTTAAAAAGAATTTGCAGACGAAAAAATACCACTATAGAACATGTTTTAGTGCAGAAGAAGAGAGACAATTTAAAGGGAAAGGAAAGGCCCGTCAAAAAAGTTTCTGCTAGAGCAGGAGATAACACTGTGCATGGCAGTAGAAGGGAAAATCAGTTCAGGGACATAAGTAGACGAATGTTCCACAACAGGATAATTGTCAATTTGGTAAAGAATTTTAAGAAAGGTCAACAGAAAGTGGCATTTTATAAGAAAAAGAAAAATGTAGAGAAAATTATTGATCAGGCTTTCGAAATTAAGCGAAAGTTATTTATTTTGGTAATCAATAGAATTAGGAAACTAAACAAGGCAATTTATTATTTCAAATCAAATAGTAGATGGAAGAGAGTAGTTAATCGTAGTAATTTTTGTGAAGTTTTCTCAGGAGAATGGATGCATAGTTCAAGTTGTGAGGCATTTTTCAATGAGGAGAGTTACTTCCAGGACAATGATTTGGTGCATGCAGTTGATACCAGTGGTCGAGCATATGAGGTGAAAGATGGTTGTCCGATTGAAAAAGAAAAACTTGTGTCTGGAGATGCAGAAGAGGTGTTAGGTGATGCAGTTTTAGGAAGATGTCCTAGGGTCCAGTGTACACCTGGAAATGTAGTAGTGTTTGCAGTGTGCATCGGGATTCCATCAATTTGCTTTGTGATTTTGTCCGTACATTTAATAAGAAAAGTTTAAAACAGAAAACGAAGTTGTTGCAAGAATTAGATCCTTGCAGAGTGAGAGAAGTGACAGGTTTGCATGGCCATTCACTGGCTTGTCTTTCCAGAAGAGTATGCCAGAGTGTTTTTCATCATTTCGGGATGCTAGCAGTGCATCATAATAAAGTGAGGAAATTAGTGAGAATGTTGTATTATGCTAAGAGTCCAGCAATTATGCTTAAACAAATAAGCAGTGCTCCTTTGCATGGTTCCGAACTACATGTGAAGAATATTTGTGAAAAAATTGAGTTCTGTTACTTTGCTAGTAAAGAGAACAATGTTGAAATTGACCCAGTAGAAGAAGGTAATGTGGAAGAGAGTGTACAGATTTCTAATATAGATAAGTTTCACAAGGAAATTTCCATCTTTCAGGTGAAATCAAGTGAGAGGCCTAATTTCACTTGTGTGTGTTGTTGACGGACTTATTATAAGAATCAGACTAAGGGGGTCATTAGCATCGCGGACGGACTTGAGTCCGCCCGCGACCCCAGAGTATAAGGGAACGTCCGCAAGGGCAGCGGCGTTCCCTCTGTGCTGATTAGGATGTGACCGCCAGGGTGGCGGTCACATCCTATATCTTTAACATTGCGGCGGGTGCAGCTTCAAGCTGCACCCGCCGCAATGTTAAAAATGCATACAATGCATTTGTATGCAGAAAGCAGCAGGCACCGCGCGGTGCCTGCCGATTTCTGTATACAAATGCAGGGGGGTACCATAGGTACCCCCCATGTGCACCCCCCACCCCCCCTTCACCTAGGAGGCCCGCAACGGACCCCCGCAGTGAAGATACACATGCTTTTCCTCGGCAGAAAACCCGCCGCGGAAAAGCATCTTTGGAAGCCCATCCTAATATGGTGGACGGTGTCTGAGAGACACCGCCACCATATTAGAGGTTTTCCGCCGCGGTTGTAAGCCAACCACGGCGGAAAAGCTGCGGACGGAAACCAGGACCCACCAGCCATCCTAATGTGGCGGTGGGTCATTGGTGGGTCCGCTGCGGTTTTTCCGCATCCTCTGGGCCGGCGGTGGCTTCCGCTGGCCCAGAGGATGCGGAAATTCCGCAATCATAATCGGCCCCTAAGTTAGTGGATTTATATAGAAAAAGTGAAATGGAAAACAATAGTGAATGGAAGGATTTTGCCACATACTTGATGGTAGAAAATTGCTTTGATTTGGGATCGGACCAACGTATGTGTACTTATTGTTTTAACAAATTAAACCAAAACTGGATGCCTGCTAGAGCGGTTCATAATAATCTGGAATTGGTTGACATTCCTTCTGAATTGAAGGATTTAAATACTTATGAATCTATTTTGATTCAAAGTGTGCATCCCTTTCAGGCTATTGTACGAATGGAGCCAAAGACAGGGAAATTGCCTCCATCAGATTTACAGAGAGGATTAAAGGGAAGAGTTGTTTATTTGCCTTTAGATTTGAAGAAATTAATTAATTAATACAATTGGAGTAGAGAAAGTGGAAGAGGAACCTCTGGTTATCCTAGTTAATGGGGTTCCGACAAAGAGTAAGAAAATCTGGCAAGATTTAGTGGATGTTAGGAAAGTCAAAAAGGCAACATTGTATTTGATAAAAAACAATGAGTACTACAAGAATGTATGTGTTGCAGAAGAGGAAGTAAGTGAAGAAGAGGACAGCGATTTGTGTGCTGGACAAATTGAGAAAGTAGAAGCCTCTAAAAATGAAGAAATATATGAACATTATAGTGTTCATCCTTTGCATTCCAAGGAAGTCATGGGGAATGCTATTGAGTTGTTTCAAATGAAACAAGCCAAAGGGAGTCCCATTAGTGTTTGGGAGGAAAGTTTGGAAGCTCGGTGTTTTCCACAGTTATTTCCCACAGGTCGAGGAGGACAATATGATGAGCGACCTGATCAAATTCCTGCTTCTGAATACCGGACTTTACGATTGTATGCAGAAGATCCTAGGTTTCGTCAATGCATTCCCTATTTGTTTCATCTACTGTTTTAAAGTGATCTGTCTGGACTGTCTTATGCAGTGAACCACATCTTGAAAAGTGGTGTACAACTGCGAAATATCTCGGCAAGGGACTTTATGGATAAAGTCAATGTGCAAGACAGTATTTTGGATTCTCACCTGATTAATCTCATGGCATGTCAGCGTGGTACTAATGAGTATTGGTACCGTCGTCATGGTGACTTAAAATGTATGCTGAGGAACTTAGGAACTCCCACATGGTTCCTCACTCTCAGCTGTGCTGAGTATGGCTGGGAAGACTTACTTGAATTTCTACTAGAGGCAAATGGAAACATTGAAAATATTGAATTCAAGACACCCGGAGAACTGTGCTCTTTGGATCCAGTGAATGTATGCAGGTACTTCAATCATAGATTTGAAGCTATGATGTCTTTCATCACGAACAAGAAAAATCCACCTCTTGGAGAGGTGTTGGATTTCTTCTGGAGAAAGGAGTATCAAGCAAGAGGTGCTCCTCATATACATATGCTGCTTTGGATCAAAGATGCACCCAAATTTGGAACAGATCTGGATGACTTAGTGATGAGTTTCATGGAACAGTATTCTACATGTGCTGTTCCAAAGACAAAGGAAGACAAAAGTCTAAGAGAACAAGTTTTACAGTTTCAAAGCCATCGTTGTGGAAAGTACTGTCGTCGTAAATTCAGAAACAAGAACAAGTACTACACCAAATGTGGTATTGGATTTCCACGATCGGTGATATCTAAAGGAAGAGTGACAATTTGATGTCTTCGCTGCGACATAATGTGACGAGGAAATCACCCAAAAATACATACAATTTGAAAAGAAACAAAGAGTCCAAGTACATCAACGACTACAACCCAGTGATTTTGTCCATGTGGAATGCTAACATGGATATACAGTTTGTGGCTGACAACTGTATGGCTGTGGCTCAGTATGTGACATCTGACATCACAAAAAAAGAAAAAACAGAACTGAAGGATATGTGGGAGGACATTTCCCATGAAAAGAGCCTCAGTAAGAAGTTGCACAGTTTCAGTCTGAAGATGTTGTCGCATCGAGGAATCGGAGCTTACGAATGTTCTGACCAGTTATCTTCAGCAAGTCTCTATGCCAAATCTAGGAGTATCATTTGGGCGAGTCTTGGTCTTGCTGTAACGCGTAATCGAGTTCTGAAACCTGTACGGGAAATTGAGTATTTGGCGGAGAAGGAGCCAAGCAGTACAGATATTTTGAAGACCAACATGTTGGTTACATATTATCCAAATAGAAGCAGTCACCTGGAGAATGTTTGTCTGTATGAGGTTCTACAAAATTAGATTTTCAAGAGGAACATCAAAGAAGATATTGATAAAGGAGTGTATGCTGTAATTGGAAGTGAGGGATGTCTGGTGAATTGAATTGCGAATCTCCAGAAAGAAAAGAGTTTTTCTATTTAGCTCTTTTGCAACTTTTCAAGCCTTGGCATTCAGAAGAGGAACTGCTTGGAGATTTCCTCTGTTACGAAGACTCTTTCAATGGAGCCAAGGAGTCCATAGAATGTCCTGTTTTTCCAAAATATCAGGAAATGTTGAATGCAGAAATCGAGCAGGAAGCAACAATTGCAGCCGAGATTGCTAGAGACAGTTCTAAGGACAGTCAGAGTTCTGTTTCATTGAGTCAGGATCCACTAGGAGGACCAGTTATCAAAAATGAAGCTGCCACTGCCATGATTGAAGTGGAAAGAGCCATGGCACATGCTCAGGAGGATGCGGTTAACTTAGAAGATTTGGAAAGACAACTCAACGTTGAGCAGAGGAAAATATATGACAAAGTTACCAACCAAATTGATCATGGATTAAGTCATGAGAAGAAAGAGTGCTCATGTACGTCGTTGAAGCCTGTCCGACTGTACGTGAGTGGAGAAGCAGGAACTGGAAAAAGTTTCCTCATTAAAGCAATTTCATGTTATCTGCAGAAAAGGACTGAGTCATCGCTGTCTTGTGTTGTTACCGCTCCAACTGGACTGGCAGCACATAACATTAAAGGTATTACTTTGCATCGGCTACTGATGCTGCCAGTGGAGCATGATAACAAATTACAATACCACAAGTTATCTGGAGATGCTTGTTGTGAAGTATCTAGAGTCCTGAAGAAGATGAAACTTCTTATCATTGACGAAGTAAGCATGGTTTCCAATGTCATGCTTGCCTTTGTGCATTTGAGAATGCAGGAAGTTCTTAAAACAGAGTATGATGTGTTATTTGGTGGCAAACACATCATTGTTTTCGGTGATCTTCTGCAGCTGACACCAGTGAAAGGACAACCAGTGTTTAAACTGCTTACGCATGACGATACCAGGAAGTGCCTAGGGAGCATTGGCAACGTTAACATATGGTTAAACTTCAATTATGCTGAGCTGCGTGAAAATATGCGTCAGGCGAAGGATGAAGATTACAAGAATATTCTACAAGATGTTAGAATCGGGAAAGTGACCGAGCGTGGGAAAGAAGCTTTACATGCACGATTACTGTCAAATTTGTATCCAGGATAAGACGTTCTGCCAGAGAATATTTTTCAGAAAATTACTGAGAAGAAATCTGGAATATGTTTGATGCCAACTCTTGCAGAATGTTCCATCTTCAACAACAAAATGTTGAATTTAGAAAACCAAGAGATTGTGAAACTGGAAGCTATTGACAGAATAGAGCATATGGGAGCAACAATTATTTTGTCTGAGAATTTGAAATCTAAATTGGATTCATTAGAGAAGACTATATCTAAAACTGCTGGTTTTGAAAAGACTCTGAATGTGTGCTTAAATTGCAGTATCATTTTGAGAAGGAATTTACATGTTGAAAGAGGTCTGGTAAATGGATCAATGGGTAATGTTGTTGATTTTGAGAAATACAGAAATAGAGATGGAATTGAATTTTTAAAAATTACATTTGATGGCATTAAGGAAGTACAGCTAATTGGTCATTGCACAGCTAGGTTTTTGCTTGTAAAAGACTTATATGTTCGCCGTAAGCAATTTCCTGTTTGCTTGGCATATGCGGTGACAATCCATAAATCACAAGGTTTAAGTGTAGACAGTGCTTTGGTGAATATTGGCAGTTCTGTGTTCAAAGAGGGTATGGCTTATGTAGCATTGTCACGAGTCAGAACTTTATCGGGATTGTACTTGATTGAGTATGATGTCACAAACATTTGTGCGGATATAGATTGTGTTAAGGAATACAATAGGTTAAGAAGAGAGTATGCGCCACATTTGCCTCAATATCCTTTGTTTGAGAAACGTGTGGTAGGCCGGAAATGAAGAAATGTCACCAATGGTAGGGAGGTTGTAGCAAAAAGACCAAAAGTCGATGAACCCAAAATTGTAAGCAGAAAGAGAATGAATTCTGTTGAAGATGTTGTTGGTTTTCAATTTAAAAATAGTTCTGGTGTCAACTACTATGCTAATGTAGTGGTTAATGTTGTCTTTTCTCTAGAAACTTTAAAAAAACAGATTGTGATCAATTCGGATCAAAGTTTTTACTGTTTGTTGAATTCTGTGTTAGAGAAATGTAGCGCTGATAGAACAAGAGTAGAAAGTGTGTCTGAAATTCGAAATCTGTTAGACAAATGTTCAGGTCAAACACAATTCTCTCAAAATATTCAGCAAGATTGTCAGGAGTTTTTAATGTATATACTTGATGTATTGCAAGATGAAGGTGTAGATGTAGATCATCTGTTTGGCCTTTCTTATCAATAGCAGCATGACTGCAAGAATTGTAGGGTATCAAGTACTACTAGTGTAGACTCAGTAAGATTTATATATTTAACTTTGCCAGACAGTAAATCAGTATCCTTTAATAAGCTAGTAAAAGCAGCCGATGAAAACATGGAGTGCAGCCAATGTAAGTCTGCAATGCTGTCCACATTATTTATACAAAGATATGGCCAGTATGTCATTTTAATGTTCCAACGATGTAGGCCTGATGGAACAAAATTGACAACTTTAATAAAAAAAATTGTGGCTTCGCAGTTGTCAATATCAGGAAGGACTTTTCTAACTGCAGAAACTATATATCATGACGGTCCTTCAACAACATCAGGACATTACACAACTTATTTGAAGTCTGGAAAAGGCTGGTCATTCTGCAATGATTCTGTTTTAACTTTCAAAAAAAGATTGCCTTTTCACCTTAAAAATTCTTACCTGGTGTTCTTACAACCAAAATTTTAGGGAAGGAATCTCGGGATTTGCTCAGAGGAATTTCAAGAGGATCTAATGGCTCCTACACTATATGGCCTTGTGGATAAGTGTAGTACAGAGCGAAAACTGTTTGTTTTAATAAGCTAATTCAAGCAGCAGATCAAAACAAGGAGTAGAGGTAATGTAAGTCTGCAATGCTGTCCACATTATTTATAGAAACTTATAGGTGAAATGTCATTTTACAATTTCAGCTATATAAACCGGATGAAAGTACGTTGTCAACTCTAATAAAAAATGTTTTGGCCACACAGTCGTCGATTTCAGGAAGAACATTTGTAACTGCAGTTATTATATGACATGATGGTCCTTTGACATCATCAGGATATTACACAGCTTATTTCTAGGTGTTGATATAATGTAGTGTGCTGTTTTAAATTGCTCAGTGATTAACAGTGCTCAAGAGAATTAAATAATTGTAGTAGTCATAGAGGTAGTGTAAGTGTGCCTCATAGTAAGCAGTATCAGTGTTATAGGAAATGTGGAACATGAGTGAAGGGTGAGATATTACTAGTACAGGATTGTGAAACTGATCTTGGACGTTTTCTTTATGAAAGTTGTGGAAAAAGAAAATGATGGGATTTGCTTAGAAGAATTCCAAAAGTTATAAATGGCCTTGAGGAGAAGTGCGGTAGAGAGCGAGAAGTCATTTATTGTATGTCACATTTTTGTTGAAACGATGGAGCTTTTCTTTCAGAAAGTGGCGGGCAGAAAATAATAACAACACAACAGAGTATAAGCTGTTCATAGGACATCCTTTGACGTCATGGAAAGTAAGTTACTTTTGAGGAGTTCTGATTTCTGATTGGTTATATTATATGGGTTTTTTAAACACAATCATTTTGATTGTGTTTTTTTTTCCCGCTGTTATATGATGATTACCTTCAACTCACTGTTTTTAGTGAAATTTGATATATTCTGATAACAGCAAAAATAAACCATTTAATATGTATAATTAATTCTGTACTTTGAATTGTGATTTTTAATATGTACTCATCTTGTCTCATGCTCACTCATCTTTTACTACCTTCTATAAATCCTCTTTAGATACTCACATTGCCTTTTGTTTTATTCTCTTTCACCCTTGTTCTCTAACTGCACTTATCTTTCAAATATTGTTTCCCTATTCTAACTCTGCTTTTTTCTTTTCTCCCTTGCGCCATTTTCCAGCTTTTACACCCTCTGTTTCGCTTGTCTTTTCCATCTTTCCTCCCTTTGTTTTCTAAATTAAAATGTTTTAGGTTCTCCTTTTTTGGTGCAATCAGTTAGTATAACTCACCCTCACTTACTTATTTTTCTTTCTTGCCTTACTCAGTCTGTATCTGACAGTCTTTCCTTCACTTCTTCTGTCTCCTCTCTCCCTCACACTTTTTTCCTTATTCACCCTTTCCTTATATAGTTTACCTTATTCACTTTCTTTTAGTATCTTACACATCTTCAATTTAGTTTTCTCTTTCATCTTTCTTTTCTGTCAATGAAACTATCTTCCTTTTTTTCTCTTAGTAATTTACTGTATTACAATTTCTTTTTGTCTCTATCTGTCTATCACCATTTATTTCTCTTTCTTTCTGCATGTTTATCTCTAACCTTATTTCTTTGTAAAATTGGATTTTTAATCTTTTCCCTTGTCTTTTCTAATTTTTAAATACATGTTTTAATATTTTTAAAATTTTTGTTCTTTCTTTCACAGATTGAAAGTATAAAAATAACAAGTGACTAAGTTAACGACAATTATAAGGTAAGTGCTTAGTACTCTTTCCGTTACATCTCTATCACATTTAACTTCTATTAGTTCCACTGCTTCATTTCTTTAACCCTCAGTTTCCTGCCTTTGCTACTTCCCTCATTCCTTTTCTATTACTTACTTATTCTACTCCTTCCACTCCTTTTCTCAGTCCCTCTGTTTTCATAGTTCCTCACTGCTGTTCACTCAGTCTGTCTCTATTACTCTCACTGTCTCTGTCTCTTCACTCTTTCACTACTTGTTCATTATGCTTTCTCCCCGTAGTTGAAGCACACTATCAGGCACATGCATCAAGCGATTTGGGAATCGCAAACGGTGCGAATCGCAAAATTCGGCCGTTTGCGATTCCCAAATCACTATTTGGGATGCATCAACTTAAAAGAGAATAAATCGCTATTTTTGCGATTTTTTTCAAGTGCGATTACTTTTAAGGAATCGCAAATTTGCGATTCCTCAAAAGCAATGCATGAACCTAAAAAAAATTGCGAATTCGCAATTAGGGAGAAAAAATTACCATGAGGTTGGACCTCATGGTAATTTTGCGAAATGTTAGAAAAATGCTATTTTATGCATTTTTTTAACTTTCATCTTGTGCACACACATGCCCTTAGGGCATGTGTGTACACAACATATGTGCATTGTTTGATTTCAGGGGTGCAACAGGGTGTCCTTTGGACACCCCTGCACCCTTGAAATCGCAATCTCAATTTGCGATTAGCTAATTGCGAATCGCAAATTGAGATTGTCTTCCCATTCATTCCTATGGGCCTCTAGGCCCATAGGAATGAATGGGAAGGGATTCCTTAATTGCGATTCGCAAAATGCTAATCGCAATTAAGGAATTCTAAGAAATCGCAATTTATTTAGCGATTTCTTGATGCATAGGCATTTGCAATTCCTTAATTGCGATTCCTTAAAAATCGCAATTAGGGAATCGCAAATGTCGAGTTTGATGCATGTACCTGTATGTTATTTACATTTCTTTGTTGCTGCAATTATTCCTTTTCTGTCACTTCTTTTCTGCTTTCTGTTTTTTCTCTCTGTCATTCCACATGTTTTAATCTTATTCACTATGATACACCTTGTTTTATTCCTATTTACTTTCGCTCACTGTTTTCTTAACACCTTCCCTCACGCTTGTTGTTTTAGTCCGGTTCTATCCCTACCTCTCATTCCACATTCTTTACTGTTTTTATTCTTAATTTGAACATTCACTCACATTCTCTAAGTAACTCTTGTTATTATTCTTCTACTCTCCTTTTTTTCTTTCACTTCCTTATCTATTTAGTTTTTCTCAATTATACCCTCTTACATCTTCTCTTTGGAAAATAGATCAATTAAACAGTATCTCTGTGTTACTCCCTCTAGCTGTCTTTTTTTTAACATTACTCTCTGTTTCCTTCCCTTATACTCACTCTTCCTTTTTAAATTTTTTTTTTTGTTTTGCTTCCGGTTCGCGTACCGGCGCGCAAACCGGGAAGCAAATCAAAAGAAAAAGAGGTTGCCAGAGTGCTAAACATTCTAGCAATTTTTTATAAATGGGAGGTAGTTCTGAAAATAACTTTTTTTATTGTTTTTGTTGTTTTAATTTTTTTTATTATTTTTATGAACATTTTTTTACTTTTTTTGTATTTTAAGAACGGTTTAATATTTTTTTGGATTGTTTGGGGGGGAAACGAAAATCAGTCATTATAAAGGGCTCAACAGGAGCAACAAAAAAAAAGATAATTTACTTTCGGGGCCGTTTTGTACATTTATGATTTTCATAAGCTCTGTTGATTAAAGTTATACTTTTCACCTCATAGGAAATTAATTTGCCGCAAAAAATACAGGTATGCTTTATGTTCCCGAAGTTCATCTGTATGTTTGGGACCGTCTCCCTCGCCTCTGGTCCCGTCACTGCCTGTTCGCTTGATGTACTGGCCACAGGAGGGGAGTTTTCCTGCAGGTCATGTACCTGTGCAGCACTGTAATTAATAGGGTGCCACCTCTCCATGTGGCGATGCATGGTGTAATTACCGAAGCTGTACTTTTTTTCTGTCCCTCGGGATAGTTCTTTGTCACAGATCAGACATGTGACATAACGGGCATTTACTCTTTTTTGGCCCCGGGGATATGTGAAAAATTGCCAGATATAATTTATTTTCACATGGGACCTCCTTGGCTGTTCAGGCAAAAACAGCCTGCTCACTTGCTCCTCTTCCTCTTCTTCCTCTTCTTCCTCCTCTTGATTAAGGAGGACCTGAGGAGGAGGTCCATCCTTTTTTGGTGGTGGTGGTGGTGGCGGAGTGGCTCCAGCAGCTGCAGCTACAACACTTGCCATTTTTCAAAATGTTGAAAGTAGGTCTTTCTCTCATAAAAATGAAAGTCAGAGTGAGGAAAAAAGGTGGGGGCTTTCATCATTTGTGAAAAAAAATGTAATGAACCAATGAAAAGTGTTATTTTCAGGTCACATGACCTAGCATTACATCATTAGGAAACCAAAAGTAAAATGAACCAATAAAAAGTTTTATGAACAAGTCACATGACCTGTTATGCTTACTTTATGCGTCCCGCTACGCACCGGGAGCGCTTCCGGAGTGCTGCGCTTCGCGCCTCGGTTCGCGCTCCGGAGCATTTTCGGGTGCGCTAACGCGGCACGTCATAAGACGCATTACGCGGCAACGCGATACGTCGCGTTTACGCGACGCGTCACGATATTGTTTTCTAGCGTGGCAGTTGCACTAACGGAACGTTTCACGGTTCGCGGCACCAAATTGAGCTAACGGGAAGCTACCCGGTGCGCGGACCGGTAGCGAAACAAAAAAAATAATAAAAAAAATATATACACATAAAAAAATTATATTAAAAACATATAAAATATATTGTTCCATTAAAATAGGAATACATTTTACAGCTTTTGGTATTTGCTATTAAAAAACCATTGAAATTCACTGAAAAAACCATAGGTTATAGACCATATATAGTTAGGAATTAGCATTTACAAAATCTTGAAAATTCACTGAAAAAACCATAGGTTATAGACCATATATAGTTAGGGATTCGCATTTACAAAACCTTATTTTACTCACACAAAACCATTGAAATTCGCATATATAGTTAGTTGCACTAACTATATATTGCGCACCCGCAATCCACTGCTGATGATGTCACATATCACATCATTCATGACATGGTCAGTGACATCACTCATGACATCACTGTTGACAACTCAAATGACATAACTGACAACATCACTGATGACATCATTCATGTGATAATACGATTAACCTCTTCAGACTCTAATATAACCTTAGATACACTCAGTGTAAACAGACACTCACTGATTATCACTCATCCATGGAGTTACTCATACACCTAGGCAGTCATGCAACGAATCAATCACACCTCCATTTCCTCAACTATACAGTTATTCACACCTTACTTATTGAAACATATTCTAACACATATTTACTCTCTTATACAATCACTGATACAAGTTTTCAATGATCCATGCAGCAACTCACACATTCACTGGCTCTTTTACACAGTAATTTATATATGTCAACTCTCACATGTACTGTGTTTTACATATGTACTTACTTTGACATGTAGCACTGAGATATCCATTCACTCACCAATACACTCATGCACACAGTCAACCACCCATACAGCTGTTTCCACATGCAGCTTTGAACCCATACATCTAGTGAATCAACTGTTCGCACATGTATGCACAGAGTCACACGCCTCCCAGCCACCCACACACACACTCACGCTTCCATACAAATACTTAGGCAACCAATCAATAACCCATAAAGTTAATCATATAGCTACTGATCAACACATGCAGCAGTTTACAGAACAACAGATATAATGATGCACAAATTAAGACAGTTTAGTCATTAACCCATGCTCTCAGTGAGACACATTTAATCACTCTCTCATACAGTCAGTCATGCACCTACTAAATCCTTCATCCAGACACTTATACATCCACTCATTATTCAATATGTAAGACATATTTTAACTTTACAGAAACATACAGTCACTGGATGATGTCATCAGTGATGTCATCAGTGATGTCACTGACCATGTCATGAATTATGTAATATGTGACATCATCAGCAGTGGATTGCCGGTGCGCGATATATAGTTAGTGCAACTAACTATATATGCAAATTTCAATGGTTTTGTGTGAGTAAAATAATGTTTTGTAAATGCTAATCCCTAACTATATATGGTCTATAACCTATGTTTTTTTCAGTGAATATATATATGTATATAAATGCACACATATACACTAAACTAATAATGATGGAAAGACCAAGAGTGAAAGGTGTCAATGCACCATTGCTAGGTGTAGTGCGCAGGTAGCGGGATGGGGGCGAACAGGGGCAGCAAAGCTGTAGGTACCTGGGAAGGACGAGGGCTGTAGGGAGGGAAGCTGAAGGAGCCGCCGAAGGGGTGGCAAGGACAAGTGCTGATCGGATGGATGCAATGGTGAACCAGAGGTTGCAGTAGGAGTAGGACAGGCGGCAGGGCTGAAAGGGGATGGCGGCAGGGGTTGGAGAGCAGCAATGCAGCGGAGCTTTAAATGAGGCAATGGGACTGGAAGAGATGAAAGTGACAGGGGAGGGCTGTGAGAACTCTGGACCGAAGAACTGCAGGAGAGGAGGGTAGGTAGTGTGGAGTAAGGCTGGCGAAATAGCTGTGATGCGGGACAGCAGGAATGGAAGACAGGAGCAGAGTTTGGACCCCCATGAGTGCCAAGCTTGGGCACCTGATCATCCAGCCGCCTTACCTCTCTCTGGGGTGATAAAGAAGCTCATAGTTTGCTTGGCGGGGCCAAGCATATTGTGGCCTCAAGACTGCTGCAACACTGCAAGGGATCCCTGGCATTTGCTGCGGTGAAATGGCAGTCGAACCGCTCTTGCTGTAACAAGGCGGTTGGACAGCAGGTGCGGTGGTGGTCGGACCCTCACTGCCTGGCCACCATGAGTCTGGATGCCCATGGACTGCCAGACTCATAATCAGGCCCTTAGTATCCAACACCTTCCCTAACTTCATTTATCTTGGAGTTGGAAAAGTACATTTAACCCTTTAGTGTCCAACACCTTCTCTGAGATAAGTTCTATTTCAGTGGTAATGGTTCATGTTGCTTCTTTGAAGTACAGCACCTTCTTTGATGTAAGTTGTATTGTAGTGGGAATAAAGAATTGTATTTATTTAGTGCTATAGATACGTGTTTACTTTTTTTGTAGAGAAGAGGGACTAGGATGTATTTTGTTTATGGCATAAAACATTTCTAAAAGTAGTTTTTGCATTGGTATGGTAAAAAAGCATACCTTTTGCAATTCATTATTATTTTAACATTAATAAGTATTAGAAGAACACAATGAACATATTTGCAGATTGTTACGGTGTTTGTAAGGTGGTGGGAGGTAGGAAGGTTGTGCTTATGATGTGTGTGGTCTGATTGCTAAATTTATTGTTTTTTGAATGCTATTTGGTGTTGTGCAGTTTTATTATGTGTTTGAGGAAGTTTTTTTAATGTAAGTTATGTGTGGTGTATATATTGCAGACTAGTTTTAAGTAGATTAATATTATGGGCCTGCTTATGAGTTTGGCAGTCTATAGGACCACCAAACTCGTGTTGGAGGTGCGGTGGCAGTTGGGGACCACTGTACTAGCGGTCTGACCACCGTATTACAACTGCTGCAGTTGAACCTTCAAGGGAGCACCACAACTGCCAGGGATGTCTTCAGCAGTCTGAGAAAGCAATATGCTTGGAGGTGCTGCAGCACAACCAAGCACATTATCAGCTTCCCCACCCCCAGCCTTTTTCATGGTGGTGAGCCTGCCTTGAAAAGGCTGCCTGTTGGGTAGGGCCTCCCTGTTGCACCTGTGCATGGGCACGCCTGCAGGGGGGCACATGTTGTGTCCCCCTGTCTGCATGCACCCGTTTCTGGCATGGCATGGACTGCCTAGTCCATGCCATGCAGTAACAGTCTTAGGTGCTCCCATTGCGGTGCTTTCTCAATATGCATCACAATGGGACCACAATAAGCACCGCAAAGGGACCGCCGTGCCGCGCGCCCACCAGACAACAAGGAAACTTGTAATATAGGGGGTGGGCGTTCTGGGAGTGGGGTGCTGGCTTGGCGGGCAACTCCCAAACCACTAAAGTTGTAATCAGTCCCTAAGCATGTATATGTTAGGGAATGAAGGGCCAGATTTAGGTCGCCCAATACGGTCGGTAACGGCCAAAATTACCGAATTTCGGCCGTTACGGACCGGTATTGGGCTTTCCAGATGTAGGAGGCATTTTTTAAGGATTCGGTATTTACTGAATCGGTAATTTAAGGGGTCGGTAAAATACCGAATTCTTAACATACTGATTCGGTAAAATACCGAATCCAGGATGTAGGAAGCACTCAAGTTAGTGCATTCCTCAGTTAAGGATTCGTTATTTACCACCAACTAGAAGTTGGTGGTAAATAATGAAAACCCTTGAAAAAGCATTTTTTTTGCTTTTCCAACAGTGCCATGTTGCAGACATGCATGCCCTTAGGGCATGTATGTCTGCAACATGTGCACCCATACACAATTAAGGGGTGCAACAGGGTGTCAAAGTGACACCCTGCCACCCTTCAATAATTCATTCCTATGGGCCTCCAGGCCCATAGGAATGAAAGGCAATTACCGAATCGGTAAATACCGATCCGGTAATTACCGAAAGTTACCGATTCGGTAATTTTTTCGGAAAAATTAACTACATCTCATTTGCCTGTTCTTAAATACCGAATCGGTATGATTCGGTATTTAAGAATCGGTAATCTGGGATTACCTACATCTGGCCCGTAGTGTTTTATGTGGGATGGTGTTTCATTTATTTGTTGTAGGTTTCAGTTTCCTGGATGTTTCTATAGGAAGTCACATGTCCCATTTTTTTTAAGAGAGTTAAGACCAACCAGAGGGTCAGTCCAGTCACGCACTGTTCACTTGGTGTTATCCCACACCTTTTATTTTTACTAGCGTAATCAAAACTTAATCAATTGCTTTTCATTCATTTAATTCTTCATAATTATGTCAAAAATTCATGTTTTAAGTCACATGGTATTAAACAATCACATTTGGTTATATAGACAAAACATATACATATTAATTTTCATGTTTCCTATTAGTAATTTACAACATTGCTTTTTAGCACATGACACTTCTTAATCGCATGCCCGATGCATTTCGGCACTCAAATGGTGCCTTCCTCAGGGGCTCACTACAAGAAAAGAAATAAAATCATCATGATTGTGTTGTATGCTCATGGATGCTCATAACTAATTTAAACATACCGTGTGTAGTCATACCTTGTAAATGTCGGGGTTTCGCGTATAATCTGTAATAAATGCATATCAAAGTGAGTGATGTGTATTCCTCACTTGTGAAAAAGTAGGGTCAACAGAAATGGTGCTTATGAATGGCTTACCTATACGTATCTGGAATATACCAACGTTGTGTGCTGTAACAAAAAACACACATAGAAAATCTCATACCATGGTGCCTTGTTATGGGTCACTTAAACGACTCAGGTCTTACTAGTATGCTGTCTCTCAATGAGACTATATGTCCTACCTGTGCCTGGTGCTGTCTGCTTCAGAACCTGAATAGCAACAAGAGATCGCATAAAACTGTGTTAACTTCTAACTCATATAATTGGGATGGGTCCCGCATATGTAGAGATCATGATCACGTTTTCATACCTGTTGTATTTCTGATCAAAGGATCTGCAGAAAAATACAAGAAACCGCGTTAAGGGATAGATGTCACAGCGCTACCAGTGACTCTAGAAAGTCGTAATGTGTATCTAAATACGCTCGAAACTCATTTAATCAAGTTTTCTGCGTTTGATTGTAATCGCACTGTGCCCAATCCTATTGCGAGGATGTAACTGTCCTAGCTTACCTAAATTCGATGTCTCCGTGTTCATAATCGAGTCCTAGACTGGCGCGTACACGACAAATACCGAGAGGTTTAAGGTTAGCCATCAAGCCAATGTTGTTCCGTTTCAACTTAAATGCAAAATTTATGGAAAAATGGTACAGTATCTTAAATAAGTGTTCGTTGGATGGACCTCATACTTCTTATAGTGGAGGAGTTGTCAAAAACCATTCGCGAATTGGAAGAAGAGATCCTCATCTTGAAAAGTGAATTGGAAAATAGGATGGGAACCAACACATGGCAAATAAACCTGGAAGGGATAAACCAGAAACTGGATAAGTATAGCAAAGAACTCCAGGAAGGCAAACTTCGCAAATACAAGCAAGATACAATAGATTATAAACTGAATGAAGTTTATACGTGGGCGGACATTTACACCAGGAGGAGATTTGATCCTGAAAAAACCACAACAGCGCCACATTCCTCCGAAGAAAGCTTGGTAACAGACAAGGAAATTACGATAAATAGGGGACCGGTGAACTTGACTACACAAACAACAGTAGCGAATTCAGACTCAACAGGAGCAGAAGCACCAAGTAGTAGTGTGGCTTTTTTATCCCAGGTCCAGAACAAAGGGTTACAACCTACGCAACAGCCAGGGGCAACAAGCGAAACCGGCCGACAAGGAGAGGAAGCGGTAGGCAAATCACTCCGAAGCGGCAGGACAGTGGTTTAATAATTAACATCTCAACATCCAACTTGACCAATTATCAACTTAAAGTGCTGAATAAGGGGCTAACATTAGTATCAACCACGAAGGCTAATGAAATAGAGACAGAGGCTGCACTTTACCGTTTCATGAGAGCCTTACGTCTACGTCATTTTTTCACAAATGTTGTGGAGCCAACACCCCAGTCCATACAAGAAAGAGGAGGGCCATTCAAACTTAAAAGCACTTATCAAGCACCAGGTTCACACAAGATGCTGGATACATTTGAAATTATGGTAAAAAAGGACATAGAGGCACTGGATTTTCAGAAAGGAAAACAACAAATCCTGACTAAATCTGAGACACATACCTTGCAAAATTTAGCCAATATCCAAGAATTGACAATTCATCCAGCGAATAAAGGAGGGGCGATAGTAGTTATGGTCACTTGGTATTACAACAATAAAGTGAATGAACATGTCAAGGATGACAATACATATCTTCCTTTGGAAATAGAACCAACTCAACAAATACAATCGTTAGTCAACCAATTACTACAAGAAGCCATTAGTCAAGGATGGATAAATGAAAACACCCGAGCATATCTTTCAACAACTCATCCAAGATGCCCAAGGCTGTATATGATCCCAAAGATCCACAAAAACCCAAACGATCCCCCATTCACACCCATCGTCTCGAGATGTGGGTCAGTCTTTGACCCCCTCGGACGATATTTGGATTATTTTCTACAGCAATTTGTACAAGGATGGAAATCAGGGACACAACTGATTTTCTAAACAAACTGACAGACCTAACTAAAGACTTTCAAGAAAATTGGATTTTATGTACCATTGACGTGGTAGCGTTATACACTTCTATTCCCCACATGGCTGGTATAGAATGGGCACTTTTGCAAATGGACGATCTACAGACAGACAAGATCTTGATACTACAACTCCTAAAATTCTGTCTGCAAAATAGTTATTTTGAGTGGAACAACCGGTACTATGGTCAATTAACAGGTACCTCCATGGGTTTTTCGGGGGCACCTGCGTATGCAAATATCTTTATGGCCCAATTTGAAGCAGATAATTTGATGAGCACAGAGCAATGGGAGAACATCAAGATGTACTGTCGATTTATCGACGATATATTTTTGATTTGGCAAGCAACGAAAGAGGAATTGGAGCAATTGATCAAAGATTTAAATACTGTAAATTGAAGAATACAATTCACTCACAAAATTGATGACCGAACAATGGATTTCTTGGATGTGAGAATAATCAAAACTCAGACTGGGTTTCAAACTGTGGGCGTGGGAGGGATGGTGGTAGTGGGCTCGGTTATAGAAAGAGGCTAGGAACCAGAATATCTCTTCAAACTGGGTTTTATTTTTATAGTGCGCCTGGTCCGAAAGGTAAGTCTTTCCCTTGCAAACTCCAGGTTGTTCGTGGTGGCGGAGTCTTCGGGTGAAGGGTCTCTTGACGGGCGTCTGCTGGATCCGCTCTGGTACTTCGTCTCCGGACAACCAAGGGAAAAGGAGACCAACAGAGGGAGCCGTTAGTTATTATACCGATACCGACGTACCCAACTTGGGACCGAGTGATAGTGAGGGAACACCCATGCTTTCTACAGTCTGGACGTGTTCTGGGAGGTAGATAGTGAGAAATATGGGAAGGGCAAGGAGGAAGGACGGGGTATGGGGTCAGACATGGGAAAGTCACACACCGGGTTATATACACTATCTACACAGGGGCACTCTACTTTCCCACCCAGGCTGCCCAACGCCGCCGTACCTGAGAAATCCACACTCCTCCCTCGGGAGTGTGGCACGGCGGAACACGGGTCATTGGCCTCCTGGCTCTCCTCTACTCTCGTTTCTCTTGTCCTCTCCGTCTTCTCCACGCTTCGTCTCCGGCTCCGCTTCTCCGCTTCCGACCTCCGGGGTGATGACACACCTCCCGTACAGGACTTCCTGACCTTTGTCCAGTCTGTAGCCTCCGACGTCAGAAGGCGGCGGAGTCGCGTCCCGATCGTCACAGTCCCACTTAAAGGTGCCGGGGCCACTTTCACTGTCCCGCTCTGAAAGGCTGTCCCAATCTGCCCTCGGAGAATCAGTCTGTAGGGAAGGAGGGGAGTTAGGGACAGGGGTCCACCAGTTCATAAGGCCCCTCACCTCGATCCCGTTACACAAACCCAATTGTATACCAAACCAACAGACCGGAATAATGCTTTGGCCTACACCAGTTTCCACCCAAGAAGCCTAATCAGAAACCTACCATATTTGCAATTGATACGTATAAAACGAATTTGTTCAGACCACCAGATTGGTCTGACCAAGATGTAGGAACACCTTACTAAATACAAGGACATGGGATACCCAGTGGAGGTGTTGAATCAAAGCAAGGACAGAGTCTTAAGTATCAGCAGACAGCAGCTATTACAAACTAAAGCCAGAACAACTAGCAAGAAGATGGTATTTGTGTCCAAATATACAACACAGTCCACAGCAATCAAAAAAATCATCAACCAGAGATGGGAATTATTATCCAATTAACCAGACTTTAAAGGCATATTTCAAGAAACACCATTGCATGCATATACTAGAGGCAGGATTATAAAATAATTATTGAAACGGCCCAACACTGGCCGTAAGGAGTCCATCAATAAGGGGACAATACGTTGTCAAAATTGCACACACTGTAACAATGTGATTACTGGAAACACATTCAACCATCCCACAACTGGCAAACTGATCAAATTAAGTCACACAAGTGACTGTAACACAAAGAACGTGATTTATGGCATCAAATGTCCATGTGGGAAGATGTATGTGGGAAAAACGGAACGTAAATTGAAAATCAGAATCACAGAGCACAAAAGTAAAATCAGAAACCTATCGCTGACATCGCCACTGGCCACTCACTGGAAGGACCAAAATCATTCTATTTCACAGCTGTGATTTTTTATCATTGAAAAGTTTGCACCAAAACAGGGTGTCGATATGAGACAGAAACTTTTACCGCGAGAACTGTACCGGATAAAAAGTATGAAAATGATGAAGCCGGTAGGGCTTAATGACAGATATGACTTATCTTGTTACTTATGAACAAACTCAGTAGCGGAGATTGAGCAAATAGAGGGAACTTCATAGAATGCTCTGGTCATGTAACAAATTGGCAACTAGGTACTGACAAACAATCTTCCACTACATTATCACAAACACAAAATGTAGCAAGTGGTTTGAACTCACAAAATGTGGATCACACAAGATGTTAAGAATGTATTTAATCAGAATATCACTGTTATGTATATATGTATGGCAACAACAGTATCGCTAACACGAACCTGGGTATAATGTTATGAAAACGCAATTCATTCATATATACACTCAAATTCCACATAACAAGAGTTTAGAATTAACACCCCAGTATATGTATACAAGACCACAAACACATCCACAACTGAGGAACAGTTTCGACCTTATAAAAATACCGGGACACATGCGGATTGAACGCATACAGTTTATTATTTTTTTTCACATGCCAATAGGGATCTAAATTTATTCACAAAAACCGACACCAAAAAAACTTTGGAACCGTTTTAATAATAAACTCCTATTTCACAGCTCGTTTATTAAGTTTATTAATAAGTTTCAGTTAACAACTAGGGATTCAGTAACCTCCAAACACCATTAAAAGATGGCGACGATGGAACATCAGCTAGGTTCCAGCGTTGACAAGTAGTCCGTCATTTGTGGCTACATAGCAGGACGCAGATTCAGTACAATTACCGCTGAGGCAGACAACATCGTCGTGTATGCGCTAGTCTAGGACCCGATTATAAACGCGGAGACATCGAATTTAGGTAAGCTAGGACAGTTACATCCTTGCAATAGGATTGGGCACAGTCCGATTACAATCAAACGCCGAAAACTTGATTAAATAAGTTTCGAGCGTATTTAGATACACATTACGACTTTCTAGAGTCACTGGTAGGGCTGTGACATCTATCCTGAACGAGGTTTCTTGTATTTTTCTGCAGATCCTTTGATTAGAAATACAACAGGTATGAAAACATAATCATGATCTCTACATATGCGGGACCCATCCCAATTATATGAGTTAGAAGTTAACACAGTTTTATGCGATCTCTTGTTGCTATTCAGGTTCTGAAGAAGACAGCACCAGACACAGGTAGGACATCTAGTCTCATTGAGAGACAGCATACTAGTAAGACCTGAGTCATTTAAGTGACCCATAACAAGGCACCATGGTATGAGATTTTCTATGTGTGTTTTTTGTTACAGCACACAACGTTGGTATATTCCAGATACGTATAGGTAAGCCATTCATAAGCACCATTTCTGTTGACCCTACTTTTTCACAAGTGAGGAATACACAAAACTCACTTTGATATGCATTTATTACAGATTATACGCAAAACCCCGACATTTACAAGGTATGACTGTACACAGTATGCTTAAATTAGTTATGAGCATCCATGAGCATACAACACAATCATGATGGTTTTATTTCTTTTCTTGTAGTGAGGCCCCTGAGGAAGGCACAATTTGAGTGCCGAAATGAATCGGGCATGCGATTAAGAAGTGTCATGTGCTAAAAAGCAATGTTGTAAATTACTAATAGGAAACATGAAAATTATGATGTATGTGTTTTGTCTATATAACCAAATGTGATTGTTTAATAACATGTGACTTAAAACATGAATTTTTGACATAATTATGAAGAATTAAATGAATGAAAAGCAATTGATTAAGTTTTGATTACACTAGTAAAAATAAAAGGTGTGGGATAACACCAAGTGAACAGTGTGTGACTGGACTGACCCTCTGGTTGGTCTTAACTCTCATGACATAAAGGACTGACAACCCTTATCAATCACAGCACCGATTGGGAGTAGGTTAAATCTAACTACATCAGGAGTGCCCCCCACAAACCTTACAATAACTTCCCCATTTTTTTTAAGGAAATCTGAATTACTTTTTCATTAACTGATTTTTTATAAATAGAGTTCATTGTGCTTCACGTTTCCTGGAGTGGTTCTTTTTTGAAGCAATTTTTCAGTTTTTCTTTGGAACATGCAGATTGTGGATTGCCTCGAGGAATTGTTTTTGCATTTTTGGGGGCTGCTTTTTACTATTGTTTAAACTACATTTTGGTGGATTCATTGATTAAACTATGCGAGTTTGGAGAGAGATCTGCAGCAACAGAATTGTAAGTAAATTTCATTAATTTATTGTGGGTGGGAATTGTTTAAATTTATAATTATATTATGTTGACATGTGTAATATACTGTTTTGTTGAAAGTGTGTGATATATTTTTACAATTATATGTAGTTACTTTATTAGTTATTTATGTATTAAATAATTGAACATATTTTTCTACATTATACAATAATATTTTTATTATCTCAGTGAGTAATGCAAAATTTAGGATAATGTTTTCACTGATGCAATAATAGTTTATTATTTAAAATATATGGGCCGGATGTAGGTGGCCAAATACCGAGCGGTATTTGGCTGAGTTCTATGTAGGTGAGTTGAAACCTACTTGCAAAATAAGGAATCGCAAAACACAATTCCTTGTTTTGCTCTTACAGTTAAGGAATCGGAAATACTGATTCCTTAAATGCAATGTACGTAGCACTGAAAATAGTGCACTTCAGCCTTATGGAATGGCTAATTACCACCAACTTCAAGCTGGTGGTAAGGAGCGATTTCCTTTAAGAAAGCATGTATGTGCGCCACATGTGCACATATGTACATTTCAGGGGTGTAACAGGGTTTCCTTTGGACACCCTGGCACCCATGAAATAGCTCCTGCTATTAGCGATTCGGTAATACTGAATCGCTATTAGTGAATATCTTCCCATTTATTCCTATGGGCCTCCTAGCCCATAGGAATGAATGGCTAGGTATTCCTTAAGAACGAATCTCAATTACTGATTCGTTATTAAGGAATGTTAAGAAATCGCTAATATTTTAGTGATTCCTACCTACACTCCATTTAGCGAGTCCTTAATAGCAATTCGGTAAAAATCGCTATTAAGGACTCGGTAAATTGAAGTTACCTACATCTGGCCCTATATGTTTGAAATATTTTGGTGTTTTTTGCTGTATTTTCTTGTATAAATGGGAGATTCTATGTGTGTTTTAGAGGATAGATTTGGCTATTATGTCTAAGGAGTCTAGTCCTTGTTGCTTTCTTTTTTTTTTTTTATATATTTAAAGACCTTTATTGTTCAAGAATTTTTTTTCACACAGCACATAGCCTACAACCCTCAGGGGCCTGCAGCAGAGGATGGCAATCAAATGAAATACTGTCAAGATGACACAGCCATTTAGCCGGCAACCCTGGAGTCCGGTGGCGTAGTATAGGTAGAACATATAGACATTGTATAATACACAGCACGGTAAACAAGCAAGTCTGTAGATTTTTTTTTTTTTTTGTTTGTTAGTGTAGGTAAGGAGAGGGAGTATCGGGGCATACGGCTTTGTTGGCCGGGTAAGCCGTAGGCATCGAAGGAAGCACTTGCGTGCCACTGCTAGGTGCAATTGAGAAGGACAGGGGGACCGAGTTAGAGGATGGAACAATGTACAGACCTGCGTCTGAGTCCAGACGTGGCATCCGAGGCAGTGTCCCCCAGATTTTTACCGCAAAGCCATCCCGACACCCACTGTAGCTGCGCCGCTAGGTAGTACTGCTCCTTGTTGGGAACCACCAGGCCTCCCGAGTCAGTGGTCATGTATAGTTTAGTCAGTGCCACGCGGGGCCGGCCCGCGTTCCAGACAAGACCGCGAAACACTTTATTTGGGACATATGTCAGAATATTGGAGAAGTAGTACAATAGCCTTGGTAGGACTATCATCTTGGCCAGCGCCACACGACTAGGCACATTCAGGGGCAGGGTCTTCCAAAAGACGATTTGAGCACGAATGGAAGCAATCGCCCTCATCAGGTTCCCCTCCAGGACATCTGCTGGGTTCCGGTAGACATGGATTTCCAGATAGCGGAATGTAGTGGGGTACCATTGCAGCCTCTCGCCGCCTAGGCGGATATCACTTTCAAGCGTATCCGGGCTGAAGGAATAGGCTCCCGACTTGGACCAGTTGACCCGCAATCCAGACATGTCTTCGAAAGTTCGGAAAATGTCAGTGAGAGATCCTGGGACACTGGTCAAATCTCCGACCTATAATAGCAGGTAGTCTGCGTATAGTGAGACCACATGAAGTCCATCTGCCATTGGAATTCCCCACTCATTTCCCTGTGTCCAGAGGATTGTGGCCAGGGGTTCCATGGCCAAGGAGAACAACAGGGGCGACAGGGGGCAGCCCTGTCTGGTACCTCTTCGTACACGGATGACATCAGAGAGCAATTTGCCGGTGCGGACCCGGACCGTGGGTCTGCGGTAAAGTAGATCAACCATGGTCTCATAGCCTCCTCCCAGTTTGTACTTCTCCATTACCGCCCTCAGGTACAGCCACTCGACAGAATCGAATGCTTTCTCGAGGTCTAACACTAGGCACCCTGCTAGAGGCCAGTGTCGAACGGCATATTCCTGTATATGGAACAAACGACGGATATTATAAGAGGTGTGGCGTGCTGGAACGAAGCCATTCTGGTCATGGTGCACCAGGAGGGGGACCAGGGGGGCCAGTCTCCGGACTAGGGTGGAAGCAAGTATTTTGTAGTCCGTGTTCAGGAGGGCCAGGGGGCGATAAGAGCCCACCCGTGTGTTATCCCTGCCGGGTTTAGGTATCGATATCAGGTTGGCTTCATTTAACGTGGGAGGAAGAGAGGAGTCCTCTGCGGCCACAGCGTACATCTTCAGGACCTCTGGAATGAGAATGTGCGAGCCAGCCTTGTAAAATTCGGCCGGTAACCCATCAGGGCCGGGGGATTTGCTATTGGATAGGTTGAAGATGGCTTCACGGAGCTCCTCAGGTGTGAGCGAGGCCCCGAGTTCGTCTTGTTGTGCAACAGTCAGTTGTGTCATCAGGAGGGGGGAAAGATACTCTGCTATGTCGGGGTGAGGGTCGCGGAGCCGGGAGCAATATAGAGCGTCATAGTGGGTCGTGAACGCTTCATGAATATGGCACTGCGAGTACAGCAGGCCCCTCCCGTCCACGTGTATCGCCGCGAGATCAGCCATGCCAATAATTTTCCAGGCCTATCGCTCAGATGGTGTGTTCACGCCGAGTGGGCAGCGTAGGTAAGAGTGCGTAGCCGTTCCAGGAGGTGCGCATGTTCTGCATGCGTCTCCGTTAGCAGGTCAGCAGTGCCATTGAACGCGTCCTACTCCCGATCGAGCAGGCCGGTCTCCAGTCGCGTTAAGTTGCCCTCTAGTTGCCTCCGCATGTGTCCCTGCGTACCCAAACAGTGGCCACGAATCACAACTTTAAAGGCGTCCCACTTAATCTGGGGAGAGGACGTCGTATCAGAATTCTCCTCAAAATATTGGTCTGTTTGCGTGAGAAGGGAGCCGCGGAAAGCCACATCCAGCAGCAGCGCCGGCTGGAGTTGCCAGGTGGGAGTGGGGGGGGTGTGGGCGCTCCCAAGTGATGGTCAGGAAGTGTGGGTTATGGTCCGAGAAAGTGCGTCCCATGTATCGTGCGTCAGTGACAAGCGGGAGAAGTTCAGCGGACACCATGAATCTGTCCAGGCGTACCTGCAGGTTGTGCGCGCCTGAATAATAGGAGTACACCTGTGCTGTGGGGTTGTGAGCTCGCCAAGCATCGTGGAGATCCCACTGCGCGGCCCAGCCGAGCAAAGCCTTCGAGGCACCGTGTGTCGGTGCGCCAGCTAGGGGCGGAGAGGAGCGGTCAAGTGTTGTGTCTAATACGCAATTGTAGTATCCCCCTAGTATCCACGGGGCTGCATGCCAGGTCGCCATTTTTGTAGAGAGGCGTGCAAGGAAATCGCCCTGGTCAGTGTTCGGGGAATATAAGGAGACTAGCACCACTTGCTGCCCATCTAGCCTGCCCTGGGCCACCACGTATCTGCCTTCGGGATCTATATGCATGTCCGTGACCGCCCAGGGGGTCCCAGGACGAACCCACAGTAGGGTACCGCGTGCATATGAGGAGTAGTCGGTGTCATAGAGCTGCCCACGCCAGCATAGCACGTACCTCCGCCTTGTTCAGATGTGTTTCTTGAAGCAGCGCTATATTTATCTTATGACGTTTTAGATAGGAGTAAATCTGATATCGTCTAGCTGGTGTGTGCATGCCCCTGACATTCCAAGTACAGATCTGGATTTCAGCCATAATCACCACTCATGTAAGTCCCACGCTCACCGGCCAGGTCCAGCCCTCCGAGTGAGGCTCCCCGCAGGTCCCCTGATCCCATCCCCGCCCCCAGACCACATCCAGTTGTTAACACAACATGCATTGACCCCCACAGGTGCATAAGGGTTGGGGAGAAAGGGAACAGGATAGGTAATGGCAAAAGGTCGGCTGCACAACATGTCGCCGTCCAAACACTCAAATGAGCTATAGTAAACTATACAGTTCTAGGGGGGTAATAAGCGGTTTATGCAACAAAAGTCTGAGCAACAATATTGTCCACGAGAGGAATGTCACCTCTCCCGGGCCGAAAAGGAGAGGCCGTGACTGACAGGCAGGGCCATGAGTCCACCCGCCCAGAATGCTGGAAATAAAGCCGTCCGATGCCAGAGAGCAGAGGGAGAACTCGTAAGGGGTCCTCGTCTCCAGAGGGGCCAGAACAGAAGTCTCTAGCGGGCGTGTGGTCACAGCTGAAGTGTCGGTCCCGCCAGGGTAGAGGACAGGGCCATGTGTACATATCAAAATGTTACTCACTGTGTCACGTCGTCGCTCGACCCCTCAGGGCAGGAAAATCCCCGCATCAGTCAATTCTGAAGTTCGCTCACCTCAGCACAAGCAAGAAGAACAGCAGCACAGCTGCGCCAGCCCCGCGCCGCGGGGGAGGAAGGCTCTCGGGTCCCTCTCAGCCTAGAAGGTCCACTGTCTGTGGCGTGACGTCCGGGGGACCCGCAGACTGTTGGGAGTCCGGCAGGCCATAGATCGCCTCATCGTCACTCGGAAACGCGGTCGGCAGGCATTTGGGCAAAGGACGGGGTCGGGTAGCTGCTGATCTCCGTGACCTTGCGCAGCGCATCCTGTTGTTCCTGTAGGATCAGGTCCGCTGGTGGAGAGCGAGTTGGCACCTCCTGGGTGCGGGGGGGGCGTGGGTGTTCTGCGCCGCCATGATCCTCGTGTGCGCGTAGTCGTGGTGGTCCCTTGCGCCCTCCTAGGCGCCTCAGTCACTCCTCCATCTAGCCAGGCCTCAACCTCCTCAGGGCTAGTGAAGAAGTGCGTTTTGTCCTGCGTCACCACCCTAACTTGGTGGGGAAGAGCAGCGAACATTTGAAGTCCGCCTGTCGCAGTCGCCTCTTCACTGCTAAAAAGGAGTGACGTTGTCTTTGTACCTGCACAGTATAATCAGGAAAAAACATCACCGTGGCGTTGTCTATCTGGATGTCGCCAAGCTTCCTAGATTCCCACAGGATCGTATCGCGGTCTCTGTAGTTAAGGACACAAAAGATTAGAGGCCTGGGGTTGTAGCCAGGAGGGAGGGGCCTTGTGGCTACCCGGTGAGCCCGTTCCACCACAAACTGGGGCGACAGTGTGCCCTCCGGCAGCAGGTCTCGTAGCCAGGCTTCTACTCGTCGAATGGGATCCATCACCTCCCATTTCTCCGGATTGCCTACTAGTCGGATGTTATTTCTTCGTGCCCGCCCTTCCGCGTCCTCAGCGCGTTCCTCCAAAAATTCCACCCGGTTGAGCAGGTCCCGGATATGTTTGTCTGCTTGGCTCACCGCAGGCTCCCGCGTCGCCACCGCCCCCTCCAGGGTCGAACTGTGGTCTTGTAGCTTCTTATGGTCGGCTTTGAGGTGGGTCAAGTGAATCGCCACGCTGTCGATCTTGGTCTCCAGGGAGGAGCGAGTCTGCTGAAGGGATTCTTCCATCCGCTCCATGACGGCCAACACATTGTCCAGTTTGGACGTCACCTGCTCCGCATCCCTCTAGGACGCAGTCTTGGGTAGTTTCCCCTTTGTCGTCGTGCCTCCGGTCCCGGTCCGTGTCTTCAACCCCCCAGACATGGGCTATGCGTGGCGACTATGCAAGGCTTGCACACAAGTGGGACAGTGCAAAACGCAGCTCCAGGCGGCAAGTATGCAGGATTCTGGGAGGTCGACGGTCTCAAGTACAGTCTGGGCCTAAAGAGGCGGCTGCAGCAGCGGTACCCCACAGTCCGTGTGGCTCCGTGGCTGCGGAGCCAGCGCCAGCACCAGTGTCCACCCGCGGGCGCACAGAAAAGCAGGGCAGTCAACGGGGGCACCTCGCAATGGCTGAAGGGGGTGCCCCAAAGTGCAGCTCCAGATTTCAGGCGTGAAAGTGTTCAATGAGCCGATATCCTCAGGTGCAGGCCGGGTGCGCAGTGACGTGGGCTACACTGGTGTCAGGTAGCTCTTGTGTGCCAGATCCAGTACCAATGGCCACATTAGGATGTGTAGCGGGGCAGGGCAAGCGATGAGGGTGCACCACAGAGGCTCAGGCGAACTCACAGGCTTGTGTGGCAGCAGGTTTGGGTAGCCCCTTCCGCAGTATTCGGAAAGCAAGCGCCTGGGCAGTTGCGGGCAGCGGCGCTATTCTGTGATGGCCTCCTCGTCGTGGCAACTCTCGGAGTCCGTGGCATGAGACAAGGAGTGGGGGTGCAGAAGGATAACTTTCTCCAGGGGGGCCCCCAGCTCACCTCCAGAGGATCCTGTGGCTCATTCACAAATCTCTTCCCCTCCAGGGCGTCCTGCGGTGTGGCGACTCTTCAGGTGTGGAGCGGCAGGGGCTCCATCACTCAGTAGCGTTATCTTATGGTGCCAGGAGGTGGGCAGACTCTCTTCCGCTGTTGGTGGCTCCTCTTGTGCTCTGGGCCTCTGAGCCCTCATTGGCCGCGTGCTCTGGGATGTACAGTGCCTTCGTTCTGGTTGGGGGGGCGCAGCGCAGCTCCCCAAGTGTAGCGCGCCCTGAATGGCACTCAGCCGTAGTGCCCCACCGTCTCCCCTGGCGCACCGGGCTGGCCCATTGCTGCAGCGCGGCGCCTGCCCCCCGCATCGAGATGTAACATCCACGCCACGCCGCAGGAGGGGAGCGCCGCGTCTGTTGAGGGTCAGTGGAGTGGAAGGGGTGGGAGTCACTCAATCCGTGTCCCCAGACCTCGCAGGGCCCAGCGGCGTGTCAGGCAGGCCGCGCCCCTAGGCCCAGTGCCTCGATCGAGGGTCCCAAGTGGCGGCAATGTGTGGGGGCCGACGCCCGTTCCCAGGCTACACTCTGCTTTCTCTGTACACCGATGGTGGTGGGCAGCACCGGAGGTAAGTCGGGTACCTCTTCTGTGCAGCTGTCGGCATAGGCGCTTAGGTTACCGCATCCCGCGCCTCCTCTCAGTCCGACACCTCAAGCCGCGGCCTCGCCCGGGTTCCCGATCTCCACCAGTTCTCTGGCGCCACCACAATCGTCCATGGCAGCCCTAGGTAAGGAGGGCACAGCCGCGCAGCAGGGTCGGTCGGCAGCACGGTGTCCGGAGGGCCGCCCGGTCCTCCCCTTCAAGCTCTGCAGGCTTCGGCCGGGCGCCGTGTAGGCCGCAATGTCAGGGATAGAGGTGCGCCCAAATCTACGGCCTCACGTAGTTAGGCACCCCAGGGGGACCGCGACAAGGTCGGCTATGGTGTCCCAATTAGCACCGGTACGGGACCCGGTGTCCGATCAGCCCCAAGGTCGGTCAGTTGGTGGGCGGGGGTTGTGTAGTGGTCCGCCAGCAGTTTCGGCCAGGTCCGGATAACTGGGCCGGAGAAGCGGCCCGGGAAAGGGGAACTCGAGCAGGAGCTCTACCCTAGCACGTCGTCCTCCATTGCGCGCCAAGCCACGCCCCCAGTCTAGACCTTGTTGTTTATAAATATTCTCACTTTGAATAGTAGAATTTCATACATTTTTCTTGTTTGTTTGGTTAGTTTAGGACATATTTCAGTAACAGATTGATCTTTTCTAATTTCTTGGTAGTGTTGCTCATTTTGTAAGGCCTCCAGTAAATTGTAAAGTGTACTTTGAGTTCTGCCTAGTGTGGTGGGAAGGCATTATGCCATCCTTTCACTGCGTTGTTTGTTTTTGCCTCCTGTGTCAAGGTGCTGTCTTAGATATTCCATCGTGGCATCTGGAATTTTGCTTGGCATCTTTGTCCTGACCCATGCAATTTGCTTACCCATGTGTCCTCAAAGTAGTCCAGTAGGGGAGAAAGTTTGTCTTCACCATTTTGGTAATAAGGACTTTCTGTTAAAATGTTGTAATAGTTGGCTATTTCTGTCACAGTAACATAGGCTAGTGCAATCACTTGTTTTACTTCAAAAGCAAATTGACTGTCGGTGGTGTATTCCACACTTAGTGCCTTATTACGAGTACCCAAGACTGCTGTACCAACAGTGGCGGTGTGACTCCTGCCTCCACAGCGGTCCGACAACCCTAATATGATGCAGGTGGCCGGACCACCAAAGGAATGCCTCAACTGCCAGGATCTAGGATCCCATGGTGGTCACGGGAGTTGGCCACAATGGCGGCGGTGCTGATGCCGGCACTGCTGTATATATTACGGGTTGCCATTCCAACAGCCTTTTAATGGAGTGGATTTCACCATGAAAAGGTTGTCAGAAAGACAAGGAGAGGGTCCCACCAACAGTGCCCCTATGGGTTTTTGCCAATTGGGGTTTATGGCTGGGGGCACATGTTGTGACCCCCCTATGCCTGCACTGTTGTCCCATGCACGACATGTTCATGGTAATGGTGTGCTTATGGCAGTGTAGGCACTGCAGTGCAGCAGCATTGCCTGCAGGCTTACTCTGGGTGCAGATGCATGTTGCCACCGCAAGACTGCTACCTGCACACCGCCGGCAGTCAACTCAGAATACGGCAGTTGGGAAGCCTCAGGTTTGGCAGCATTCTCCCGACCAACACAACAGTTGTCTGGCCAGTGGATCACCAGTGTCATAATTGGTCGCTTAATGCAGATTTCTGTAGGTGTTGCCATATGCTTTGTTTAAAATGATAGTAACAACCCTGTGTGGGAGTATAGTTTAAGGATAGATTGGATTACAGCTTGCTCAAAGTCAGTAATCGTAATTTTGACATTTGTGACACAGGGCCCAATTACGATGTCGGGCGGAAAGCCTCCCACCTGCTGTTGGAGGCTTTCCACCCGACATTGTAAGTTTCAGTCCAACCACTGTATTAGGATGACAGAGGTCAGATTGAAACCTGCAGGGGATTCTGATGCACTTCGTTTGGGGTCCAGGAGCCTGCCAGAGTGACAGAAGCCACCATAATCCCCTAATGATGGCGGAATCAGGCTCTTCCCTTCCGTCGGGATTATGATGGCACTTTCCGACAGCCTTTTCATGTTGCAATTTCCAACATGGAAAGGCTGTCGGCAGGAGGCAGGGCCCCTTCTACCCTGGCCCTCTGGTATAGGGCCTTGGGGCAAAAAAACATCCCGTACAGTTTGCATGGATGTTTAAAAACATCCATTTTACAATTTCAGCTTGTGTTGCAGGCATTTTCCGCACGACGCACAAGTTGCCATTATAAAATGTATGTTTCCCACTGACCATAGGATGGTCGCATCCTAATACCGATGTCAGAACTGACCAACCTAAGATTGGCCAGTTCCAGACTGCTAAGGTGTCCTTCCTCCCAACATCTCAATGAGCCTCAAAGTCTATGGTTAGTTATAAGTCACAATATTTTTTATTCCAATATTTTTGTTTAGTTTTTCAAATAAATGTTGTGTTCATTATACATTTAATTGATAAATAGTTGTATTGATTATCATATTATTTAGTTAAATTACTTTTTGTAGTAGTAGTAGTATTAGTTTTTACCTTTAAGTTTATTTGTTTCTATAGTATGTATATTGTATTTTAAATATGTTTTAATAATATTATTTTGTTAGGTATTTCCTTTTTTAATGATTAGGAGCGTAATGCTATATTTATTCTCTCCCATGTGCAACAGAGATGGCTTGTTCAATAAATTCCAGTCTGGATTTTTGTTGCCTGGGCTTTATTAATAAGACTAGATTAATGGCTGCATCAAACAACATCCGGATGATCCTAGATAATGGAGGCTCCGTAGCCCTCACCCTTCTGGGAATACTGGGGAGGGAAGGTTTAAAGCTAGTTAGCAACACATTTGTCTAAGAGGATCTAAACAGGGCACCCTTGTCCTTTTCAATCTGCTTCCTGACATCTACTATGTGGCTTCCTACAGAGCTCAACTTTGAGTCCCACCTTGTTCAACGTATATGTGATGCTTCTGCACAAACTAATCAACTCCTTTGGGCTAATTGTAGTTATATGCCGATGACACCCAGATTATTCTGTTGTTTGAGATTGGTTAACTGTTTACAACCCGTTTGAAACCTCTATAACTTTGGTTGTCAATTGCATGTATGCTCATTTTTTTAGGCTCAGTACAGATAATATGGATGTCCTTGTGTTTGGAAATGTATCTATCTGGTCTACTGTTTGGTTGCTGCAATGCCTAGGACAAGTAGAACACCCGGAGAAATTAAGAGGATATTGATGTAGGCACTTACTACTAGTTGTCCGGACTATTGCAATACTCTTTTGGACCTTCCGACCAATCTGCTGCAGTGCCTTCAATTGATTAAGAACACAGCGGCGAGGCTCATCGTGTGGTTACTAAGGTCAGACAGGATGACTCAACATCGTACAGAACTACACCGGCTCCCTGTGGCTAAATGTTGCATCTTTAAGTACCCTTTATTATTGCCATAATGCAGTCCACAACATAGATACCACAAACTTGCTTCCAGAGCTATTCACCAAATATTCTCCTAATCTCTCTCTCTGCTCTCCTAAGGCCCTGTTAGTTAAAGTTAAAAAAATGTAGAGACAATAGACAGAAGGTCCTGCCTTTTTGTTTGTATTTGCCCAAAACTGGAGCTCTCTTCTGCTTTTTCTCCACGCAGAGACACTCTACTTACACTTTCACAAAGCATTAACAACTCTTTAATATCAATCCTCCTAGGCACCCTTCTCTCTTTCTGATTCCACTGTTTCTAGTATAGTGTCAGGATACCTCCAGTAATCTCACACTTTATAAGATTAAAACTAAACCAAACACTTCACAAGTTCTTGTGTATGTCTAAATGGGAATATTAAATCAAAATCTTGTTTCCTATATCAGAATGGGAATAGTAAATCGAATCCGTCCAAAATTCAAACTTTTCCCTACTGTTGGCTCTCACAAACAAATACCATACATGAGGATGTTCAAGCACTCCTCCTGAGGCGGAGCAGAATCCATACAATTGGGTGAAGCAAATCTGCCCGCTAACCCAGGGGATGAGGGGCTCTTGAGAGCTACTCAGCTAGTAGCCATAATACCAGCAACACTGCCCTTAGCCCCACTGATCACCTCAAATAGTGAAAGATTCATCGGGGATCACTCAAATCTGCTAACTCTGCAATACAGCAGCATGCCGGTCGACTAAAAACCTTTCTGTAAGGAAGAGCCAAACACCAGCGCTATAGTCTTTCTACTGGAACACAAATTACAAGGGTGACAAGATATATTAAATAGTGGGAACATTCTACGCCTATTAGCAGTGATCAACGGCATGGAGCTTCTAAAGTCATCAGACCAGGTGGCCATCAAATTTTTTCAAACAGGCAGCACACTGGGAAATGAAGCTACCAAAGCCACATGAGCAATGGTAGAGATAACCAATAGGATTCTGAACCAACAAGAACTCTTCCAAAACTGGGAAATTATATTGACACTTTACTAAACCCCCATCTAAACTTCACCCCTGTTATTCACGAACCAGCCGAAAACAGGCTCATAAAATCCAAATGCCACTTTTTTTTATACTAAAGGGGGTTAGGAGCACCTTCCCTGTAGGAAGAACGAAGGAAAATGTCCAGCACATCTTAAATGTACGAACAAATGATGCATCAACCAGGAACTGGATCTGGTTATCCCGCACAATAGCAATCCATGACAAAGCCCACAAGTCACCCAATATCTAATGTCCAAATCGAAGTCTCTACGCATATTCTCCTCGAACGTCAATGGCCTGGGTAACAAAGCAACAGATGGCCATACACTACTTTTCTTACAAGAATTCAATAACATCCTAATACAGAAAATTTTGATTGAAGACACATTCCACATGCAGGGCTTGGCGGGTTTTCATACTCCGGCCGGCAAAGAAGCCAGGTTTGCTCACCCTATGGGATGCTATTCAATCTACACCTCAAGAACAAACAGCGCTATCAGGGAACTACAGGTGAAGTCAACGGAAGCAATAGATATGAAAGCAATTCAAGCAATGGTCCGCTGCAAGGGAAAAGAACTACGGGCTGTGATCATTAATACATACCTGCACCCTAAATGTAGGGCAAAAAGCTCTGAGTTATTGATCAGCGAAACCAAAAGGCTCCTAGGAGAAGAACAAACGCCTACATTTATTCTATCAGGGGACATTAGCGGATGAATAACTTATAGCCACCCAATCATTGCAATGGGATATCCCAATACAGGGCAAAAAACACAAAGGGATAGCAAAGTAAAATAGGCACACAATTGTTGAGAGAGCTATAGCATCTCAACTTCCGGGCACTAAATGGACCCTTCCCGGAGGAATAACCCATCTGCAGCAACCTTTTATTCTAAGACGGCCACTTCAACATCAATCAACACATTTGTTACTATACCACCGTACTATGAAGTCTGCTTTGTCATCTCAGAAGAACTCACTGAGGAAGATTCCAGTTGTCATCTTCTGCAGGTGGTCATGCTCAAAGTGACCCGAAGAAGCCTGCTACCCTATGGAAGTAGCAAGCTCTGGACACATCATGAACAACAAAAGGATTAAATGTAACATTGATTCCATATATCGACTATTGGGGTTCATCCAGGACATACAACAAGGAACATCCACAAACCCTGCAAACAGATGAGAGGGCTTCATGAAAGTAAAAGGGGATACATTCAGCACCTCAACTAAGTGAAGGAATACGTTGCAGCGAGGGTCCCGCCAGGGCCATCTCACTTTCATTCACTCTCAACTACAGCAAGTAAAGGCACTTAAGAGAACGATAAAATCAACACTTAGAAAACTTCACTGGAACCGTTTGATGAAGACCTTTATTGAGAACTAATATGGACTATAAAAAGGAAGGAGAGGAAGTGCTCTGAGAAAGGTTCCTGTTCGACTTAAAAAGTAATGAACACGCAGGGTTCTGTCACAAAGTAAACATGCTACAACGTCCTACTTCTCAAGGGATTTGCTCTGATCTGACCACATAAGCCTGGGCACAGTTCCTGTATGAGCATTTTAACCACCTTCACAAGGGGCAACATTATGCAAGTGTGCTAGAAGAAACCCTAATCTATTCTTCCAACAACACAACTAAAAAGGAATCTGAGATGGTAGACTTTGCCTAATACTTTCCCTAAGGCTCCATCACAGAGCCTTTTGTACCAACTAGTTAGAAAATAAAGATTGAGATAGCCAAAGGGAGATGGGAGGGGACCACAGGCCCTCCTGGGATTCCACCTGAACTATTCAAACAGAACCCCAGCTACTGGATAGCAGAATTAGAGCCGATATTCAAGCAGATATTAGTGGATGCCATAATCTTGGCCTCATGGAGAGGGTCCATAATTTCACTGATCCATAAACACAGAGATAAGAGCAGTGCAAAAATATATCAGCTTGTGGTGCTTATTGACAATAAGGGCAAATACTTTGCCGGCACCATTCTAGAGAAGCTAACATCTTGAGCCTCAAATGATCATGCCATCCTGCTAAACCAAAATGGCTTCTGCAAACTTATGGGAACTCTAACCAATATCATGGCCCTTTCCCTATTAATAAATGGGTCCAAACACGCTTGCCTACCATTATACTTCTGCTTCAGAGATTTTCACTCCGCTTTTAATCATATTGATAGAGGCAAAATATAAATGAAACTGGCTAGTCAGAATGCTCCACCCACCTCCTGAACCTACTGTTCAAGTTCAAAGTACTTTATTTGGTTAGAAAGTATAACCATAAAAGCATAAGACATAAAAAATTCATTTACATTGAAAGATTTAAGCAAAGTTTCGTATATAAAACATATTTTCCTTGTGGTCAGAGAATTACAATTCATCCAAAACTAATCAATTTTCGCGATATAAAAACATACTTTAAAAATGATGGAACTGATTACAGTGGGTAAAATTATGTCCAATCTCTATAGTTCTAAGAGAACTAACGATTTATAGTTCATTACCTGTTCGGGACAAAATAAAAGAATAAAGGTATCCTACAAAGTAGTGTCCATATCCAATCAATCCAACAAATGTAAACCAGAAAATAAATCAAAGCGATTGTAAGTGGGTATGTTATAGCTGCTCGGTACGAGGGCTCTACTATCCACCAAGTAGTTATTTTCTGCATTTGTTCTTGGGGAAGGGAGATAGGATGTTCTAGGGTAGACGTCAGCTAGTTCCCAGGTTACAATAGGGCCGTCTCCTATTTGTGGCTGCCAGGTTTGGAGATAAGGGACGATGTGGTTATCCCTGAAGTTTACTATTACCAGGTCTCCTACTATATCCTTTGGAAGAGATCCTAACCAGCCCACCCTTCTGACGTTTAGTATTCTTCCGTCAATGTTTGGTGGAAGGGGTCTGTTTTTAGTTAACCAGTATGATACCTTGTTTTTTAGATCCTGTTGGCCTTCAGTTTTTCCCTTTGTTAACATAGGCACTCCCGAGAGGACGCACACAAATGATGCGGCCTCCGGTGGTAAGTGTATGCTTTTAGTTTTTCTTGGAATCTTACTTTTGTTAAAGACTATCCCATCCTGGCTCGTAGCTTTTTTGTTTGAATTTACTCTAGGGGCGGGACTCTGTACTATTGCAGAATTTGGGGTTGCTTTCTGAATATTTGAGGCTGGCATTTTTAGAGCTAGTGGTTGATTTTGGGCAGCAAAATTTTGAGCAGTAGTTTTTGGCGCATCAGTAGGAGCTAGGGTCAGTGTGTACTTATATCCTGCTATTCTTTTTATAAGTAGCGCGTTTGCCTTGGTAGATTCCTCAATGCCCGTCAACGTTTCCCCTATACTCTTCATTCTTTCTAACAACGGGGATATTAACGAATTAACCAAACGTTCAATCTGCGCCAATAGAGTAGCCTGTGCAGAAGATACAGGAATTTCCAGTATTGGACATGCCTTAGCTGCTTTAGGGGTGGTGGCATAGTCCAGTGGGGGGCTTGAATGCAGTTTTAGTTGTTTCAATGGTCTCCCCGACTGTTTAACACCCTTTCGCTTTCTCTTGGCAGAAGAAGCCTGAGGGTGCACTATCGCTTGCGTGTTGTCTTTAACTGATAGTGAAAGGGGAATACCCAGGAAACTTTCATTTAGTTTAGATGGTATGCTAGGCTGGGGACTTATATTTCCCGTAGGGCAGGTGAGAAGACCACTTTGCGCGTTACCCTGTTCCACAAGATAGTACCTGGTGGTACATATCTTATTTAATTCCCCCAATAAAGAAAAAGGTTCTACTACATCAGCTGGCATCAAAGGGGATCGTTTGCTAGATGTAATTTCAGTAGAGAGACGTTGTTCTGCTCTCTCTATATCTTGATCAATTACCGTTTTAGCCCTGGTTAGGTAGTGGTCCAATGTTCCCTTAAACAGGCCCCCTGAGAGATAGTGTTTTTAGGAATCCCTTTGCAGGACATAGTGTGGCTAGCTTTTATATGTTTAGCACAGGACGTTTAACCACAACAAACATCTGAAGCGTGTAGCTTAAAAGCCAATGTTAAGTCCCCTAAGGAGAGCTAAAGTGCACAGTGTCAGTAGTCTCTAGGTGTAAGTCTGATCTCTTTACCTCCTTTTACCGGAAAATCAAGGGGGGCGGCCCAGCCCTGCCTCTACCGGCCCCCGGCGGCCACAGACAGCCCGCCCTTTGCCCAGGCTTAGCCCGGCTCCGCCCGCGCACGTCCCGCGAGGCGGGAGGCGTTCGGTGTTTTTATGGCGCCTCCGGGCGCGTGGTGGAGCGGCACGCCCTCCCTAGGGCAGCTGGGTGCTGTAGTCCGCTGGCCGGGACTACAGCGGGCAGTAAGGTGCTAGTGGCTGCAATCGCCTGGTTCCGTTTCCCTCACGGCGGCGTCAGGCTTCAGAAAGTGTCCCCCAAGAGTGCTCGGCGCTCGGTGTTCTTTTGGCGCCTCCGGGCGCGTGGTGGAGCGTCACGCCCTCCCTAGGGCAGCTGGGTGCTGTAGTCCGCTGCCCGGGACTACAGCGGGCGGTGGGCGGTAAGGTGCGAGTAGCTGCAATCGCCTGGTGCCGTTTCCCTCACTGCTGCGTCAAGCTTCAGAAAGTGTCCCCCAAGAGTGCTCGGCGCTCGGTGTTCCTATGGCGCCTCCGGGCGCGTGGTGGAGCGTCACGCCCTCCCTAGGGCAGCTGGGTGCTGTAATCCGCTGGCCGGGACAACAGCGGGCGGTGGGCGGTAAGGTGCGAGTGGCTGCAATCGCCTGGTGCCGTTTCCCTCACGGCAGCGTCAGGCTTCAGAAAGTGTCCCCCAAGAGCGCTCGGCGCTCGGTGTTCTTATGGAGCCTCTGGGCGTGTGGTGGAGCATCACGCCCTCCCCAGGGAAGCTGGGTGCTGTAGTCCACTGGCCGGGACTACAGCGGGCGGTGGGCGGTAAGGTGCGAGTGGCTGCAATCGCCTTGTGCCGTTTCCCTCACAGCGGCATCATGCTTCAGATACCTACTGATTCTGTCACATAAAGACACATGGGTACAGTTTAGGTAAGAAACTGAAGAAGAAGTAACACAAGTAAATTGATCCCGACAATAACCTATGAGAGTGAACCCTATTTTCACACAGGGTACTCCAACTCAGTAAAAGACCAATTTCTGAGATACCGATTGGAAATACTACCTTCGCTCCTACATCAACCACCCTGAAAACGTAACATCACCACAACTGATTGCCAATTGCTCAGAAAAGAGAAAGAAGAAATGGTTCACCCTCAAGGAGTTAGTGGTTGAGTAAAGAGTCATGCAACAAACACTTTTTAACAGAAGAGGAATAAAAAATTAGCTAGCTTTCGCACCAAGAATTTTCAATTCTATTAAGGACACGGGGCAAGGATTATGCTTCTTTTTCTATTTATTTGCTGCTCACAGCAGCCAATGAAAATGTTTTTTAACGCAAATAAACTACAGTTCCCATGAGGCATATCTTGTACATCACATCCTGAAAGACCCTATAAGAGCCACAAAAACTGGAAAATTAAAGTCCAATAACAATAGCTTAAGTCGAAAAAACCTCCTCCAACGTGGAAGAACTGAACCAACTGGAAAGTAACATCTTCTTAACCAGAAGCACTCTTATTCCATCTTGTTCTCAGAACCTGGAAGGAAGGAAATACAAGAAACCCGTAACCTCTGCTTAAACAGAATAATCAATACATACGGGTGGGTAAACATTACAAATATTGTAATATAACCGGTTGGGATAATCCTCGCCTCCGTGTCCTTAATAGAATTAAAAATTCTTGGTGCGAAAGCTAGCTCATTTTTTATTCAATTACAGGACCAGAGGCTTCGGATTATGCTAGTTTAATGCTCATCAAATACAACTGAAGCTATATCACCCACCGGTTTATAGTAAAACTGTTTAAAAGTTGTCTTATAAGACCAGTCAGCAGATCGCATGATATCTTGAACAGTAGAACCCAACATAAAGGTTTTGGAGTACATGGCCCCACGCACAGAATACGTTCCATACACTTGGGTATCAATACCCGCCTCTTGCAGGACTGGTTTTAACCATCTGGCTATCAAGGCCGCAGAAACTGGTTTATAGGGTTTCTGCAATGCAATTAATAACTGTTCCACACCCTTAGGTCGTATAGACCTTGTACATTCCTCATAAGCTTTGAGACATTGGACTACACAGAGCTTTGCATTACCAGGAAAAGCATGGTATTCAACACATTTTGACAATGTTTTACTCTTAGCAGAGTAAATACCCTACCTGTAAGATCCAGGGCTTACACATCAGAAGAATGCTGACAGGCAGATAAACAGAGTAGCATAGCTAACTTGCATGACAGTTGTTTCCTTGTCAACAAATTATTTTGTGTCCATTTGTCAAATAAAGAAAGAACTAGAGACACATCCCACAAAGAGGAATATTGGTGCCTTACCCTAATACCTTTTAATAACTTACAGATAACTGGGTGCATCCCTACCGGTTTACCCTCCACCTGAGAGTGACCAGCCGAAATGGCCAAATGGAAATTGTTAAATAAACGGTACGCAAGGCCTCCTGACGCCTTTTCAGGCAAAAAGTTTACAACATGGGGTAGGCCCACCCCCACGGGATCCACGTGTTGTTCCACGCACCAACAAACCCGGCCCTTCCAGGCTGAAGAATATCGCTTCCTGGTGGAAGGAGCCCAGGCTAGGTTGATGAAAGCCGCAGCTGTGTCAGAAAATCCCGGCATTTCCCATATTTGCCTGAAAGCCTCCAGGCCATCAGGGACAACTACCCTGATAATACCATTGGGTGTGTTTCTCCATGAGGGCCCTGGAGCATCACTGAGGACCACTGGATCATCCTGGGGGAGTCGCAACTCATCTCTAATAAAACTGGGAACCAAGTTTGCGACTTCCACAAGGGGGTTATCAAAACCACCTCCGCTATTTGGCGAGCTACATGTGTTGTTACCCTGGGAATCATTATGAATGGGGGAAGGCATACTTCAGGCCATTGGTCCAGTCCTGACAAAAAGCATCCACCGCCACTGCTAACTGATTCGGCCTCTAGCTGAAGAACTTCTCCAACTGCTGATTCAGCCTGGACGCAAAGACGTCGATCTCGCAATTGCCCCATTTCGCTTGCAACCAACTGACTATCTGGGGCCGGAGATGCCAGTCGCTGTGGTCCTTGAGGTACAGGGAATTCCAGTCCACTACTACATTTGACTGTCCCGGAAGATATTCGGCTATTACCGATATTTGGCGGCTGAGACATTAATGCCAGAAGTCTTTAGCAATCTCCGCCAACATTGTGGACCTCGTGCCTTCCAACTTGTTGATGTACCTCACTGCTAAAATATTGTGCATCCGAAGTAGGGAGCAACACAAAGAGTTGTTTGGGTGACAGTGCTTGGATCGCAAATGATCCCGCTAAAAGTTCCAGACTATTGATGAGAAAATTGTGTTTGCGCAGGGACCAAAGCCAGCCAGTGGAGATATCTCCACAACGCATGCCCCAGCCCCAACAGCTGGTGTCGTACTCTATAACTACATCTGGTTGGGACCCGAAAATGGCCCTGCCGTTCCACGTCTCCACGTGCCTCAGCCACCAGCGTATCTCTTCTTTCATCTCTTGTGAGAGAGGGACAACGTCTGTGTAAGAAAGACCTTTCTGGAGATGTTGTATCTTTAATCTCTGAAGGGCCCGATAATGCAGAGAACCCCAACATAGTGCCTGTATAGAGGATGCCAGAAGACCCAGGGTCCTGGCAATCACCCGCAGGGAGACTGTCTGCTTGGACAAGAGTGTGGAGAGCTCCTTTCTAATGACTTTCAGTTTGGAGCAAGGGAGACTCAATTGGGCCGTCTGGGAATTTATGACAAACCCCAGAAAATCTACAGTCTGAGAGGGAGCCTGGTGGATGTGGCTCGCGGAGAAGGCACGGAAAGTAATCAGTGAGACGGCTGCACGTGAGACGGCTGCGCGTGGTATGATGCTTCCTAGGAAGAATGGGAATGCTTCCGCCGTTGCTGCCGGCAAAACTCCAGGAGATTTACCTCTTGTTGGTGCCGGTGTTGCTGTAAGAAAAAATCTGATTGCAGCTGAAAAAGCGGAGAAGGCAGAGAAAGCCCGCAGACCTGAGAAGCTGGCTGCGAAAACAACGACGACGGTGAGTGGCAAAAAGGCTGGGTTTGTGAAAGGGAAGCAAGTAGAAAAATTGGCAGATAATGCCATGGAGAAACTGCCACCCAGCAATGCGCCCAGAGTTAAGGACCCGGGGCTATTGCAGACTGTGGCCGGCGCGGGGGAAGGCATTGGAAGGGGGAAAGCTTTAACAGTTCCGGAAATGTTTGCTGGAAAAGCCACGCTGTGTAAAAATTGGACACAGGCTCCTTTGATAGTAGTAACCACTCTGGCGGATACATTTACCATCACTAATGACAATTGCAGTGAAAATGGGGGTATAGTTCCAAAAGAAGCTAAGAATGGAGATGAGGGTGGAAAAACTACTGGAGGTCGGGAAGAAGTAATCCCACTATCTTCTCCTGCAAACACGGCATGTCCTGAAACAAGTGTTGGCGAGGGGCTCAAGGGTTTTAAGAACTCAGTAGTTGTGAGCTCTCCCCAAAGACAGCTGCTGGGGCTGGAGGTTTCTTCTATTTTTCAGACTCCTGCTGAGGAGAAGTCGTAACTGATTGATGGGAACCTGATGGAGGCTGTAGATGGGAATAGCTTCTTTTTGGTGGCTGAGGAGTCAGACGCTGAGTCCACAGGGGGCTCCATCAGCTGAGATCTGACATCGGGCAAGGAGAGCGGTAGCCCCCCAAATACAGCAGCTATATCAAAAAAGGCTACACTCCGCTATAATAAATCAAAGCTGGCGCCCTGTCAGAGGGACAGGTATAGTGATGGTACCGAAACCAGTAATAACCTCCAGTGGGACTATGCTCATGCTGCTATTAGCTTTACAGGATCAGGGGGTCTAAAGAGCAAAAAGAGCCGAGCTCACCTCCGTCTAACACTCTGATCTACGCCATGTTAAAATCAATCCAGAGCGAGGCTCGGCAGGAGCATAAGAGGGCCCAGCTAGCTACAATGAAGATCCAGGGGGCTATTCGGAAAAATACCAGAGCATGTTCTGAGGTCATCGCCAGAACAGCTGCACTTGAGGAGAGAATTGTTGAGCTTGAGACAGGGCTACAGAAGACCGAGACCAAAACAACGGCCAATGATGATAGACTGGTTAACATAATGTGGAAGCTGGAGGATTCCGAAAATAGGCTTCGAAGGAATAACCTCCGACTTTTAGGAATTGAAGAGAATGTGGAGGGTCAGGATATCAGAGGCTTTGTCTTAAGGTTGTTTCAAGCAGCATTTCCGGAGCTCTCTTACTGGTCATGAGATACAGAGATACAGAGAGTCCACTGTTTCCCTCTTATGCAAAAAAAGAACCCAGGTCCGGAAGCAAAGCCGAGGGTTATCCTGATTTTTTTCGGTAATTTTTTATTGAGACAAGCTATCTTTGAAAAGGCCCGCCCTGACGCCAAAAGAACTGCTGAAGGCCATACCTTTTTTGTGCGCCCGGACTTCTGCCATGCAACTGTGGAAAGGAGGTGGCGACTCCGCTCGTTGATTACCCCCTTTCAAAAAAAGGGGTGTGAGGTGTTCTTAATGAACCCTGCACGGTTAAAGATCATATATCGGGGGAAGTCTCGGGTTTTCTCGTCTGAAATACAGGCAGAAGAATATTTGAAAGAACTCCATGACAGCTAACGGGCTTAAGGACTCTCAGTGCTAAGGCTGATCTAAGTAGATCTAGTGTTTGACCGGGACTGAATAGATATATTAAAGGGGGAGGGGGGGAATACTGAGATGTATATACACTGGTAGTTTATGATTTTTTTGTCTTCTCTTTCCCTCCATTAAATTTATTAGGGGTTTAGTTGGATTTCTTTTTTGGGCACCCTCGTTCGCTTCAACGATGGAGGATGTTCAGACAGGGAGTGACCTGGGGACATTCGGGTAGTGGGAGGCATCACATGGGTCCGAGGACCTATTGTGCCTGTGTTTGGGTGCGGGGGATCAAGGAGGGAGTGGGGGTGGGGTGGGTGATTTGCTATGGTAAGGGCAAAGCGTAGGTTTTGTGGTAAGGTTTTATGACAAGTTAACTAAACGTGATTCAATACAAAGAGCTTGCTGTATTTATTGGTTGGAATATTTTCTTTTGAGGTGTGGCTAATATCAGAATAGCCTCCATAAACATATGTGGGCTGAATGATCCGACTAAACGGCGTCGGGTGAGGGAAGACCTGAGATTCTTGCGGGCAGACGTTCTCTGCCTTCAAGAAACGCATATCGAAGCCAACCATCATAAATTGTTGGAATTTGAGGGGTTTAAGCTAATATCTTGGACTAAATTTGAGGCTAAGACCAAAGGAGTAGCTATTTTAGCAAGACGGGGGAAGGTAAATATTTCCTGTTCTTCCGCTGACAGGTTGGGCCGCTGGGTAATTGTGCATGGTAATTTTCAGGGCAAAAATATTACACTTTGTGCCATATACGGTCCAGTACTTGATGATCCTGAATTATATAAATGGCTGAGTTTGGAGTTGGTTGGGTGGCCATCTCCGTTTATAATCTGCGGAGATCTAAATATTAATATGGAGTGTGTGCTTATGAATCATCCAGGGACCTTATATACCAGAAGAAAACCAAATGCCTACAGGGCTTTACGGCATTTGATAGAATTTCATGGGCTAACGGATGCATGGGCTCTTTTCAATCGGGATGACCCAGGATATACTTTTTTTTCTGCACCACATAAAATCTGTTCCAGGCTTGATTTTTTTTTTATTTCTCCTGCTCTTACTCAAGGCTACCGCATTATAAGATTTCCGTGAGTAATGTCGGATCATAATCCGCTGTTGCTGGAGCTGAACACACAATTGTGTAAGAGTAAAACTGATGCTTGGACGTTCAACCGTGGGCTACATAGCGAGAAGGAGTACGTGGATGTTATGTCCCCCTGGATCCCAAGGTTTTTAGGTGAAAATATAGGTAGCACAGGTATTCAGAATGTCTGGGATACCCTAAAGGCTGGAATTAGGGGGGAAACAACACGATATGGATGGGAAGCCCAAAGGAAGGAAAAGACCAATTTACAGAGATTATATGCAGAATTAGAAAAGGCAGAGCTGAACCTGTCTCATGTGATACGGATAGGAGGGGACAGCGATGCAGCCCACACACAGATTGTTTTAGCTAAATCATCTATAACCGAACTTTCACAGGCTAAAGCAGCTAGTAAATTTAACGCCTGGAGATCCAAAATATTTGAGAGTAGTGAAAGAGCAGGGCATGTGCTCGCGGTAAGAATCAGGGAAATAGAGACTGCCTCACGTATTAAAAATATTCAGGATCCGTAAGTTGGTCTTGTGACATTTGTGACAATGATGCACTTCAGGTGGAAATTCGGGATTACCTGAAGGGGATTGGGGTGGATACGCTATCCTCCGAAGAACGAGACTCATTAGATGTTGAAATCAGCATTGATGAGCTCGGGCAGGCCATAGATTCTCTCCCGAGGGGCAAAGCGGTTGGCCCAGATTTTTTGCCGGGGGAATTCTATAAGGTGTTCCAGCCTCAGCTCACCCCGGTTATGTTAGAACTGTTTCGCAGAGTTCAGGATGGGGAGGCCCCCCCCGAGTCTTGGCGAAGAGCCCGAATTATAACTTTTTTTTAAAAAAGACAAAAGTCCATCTGAAATGGGCTCTTATCGCCCAATTACGCTTATTAATAGCGATATCAAAATATATACCAAGATCTTTGCTAATAGGATTTCAGGGGTGATAAAGAAACTTGTTTGTGCCCAACAACATGGCTTTGTGCCTTGGCGCAAAACTATTGATCATATTCGCCGCACAATTGCTCTGTTTGATTTTACCAAGGTTTCAGGAGGCCCTATGGCCACAATTCTGCTTGATGCGGAAAAAGCATTTGATAGGGTCTCCTGGACTTTTTTATGGGCCGTATTGAGGCATTACGGTCTTGGGGATAGAATTATAAGAGCCATTCAGAGCATATATAAGAAACCAACGGCTCAAATCTCTGTTATGGGGATTGAGACGGGAACATTCAATATCTTAAGAGGCATACGGCAGGGATGTCCCTGTTTCCCTTTATTGTTTGCAATTTATATAGACCCCCTAATTAGAAAATTTCTTTTGAATGATATGATCAGGCCGGTGAGATCCAGGGGCGGGGATACTAAACTATTGGGGTATGTGGATGATCTTGCCATCCTGACAGACTTTCCTCAGCTTGCATTGGCAGAAATCCTAAATTTGACTTTACAGTTTGGTAAGTTGTCAGGTTATCATTTCAATGATTCTAAGACCCAAATTATTTGTAATGATAAACTCTCGCTGATTGACTCTCGGGTCACTAATAAGGCAAAATATGTAGGAATAGTGATAAGTTCTAGCTCAGAGGAAAGTGTGGAGATTAACCTCAAACCATTGTTATGTAAGATGGAAAAGGAGTTGAGTAAGATTAATAACCTCCAGCTAACTCTGATGGGTAGATGCAATGTCCTTGAAATGATTTTTCTTCCAAAGATCCTGTACCTTTTTAGAGCTATTCCTGTATTATTTGAACAAGTTTGGTTTAAAAAATTAGAATGTATAATTTCTTGGTTTGTCTGGGATGGTAAACGACCTAGACGAGCCTTTAAATTTATGACGCTACACAGAGAGAGGGGGGCTGGTCTCTACCTAATTTCCAGCTTTATTACAGGGCAATCATGCTGAGGCATATTGCTGTATTGCTGGACAGTCCGGATGTAGAGGATCGTGAGGTATCAATTTATAGTTTAATTTATGGGGAAAAGGTGAAGGGGTTATTATTCAGACATATTGATTTTGCGTACTTCAAACGTGTGAGGTTTAAGGTTTTAATAGCAGCCTTTAAAGTTTGGACACCCGTGCGGAAACTATTTAATACAGGAAGAATACATATCTATACTCAGGTAACATGAAATACTCTTCAGCCAGCAATTTTTGCAGATGGGTATTTTAGAGAGTGGTCTGCACATGGAGTTTCTACGTTAGGGAATTTGGTCTCAGATAAGGGGGTACGGACCTTTGAACACATCAGACAGAAATTTAATATTAGTAATCGGCATTTTTTAAAGTTTTTACAGATTCGTGAATTTTATTTCTAGGAAAACTGTTAGCTGGATTTCTATTCCATTAGTTGAGACTATTAGGGGAGGGCATTCTACTATATCTATGATCTATACAATGTTAAATGAAAAGAGAAGCGATGATCTACCTAAACATCTTAGCCGCTGGCAGATTGGATTACATGCTGGGCAAGAGGTATGTGAACATTCATTATGCCTTAGTTATACTGCTACTATATCTGTTAACCTCCAGGTCCAATGTTTTAAAACTTAGTTCAATCTGTATATAACCCCACATCGTATACAACAATGGGGTGGGAATACGGGAGTCAACAGTCCGAGGTGTGGGGAGTATGCAGTTGACAGTATTCATATGTTTTCTTCCTGTCCCAGCTTGACTCCATTGCTAAACAAAATTGAACGGCTGGAGCAAGTTTTTGGATTTATGATTTCATTAACATCTCAGGCTGTTATTTTGGGGGTAGCGGATCTAAATATGACAACATCAGAACGAAACTTATTCTATATTGCAATGGCCTCGTTGAGATTATGTTTAGCAACAGCTTGGTTGGACCCTGCTCCCCCGACAGAACACGAATGGTTTAGTAAATTCCAAAATTTTGGGAAGTGGGAGCTCCTGGTTTTTAAGCGGAGAGGCCCACGGACTCATAGGGAAGGAGAATTAGTATGGGAGCCTGTAATTAATTGGTTGGACCGTGCAAACTACTGAATATTGAAGTAGAAGGATAGCCCGGATGAATTGTATATATTTTTTAGTCTGTATATACTATATATAGTGTGATATAATGCGATTATCTTGTCTTACCAATGTATTTTTTTTGTTTCTGCTTATCTCCTCCCTCCCCGTACCAATCCCTGGGGGGGCGGTATTAAGGGGGGTTCGGGGGTAAAATCAGAAAAAACATTGTGAGTAACGACACAGATGAAATGTTTTGTGATATTTCTTTTTGCTTTTTCTTTGGTTGTTTACTCTGATGTCTTGTTACTCACTAATAAATATTTTTTTTTTTAAAAAGATCCACCAAAAGATGGATGCCCTCCATCTTGAAATGCTTGTAGGTCATGAATTGATTGAATTCCTTCAAATTCAATACTAACCTGTAACCTCCGCCTTTCTTTTGTACTAAGAAAATATTGCTGCAGAAACCGCAAGGGCCCTCATTGCAGAGCGCTATCGCGTGTTTCTGCAGCAATTCTTCTAGTTCGGAATCGATAAAATCTAGTTGGGAAAAAAAACTGTCTGGGTCGTTTGTCCTGGTAAGGAGTCTGATAGAAATCTAAATGGAACCCTTGAATAGTCTGCAAGATCCATATATTCTGAGAAATTCTAAACCAATTGTGAAAGAAAAACTGAGTGCGACCACCCAAGGGAATCAAAAAGTTGTCAGGAGCACTTACCTGCAGAGACAGGGGCTTAGACGCCCCCTCAGTGGCAACCTCTGTGGAAACGCCTCTGGTTGAAGCGTTGTCTGTTGGGGTAGAAGGTTCCCCCGCAAGTGGAATCCCACTCTCCGCGTCCCTTTTAGTCTCCTCGCTGAGGACCTTGGGAGAATTGGCGGCCTGGCGAGCGTCCTCGGCCTCGCCCGGCAAAAAAGGCCAGCCTGAAAGACTCATTTTATGGCAGACTGGGCCTTATCTACTGTTTTGAACATGCCCACATACTTGGGAACATCTTTGAAAAAGCGTTCTCCAAAGAGGTTGCCCTCTGCCAGGGGGCCCTGTTCCGCTGCAGCCAACTCTGTAAGGTTGGAGTCCATCAGCATGAGAAGCAACTTGTGCCATTCCGTAGATATAGCGCAATTTGCATTACCTAATAGGCAAATCGCACACTGGGTCCACCCCACAAGGACATCCGGATCCACCAGAGCGCACTACACTTGTGCCGCTAAGGCCATTTCTAAGATCTTGGCGAGAGGGCCTTCCACATCCAGGAGTTTGTCCTGGCAGCCTTGCCGGGTCTGATCGATACCTTTCTTTGGGTCCTTCGCAAACTTCTTGAGGAAGGTAAGTAGACTTGTGTCGATATCCGGGGTATCAGCAACCTTGTCCGGAATATTGGGTCTGGGGCATTCTGATCGTAGTCTGTTACGCACCTCCTTATCAAAACTCTGTCTGAGGTTGTCATGCAGATACACTGCCAGTTCTGGTGCAGGAGCCCAGTCCGAAGACCTAGGATGGACTATGTCGGCAGGATTGAAGGTGAATGGGGTAGGCATAGTTTGGGAAAGATTCTGCTTCCCATGTTTCATTTTCTTAACCTTTTTCTTCGGGGGCGCCTCATCAGGGGTGTCAGTCCCTGTGGTATCAGTGCCCGTGTCTGTATCAGTGTCAAGTTGTTTGGCTTTACCAGAAGGAGGTAGGGAAGAGAGAGCATCGGCATGAGACCAAGACTTTGGGTGGGACCCACTAGTTGAGGTACTCTTTGCTGGTTCTCCAGGGGTATTAAAACTGTGACATTTGGCGAAGCGTTCTAATTGTTTCGTTATCGGTTTCAATGCAGCAGCCAGCGCTTGCTGCACAGTCCCAGGGACCGCCTTCTCAATGGCCTTATTTACAGACTCCTGGACAGAAGCATCCAGTGCCTCCACAATATTGTCCTCCAAGGAAGGGGTGTCCACCTCCTCTTCATATAAGGCATCATCCTCATCCTCATATGTGACCCAATCCTCCATGATAGGGTATAATTGTAGATATATTGACCATAAACTGAGGACAGAGTAGACGAGTAAAGGGGGGAGCCAACCCACAGCACACAAACAAATCGAAAGTACCTAGCTCCTCAGCAAAGCTGTATAGGTATTCATGCAGCCCACAGGGCATAGGGAGAGCCAAAGGGACAATTACGAGGAGTTGTGACCACTCCTAGGTCAGACAACTATTGCAGCCACTTCAGGCGCAAACAGGGTGTCCTCTGTGGAAATTCTCCAGGCTAAATGAGCCTCGGTCGATAGAGGGACGAGTGTGACATGTGTAGCCCAAATCCTACTACAAAGTAGCCCAATTGGACTACGCTGTCGGATCGAAGGACACGTTCTCATAAAATGCACCGGCTAATTAGAGGAGCCTGTAGCGTTACAACAGCTGATTTCACTGCCGACGACAGCGCAGTACAATATCCCCCAGCAGGAGGTACACACTTGGCGGATCGGGCCATTGGCAGAAAAATGGTAATTGCTCCCAGCGGGAGTCTGTCAGCACGCCCTAGGTATTAAGCAATTAGCAAGATAACACACGCTTCAAGCAACATCAAGGCAAAGCCTGTAACCACCAATTAATTATACCGCAATGTAGCACCCGAGCACTAAACTCCAAATAACATCAAATCTGCATAAGCACGAATAAAAGATATTGAGCACTTAACTTTCTGCGTGAGCAGCAAAGAAAGAGGATGATTTCTGGTTATTGTGGCTCTTATAGGGTCTTACAAGATGTGATGTACAAGATATGCATCAGGGGAAATGTAGTTTATTTGCATAACAAAACATTTTCATTGGCTTCTGTGAGTAGCAAATAAATTGAAAGAGAAGGATAATCCGAAGCCTCCGGTCTTGTAATAGAATTCGAGCATGCAGACAAGCGGTATTGGCCTGCTTGAAACCTACTGACATACAGCTGAATTGCGGCGTTCTGAAACAGATAAGAAATTTCCTCCCGAAATGATCACACGCATCCAACTGGAATGACCTTTTTGCACATTGGACACCTTAGAACACATTTTAGAAAAAACGTCTATTTTGTTCACAGGACACCTTAACAGTATATTGTATTCTGTTTTTTAATCTTGCTTACTCCGATCATTGGGCCATGGAAAAGCCTTTATTGGTTGATGTAAAATCATTCTTTAATTGATCTGTGGGGTAAATGCCCCGTGTTCAACCAACCTGCTTTGCACATAGGTCACATTTAATGCTTCCACGCCCCTTTTAAAAATGTCAAAAAAAACCTACTGTAGACTGGCTAGATCACATTTAAGGATATTTGACTTCTTTTCACTCTATGGTCGGCATTTTTAATGGCAGCTAAGCATTAGGGACAGTTTAGCAAGCACCTTATGAACGTAGGCACTTTCAACACTCGCTTTAGATTTAATACGCACCTTAATATACCTACAGTACATCTACAAAAAACAAGCAGCAGGAACAATCCAGCAGGCACCATCTGAATTGACATGTATTTCATATATGTTAGCTGTCATTTCAGTTTATAATAAACTACTTATGTTAAACATGAAAAAGACCTATAAAATATGAATATGCTTTGCTAACATGTTAAAAGTTCAACCGGTAACGGTTTATCTTGCACCTTAAGAACCATGGGCACTTTAAATAAATGCCGCAATGGAGCACTTTTACCTAAATTGAAAAATTGCTGATTCACTCTGTAATTGATGTATGGTGTTGCTCTGTTATTCGAATTTTTTAACCATATGTTATATAATGTGTTAATGTTGCAACAGATTTAATTAACTCAGCAATACTAAATAAACTTGAAACTTGAACAATCATACCACCACTCATATGTGTGATAAACCTGAATTGGGGAAATCAAAGCCAAAAATCAGGGGATTTTTCAGGCTTTTCAATTCATTGAAAAAAAATAGACTCTAGCAACACCATGAATTCTTAAAATCATACTTTAGCAAGGTGTTGAGATGCAAGTGTCTTATATGGGCATATTTGTTTGTAGAGAATTGATTGCTGAACAGAATTAAAAAGTAAAATCCATTGATATGTTCAGAAGCTATGAATATAAACATTTTTTATGGATTTTCCAAATGTGGTAAATTGTGGTGCTTGATTCCAGAACCTAAAATGCTTAAAAAACAACTTGGATATGAAAACATGCCAAGTATTGTGCTTTTACCTAAAAATGCACAATGTTAGACATATCTTGTGATAATGACTTTCAACTGTTTTCGTGCATATCTGTAATTGTTTTTCCAAATGTTCATTTGTATACAGATATCAGTTTCATCCTTAATTAGGGTAAATTGATAGATTTCCCGCATTTTAGTTTAGCAAAATATACATTTAATATACCTTTGAAATTCATCTTTTGTCATCTACTATTTCAGAGCTAACAGGAGAGTTATGAGAATTTTGTAGAGAAAATAACATGTGTTACCTTATCATTCTTCCATGCCCTCTCATGTGAGTCAATTGCAGTAACACACTGGTGAAAGCATGAGACGTTTGATACTTATTTTCAGTTTTGGCTAAGGCATCCATTATGTTTCAGTCAATTACCAGTGTTTCTTAGTAAATATGGCTACTACTTACATGATATTTTCACATATGTTGAATAAATGTGATGCCATCATTTTGAATTTGTTTGTTTCTTGTGATGATTTGAGCCAGGCATGGTTACTACAGGTAACACTAGCGGGCCATTTATGGGGGGATTTTGAGGGATAATGCAGAGGGGAAATTAAATATTTATTTCATTTTCCCTCAGCATCATCCTTCGAAATCCCACTTTACCCCGCCCAACCGCTGTTAGCTGGACGGCCTGTGGCTTATATGAGCAGATGAATTTCCAATTAGAGGCAGACTGATTAGCTGGCTGCTTTATGGGGGTACTGACCTATTGTTCTTTTATGGTTTTTACTGATGTTATCTGCCCTTGTCTCTATACTAATAGTGTGTTGTCCTGAGATCATGAAGTGACCCTTTGAGTATCACAACTTCTTGTTTTTCTTGTGAAGGGAAGGAGCTGAGCCAATAATAAAATTAAGTAGCAGATTAGTGTTCAATATATGTCATATGTTGATACCTTTGTCACCATAAATTTTGTTGCTACTAGTCTGTGACTCCAACTTTACGGTATATGACGCCTGTGTTTTTCTGTTGGAAGAGAAATCAGTGTAATTTGTATGTGTTACTGATCTATCAAAAGGCCTTTTCACTAACAGCTTTTCTCTTCTTAATCTCTTTTAGGATAATATCGTAAGTAACATATCACTAAAACTCAATGCACACAAGTTAATGTATGTCTGTAGATTATCAGCACAAAATAAGCTCATATATCATAAATATACACATTGAAAACTCCTAACATCAATTATACCAGGCAGATGTACATGGTAATTGAAGCCCATATTTAGAGACAATAGAGACCAGTACTGATCAGACTTTCAAGATTTAGTGAGGCAGGATTTTCTTAGTTCAATACCTTTATTTGAAAACCAAAGGTATTCTTAAAAGTGCAAGACGTACTCTGCACATAATTAAAACATGAATCGACAAAGACGGTGAGACACAAAGCAGAAATGTGCAGAGTGGTGCAACAGTCATCTCTGCAAGCTTATTCAGAATTCATGGTTCCATGAGCTCGTACTGCTACTCTCAAAAAGCGCCTAGGTGGGCGATTACCTCCTCATCTATAATTTGAAAGAAAATGCTGAGGGCTACCCTAAAGTTGATCATTGTTACAAGGGGAAGCACAAACAGCCTTCAATACAGATATTAATAACCACAAAAAGAACGTAAAATGCAGCATTGATTGTCCAGACGTCCCATCACAAGGCAGGGCAAAGAATCAAGTTTAGCATCAAAACCCATTGGTCTTGTCAGATACCATGCGGCAAGGCTGTCTGTTGTGGAGTTCAAATATCTAGCCACACTCAACTTTCCCCCTCTCTATGGTCCTTCTTTTAGTATTAGCCAGAATGTACAGAGTTTGCTATAAAAAAAAAAAAGGTTTCCCTCAGGGTCTGTGAAAACATGCTGAAAACCACTCTTGTTCAGGCTCGATTCCACACTGCCTATCCAGGCAATCTCAGAGCCTTTGCCACAGCTGATTCAATCCCTAATGATAGCTCTTGTAAGATTCACCTCCTTGTTTTTCCATACTGCTAACTATAGCAAAGGTGGGTACGCTCTAACGTAATCTTCTATATATGGGATGCCCACTTCTCTATGAGGAAGAGATGGGAGCCACCAGGACCTTTCTACAGACACTATTTTCTTGTGGATGCCCAATACCTCTTTTCCATATATTGGTGTTGGAATGCACTAGTTTATAGATTTGCAAAAGGGAATAACCGCACCCTACCCTTGAGTTTTGGTAGGTTAAATAAAGTGCCAGTAGCCTTTGTTAATTTGGTCTAGCAGTGAGTTACATGTGGAGCCCAAGAACCAGTAGCAGCAAAAGTTAAACCTAAATATGAATATGTGTTGGTGCATTTCAGGTTATTATTGTCCACTGTAAGGGTGGGCAACTGATATTTCTTTGGGCTGCAGGCCATATTATAAGATTTGGTAAAATTGGTCTGCACATCTAATGCACCCATAAAATCAACAGAATCATGGATAAGGAGGTTCAGGGCTCTTTGTGTCTGAGTCATTAGCACAGCATCTTCCTCATACAGGAGTGAGAGCAGCAATGAGCTTTTTATTTTTGGGACATTTGATGTGATATTCGTTAAAAAAGGCTGTAGGTTGTTGATATATAAAATAGATAAAAGTGGGACTAAAAGACATCCTTGTCTCACTCCACGAAAAACTCCTATGTCTTTTGGGTCCTGCCCATCAAAGTTTATTCTCACCATGGCCGTCAGATCCCTGTGCAAATATTCTAAAAAGTGTTTCATCTATCCCATAGACCAACCAATTAGACCTCAGCTTTGAGCGGTTGACAAGGTCAAGCGCTGAGGTCAAATCCATGAAAGCCTTATATAAGGGAAATTGTTTAGATATGGTGTATTTCCCAATATTCAAGCACAAGTTTAAACATTGGTCAGTAGTACCAACTCAATTCCTGAATCCATATTGGCAGGAGGGCAAAATAGACTTCTCCTCTGCCCACTCCCTAATCCTGTGGTACATAACCCTTCCAAGAATGTTTACCATGGTGTTGATTAAAGAAGGGGACCTGTAACCGCCCAGCCGTGAACGAACACCCTTTTTAAAAATGGGTACTATGATGGAAGTTGTCCACAATCTGGGTACTGAGCAAGACCGTTAGAGACATGCCCAGAACTCCGAGCTGTCCTTTATAAGATAGATTGGAACTACATCTGGCATGGTGCCTAACCACGGATACCCTGACCTAAGGTATTGTCTACATCACCCAGGGTTACCAAGACTTCTCTAAAATTGAGCCCTGTAGGGGGATCACTTGATGCCTTCGTAGCAACATAAATACTTCTATTACTCACACAGGCTATAGTGGTAGCAAGGTGCAACTGTTGAAGGTAGTGGCAGGTAGGGCACAACAGGCGTTTGGATAAAAACCCTCACTCACCCGAGGGATGTATGCCCTGTAGTGTGGTCGAGAAAACAACACTGGGTGTGGGCATCCCACAGTAAGGCCAAGCCTCCTATTCGATAAGCAACAACACAACAAGCCAATACTGCAACTTCTAACTTCCGAGAAGAATAACTCAACACAAAGAACTAAACTGAGTGTGAGTGTGGACAGTTATGTCAGGAATAAATCTTATTTATTATTCACCAATTTTTGAAAGTATTTGTTGGTTAGGATTCACCAAACATTAGACGACAATGTATCAAAAGACAGACACTACAAAATACAAATTGCATAAAAATGACATTTACAAGAACAAGTGCACAGTAATGAAAAATTACCAAACAACCATAGTTGATCAACATTCACATTCGAATCTCACTCTCTTTAAAAAAAAAATACATACGTGAAGAAATATTTACAATTTCAAAATGTCACAAAATACATCTTTGAAACACCAAAGGAATCTGTTTAGTCAGTTTATAGTATTTGGTCTATTCAGGGGAAGCTATCTGGTGAGTAGCGTCCTTATGGTGTGCATAGGCGGTCTACGCGTTTCGAACCCCTATTGGATGCGGGGGTTCTCATCAGGACCTCATAACTATGGTATGAGTGTGCACCATTGAGATTTTGAGAAAAGAGCCGGACGATGACAAAATTTAGTGGAGCGTGATCTCCGCACTAGAATTTTGGTTAGAGTTCAGACAGGGGGCACTTTGAATTGGATGTATGACGTTAAAACGCAAACTTTTACATCGCATACCATTACAACGCTATTTTTACTACGCAGGATCCTTTACAACGAAGGCCTTTACAATGCATGTCATTACATAGCAGATGCTATTACAACGCATGCCATTACAACGTAAGTATAGGTAAGTATATTATTTTTTTTAAAGTTGTAAGTAATAAATATTTAATTAATTTAATTTATTTAAAGTAGTTTTTTTTTAAACTGAACCCTTAAAATACCCCTGAACCCCTGTACCCCAAACCTATCCCTAATCACTAAAGCTACCCCTGTACCCCAAAACCCAAACCTAGCCCTGAAACCTAAAAATACCCCTGTACCCCATAACCCAAACCTAGCCCAGAAACCCTAAAAATACCCCTGTACCCCAAAACCCAAACTTTAGCCCTGAAACCTAAAAATACCCCTGTACCCCAAAACCCAAACCTAGCCCTGAACCCTAAAAATACCCCTGTACCCCATAACCCAAACCTAGCCCTGAACACTAAAAATACCCCTGTACCCCAAAACCCAAACCTAGCCCTGAAACCTAAAAATACCCCTGTACCCCAAAACTCAAAACTAGCCCTGATTCCTAAAAAGACCCCTGTACCCCATAACCCAAACCTAGCCCTGAACCCTTAAAATACCCCTGTACCCCAAAACCCAAATTAAAAAAATGTTTTAAAAAAGATAACCTATACTTACGTTGTAATGGCATGCGTTGTAATAGCATCTGCTATGTAATGTCATGCGTTGTGAAAGCATTCGTTGTAAAGGATCCTGCGTTGTAGTAGTTGCGTTGTAAAAGTAGTCCGTTGTAACAGTTGCGTTGTAACTGTTGTTTCTCCTTTGAATTAGGCGCAACTGGATCTTGGATCTTGCGCTCCAAGGTGTCCTGACTCCGTCAGTGTCTGGTTAGGGTCGGCATTCATTAGCTCGAAACTAGTAGTGTGGTCAGCATGTTTCTTCCCTATCTGACATCAAAGTTCAAGGCATTCATCAAGACCAAGATCTGCAGTCACTCCGCTAGAAAAAACGTGCCAAAAGTAAAAGTAAAGTAAAATAAAAAGTAGCTAGAAAGATACTCAGACCTCCACTCTTGACCAACCATGTGTAGCAGTGGCAATCAGTTGGGTAGGTCAGTTGGCCCTATAAACAACGTGTGCAGTCCGACTCTACCATCTACAGAGTCTCTGATCATGTAGATTCTTCTTACGTGTTTCGGTGATACACCGTTGTAGACACTGGAGTGTTTTTATTTTACTTTTGGCACATTTTTTCTAGCTGAGTGACCGTAGAGCTTGGTCCTGATGAATGTCTTGATGCCAGATACAGCGGAAACATGTTGACGACACTACAGGGTACACAGCCATAACCCTGTCTCACACTGTTTTTATCCCCTATCCTGTAGGAAATAATAATAAAGTCTGTTGTCCCTACTGAGATAGTTTTAAACACCCACGTTTCTGTTGCATTCTTCCCCTCATCTTTACCCTTGAGGTACTGAAATTTGATGTGCTCTAAAAACATTCCCTCTCCTTCTCCACGGTGAAGTTGTAGCCCACACTGGGTACCTTGCAGTCCTAGTGTGCTGGAGGAACCCTCGGGTGAGTGAGGGTTTTCGTCTAAACACCTGTTGTGCCCAACCTGCCACTACCTTCCACAGTTGTACTTTGCTACCCTATATCCTGTGTGAGTAATATTTCTCTGGAAGTAGTATAGGATAGATCACTCTATTTCGTAGGATATACTTCCTTTTGACCGCCTGTGTGAGAGACAGCATAAATACTTGTTAAATGTGTTTTCCTTGTCTCAATGAGTTGGTACTTGACTCATACGCTTCATGACTGATACAGCCCAAATGAACAGTTTGCTGTTCTTTTTGTCTGTGGATTTCACCATTGTGTCCCATTGGTATTGAGGCATTTCCCTCTTCCTCCTGGAAATGACCCCGTTGTATTCCTTAAATTGGAGTGCCACATCCAGGGGGTCCCTTGGATAAGCTGTGAGCGCCATACATAATTGACGATTAGCATCTGAGCATTCATGATTAAAACACATAAACTTGGTGACAAACGTACGTGATGGTCGTAATACCCTTTTCCTTAAATTCAAACAAATCTGAGTGAAATCCCCTACCACTTCAAGTTCTGTATCTTTGTCAGCTAGACAGACCACGACCAGGTTTGGGTTCTCCGTGATCATTTTATGAAAGAGTTGGTCAGGTTTGTCTGCTCTCCATATTAATCGTAAGCCATCAGTAGACTATTTGAGGTTTCTAGCTCCACACTCCATTCTAGGTTTAGGCTTAAGGGACAATGTACGTGCCATCTCTGTAGTTTGGAAGGTCTATGTTCCCATGCATCAATAAGTTCACTAAATTACATGATAAAATGAAATAATTTAATGTAGAAGAGCAGTCTCTACCATAAATATAGGTATCAAATGGTTGTTACATTACATTGTTTATATCCTGGGAGGCGAGATAACCCATCAGCTCCACGCCTCTGGCATCAGTGCCATGTGAGGGATTTAATGGATTATTTGCTGCGCTTATGGTTGGGATATTGAAGGAATTAACATGTGTAACAAGCCTTGTGTTAAAATGTCGTGCCAGGTAATTACCTGCCAATTGCCCATTAATGCCAACATTTCTTAACAATTATGAAATGTAATCAAATAAAATTGGAAATTTGGTATTCGGAACATTAGAAAAATTATTATTATAAAAGTTGATTAGACACAAAATTGGTCCCCTCTTGTAACTCACAACATGAAAATTGTCATTTTGAGTCTTGATCGTCTTTTCACTACCACAGCAGTGACATTCACTCAGATGGCCAGGCAACCCGATGCTCACCCTGACTGGAAAGAAATTGCTGGAATACTATGACAGTCAAAACCATCGCATAATAATTCCTGTGTTTCTTGGCACATTAAAACGCATACTTTTTTTATAAAAGCTAGCCATTCGGGAATAATTATCTTAGATTGAAACCACTTTCCAGCTCCGTAACCTCAATACAGAATCCCCAAAGCCCAAAATGTTGCCAGAGGGAGGAGGGGTATCGGTTTGGAGTGATTTATCTAATGGGTTAGACGTTGGTGCTTTCCTGTCGACAGGCCTAGTTCCCAGTCATTCGTACCTCTCTAGGTTGCCTATGTCAGAGAACCTATTAGAGAGTCCAAAATGTGGAGTGGGGATATACCGGTTTAGGGTTCTCAATGGGGCCCCACTGCTTTGGGTTTGTAGAAGTTTACTAATGGGAGCAAACATATATTGGTATAATTACAACGAGTGATCTCAGCATGCTTCTTACACATTGTGGTCTGCTCAAATTTCCGACAATACAATCCCCAAATATATATTTCTTCAACCAACCCATGCATCCATCCCTTTGAGCCGTCATTACCTCATTTATGCTCATTAGATTAAAATGCTCATACTTAGTGAGCTAGTCAACACTTTTATTACATAGCTCCACCCCTGATTCTGATTGTGATTCCCTGAGACCAGAGGGGGGGTCTTCTGCCAACACTAAAACATAGGACAAGGCTGAGGGAAGCAAGTCCCGTAGGTCTTTACCTGGGTTAGGGCGAGTTCCACTTTGGATTTGTTCAACAGTTCTTGCCCCTGATGATCCAAATTCCGTGTCTCTTTATGACCCAAATGCAAAGGACCGGCCTCTGACTCAGATGACTCTGGTTTGATGAATCCCTTCGGCAACTCCTGGGTGCTTTCAGAATCTATAACTCAATTACTTGCAACAATTTGGTTGTTAGTGTCCATCCTGTTGCTAATAGCAATGTTGATTGTGACTGAAGGTGCGGTCAGGGCGCTTTTAAGGGCAGATGTCTTAATGAAAGTATCCATCAAATTGCTTTCGATACATCTTAGTTGGTCCTTAATCAGTTTCAGTTTTTCCTCTAAAATGGCACAAATATTTCCACCCAAAGTGTTCTAATTAGACATGTCCATATTCTCTGGTTCAAATGTCTGTGTTGACTTAGTTTGAGGGACCAAGAAGAAAGGTGGCCCTGTCTTTTAGCATTAGCACTATGTTACTAACCCACGGTGGTAACTTCTCATCAATCTTTGTCATTTTAACAACAGAATCATAATCTGACAGAAAACTAATGGAACTTGATGAACCTCTGTCTTTTTCCACACCATCATTATTCAAATCCTAGGCAATGAGTGGAGTGTGTGAATGGTCCAAAGTCCTCATAGTACGAGGGCTTGCTAAGGTGCCATTGGGAGGGGTTTGTCAAAACAAGCCTCTTGACTGAGGCAGTGACCTAGTGATAGTGTACGGTCAGTTCACATAATTTCCTTCTGGATTATCCCATGGCCCTTTCTAACCTGATATCAATGGTTGTAGTTGTGTGTGGAATGTTAGCCGATCCCGTCGGTGCCCCACCAGCTTTACGTTTGCCCATGTTAGCCACAAGTAGCACTTCCCTCCTACGCGTGCTGTGAAGATCAATAATGGCTCACAGGCAAGAGAGCAGGTCAGCCCAGCCTCATTCGGCCGCGGACTCATGCAGACATGCCCGCTCTTGGCCCAGTCCTCTCTTGGGCATGCACCTGGTCGCTGAACCAGCTAAACCTGGTGAAACCACTCAGCAGGACCACCTCCTGGGAGTCCTGAGCACTGTGGTCAGTGTAGTATGTGGCCAAAACAGAGTCCAAAGCAGCAGAATTTTCTTCAGCAAGTTTGAATAGGTAGAAACTGTCGAAAGAAAATCAAGCTAGCTTATCTTATAAACTGTTGAAGTTTGAACTAATTCCAAGGTCTCTCAGAAATATGTTTCAGTTAAGTGACTTTACAATGAACCCTTTAACAGTAGTGAGGTGATCTGAGATCAGACCTGTGCTTAGTATTTTTTCCATTTCCCTCTTTTTGAATGTTAATAAAAACAGAGTAAAAGACACATCAATGCTCCACTGTTGAGACGTTTCCATAAAATGCATATATATTTGTCTTATTTGTGGAATATGCATTATTATAGCATTGATTCAAATACTGCCATTCATTAAATAATTTTCGTTCAGTGGGAGCCATGCCTGACAACAGGGGATCTGGATAGAGCTGTCATCCAGCTCTATTCAGCTGGATAACAGCTCTTATCATCCAACTGGATTGAGCTGGATGATATCCATAAAATGCATGACTATTGCCAACACATTCATATTTAATGCACACTTTCAAAATTAAATCCCAGAGTTTTTCAGAGACTACTTTGGCTCATTTACAACAGGTGTTTACAAATATATCTTTTCCACTTTATCCAAAAATACAATCTTGTGTTCACAGTTATGATTTTAGCAAATTGCACACAAAGTGGTTTCCAGAATACCCACAGGCTCACAGCACTGAGGCATGTAGAATAAATATGTTTTAAGTGTTGCACTTGACCTGAAAAATCTCTAATGCGCACATTATTTTTATCTCTTCCAGAAAGCCGTTGCTGTAAGTGAATTGCTTTATCATTCTCATAAATTTGCAAAAAACTACAATGCCGACAGGTGCTCCTGTGAATTCACGGTGCTAAGTGGAAATACCCATGAACAGTAGCAGATCTAGAGCCTAAGCAACTGTGTCCAATGGTCTGGATACTACCTATATTGAGTATCAACCTTGTATAGTAATGAGAGGGCAGTTCTCAATTCAGACAAATTAAATCACTGGTGTCTGTTTTTAGATTGCCTTAGAGGGTGTCAATTAATGCTAACTGAATTGTTATTTCAATGAACTATAAGCAACCCTGTCTTTAAGAAATGGTTTCAAACTTTGGATTTAGTTAATTTAGTTGAGCATTCGTTTTCTGTGGAGGCAGTTTCATTTCTGGAAGTCTCTTGTCACTGTATGTTGTTTATGTTTGTGTTGGCCTTAATAGGATTGTGCTTGCGTAATTTGAACAAGAGTGCTCTAATTTCACATGGTGTCTTATTGGCATGTGTTTTCGATGTCCACAGAGAGAGCTCCTCTGGGTTTGATTACTTATTCGCCTAATTATTGTCTCTGTCAGTATTATTAAATTGTTGCCACCTCCTTTTACCGGTGGGACCTTTCTGTGAAATGTGTTCTTGCTTTTTCTAATGTTTCCAGAATCAGTGTCTTCTAGTAAACCGGCAGTTTGTGTAAGGTCAACTTACTTTGCTTTAGTGCCAACATTGTCTGTTGGCAAATGTGCTTCTCAAATTTCATAAAGTCCTTCCTGAATTCTGAACTGTGCTTTTACATGTAAATCTGGACTTTTTCCAGTATTTAATGTGCAAGTGTAATGTGTAGAGTCACTTGTTTAAAAAGAAAGTAAGCAATAAGCTCGTCCGAGATTTTTTAAAGCAGGCGGGAGAAAAATGTTAAATATGGTATGCCCTTGAAAACTAAATGCTTGGGAGGGACCGACACCAGTTTACACTTTCAAGAGAAAACTGCAAAGGTGCAGAGGCATAGAAAAACTCCATAGATTACAAGTGGGCCAGAACTATGCAAGAGTATGATTCTACAAACAAATGTTTCACGTCTCTAACCTTCATGTGGTGCCTTAGGTGGCAAATTATAATGGAAAGTTTACTGAATTTTCTTAGTCCTCCCAAAGATATACATTCTACTGCCTATTTTCAATTGCTCTTATGCTTCATTTCTGATATTTATTTATGGGTCTTGATGTGAATGTTGATAGTATTAGGATTTGAAATTACTGTACCATCTTCCCTTGCTATTAAATGCTACTTTCTCCTACTGACATCATGGTTAGATAAGATAATATTTTATTTTACTTGAATAATTAAAATCTTTGCAAATTCATAACAAGAAATATTCCCATTCTACACAATTAAATACATTTAAAACAGTTAAAAGCTGCATAATGTAAAAAGGATCGTCAATTGCATATTCCTGATTTATGCATTATTCACATAGACTCTTGCATCTCATGTAGTGCTATCTGCCAATGACTACAACAACTCAGATTGAATGGCACAGCTTAATCAAGTCCACTGTCCAGGTTGAAGGTTTAGTGATTAAAATACGGATACAGCTAAAACAAGGTATTGAGTTAATATTGTACTTATAAAGCATATCAGCGTATTTCGGATAACAACAGTGTTTTAAGTCTCTTGGTTACAGTCTCAAAAAATGTTGTTAATTGACAGTTGACCTGAACGTCAATGGGATTGAAGCAGAGCTTCACTGCCTGCCTACAGGACCGGATGCTGTAATGCCTGAAAAAAGGGCGCAACAAGGTCCATCTTATGTCTTTTAAGTTGGGGCAGTTGCAGATGACGTGAATTATGTCTTCCTTCCCACTTCCACATAGTCGACAAGTCGGAGTGCCTCCTTTCCTTTCCCATGGTGGAAGATGGGGTTTAATCGCAATTACCCCCAGCCTCAACCTCAGAAAGTTTTCCTTCTGCTTACCTTCATTCTGGCACTCAAATAGGCTTGGGGTTTCAGCCTTACATACTGAGCACTATCCAGCCGTGTATCTCAATTGAATTGAGCAGATAACCCCTGGCTGGGCATTTTTCTTGATTGACCAGGGCTTTCCAGAGGTGGAAATTTAAAGATCCAGCCTCAGCGCTTCGGATTTGGTGCCAACTTTTAACATAGGTGCTCCTCCTTTCCACCGTTTGTCTTTGAATCCCAAATTCTAACCGGATTTGAGCCGGGGAGACATATTGTGGGAGGAGGAACATTTCTCAATAGGAGTTGTCAATTACAACATCTAAAACAGCTGCATCTTTACCTTTTAGAGCATCACTCCCATATGTCAGTGCCGGCAGCAACTGGGCCCTCAAAACCTGTTAAAAGGGTTCAAGAGTGAGGTCGGGGAGCCGTCTCTTCAATGACTTCAGGTCTAGATACGTGGTGGTCCCCTTTCTTCAGATGGACTCTAGCTGGAGTTTAAATGTGTTTTTATGATCCATTAGAATTCCCAGTTATTTATAGCTTTGTACTTGGTCCAAGCATTAACCATCAAGGAACCAGCTGTTGGTCTTCTTTTTGTGATAGTTGACTGCCATAATTTTCATCTTCTTGAGGTTTATTTTGAGGGAGTTCCACTTAGAAAAACTGCTTGTTGTGTTTATTAGATGCTGAAGTCCAATTGGTGTCCTGCTGATTAAAACCAGGTTGTCAGCATATAGCAAGTTTGAGATTAGCTTGTTTCCCAATTTGGGAGCATGGGATACGCAGCTATCCAACTCCCCAAGCAGGTCGGCCAAAAAAAGATTAAAAAGGGTCGGGCCAGGACGTATCCCTGCTTGAGGCCCTTCGAGGTCATGATACGTTTTGAGATGTGTGACTCTGCACCTAGTTTGACCCTGATCCATGTGTCTGTGTGCAGCTGTTTTAATCGATCCAAAAGAGTGGTTGATATACCCCAATTGTCCAGTTTTCCCCAAAGTTTGGAACGGTCGACATGGTTGAAAGTGGCTGTATAGTCAATAAAACACAGGAAGAGAGGCATTTTTGAGGTTTTGGCTGCATCCATTAAGAATGTGAGAGCCAGTATGTTTGTTATAGTTCCTTGGCCACTACGGAACCCGGTTTGATTAATAGGGATGATGGAGTAGTCTGATGCCCAGGATGTTAGCTCGTCCAAGATTGTACCGGCGTAGTATTTGGCATCTACGTCAAGGAGGGTGCTCAATCAGTAGTTATTTGGATCGTTTCTTTTGCCTTGCTTAAAAATTGGGCTAATAATAGATCCTTTCCAAGATTCCGGAATGATGACCGTGTTTTTTAAGCTCTTGAAAACTGGTAATAAAGCCCTGCTCCAGAAGTCGGCCTCATGTTTATACAGTTTTGGTGGGATCCTGTTAGGGCCGGGCGCTCCCATGTCTCTACCCTTGGTTATTAGGCCTTTTATCTGTTTTTCTGTAGGGGCGTACCCTTCCTCTACTGTAGGGTCTTTGGGGTCTGAATCCCCAGCCATAAGGATCCCCTGTTGCTTATGGATATTGGTGCTGCTGACCAAGTGTGTCGCTTTTCTCTTGTTGGGGGATTCGATGTCAGGTGCCACAATGCCTGCTCCCTTGTTATTAAAGTGAGCGGAAAGGTAATCAAGCCAGACGGCCTCTTCTATATTGGAACTGATTCCTGGGTGGTTAGGACGCTCTATCTTATGAATTGTTTGCCAGAACTTGGCACTATTGTGTTGCTTAGCATCGTGCAATAATTTGGCCCACATTTTGTCGTTCTTTTGCCTTATTTTTCTACACTTCCTCCATCTAAGTAGTGCCTCCGTTTGTCTAAGGGTTGACTGCAGCTCCAGGTTCCCCTGTGTTTTTCGCATTTGATGAAGGGTTCGGTTGATGGTGCGTTTCAGGCTCTTAGTTTCTGGACTGAAATTTACTTTTGTTAATTCGTCTTCTAGTTGTCTTGATTTGGCCCCTGTCCTAGTTGCAAAGTTGCAACTGAAGGTCTTAACGAAGTTTTCCCATGCTGTTACAATTGTGATACCATTTTCTTTCTCCCTCTCAAATAAAGTTTTAGCAGAGGCTGAGAGAGCTTCAATATTGTTGACATTGCACCTTGAATGCATTAAATTAGAGACTTCTTCAGTGGCAATCGGTTTCCAGATGTCTAGTGTAGCAGCTGATCTTGCTTTCAATGTTATTTCGTGTGGAAGGTGATCGCTCTGGGCCAAATCACCTATTTTGAATGTTGATATTTTATCGATCACGGCTAGTGTTACAAACGTGTAATCTAGATGGGAGGATGTTTTTGACGAGTGAAAAGTGGCAATTGGTGGAATATCCTCAGGAAAGGGACCGTTCAATGATCTTAAATTTAGGTGTTCTAGTTCATGTAGCAGATATTTTGCCCATCTTGAGGGTTTGCTATTGTTTGCTTTGCCCTGAGGGAGGGCAGATGGAGACTTGGTTTTGCAGGGTGAGCTGCGATCCTTTGCTGGACCCCTTGTCAGTGGTTTTTGTTGGTCTTCATTTTTTGACAAGTGGACTTCAGTGGGTGATCCCCCCTGGGGTTGGTTTTCCTTGATGTTTGTGTGGTGGCCGGAATTTTGAGATTTTTTGCTATTAATGTTGCCTCCTGCCTTTTATACGTTGTTGAGAGGATCCTTCTTGTAGGCTTTTTTTTTGTCATCATTCAAGCACTTAAAATGATAGTTATATTAAATCCAACAACTTGCTACTGTTAGATTTATAATAACTATCAAAGAAAGGACACTATTAAACTTTCTTTTCAGTAAGCCAATATCTAGACTTCCAGCTGCCCTCTCCTGATTGGCTGTCTTATTGAGATGTGAAGTGGCCTGCTAGAGAGATAATAGAATTTCATGTGGAAGGAGAACTTAAACTGCAGAGAGAAAAGGCAGGATGGGGTGAAGTAGCCAAACTGGTGTTCAAAGGGAGAATGACACTTTAGGACAGCACAGGCTCACCCCCTCATCCTGCACCTCCACATCCAGCCACACAGGAGCCCCTGTAATTATATTACTGAGAGGGGTAGAATGGAAGAGTTAGGGAATATGTGCCACAACAGTGGATTGGCTTAACCTGATCAAACCTCCAAGGAGAGAGTTTCTCCATGCTGGATTTTTGGAGAATGGTGCTTTCTGGGGCAAGAATATGCCACACTTTTGATGTAGTCATATACCTGTGTGCCCCTCCCCTGCTAGATGCCAAGGAACACTGCATAAATATGGAAGAGCTGCATGACAAATCGTATCTGCTGTCTGAAACTACAAGGAGAAGAGGGACTGCCCTGCTGGAACCCAGGCCTGCACCCCAAATGATTGCACCTGTTGTACACTTGGAACTACGGCCCAAAGGACTTTGCCTTGCTTCAAGAAAGATTAAGGATTGGATTCACTGCAAGCTGCAGTTTAACTGAGCTCACCTGCATCATCTCCACTTTAAGGATTTGGTTAGGTGCATTGTGGGAACTGAAGTCCCAAAATCCCAAGGACCATCTCAGAGGTTCTAGACCCCTGTATTGGTGTTGTGGACATTTTTAACCCTCAAAGAGACCTTCCAGAAGAAGTTCCAGATGTTTGGAGCGATTTTTGTAGAAATCTCCACATTGTTGGAATTGTGGTCCCAGACCCCGAGAGGCAAACCAGAGCACCTGAACCCTTGGCTGGTGCAGTGGACCACTATCCAGCCTCAAGAAAGATTTCTGGAAGTGTAAAGAACTCTTGACTTTGTCCTGGTCCAGCATAACCTTTTTTCATCCCTTTCAGGGATATCTGCTTCTAAGTGCAAGTTTTACTTTTATTCTTTAAACATTCATATCACTGGTTCTCTATATTAGATTGTTGTCATTTTGGTGTCTATCTGTTGATAAACATATAATCTAGTTTTATAAGTTGGTGTTGGATTTTTACTGTGTGTTGTGTTTTACTTATTTAATGTATCAGTGTTTTAAATGCTTTACACACCTTTCTCCTTAGTTACACCTGCCTGTTCGTTGCCAGCTACCAAGAGTTGAGCAAGGGAATAATTTAAGGAGAGCTTGACTGAACCTTTAATTGTGTTTTTGACCGTATTACTAGTGGTCATTCACAACTTATCACTACTAATAATCCACTTTCCAACAATGTGTATTCATCATCATCCAAATTCTTTATTCAATCAAAACTACCGTAGAAGATACATAAAAGATACATTTTCACATTCCATCAAATATTACTAAACATATTCAGTCATGTTAAGCGCACTAAATACAGAGATTAAAAAAGTTTAAACATTCCAAGGCTAAACATAATTCATACTGGTTCAGCATTTTTGCCTTGCCCTCTGGCGTATGGCACATTGCGTAAAGCATACTCTGAGAAACACAAGCTGGGTGTTGAATGAGATTGTAAATACACCATGGCAGCCCTGCATTGTCTAAAATGTGCTTGTCTTAAGAGTGGTAATATATACAGCTTTCCAAGTGCAGAATAAAATTTACAAAATAGCATAAAGTACATTGTATTTTGTGCAGAGGAGCAGTTACATGGACAGAAATGCAAGGTCTTAAAATCGGTACCCTGTACTTGAAAAGCCACCAAAAAGTGTCCAAAGGTCAGCTTCAACCTGTTCAGCAGAAATCTGTGGTTATTGTTTGTAACCCAAATAAGATATGGTTTACTACCAGGAGTAATGCAAATCAATTTGTAAATTAATACTGTTGATTCCTCTGATATATTGTGCAATCTTGCAGTAATACACTTTGACATAAACGTTGCCTTCAGGTATTTAGAGAAACTAGGGGAAAAGGATTCTGGTTTGTCAAAAAGATCTAATACACTTAGGCTTCTGCAAGCATTATAAATATACAAACGCCAAATGATCTTTAAACCTTTATTCAATTTAAGACAGTCAGCTAGCACTAACTGATTAAAAGAACTCTCCTCCTTAGTCCAAATCTTTAGCCACATTAAGCGGCTGTAATTACATCAAGTCATTATAATATACTCTCCCCACTTCAAAGTGGCAAATATAAGTAGAAGTAGTTATTAGTACAGCCAGCAATCTTTTGAAAAAGCCATTCTCAACCCTCTAAATCCATCGATCTAGATGCCCCACAGACCAGCCCCATAAGTAACAATAGAACAGCATTTTCCATAATGGGTTTTAAAAGCGCTCTTTGCTACCAAGTCTGGAGGCAAAGCTAAATGGAGCCTCATTATTTCTAGCAATGGCCCCAGATTTGGCCATATTCAGAGGGATCCATCTATGTCCATCATCAAATAGAACCCCCAAATAAGGGTATGAGGAAACAACACTAAAATCATTTTTGTTCACATTAAAATATCTAACTTTCTTTTTCTGAGAACCATAAATCATAATATGCATCTTGCCCTGATTGACCATCATATCAAGGTTGGGTATGAACACACAAAACTGAATCAACCGACACTGAAGCCCAATTGTGGTCCTAGGGACAAGAACTGTATCTTCCGCATATATCAGCACTGGAACACATCACTTGCTTATCTGTGGACAGTCTGTGTTTTGACTAAGCAAGTAATTGTCCAGGCCTTTGATATATAAAGATAAAAAGATTTGAAGCCAGGAGCCAGCCCTGGTGTACACCTCTAGCTCAGCCAAAAGCTTGAGTTATCTGCCCGCCTGGCCCAAGCGTAACAGTGGTCGTTACTTCAGAGTGGAGTTCCCTCAAAATATTAGAAATGCTGGTCTCATCCCCTAGTTCGGTCATGACATCCCAAAGTTTGGATCTATTAACAGAATGAAGTGCCGAACTGAGGTCCATAACGGCTATATATATATATCTTCCCTTCCTTTGCCACTGTGTATTTGTTTATCGGGGCGTGGACACTGAGACATTGCTCAACTGTCCCAAGACCGGCATGAAAGTCATATTGCAATTCAGAGAGAATATTTCTATCATGGGCGTAGAATTAATTTTATTCTCATTGGATCAGGTTTGGAAGTCCCTCTAGTAAAATCCTACCCATTCTTGTTGCTGTAAAATTGATTAGTGATATTGGGGGGTAACATTGGGGGTTCCCTCTGCTTCCCTCTTGAAGATGTGCATAGTAATGGCATGAGACCATGCTTTGGGGGCCCAACACTTCAAATGGCCTTGAATATGTTTGTCGGAAAAGGGTATCACAGAGTCATATTTTCCTGAAAAAGATCCACAGGGATTTCATCAGGCCCTGGAGCTTTCCCACCCTGGCATCTTTTTATAGCATCATTGATATTTTCAGCAATAACAATAGATTATTGTTCAGTCAAATGTTTGCTTTTTGGAAAAAATGACTATACATATGGAAATTAAAATATAATGAAACACAAATAATACTCACAGATCTCCTGAGTTCAGTACTCTTAGAGAGGAAGTTCAGAAGGTCCCACTTTCCTCTCTCTTGGTAGTGGTTATTCCCATACATGATAGGTGAAATTCAGTTTAGGCCCCACTGGCACTCCGAGTGTTGGGAGTCCTACTCTGCCTCTTTCAAAGTTAAAAGGGTTACTGCTCCTGTAGCACTATGTGGCAGAAGATGTTCCTCTGGGCCCTTTGGCCCTACAATCAATCTTACCCACTCTTGACAGGGTTGATCAACTGTAGTACCCAGGAGCATTCCACACTTAAACAACGCAGAGGTCTGTAGTGGCTGCAGACTGTGAGCTGGACTCTTGATATTGCATGAGCTGCGGCTAGTCATCTGCTGCGTTTCCTCGGGTGTCGCAGTAAGTTCCTCTGATCCCATTTGCATGGAAAGAGCAATCATACGAGTTCTAATGATTCAGTCAGGGCACGGGCCCTCGCAGGTCTCTCTCAACACCAGCAAAACCCAGTTGCAATCCTTGATGTTCCCAGCAGCACCCATCTTGCTGACGGGGTCATCGACTTTAAATTGCACATGGGCTATGGTCCAATCAGCATTGCAGTAATGCATTCTTCATAGTGGCCCCCTCTGGCATATCATGTCCTGATATTTTCCCGCATATGGACTATGGCCTGATCAGCACAGCAGTAATGAACTCCTCATGGCAGCTCCTTCTGGGATATGGAGTGGCGACGTTTACATGCACACAGCCTGCAGCACAATTGGTGCAGCCACAGCAAATGTCACGGTGTCCCCTTTGTCATAGATGGGGGACAGCCGCATCATTGTACAGACCATTTCTTCACACCTTATTACAAGGTATTAACTCACCAGGATCTCCCACTGAGCCTTTATCCCTCCAAATCCTCTCCTTTTTGTCACATGGCACACTAGTCTTGGCAAGCAGGCAGCTACTAAACTAGCTGACCTTAAGCCCTAGTCCTAGTCACAGGTAAATGTTTTGTAGAGATCCAACTTCTTAACATACAGCCTGACTGACTGTTTGACAATTGACAACTTAATGGAACTCAGGTTCCCCTTCTTATAGACAATGTCCAGACAACAAATGTGATTTATGGCCTTAGTCTATGAAGTTTAATCTGGTGGTCTGCTTCCTTTTGAAGTGCCCACTCCTCTCTTCTTCCCTTCCTCCAGAAAGCAGTCTGTCACAGTAGGAGCGTCTCAAAATCTGATAGCCTCACAACACCAGTCATGGGTGAGACTAGAGTTTGACACCTGGATGCCAGCAGCAGTGCTTTGTGCATCAAATGGCTAACCTAGTGTGCCAACGTTACTCTTTAGAATTCTAATATAAGTCCATATCTTGTCTAAGATGTGCTCAGGCCCCTTCCCAGTGACCTCTCTCAGAATCATAAGGCATTGTTTGAAGTGCAGAAGAGCCTGGCTTTTTTCATCCACTAATATGTGTCCAACCAAGCTCTTATGCCTGCAGCCACCCACAAATCCGGCTAGGGGAAATCCTCCAAAGGCTCATGCTCCACCAGTCAGCCCTAATTCTCCCAAAATGGAACCCAGAGTCTTCCATGTGTAATACCACACACAGACATACATGCAGAGCACACAGGTGAAACCCCTTGTGAGCTGCACTGCATACTAACTTGATAAAGGCCAAGGGTATGCACATAGTAGCAGAAATTTGCATGAGTGGGTCTGTAGGCCTCACTCCAGTGACACAGGTGAAAGAACAGTTCACGCCTACTGACCACTGTACAGTTTGCTGCCACCATCCCACTCCCGGTAATGGCGGTAGCGTTTCACCACTAAGAGTGTAGTGCTTTGGGTGCACTTCTTGGTCCAACAAGTACAACATCAATGAGAAAGGTCAAATGTCAGGGAGCACTCGCCTGAACCTGGTTTGCCCATGGCTTAAAGAATTAGCACCTGGATACAGATTTCAATGCAGTTGGGGGCACTCAGGTCAGGAGTGCACGTCCATTAACCATCCAAGGGATTTTTCAGTCTCAACGGGTATATTATAGTGCAATACCCTCAGTGGGATGAGTATGTCCTGACGTGGGTTCAGTGAACACTGTGCCAATGGAACCAACTTATACCCAATTGATGAGTTCTAATAAGGACAAAACCAGTCTTGGGTTGCTTTATACTGGTTCAGGGAGGGCCTGGTTGGGCTGTTCTGGTTGGAGCCAGGTCAAGACTGATTTGCTTATGGCTGGGTTTAAACGGAGGTGAAAGGGTATGCAACATATTGCTGGATTGGGATGGAGCCCCTAGTAATTACCAGCAGCTGGGATTCATTCAAGCATTCCAGCCATCACTTATTTGTATACTGCGGTGTGACGCCGTAAGTGAGATGAGTCTGCCCAAACATGGGTCCTGTGCACACTGCACCACTGGAAACAATCTATACCCAAATGAGTTGCTTGGTTCAGGGAGGACCTGCCTTTACAAGTAGGTCTGGACTGTTTTGATGGGAGCAGGGTCAAAACTGATTTGCATATGGCTGGGTCTAAATAGAGGTGGCACCGTGTCCAAAATAATAATGGGCTGGAAAGAGGCCCGAGTAATAACCAGTGACTAAGATGAGATCAAGCATTCCATCCATCACTTTTTTAAACTTTCTAAAAGTATTATTTTCAAGGTAGCAATATAAAATCCATCTTTGTCCTTAAGTTGGATTTGAAATTACTATTACAATATGTCCTTGAATCATTTTCCTAGCTGCTCCTCACACGAAATGTATCATTAGGAGTTGTTATGATATAGCCCAGTGTTTTCCTACAGAAGATTCAGCCTTGCCATAGTGATGAGCAACTTGAAGGTTTTTTCATTGCCAGGACAAGTAAAACCCTAAATATGCATGTCCTACTTGTAAAATACCATGCACCCTGCTGTAAGGGCATTTTGGGCCTACCTTAGGGGTCACTTATAAGTGTTCAAATGGGAGGTTGAGACTTGGCAAAGGGTTATTTTCACTGGTTGAAAAGGCAATTTAAAGCTGCTCGCCGAGGCTGTAATGGCATACCCATGTACATGTTTTATAGTGCTACTTTACTGGGGGAGGCACAACAAGTGCTGCTGCCCACTGGTAGCATTTAATTTACAGGCCCTTCATACATGTATACCATATACTGGGGACTTACAAATAAATCAAAGGTGCCAGTTAGGTATTTATTATAATTAAATTACTTCCCACCCTATTCCTCTTTGAACCCACAACCTGTTACAGAACTAAAAAACGCAAAATTTAATTAGTATAACATTAATACCTACTAAAAATGTTAACCCATATATTAAAAAACAAAAGCAATACTTATATAAAAAATAGACCACATCATTTTAAAATACATACTAAAATACATACCACTAATTTAAAAATGTATATTTGAAACAACTATATTTTTGCAAACGATATTACTAACTTTAATGTTTAAAAAAACTATATTTCTTACCTTAAAGTTGATGTTCTTGTCCACAATATTCTTGCTGTCGATATTTCTGTATCACTATATTTCCAACTCGATATTTGTGTATGTCGATATTTAAAACTCGATATTCTGATTGTGCACCGACATATAGTACAACACGTAACATTAGACCTACAACAAGCCAGGGTGATTGGTTTTTGTCAATGGTTGTTAGTTGCATATAATAAATAGGCAACGACTATGGCTTTGTTGCATAAAACATTCAAAAATACTTCAGTTCTGAAATGATGAGACTGAAAAAACTTAACAGGTCTCTTTCATGTTACATCAAAGTCTTTGAGCAGTGGTACTGCTACAGAGTTAAGATTGTTTTTTTTCCAACCTGAAGGTGAGGGCAGAAATGGGGAGCCCTATAGGCACCCATCTTGGCACCTGCTTTTAAGCACCGGCAAGACCCGGCCCACTTAAAGCCCTGGTGGCGACGAACATGGATCCAGTGATCCTGTGCCAACATCAATATGTACCTGCATCTACTTTTGGCATATCCCTGGATGGACGAGGAGGCCCACACAACTCGATTCACATCATGTGCAAATGCTGAGAATTAGAGAGATATTTTGATTTCAATGTAGGCGGTGATTTGGTAAGGCATGGCAATGTGCTTAAATACCATTTGACTCCATGTTTATACTCCACCAGATGCAATCACAGCATGTAAAGTGTGTTTCTTTTTATACCAGTGGGAGAGGTTTCCATAATCCTAGAGGTGATCAGGTTGGATTGGCCAAGGCAATCCACATTTTGGAGGATGAGATGGTGCTTGACCTGATGAATGGTTAATGTGGGTTAACATATATCAGATGCTATTAGCAAATTCACTTTCAAATCACTACCTTATGTTGTTCATCACTAAATTTTGTACTTTTCATTGTGTGATATACATGCAACGTGACAGGTTCCATAATATGTGGTAACTGTATTTTATGCCAATGACAGAGATAAGTTATGGCCCAGGTTGCCCTGAAAATCTCTAAGTGCCTCACATGCTTTTAGTGTCTTGTTGTCATCAGAGTATTGTTCCAGGGAACACATTGTATAACAATATGTGTTGTTCCAATGTCTTTCACCCATTGTTATCTTTGAATTAATGTAATCTGGAGGCTATGCCACTGAATTAATGTAATGTGAAGGATACCTTAATGTCACCTGGATGAATGCAGACTAGAGTGACTGACTTTCAGAAATATAGCATAGTTCCCAAAGACAAGACCAGAGTGAGCTTTTGAGCTTGTGTCAGTTGTGGATGAATCACACAGTGGCTTCTGCTAGGGAACAGTGTTGGGTGCAGAGGGTTCATTAGAAGTAAAGAAAAAAAAGAAAGCTGACTTACCTGCTGGACGCCGGCTGCCACCTCTCCTCCATCCTCCCTCAGTTCCTGGCTCCCGGCAGCACCCAGGCTCCAAGACTCTCATAAGCTAATCTTGATACTGCTGTCACCCGCATAACAACAGGGTCATGATTGGTCTGAGCAGCGTGTTTGGCAACTCAGGCAGTGTCTGAGAGCCTGGGACAGTACTCCAGGCAGTTGTGCCTTACAGCCTGGTAGAGAAATGCTAAGTGCACATAGCGGTTTTTCCGGTCCAATACTGCCGGCCAAACCATCATACACACTTAGAGAGTGCCCACCACTCCTACTCCCCACTGTGACGAGAGCCCAGGCTCACCCGCCATAACCTTCTCCTTACAAATAATGTAACGATGATAACTTTGTTATTATCATTGTATTTTTCCTTTGCACTGCTCAGAGAGCAGTGGAGCGATGCTCCTCCACCTTGAAGGTGGAGCCTTCGCTGAAATCACATGGGGCTCAGAAAAGCAACTGACATAGAAAATGGATCAACACACAGTCATGGATTGGAAAGAACAGGTTAGTCACACAAGTACAGCATAGCTGAAAGGGCTGACAATGTACTTTAGCTAGACAATGAAGCACAATAAGGTTGAATGGGTAGTACCAAAAGCATAGATCATAAGTTTTGGCTCTCCACAAAAATGCATTGCAGACTAAAGGGATAGTCATAAAAGTCCAGTACATAAAAATAATGTACCCACTCAAACCTACAGTTATGATTTGGGAGAGGGGTTTGTCAAACATGTACACTATAGACAAAAGTGGTAATTGAATACCTGAGTTAGTTAATAAAGGAAAGCTTATGAAATTGGGCAGCGTATACTCCCTATTTGCAAGCATATGGTGGAATTAACTTGTCACAAATTGACAGCATAGTATTATGGGTCAGTAACACACATTCAGAGGTGAACCATAGATTAGTTAAAAGAGGACAGTTTGAAAATCAAGTGATCACAGGAGGTCAGATTGGAAAAGTGGCCTAATCAAGCAAACACAGAACTAGAAGTGCTAGAAATCGAAAAACCTACTACACTATCATCAACTATTTCCAAATGTGTTCTGCTCAGTTCTCTGTAAGTTATCATTTAATACAATGTCCTTATAAGTAAAAGTTTTTTTTCTTCTGATCTTCTTTCAGGATGTATTGGTAAGTACAAGTTATTCAATTATGGCAAGTAGTTGTTAATCTGCGCAGTGTGGGCTATATTTAGGAAATTAGTGGTGCATGGCAGCACAGCAGGTCACCTTGCTGCACTGCCCTGTGTCACTGTGAAAGGGCAGGAATGTGCTGTATTTTGATGCACGGACAATACTTCAGGAATATGGAAGTCCGCGCCTGCTGCTGACACAGCTACAGAACAAGCTGGTCTACGTCAATCGTAAGACAAAGAAGAATAATATGAAACCGTGTACAAGCTAGCTTAAGATTCACCCATGTATCCTCAATAGTAAAGGAGAAAAGAAAGACTGAGGCCTCACAAGGGAAGCCTCCCATTGTACCTGATCCCTTCCACGGACTTAGTCTTTGTCTAAGAAGTGGACCTATAACACACAATCAGGATCTTTACGTGTCCTTCACAAGCCACAGCCCTGAGGAAGACCTTCTCTTGAAACACTGCCATTGGTCCCAGCACGAAGGTCGAAACGTGTTGGCACGTATTGTGTGAGGCTAAGAGTTACCACGTTGAAAGTCATCACATAATAAGATTGCATAAACAAGCTTAACTCATTTTGATGCGATAGGAATTTTCACAAATGGACTCTGACGTCACTTAGGACCATGTAGTAGAACGCACCAGAGAACATCAATAATAGGTTCCACTTATATTAAAAAATTAGACACTTATGATTTAACATTCAAGTGGCACACCAGGACACTTGGATACATTCATTGCGTAGTATGTCCCACATCATTTTGTTGTTGTTTGTATATAAAGTTAATAGCAGGATTGTTTTTGTGCAGGAAGGTGTATCTTCCCGAGAAAAAAAACCTCGGAAGGCACTTTTTTGTCTATCAGTGTGTGCTGCAGAATGCAATAAGGTAAAAGAAAGATATTTCTCCTTGTTACACCTCATTTAGTGAGGAATAGGATTTTGGTGCATTCCCAGGATTACAAGTCCTTGTAAATCTGGGAATTAATCTAAAACCATGGGAATTGTGTGGGAACACCCACCACAATTCCCATGGAATGCCTCCCTTGAGCAGAGTAAGGAAACACAGCGTTTTGCACTGAGTTTCCTTACCCCATATTTTTGAAGCCATTCAAATTCAGCTAAGTGGCTTTGCCGGTCTTCATAAGTTATGAGTTAGAGGCTTGAGTCACGTATGTCCTAATTTGTGTGGTGCAAACATAACGCAAGCCTCTTATAAATATGCCCCTGTATATACTTTAGGATAATCCACCTAGCTCTTCCAAGAGCTCTTTCACATCTCTTTTTTGCTCTGAACATCTCTCAACATTTCAATGTCAATGCCACCCCCAATTCTCTCTTGGCTCTTTCCAGCTTTCCGACTTTCCCTTTCCTATTATGCACCTATAGTACCATAAACATTTTTACTGCTTATTTGTTCCTTCAAAACTTTACTCATTTTCATGTATCGAGGACATTTGACTTCTACTTTTGCATCTACAGAGCTCTGATACTCCTTAACGCTGCATGTTTTAAAGAATGTATGAATAAATAATTTTTCATATGTTAATTTCCGAGTATACCGAGCATCTAAAATTAGTCCCAGAAAGGACAATCAGAAATTAAGGCATATCCTAAAGAGGGCATGTAACCATTAATGTGACCTGATGGATCACCAGAGAATAATCTGCCAGGTCCAAGATTTCTACTGGTTGAGTTTCACAGGTGGAAACCCTGACTTTCCCCATCTCTAAATGAAGGAGGAGCACCAACAATTGATGGTGGCTCTCCCATCCTGCTTAATCCTAAATGAACCCATTATATGCACAACTTATAAAGAATTAGAAAAATATCTTTACAAACAAATATCGGTGGCAAAGAGAACTTATGGGTACTTATGAAATGAAACTGCTCACCCTAGAGACTGTGAATATTTGTGGGTGACCACCTCAAATTAGGAGATGGAATAATTGTAGGACAATTATTGCCTTGACTAATGATGGCCTGGTCAGACAATCATAGAATTTCCAGTCTCGCATTTATTATTCCCCTAAATTGACTGCGGGTTCACTATGGGCCATCAATCAATCAATCAATCAATCAATTAGTAAAGCGCGCTACTCACCCGTGAGGGTCTCAAGGTGCTGAAGGGGGGGGGGGGGTGCCGCTAGTGCTCGAATAGCCAGGTCATGAGGTGTTTCCTGAAGGTGAGATGGTCCTGGGTCCGTCGTAGGTGTGCGGGGAGGGAGTTCCATGTCTTGGCTGCCAGGTAGGAGAACAATCTTTCTCCGTGGTGGTTCTGCGAATCCGAGGGACGGTGGCGAGGCTGGTGGAGCGGAGCTGGCGGATGGGAGTGTAGAACGACAGGCGGTTGTTGAGGTATTCGGGGCCCAAGTCTTTGTGTGCGTGGGTGAGCAGCCTGAACGTGATCCTCTTGCTGATGGTGAGCCAGTGCAGGTTACTCAGGTGGGCAGATATGTGGCTGTGGAGAGGGATGTTGAGGATGAGTCGTGCGGAGGTGTTTTGTATGCGTTAAAGGCGTTTCTGAAGTTTGGCTGTGGTTCCTGCGTACAGGGCGTTTCCGTAGTCCAGCCGGCTTGTGACGAGGGCCTGGGTGACCGTCTTTCTGGTTTCGGTGGGGATCCACCGGAAGATATTTTGGAGCATGCGCAGGGTGTTGAAACATGAGGATGAGACTGCGTTGACTTGCTTGGTCATCGTGAGGGAGGAGTCCAGGATGAATCCCAGGTTGCGTGCATGGTCCGTGGGTATCGGTGCGGTGCCCAGCGTCGTGGGCCACCAGGAGTCGTCCCAGGCGGATGGGGATTGTCCGAGGATGAGGACTTCCGTCTTGTCCGAGTTGAGCTTCAGACGGCTGAGCTTCATCCATTCTGCGACATCTTTCAATCCGTCCTGGAAGTTGGCTTTGGCGGTGAGGGGGTCTTTGGTGAGGAGAGTATCAGTTGGGTATCGTCGGCGTAAGAGATGATGTTGATGTTGTGTTTGCGTGCGATGGCGGCGAGGGGGCTCATGTAGATGTTGAAGAGGGTAGGGCTGAGTGAGGAGCCCTGGGGTACGCCGCAGATGATCTTGGAGGCCTCGGAGCGGAAGGGTGGGAGGCAGACTCTCTGGGTTCTGTCGGAGAGGAACAATGTGATCCAGTCTAGGGCCTTTCCTTGGATCCCAGTGTTGTAGAGGCGGGTTATTAGGGTGCGGTGGCAGACGGTGTCAAAGGCTGCCGAGAGGTCGAGGAGGATGAGGGCGGCTGTCTCTCTGTTGTCCATCAGGGTCCTGATGTCATCGGTGGCTGCGATGAGAGCAGTCTCGGTGCTGTGGTTGGCTCGTAATCCGGACTGGGATGGGTCGAGCGAGTTGTTTTCTTCAAGGAATGCTGTCAGCTGCTTGTTGATGATCTTCTCGATGACTTTAGCCGGGAAGGGGAGGAGATGGGGCGGAAGTTCTTGAGGTCTTTGGGGTCCGTTGTTTGTTTCTTCAGTAGGGCTTTGATTTCTGCGTGTTTCCAGCTTTCAGGGAATGTGGCTGACGTGAGGGAGTTGTTAATGACGTTCCGGAGGTGGGGTGCGATGATGGTGTCGGCTTTGTTGAAGATATGATGAGGGCATGGGTCGGAGGGGGAGCTGGAGTGGATGCTTTTCATGACGCGGGTGGTGTCTTCAGTGCTGATGGGGGTCCATGCGTTGAGGCTAGAGTGGGGGTCGTTGGTTTGGTGGTTGGGGACGGGGTCCTGGGGTCCAAAGCTGTCATGTATGTCTGTGATCTTGCGGTGGAAGAATGTGGCGAGGGAGTTGCAGAGGTCTTGTGACAGTGAGATGTCGTTGTTGATGGCGCTGGGATTGGAGAGCTCTTTGACGATGCTGAAGAGTTCCTTGCTGTTGTGGGCGTTGTTGTCCAGCCGCTCTTTGAATGATGTCCTTTTGGTGGTGCGGATTATCTGGTGGTATTCGTGGGTGGCGCTCTTGAGGGCTGTCATGTTTTCTTGTGTCCGCTTGTGGCGCCAGGCTTTTTCGAGGGTTCTGCATGATTTCTTTGCGATTTTGTGGGCGTCTGTGAACCATGCGGTTTTTCTTTTGCTAGTCTTGCCTGGGAGGGGTTTATTCAGAGGGGCGATGTCGTCGGCGCAGTTGGTGATCCACTGTGCGAGGTTGTGCGCTGCGTTGTTGGTGTTGGGGGTGTCGGCAGGTGGGTTCTGGCTCAGCGATGCGGTCAGTTGTTCAGTTGTGACTTTGCTTCAGCATCTGCGGGGGATCTGTGGTGTCTGGTGGTGGTAGGTGGTCTTTTTGAAGGTGAAGTGGATGCAGCTGTGGTCGGGCCAGTGTAGTCTAGAGGAGTGGCTGAAGGAGAGGTGGTTGTAGGCGGAAAAGATGGGGTCGAGTGTGTGGCCGGCGAGGTGGGTGGGCGTGTCCACCAGTTGCTTGAGTCCGAGGTTGTTGAGGTTGTCGAGCAGGGTGGTGGTGTTGCTGTCGTTGTTTTTCTCCAGGTGGAAGTTCAGGTCCCCCAGGAGGATGTACTCTGGAGACGCCTGGGTGTGCGGGCTGATGAAATCGGCGATGGTCTCGCTGAATTGTGTTCGCAGGCCCGGGGGTCGGTAGATTAGGGTTCCTCTGAGGGTAGTCTGGGGGTTGGTGTGGATCTGGAAGTGTAGGTGTTCGGCGGCGGTGAGTGTGTCTTCGGCATTGGTCGTGACGCTGATGGTGTTCCTGTAGATGATGGTGACTCCTCCTCCGGTTTTGTTGACGCGGTCCTTCCGGGTGATTTTGTAGCCGTCCGGGATGGCTATGGCAATGTTGGGGGCCGAGGAGGCGTTCATCCCGGTTTCCGTGAGGAAGGCGACGTCTGGAGCTGTTGTGTCGAGGAGTTCCCAGAGTTCGAAGGCGTGTTTGTGGACGGAGCAGGTGTTGAGCAGGATGCACTTGAGGTGGTTGTTGTTGTCGTTGCTGTGTTTGGTGGGTGGGGTGCAGGTACGGAGGCAGGTGAATTTGCAGGCTTGGCAGGTGAAGGTTCCATGGGAGCGCTTCGGGGTGGCTTGGTAGCAGGCGGGTGGTCGTCCGGTGTTGAGTGCATTGAGGGCAGTGGAGTCGTATCTCAGTCGGGCAGCTTGGCTTCGGCGGGGGCCAGGGGTTCTGGTGCGGGCTGCGTTCCAGGCGCGGAGGGGCGCAGACGGGCTTGCCTTTGGCGCGCCCGCTGCAAGCGTCTGCTGCGCTGCCGCGCAGTGGCCTCCATTAAGAAGGGGCGAGGGAGGGAGGAGCAGGTGGGAGGGGAGCGCGGGTCTAATCAGGCGCATGGTGCAGTGCCGCAAGGGAGGCAGCGGCGGGAGCGGGAGGCGGGAGAAAAAACGGCGGGAAAGTAGAGGCAGCAAGGGGGCAGCAAGGGTGGTGCTGAAGCGGTGGGGAAGCGACCTGGCCTGTGACCAGGGTCGAGGGTCGAGGGTCATGCACTAGTCCTCATTCCTGTCCCATTCTACAGCAATTGCCTGCAATACTTGCAACTGATCCATGTGAAATGGTGCAGTGGAGTGCAGATGTTGTAAACATGTTTGTCTCGGCTGGGTCCAGTGAGGAACTGGCTTCTGCTGCAGGTGATATATAAAAAAAATATGTTAAATACCCTGTGAAATATCCACTCACTTTTTAAAATAATCAGTAGTCCTAAAACTCTTGAAACGGTAAGTGATCTGAAATCGGATAAAGAATGTTACACAGACCGGCTGAACATATATAAGTGAAGCATGCTTTCGTTGCTTATTGAACCTTTCCAGTGACATAATGTGATGCTTCCAAATTTAAGAATTACAGTTGAATACCTTAGAAAAAATAAAATAAACACATTTGTCCGTTCATTTGAATATTTAATCTGTTATTGTATTTCTATTTCAATTAACACAATGAATAACTTGGTGGGTAGGAGTGATACAGTGGCAGAACCTGTTCAAGTGGGACACATGTTTATTTGAACATTCCTACCTTTATTCTAACAGTCTATCATTTTTTAATCTCTTCTAGGATAAAGTTAAGGTAAATTTATCAAACATTTCCAGTTGGTCTTTTTCTATTTTATTTTTTGAAAGCAAGTTTGTAGTACATTGAGTACCAACAATTACAACATATTTCAGCAGAACAATTCACCTGACTGTTCGTGCAGACCAATATGTAATGTAAAGAGTTATACAGATGTAATAGTTTATCAAGATTGTCCTAAATTGTCACACATTCCTACATTCAGGTGTTGAGGGCTACATGGAGGTGGCTCATTTGTCATGGAAGAAAACAGCTTGTATAACATTACATTGAGATAGTAGAACATTTATAGGTTCAGCTAATCTACAAGCATTACTCACAATCATAGCCGAAATTGGAACAGAAGCCAGCACTGGCAATTCTGCTCGATCTGCCTGGGAGGGAAGTGGGGTGGGGAGGAGGGGGGGGTTGGGTGGTGCTACTGATTAAGCTCCGGCTAGGGGAGGAAGGGCTGCCGCTTTTATCACAGGAGCTCGATATTACAGCATTGCTGCAATACTGGCCCCCTCCCTTCCGCCGACCAGGAACACACCCGGGGCCCGCTACAGCCAGGCCGGCCTTGCTTACAATCTTGAAAACAGGAGTAAAGAATTCCAGAACAGACTATGTTTAGAAACTTGGATTTTAACAGTGATGTTTAGTTATCAAGAATACTCTACCCCAACTCTTCCCAAACAAAGTACAAACGTTCCACCATTGGGAGTTTGTGAGGAGCAGTCCAGCTGTCAAGAATGTGGTCATATTAAAAACAATATTATGTTCTGGTAGTAGGATTTTGTAAGATCAATCAATCCATCAGTGATTTATAAAGTATGACAAATCACTTGGGAATGTCTCAAGGCACTGGAGTAGTTAGCTGCTTCGTGATGATGCGTACATTCAAACAGCCAGGTCTTGAATCCTTTCTTGAATTGCTGGAATGATGAGACGGTCCTGAAGTGCAGGGAAAGGTCGTTCCAAGCTTAGGCCGCAAGGTGCAAGACGGAGCGCTCTCCACTGTTTGCTCAATCGATCTGCAGATATTTGTGAGAAAGAGGGAGCTGGATCCTAGGTCCCTTGACTGTTGGTGGAAGGTCATGTTGTCGTTGATGTACGCTGGTCTTTCGTTGTGCAGGGGCTTGTATGCATGGGTCAACATATTGAAGTGGCATCTCTTCTGGACTGGGAGCCAGTGTAGCTTCTTGAGGTGGGGTGTGATTTGGGTATGTATGGGAGGTCGAAGATGAGTCTTGCCTCTGAGAACTGTATTGTCGATAGTCTTTTCAGGACGGTTGTGGGGATTCCTACATAGAGTGTGTTCCCGTAGTCCAGCCTGCTGGTGACAAGGGCCTGCATGATGATCCTTCTGTTGTTGACTAGAAGCCACCTGAAGATCTTGCGGAACATGAATCGTTGTGGAAGAAGGCAGATAATACTGTGTTTACCTGTTTCTTCTTAGACAGCTTGCTGTCTAAGATAATGCCAAGGTTACGGGTGTGGTCTGTCAGGGTAGGGGAGGAGTCAAGTTCAGCAGGACGCCGGGCATCGTTCCATGGCAGATGTTGCTCCCAATGATGAGGACTTCCATCTTGTCATTGTTGAGCTTGGCGAAGTTCATCATACATCTGTGGAATTTGGCTTGAGTGGTGGAGGGGATCTTCTGACAGCTGCAGGATGACCTGCGTGTCATTGGCGTAAGAGACGATGTTTAGTCTGTGCGATCTGACAGTGTTGGCCCGGGGGGGGGGGGTGTCATCTACGTGTTGTAGAGGGTTGGGTTGAAGGACAATCCTTGGGTGACTCCACAGATGGTCTTCTAGAGTTCCAAGATTAACTTTGCGAGACAGATTCTCTGGGCTCTTCAGGTGCAGTATGAGGTGATCCATTTGAGGGTATCTCCCTGGATTGCGATTTGGTGGAGTCTGTTGATGCAGATGTGATGGGAGACAGTTCCAAAGGTGGCTGACCAGGAGGATGAGGGCTGCTGTTTCACTGCTGTCCTGGAGGGACTTGATTTTATTGGTAGCTGTGATCAAGGCTGTCTTGGTGCTGTGGTTGGTTTGGAATCCGGATTGAGAGGGACCAAGAGGTTGGTATGTTCCACGTCTTTGGTGAATTGCTGGTTGATAGGCTTCCTGTGAACCTTCGGTGGAAAGGATAACAGGGAGTTGGGCTTCACTACTTTGAAGATCTTTCTATTGAACATGTTTTCTCTCATTAGGAGGTCCCTCGTAATTCTAGTGGAGTCTGTTGCAGAAGCTACTGATCTCATCAGAATTATGATAATCATGATGAAGGCGTGGCACAGTATATTTTCACACAAATATCTATATTATTGAAAGCAACCAAAATGTTCATGTGAAAATACAGATGAAAATTAAGAATTATTTGGTAATTGGTCCCAGAATTACTTACATGAGAATTCCTCATTTCTAAGGGAGCCCTCAGGATCCAACTTGTAATGTCCAAGATCATGCCCACCCCTGGATTTACTGATACCCCCAGAATCAAAACAAGGGACTTTCTCTGAATTTCAGAGTCAAATTTTGAGCCATGCACCAATTTCTCATGAACCCTTAATTTTTTTTTATTACCTTTGCTTTGACGAGGCACTTCCACTTATGCACATATTTAATTTAATATCAAGACTACCAGAATAATTTCTAGTTATTAAGAAATATTTACCTGTACACACTTTCCTAGTCTGCGGCATCAGATGCTCCTGAAATGGGCTCCAAATTGAGAGAACACTTACTCTGCCAAATGTCACGATTGTTATACACTGAGAAGTCCAGAGGTGAAGTTGTTCATCAAATAAGATGCATGTATATTCATGGTTTAAATATTGAGAGTTTCAGGATAATATTAAATGATCCAGATAATAACACATACATGAACATTACTTAGTTTATATGTTGAGAGTGCCAGATATGAGGTTGAACTAGAGGTAAGAGACTAAATTCATACACATCCTATTAAATGTTTAAATCTTCTGGGGGATGATTGTAGGATTTACCGCCATTCTATTCTTCCCAAGGGGGCAGAGAGTGCACTGGACACTGGCCATCATTTTACAAAAAGTACCCCAGGGCCGCACAAGAACTTTGTACCTGCTCCTCTACCCAGGCACTGGGAACTGTAAAAGAGGCTGTAGATACTTGGGTGGCCCCTTCTACATTATTCATGACACTGGTGCACATCTTATACCAGTGTCATCCGAGGGGCATTTCTGCATTTTCATGGGGTGCGGCTCCATGCAAATGAGGGAACATTTATTGTTTTAATTTATCCTATATTACATATGTGGACACAGCGACAAAAATTGTCTTGAGAGGTGTACTGACTGTGAACCAAATGGAATTGCACAGTCTCTATGACACCTAAGGGAAGGAGGCATGGAAGAGGTTGCCTTGGGAGGCTACATTTATGGTTCACACTACCTAGTGGGTGGAGGTGACTCCTGACTCCTCCCTAACCATTCAGGTGAAAGTTACCAGGCGCATGCCCACCCACCTTTTAGTGGTTCCAAAGTGCTCCTCACTCACAAAATCCAAGATGGAGAAACCCTTTGGCCCTTGTACAAACCCTGTGTGCCCGTTCAGAGGTATGTCCAAGGAAATTAGTAAGAAGACTGACTTTTCACTATTAATTGTTAGAGTAAGCCTAGGTAAGTGCAACATTTATTCCGCTAGCCTGGGTGGCTCCTATTATGAGGGACCTCAAAGAAGGGGGGTTCACTCAAAATAGGAGCCACCCAGGCTAGAGGAATAAAAGTTGCACTTACCCAGGTTTACTCTAACAATTAATAGTGAAAAGGCAGTCTCTTTACACATTAATGAAGTTCCTGGTTCCACTGTGATTGGTTTTCCAGCAGAAGGAAGAAAAACACCTCTCCACACGTAAGGCTATTGCTCTTTGACCAGCTTTCACATCTTAGTAGGGTCAGACACAAGGCAATCAGTGCTGTCAGGCTAATACAAACTTAACCCCTTCGATGCTCATGACGAGCTCAGCTCGTCATGAGGCACGGTTGAGCTGTGCTGATGATGAGCTGAGCTCGTCATGAACAATGGTAAATCTGCGAGTGCAGCATCGGGGGGCAAAACCTCTAGCAGCCAAGGTGTTAACAGACTGTATGTTTATATTTTCTAGGATCCAGCTGCAGCGCTGCCAGTGAAAACAAATTCTGGGGGCTGGTCACTGGAGAAATATGACAACTTTAATTTGACATGTTAAAGTTTCAGCGCTCAGGCAACCTACTTGTGTGCAATAAAGGGGCTTATTTATGAGGGCCTTGCATCACTTTTGCACCACATAAAGTGGTACATGCATGATGCAGGGCTCTGAATCTTAATTATAAAGCCATGCAAAGTCACCCTATGTGGCTTTGATTGGCTTCATAAATCATGAGTAAGGCAAAGCAGTGCACATTGCTGCGTCGCCTCTGTGCTGAAATTCCTCACCCATTAATTTTTCCCTTCTCGTTTCACCCTTGATTTTGGTTTCCTTTCAATATATTTGGAAAATAATTTGATGGTGGTCTGACCAGTCTGTTGGGGTGATTGCTAACATGGTCCCTGCTTCCATTTTAGCGATGATGAAGTCTAGTGTAGCTCCTTCATTATGAGTTGGTCCACTGAATGCTTGAAGCATTGAGATCAAGAAGCAGGGTATTGAGTGCAGCCACTGTGGGGTAATTGTCCTTATTTCGATACAGGTTGAAATCTCCTAATCAGATTGTACTGAAACGTGAGGTAACATTGATTGTGTTAGTTTCTATAAGTTGTTCCAAAAAGATTGTGCTGTCATCAGGTGGATGGAATAATACGAGTGTTTTTTGCGAGCACTTTCTTTTCAAGCCTGAGTCCTCCCCCATGACTTTGAACAATGATGTATTTATTTATTATTTTATTATTGCTATTTATTAAGCGCAAACGAATACCCTAGCGATTGATTACAGGTCTCTAGGAGAAGCAGCTGATAATTATTGGTTAAAAAGCCATGTCTTCAATTGTTTACGAAAGAGCCGGAGTGTGGGGCTTGTCCTGATCGGTTGAGGTGAGACTGAGTTTATGTTTAGGGAGTTTATGTACTCTATAGCAAAACCTACCCCCTACTTCCATGAGCGGTGTGGACGTATAATTGGGAATTCTGTGGGAATGAAAAGGTTCAGTGTTGGAACTGCCATTGGGTTGAGTTAAGTTTCTGTAAGGAAGACACTGTCCAGATCATGCACTAAAATCACGTCTGCTATAACAGTTGTTTGTTTTTCACCTGGTGTGCAATTGTGCAGCATGCATTTCAGGTTTGTCACTTCTTTGTGAGTTACTTTGGTGGACATTGAGTTTGTTGCGATTGGGATCAGGTAGTTGTGGTTGACTTATAGAGGGTTGTGTCTATGGGATGTTAGATGTTTTTCATGGAATATTTTCTGTGCACCCTGAAAGTGTACTAGTTGAGTGTTCACCTCTTCTTCTGTGAGATCATGGATCATTCTTCTCAGCTGGTGAAGCTTCTTATCTCAGGGAGTGGTGAGTCTCCTGGTATAGATTGGGTTTCTACTTGATGGGGAGTCTGTGCACTTGGTAGTGGGCGTGTACATCTTCTCTAGGGTGAGTAGTAGTGTGATGAACTTCTTCCTGACCCACTCTAAGTCATCAATGAGTAGTTGCAAGTTGCAGTTGACTTGGTTTGCATGAAGTTTGTGAGTTAGGCACTGACAAGTTAAATTATCATTTTGTGTGTAGTTTTGCAGACTCAGGACCTGTCTATGTTTTTTGCTTTAGAAGTCTTCTTCCCTGTGTAGTGCTTACAATCCCAATGGTCAGCTTTTTTAGTCAGGTCTACTTGAGCCCTGTGGGGTATGCCTAGGATCGGCTGCATCTTTTGTCTAAAAGTGGGGTGGTGGTCACTTTCTATTTTTATAACAATGGCCCATACTTCCTACCTCCTTTTGGTCCACCATAAAAAGCTCATGATTTTTCATTTCTCAGCCCATTTCATATACACTTAATATCGCCACCTCTAGGCAGACTCACTGACAAAATGATTCATGCTAATCACATGTAGGGCCTTCTTTTCACCATTAGTTGCATTTTTCCACTTTTTACATTTTTCAGTTGTTTCATTATTTTACTGCACTGCTTCATCTTGTTGTTCTACAGTATCTTCATTTTTGTTTTTGTAAATGTATCCTTTGCCTCTCTGTCACTGTTCCATTGATGTGTGTATTTGGATTCCTGTCTGTGAAAAGTTCTTCCATGTGTACTGATCCAGGTCTGCAATCTATGAATTAAAATATAAAAACGACCTCTCTGATTAAGCCATTCATCACTTTAAGACACACCACGTCTTTGTTTTCTATAAAATCATATGTGATAGAAAGAAATAAACATTTAATGATACGTGTGGGGCTGCAATCCCTATACCAAAGTCTGTCTCTTATTTCAATACCAGTTGAGTTGCGATGTCTCTAGTCACCTGCAATGACAAAATAACATAGCTAAATAAATGTAATGACTTATTACAGTTGAGTGGTGACTGGTGACATAATAATATTTCCTGTCAGAGCCAGCATCCTAAATAGAAGACGGGTCACTGAGTTGAACTGGCATTTCGTTCTTCTGTTCTGTTGTTTTTTTTTTAATGATGAGTGATCAGCGTAAAAGTGATATTTATTGAAATATGTCTTTGTTCCCACAATAGGTAATTACAGAATAGATAGAATCTCTGTATGTTTCCACCCATTCTGATTAACAACATGTTTTAAATATCACTTATAATAAAGTGATTTTAATATATTTTATATCAAATTAGAAATCACCTTATGATGCGTTTAATTTCGCATTACAGATTTAAGTTTCCTTCTTGTCTGCACACCTAGAATTTCTTTCAAATAAAATACAATACACAAAGGGTTTAAATGTTTTTATGAAAGTAGGATGATCTGACCATATTAATAATAATAAGGAATATCATACTCTCTGCTGTATTGTAAAAGTATTCCACTAGCCACTACGGGGTTCCATGACTTTATAAAGGAACTTGAAAGTAGGTCTATTTTCTCTTTAACTCCTCTATGATTTGCAATATCCTTAAAATAATGTATAGCATGGGATAGTTTATCCCATAAATTATTTATACATTCTTTTGCATCTACTTACTTGCTTTAGAGGGAACTTTTAACTCTATGTTTCTTCTCAATCTCTTTTATGTCACTTTTAGGCGGGAGTGGTAAGTCAATTTTCCAATTTTGTCTAAATTCGTAATAGTAGTTTTCTGGTTAAACTTCCACACAGTTTGTTTGGAACTGTAAAGATGATTTACTTGAATGACAAAACTTGGGCCAAGACTCTTACAGAAGGCATGAAAGGTATGACATGGTATGATCGATACAAAAGTTGAAACTAGTAATTATTCTGATTTCTGTTGATGAAAGAATAATGTATTATTTGCAGCCCATTAGCATATTGGGCCTTTGAGATATATTTTCCTGTGTCACAACCTATCTATCTATCTATCTATCTATCTATCTATCTATCTATCTATCTATCTATCTATCTATCTATCTATCTATCTATCTATCTATCTATCTATCTATCTATCTATCTATCTATCTATCTATCTATCTATCTATCTATCTATCTATCTATCTATCTATCTATCTATCTATCTATCTATCTGTCTGTCTGTCTGTCTGTCTGTCTGTCTGTTTGTCTGTCTGTCTGTCTGTCTGTCTATCGATCTATCTATCTGCCTTTCCAGATGCTCTTTCGTCTGGGTTTACAGCATCTTTTCTATGCCTTATTTAAAATATAGTGGGTGGCCCACCAGCCTCCCATGTTAATAGAATTTATGACTTTGTATTCGCTGGCGAATTATGTCATGCCCTATTTCGAGATCTATACCAGGCTCCAGGGGATCTCACTGCCTTGAATGGAGATGATTGTGTGTTAATTCCACTGAAGACACTGAAGTTTTGCTAAGTGGTAGCCACATTTGATGTGCCCTCTTAGCAAATATTTGTATTTGATAAAAATAGATTCTAAGAGCGGAGTAGGTTTTTAGTAAATTAAATATCAATGGTCATGACACACAGGTGTTTTTCTCCCTTAGCGAGGGGGCCATTGAGCATGTTTCCTTCCTGGGGCTACAGTGTCTCATATGGCAGTCTGGAGTAGGGAAACAAGTGGCAGTCACTCTGCTTTACAAACAACACTGCAACCATCACTGTGACCTAATTGCCGGGTTGTGGACAGGCCATCAGCTCAGAGATTTTTGATCTCACAACCAGCTGAGGCTCTCTCCCATATTGAAATTCCAGTGTTTCTGCTGGCTCTGGAGAAGATATGGAGACTTTCAGGTTTGGCAAGGTGGGAGAATTTCTATAATTAAAAAAAATAATTCTAAACAACACCTCTATTTGCCATGGGTTGCATCACGACAGCACTAGTTATGTATCCATGCAGATGCTAGCTGTCTTTCTGTTTATCTGGCTTACTATTCATATGTGCATATATGTCTATTTATCTGGTTTCTAAGTCTATAAGTGGTGTGTGCGTGTGTGCGTGTGTGTGTGTGCGCGTGTGTGTGTGTTTGTGCGTGCGCATGCGTGTGTTTGTCTGTGTGTGTGTGTTTGAGTTCCATCGCTCCTGGCATGTCTGCACTCCTGGCTGATCAAGCCTGCTGTTATTTGTAGTGCATCCATGTTTGTTTGTTTTATATAACTGCACTCAATGCATGTATGTGTTATTTAAAATTTTTATTGTATTAAAATCAATCAATTTTTAAAAATCCATCAAGATAAAATAAATTGCAAATAACTTGTCTTTAAAACCTGTTAGCTGTAAGCATGTCATAGTTAGAAATGAGACCCTGTGCCCGAAGCATAATACTAAGACTATAATTGGTAACAAAGTGAGTTAGAAGAGACTAGCTTCTGGAAAGATAAATCCCGGTATTTTGCCATTTTGCTGATAGAGCAGTTTATTTGTAGTGAAAAGCAGCCACTCGTTGCACCTTTAACTGATTGTTTTTATTTTTGATAAAGGTTTAATGTAGATATTTCCTTCTCAAGTCCAGTAAATTTGGCGATACATAGTATGTGCCCAAGGGATTCATATCTATGGCCGCAGAATCGCAACCGATGTGTGGTCGCAGCATGGTGCTCCATGAGCCCTCCATCACAGTGATTGGAATGTACAGAAGACAGAATCAGACATATTTATTTTTTATGTCAGCCTCCAAGTCGAGGTAAGCTTGTTTGGTTGCATGAATGGTTACAACAACCAAGCGGCTGTGCTAGCCCTAGACGAAAAAGGGGTGTTCTTCTCAATAGATGTTTGCAAGACCCTCTTTGAAGGTTGGTTAGAGCATCCAGAGAAGGCAAGCTATTTTCTGCTAGGAGATTTCTAAGTTAAAAGTATTAAAGATGCCATGCTTTGGGTCATTGTTGGATATTTTCTTGAAGATCCATTTTTGGGGTGTATCCTCATGTGCAGACAAGCAGTCACATGCATAGTTGGAGAAGGACGCTAAATGTAGGTGGCTCACAGATTTTTAAGCTCATTTCTAAGCAAATTGCCTGGGGAGAAGAGGGCCTTACCTTGAGTTGGAGCCTAATGTTCTGCATACAGAGATTGTATTGAGAGTATTATTCTGGTTCAGTGAAGGTTTGAGCTCAGTGTAAAGAAGAATCAGAAGAAGATTAATGTTCAAGGCCAAAAGTGAAGGTGTGATATTGTGTACGGCAAAGATGCTAGAGAAGTGTTTGACCCTCTTGGTGACTGGGCAATCTTTATTTGGTACTTGGTCTAGGAGAGTAGACCAGGTTTTTTTAGAGTCAGTCTTGGCAGCTATGTAAAGGTGAGTCGGAACAGCGATTATTGGGGGTTAACCTACATGCCAACCCAGATGTTTCCTCTTTGTCCCAAATGCCTGAATTTTGTCTTGGAGTCATTAATGGCTAGGCCATTGGCAAGATTAATTAGATTCAGGTTTGTTAATTGGGTCTTAAACCCAGATGGTATTAAGGAAAGTATTACCAAGTCATCAGCATAAGCAAGGTAAATGATAGGGAGGCCTCACAGTTTAGGTGGCTGACCTTCCAGAGAGAACTCAAGTAGATGGATAATTCTGCTATATGTTATATGTGTTGGTCTTTGTGCATTGATGTGTGTGTACTTGTCAGACTGTGCCCTCGTGCTTCTGTTGGTCTTTCTGTATAGGTATTTTATTGTTTGTTGGTCTATGTACATATTAGTTGCTGTAGAGTGTTGGCCCCCATCGAAGTGATAATATCACAAAGAGACCAAAGACTGAATGAGCATTGACATTAGACTATTTTCTTCTTCTTAGATTTGAATTCACAAACACTTGGCTAATATTTGAAGGGTCTGATTCAAAGCATGACCATTTTTACTCTGTTCTTTAAGTTTTCAAGTTTCAAGTTTTCAAGTTTTTATTGTATTTGATTTGGTTCTCCACTGAGAACCACAAATATTAAATGTACAATTTCAATTTTAACAGTTTAGTATAAAAAATGTCATTCTAATACAAAGTTAAAAATGGTTTAAAAAATTTGTAAAAATTGTAGCATACAAATTCATTTGGCGGAGCTTTACATAAAATAATCAGTTCCTGTACTGAGTTAATTCTACATTTCAAATAGATTGGATGAATAAACCTTTTCCTAGCTTTTACCACTATCGTATTTGGGCAGGTAAACAGTAAATGCTCCAAGTCTTGCTCTCCGCCATTACACAAGTTACATATAAGACTTTCTTTTAAGTACCACCTAGATGTAATGGTTTTTACCGGAAGTATTCCGAATCGGAGCAAAACAATCGATCTCCTAGCTCCATGGTTTAGGTTAAAATTAATGTACTGTTGAGGTTTCTTATATTCTATAGATTCAGTGATATTTTTATATAAAGACAGTTTAAAACAGTGCTGAGAGTCAAGGTCAAAGCTGAGTCTTGAAGTAAAGTGCTTTAGAAAAAGTTTCAACTGGGCAGGAGTCCAAGAAAGTAACAGCTTGATATTAACCTCTGATAACTTAAAAGCAAATAGGATATTTCTTGAAAATACATTCTTTGATGCTTCACATTCAAATGTTTCTATTTTTAGTAGGGATCAGAGTGTTCCTTTTTCAGCATGGAGGAGATTGTGCGCCCACCCGATGATTTTGGCAATTGCTCGGGCATAGGAGCTGGTTAGTGAAAACTCAAGGCGGAGAGCTTGCACTGGTACCGCCTGGGACAACTTCATTAGTTTTCGTAGGATCTTTCCTTCTTTTAAGTCTAAAAAGCTCCATTGAGTTATTGGTACATATTCAAGAGCGTATGACAGTACTGGTGGAACCTTGGCACTGTGTACCTTAAGCATAGCAGAAAAATGCCTTTGTCCAGATGCAGCGTAAAACCGTGAAAGTGCTCCCACATGCACATCAGATTTCCGAGTCAAATTCAGGATATGGGGCCTATTTTGCAAAGACTTGGTGAAGATTCTTCCCAAGTAGGTATATTCATTTACCACTTCCACCGTTTTTCCCCCTAGTGACCAGATGAATTGAGTGCTCCTTTTCTTGCCAGAAAATTGTACTATTTTTGTTTTCGAGATGTTCGGTATTAGATAATTTTCCTCTGCATAGTTGTGGAGTGCCTGAAGGCTTCTTTGCAGACCAAATGGAGTTTGATCTAATATAATAACATCATCTGCATACAGCAAAGTATGTATTTTGTGGGAAGCAATTTTTGGAGGAAAGTTGCAGATCTGCTGAAAACATTGAGGCAAGTCGCTTAAATAATGAGAAAACAATAGAGGAGCCAGAAGGCATCCCTGCCTAAGTCCATTTGGGGTCGGGATAGGATTAGTGAGACCCTTTTCCCTCCCCATTTGGACCTGGCACCAGGTATCTGTATGTAGTGATGATAGAATATGTAGTAAATTGTCTGGGATACCCATTTTGCTAAGTTTTCTCCAAAGTGTTGCTCTGTCCACTCTATCGAATGCGGTGGTAAAATCGATAAAGGCAGCATATACGACCTGAGATTTTATTGTGACATATTTATCGAAGATGGTTTGCAGGACAGCAATATTATCAGTGACTGAGTGCTTTGGTCTGAATCCGGCCTGGAATAGGGGAATTAGTCCAGATGAAAAGGACCAGCCCTTAAGATAATCTAGTACTGTTGCTATGAAGATCTTTCCTGTAGCGTCCACAAGGGCTATCTGTCTATAATTGCCAGGATTCAACCTTGTACCTTTTTTGTGTATAGGTAATATAATGCTCCCCTTCCAGGACTTGGGAATGTCCCCAGTAATGAAAATATAGTTAAAAAGGGGGAATAACATCTTACTCCATTCCTTGGGGTTGCATTGAAGGACCTTGATCGGAATTTGGTCCGGACCTGTTGCTCCTGTAGATCTCGCCTTTCTTATATGTAACTCAATTGAAAACGGACTGGAAACTCCACTGGCCAAAGGTTTTATTTCTGGGTTCCTAGCAAAGTAATCACTTATTTCAACGTTAGTGTTTAGTTTATATATATTGGCAAGATAGAGTTCCCATTCTGATGGAGGCACCGGGATAGCTTGTAATGTTTTTTTCGTACCCATTTCTTTAGCTATAATATTCCAATAGGAACGTTGGGTATTTTGTTTCGCTGCTATCTGCAGGTCTAACCAATTTTTATCTTGAGTTATTCTCTTGTTTTTTTCTTTTTCTCTCTTGCGTTGATTTTTCAATTTGTTGATTTCTAACTGTCTAGCTGGTAGTTTTTCTAAAAACTGTGCTCTTATCAGTTTATTTAGATAATTTGTATTAGTAGCTAACTTTGATTTTTTGTTTTGTATCTTTATTGGTTGCCTCAACTTTTCGTGTAGTTTTTATATTAACTTTTTGATAATGATTTCAAAATTTGTTATCGGATTTGCTGAATGCATTACATGGAAAAGTTGCGTTGAATCTATTATGGTAATTATTTTAGTGAGAGTTGTTGAATTCCAGTAAATCCGTCTTTGGGTTGGGTTTGCCAGAACTGTACTGTGTCTTACATAATTTGGTTTGACTGGGACAGTTGTGTTTTCCACTCTGTACTTAACTGTAGAATAGCGTGATCACTACCGTAAACAGAATCAATTTTAAGTTGTAAAACTGATCCAAATAGATCGTAACTACAGATCATGTAGTCCAGTAGCGAAGGATTACAATTTCCATGTCTTGTGTTTGAGGCAGGGATGTCCCCTTCTACGTTGCCATTTAGAATTATTCCATTTAACATGGGTAGTGATGCTATTAGGATCTTCCCTCTTTTATCCGCCTTACTTTTTTTAGGAAGAAGTGGAATAGAGATTCCCAGGGCCTCTTCTGAGATCCAATTTGCCCATTTGGATAGTACATTATTAGATATTTTTCCGTTGGGATCACCCATAATGAGAAGTGGTGGATAACCATGATTTTCTATTGTTTGTTCGATGTCTTTTAGGGTTTCTATAAAGAGTGCATCCATTTTTACTCCAGGAGGGATATAGATGTTATAATTTAATAAATCTTTTAGAGGTTCTGAAGGGTTTATCTCACACTTGATCTTGATACATTGGTGATTCTTTGAGTTAGTTGGAATTATTTCTTGGGCCCATTTGTAATCTTCATTTAATAGGATCGCTATCCCACCTTTCGCGTGTCCTCGATCAACCTTCTCTGCAGGGATATCGTATACCAAATATTTCTCCTGATTGAAGTTTTGTGTAGACCAAGTTTCTTGGAGGGCCACTATTGCTGGAGAATTTTTTATAATTTCAGCCATTTTTTCTTTAGTTTTCCCTGCTATGTTCCAGGAGGAGATCGTCAAGCCTGTGCTAAACCGAGAATTTGTTGTCCTTGATTTGTTTATTACTGTTTAGGGTTTCCGAGATCCAGGCCCAGGAATGATCTCTCTTTGTTATTTCCATGCGGGGGATATTTTTACTCCAAATTTCTCTTTCGCCATTTTTTATGGACACAAATAGATTTTCTGCAACTTGATCTAAGGGATTGATCATGGTGTTAGAGGATTGCTTCAATCGCTGTATTTTGACGGGTAGTTCTGCTATATAACTCTTTTGAGGTTTGTTCTTTAATACTGGGGTCAGATCATAACCATATTTGTGTAAAGTCTCACACTCCTGTAATATAATTCCTGGTATTACTGGAGACCAGAATTCAACAATCGCTGTAGTTGTGTTTGTTTTTTCTGGGAACATGACCAGTTTTATTTAATTTCGCGCTAAAGATTGTAACGGCTGAATCTTTTGTAGCAGACTAATAATTCAATCACGATTAAGTGGAGCTTCATCGGAGGGGAATAAGTCTGTGATTTCCAGATAATTAGACCTGGTCTCCTCTATTTGTGGATCCTTTTTCTCAATAGAGAATGATCTTTTTGGGATCTCTCTTAATGTCGGACTTGTCGGACCTTGTCCTGCTGGTAAGAAATGTGTTGCCTTTGGGTTTAATTTACTCAGCTGGTTAAGGATGTCACTTTGGGTTTTCACCGGCGATTTCAGCTCCTTTGTCTTATTGATCTGAGACATTTCTACACTTTCCTCTTTATCTAATAAAGGGGGAGGGTTTTTCTGAAATCTTATTTTATGAGCTTTCTTTTTCTTAATTCTTCTTAGCGCCTTTCTCCTTTTTAGTCTAGTGATCTTTTGATTTCTTTTGTCATTTGCGTTTTCTGGGCCCTGTGTGTCATCATTAGAGAAGTTAATCTCAACAGTTGGTTTAAGATGAGATATTACTGGACTGTTCAATGTAGAGTTTGATTTTCTCTTGAAGAAAATTGGATAGTAAGCTACAGGCTGTTGGGGAGACACTGGTTTGGTTTCCTCCTTGAAAAGGTTTCTGAGAGAGTATATCAGGTTAGGATCCTGTTTACCCTTAGGTTCCTTAGTTGAATTCCTTTCGGTTTGGGTTACAGCTTCTTTTTTTTGAAGGAAAGGCGTTTTTATTGTTTCAACTTTTGAGTTAAAAAAGAACTCCCCATTACATTTATCACAAACTCCTGTTGTTGTTGTTGACTTTATTTGCTCTTTCTTCCTTTTTTCCTCTACTAGAAATTTTAATATTCCGAGTTGGGTATCAAGTGTTTGATCTGAGTTTTCTAATATATTCCCTAGATGAATAAGAACTGCTTCCAGGATATTTTGCAGTGTAAACAGGGATTTGAATATTGGAGTGTAATCATTAGAGAGACCTGTATTTTTAAAGAGAGAGAGATCTGGTAATTTTTCAAGGAATCCCTCTTGGTCTGAGAATTTTTGAGGAGTACTGTTCTGAATATTCTGGGTTTCCTTTTGCTTTCCCGTGTGATATATTAAGTCTTTAATATTAATATCTGGTCAGGTAATGTTATATTCTTGAGATTGTTGTATTTTGGGTGATTCCAGTATTATTGGTCCTGATACATTAGAGGTCGGAATTATTTCCTCCAGATCGATTAGGGTACTTTTTTGAGGATCTTCAGGTGCCCTTTGATTTTGAATTTGAGTTTGATGTGTTCTGTCCTTTCCAATCTCTTCATTCCCTTTTTTTTCATTAGCTATCTGATCTTTTTGTACTTGCCCCTTTTCATCTGGGTTTAATTTTGCAAAATACTTTTTAATCCCAGGAATTACTACAGACTTTCCAGCCCTTGCCGTCTTGCCCGTACTCTTTCTAATTGCCTCTACTGTTCCCATTCTTTTCATAAAGATGGTTCTCGATCTTAGTTTTTTATAGGCCATTGTAGTGTAGTAAATCCCTTAGTGTTGTTTTTAGTTGTAGTTTTAATCAAACTGTTTGTACCGACAATATGATACCTGGTGGTTCTTGAGCGCCGGTAAGGTTAATATGCTGTCCCCTGCTGCCCACTATTTTTAATCCAGCTTTAAAGTGAGTACTCTTGCCGAGTTCCTAGTCGACACAGTCAGAGAGGTAAAGCTCCAAAGTGCCAGTACACAGATGCGCCGCTCATGCAACACAAGACTAGCACCCTGTTCCCGCTCCCTGGCTCCATTTCTTATCAGTTTTTCATGCATATCAGAGATTAGTTACCAGGCATTCATTAGATGGTTCTTGTAATAATAGTACCTCTGGTGGCCCCTGCTGTGAGGAAATCCTCTGAGTTTTAGTTTAGTTTAGGGCCCGTTTCCCAGTGAGGGTTTTAAGTTCAGATCCCAAACTGTATATTGAATATGGGTAGCCACTTAAATAAGTTTGCAAAACCAATGCAAGTAGTCCTATAAGGGTAGTTTATAGGGGAGCCCCTTACAGTAATTTCACAAAGAAGGGATTGCAGCTCCACAAAAAGAGAAGGAGTCCTTGCGGAATCAGCCACGTATCTGTCTCCTATCATGGGACTTGCCTTGTTCTAGGGACTTTTACGGCTAAAATTCAGCTCGCAGCTTTTTGCAGCTCCTCCTGCGTCCGGAGAGCCCTTATAGATTAGCAATTCACAGCTCCACACGGCTCCAGACAGCTCCTAGTGCATCCGGAGAGGCCTTGCGATTCAACCGCACCCGGGACTCCACTCGCGACTACTGCCGCATCCGGGGGTCTCTCGCGGCTCCAACGCACCCAGGGCACTTCTCTCGGCTCCAACAGATCTTCCAGGGGCCAGAAGCCAGAGTCCTGCCCACTGCTGTAGACCACAGCAACAGTGGATGCTCCCCACCCAGGTGCACACAGTGGATTCTGTAGGGGCCGACAGACCTTCGAGGAACTAGAGTCCTGTCTGTTAAAGTAGTACACAGTCACAGGCACTGTTGAGATATAACACAGTCACGGCTGTTGTTTCCTGGGGGCTCGAGCTAACGAGCTCGACTGGTGCACAGTTACAGACACCGTTAAGACAAAGCACAGTCTCAGCTGTCGTTTCCAGGAGGCTCCAGGGGGCTCTCGCGGCTCCAGCCGCGCCCGGAGTGTCAGTCGCGGCAGCAGCCGCACCCAGGAGGGTCTGGCGGCTCCGGCCACACCCAGAACGCCACTCGCGGCTGCAGCCAATTTCAACAGGCTTTTCGCAGCTCCAGCCGTAGCCGGGGCAACACTCGCGGGTGTTAAGAGCTCGTAGCTCCGCACCCGGGGCACTGCACGGATTCCTGCAGACCACACCCTGTGACCAGCCACGGTCGGTAGTGGGTGTACCTGCTGGGCGGTGACGTGGGGAAGGGGAGGGGCAGGGTGGGGGTTAGTAATCTATGGATTAAGGAGCTTTACAGGTATTTAAGCATATACATAAATAAAAACTAATTTTATTGCGTGCACTGCATCCCCAAATGTGATGCAGTGCATAAAACGAAATTCATTTTATTCATATATATTATACAATTCTCTTCCTGAGCAGTTACCAAAGCATTATCTTAGAATTAATCCACAAAAAACATCCAAATTATATCTGAACAAATCAGAAGAAATGAATCCAGTATATTTCAAAAACTTCTTCTTTATTTTCTTCTGGCCTGGGTGAGTCTTTTTTCGAAATGTAACAGATTCATGACATTGCCTTTAAGTAAATATTTAAGGGCTATGCATATATGTTCTTGTCGTGGGGCTGAGCCTTGCATTCACACTGTGTTAAGTTGACATGAGTTTATTAGAAGTTTAAACGCCATTGTTCCTTTCTGCTGCCTTTTTGCACATGGCACACATTATAATAAATGTTTAGAGTCTAGCAGAGTGTTTTGCTTCACACGAAAATAATATGTTTTTCTATATTAGCAGCCTTGCTTGGTAAGCTTTGTCTGAACAGTGAGTGCCGAGGCCTTCAAGGTTATTTCAAAACAGTGGTGGTTGTTCGGACTGATCAGCGCAGGTTCTAGACATAACATATATGCAGCTGTGGCAACCTCTGATTTTGGCGCGTTTAATAATGCACTGCGTAGGCATGATCACATACACTTACACTAGTACTAGAGGTATGAGGCTGCCCTTGTAATCCCAAGAGACCTTCTGTAGATATAAAATAACCTAGTAGCAAGGGAGGGTGAAATATAGGTATATTTTAAACCTGTTTCAATTTACCATTGTAACATGCTTTCTCCCTTTCTATTTTACGGAATAGTAACTATAGAGGCATAATTGATGTTTTTTTATAGCAAATAACTGATAATTCATGGTTCTTTCATAGCAAATAACTGAACTTCAGCTGCATTCTGCTGGTACTCCAGGCCACATTGAACAACATTTTATGTAACCATTTTTTTGTTTTGTGAACTTCTGCCTCCTTCACATAAATTATACCACACCCACCTTAAATGGAATAATTAATGTAGATTAAACTAAGTGGGAAATGCATTTTTACGTTATGAATGCTCTGATGGTTAATGGAAGCATTACTTATGTTTGTGTGTGACAGACAACAGCGAGCACTGAGAAAATGTCCTTATTTTTATATTATGATTTGCACAGTTTAAAATAGACTGCCATGAAATGTGCAAAACAATTTCCTCAATACAGTAATATGAGAGCTTTCAAAACATATATTCTTAGAAACTCATAATCACACTACACCTAGTGCTAGGGCAAACCTTTTTTCCCACTAGAAAGAAAGCACTTCAGAACTCAGCTGCTGACACTCTGCCTATTAACAATCATAAATCTAGAGGCGCAGCAAGGCTAGTGCTAACCGTTCTGAAGGGTTGTTTTATTAAAAAAAATATGTGAACTGTTTTATATGCAATATAAAAAGCTTGGGAATGTCCTTCCCAATAGATCGCTCCCACTTTAGAGTCTGGTTTTTCACTGCATCTCTCTGTAGGAGCATAGACATGAACGCGGCTACGCATTAAGTGTACAATGACGTGCTCTCTTAAAAGATTTTTACTATATCTTGTTCCTCTTGATGTACTGACAGTCCTAAACCATGTCACAAAAAGGACTCTTAGCCCTAAGCTTGATTGGCTTATTTTCTTCTTTTTTCAAAACTAATTATTTTAGTCAAGTCCAATGTTACTAGGCCTAGAGGAAATTTCAATTACCCTGCATAATTTCTAGAATTTTGCTTGTGAAAACTTCCTGAAATTAAGCCATGTCACTTAATTACTTTGCATTTGTGGCAAAGTTACCGCACAGGACCATTGCAAATGACCAATACTCAAGTTGCTGTTGTTTACGGATGTTCTGATTTTAGAGATTCCTTTTTACGGTTCGCTGTGCTTGTGAACTCTATTATATTAAATATACCTTTAATCCCACCCCCTTGCTTTCCGTTGGTTCCTGTGCTTGTCACTTACTTTTTCTCCATTTCTGTTGTCTGTAGAATGCTGTTTCCTGTTGTTTCTGTGTTTGCTCCTCGTGTGCTTCTCTTGTCAGTTTTCAGGCGCCAAAGTTCTGTTTTCATCCCCTTTGTGGGACTTTTTTAGCTCGAAACTATGCAGCGCTTGTTTGGAATCAAATGAGTCACCGCATCCAAAATGGATGCAAATGCCTTTTGTGAAAAATGCTGGCTGTGCATTTCCGTTAATTATTGATAATTTCACCTAATTTTCCTAGAATTGAGTGTAGTTAAACAAAAGCAACTCCAAATCGTTATTTCCAGATCAGTCATGTCAAAAATATTGTACATTACCCTACAAGGGCTAGCTTCTCTGTTCAAAAAAGCTGCAGCCTGCACATGCATCTTTAACCTTTACGTACTCATTGTAATGTCCTTAGACCGCGGGTTAGCGGTCTTGTTGTTCGCGCACGTAGGCGTGCGCATACGCGGGCGTGGTACGTCACACCGCGTATGCTATAAATAAAGGAGGCGTGGCCCAGGAGTTAGTCCGGACCACGCGGAGCACTAAGTCTGGTGTCCCGGGTCTTTATGTAGCCGTGGTGCTCATTACACTGCCCAGCGCGGCCTAGCAACCTGACAATGGCGACGAGGGTTCGAAAAGACCCATGCTGAGCCCCGCCTGCCGTTCCCGCCTGCCCTCCGGCGGTTCGCCGATGGTCGACCGGCATCCGAGGCCCCGTTTGCAGTGGGCCCGGCCGGAAATACGTGCCCCAGTCGCCGGAATCGGCAAATGACGGCGCGTGTCTCCTGGGGCCCCCGCGGAGGTACCCAAAGATGTGGAGAGTGGTGGCCAGGAAAGCGCCCTGGAGGCGGGCCTTTGCCCTCGAACAGCAACACGGGGTAAGGACACTCACAACCCGCTGCTAGCCAGTGGAGGCCCCGCATCCTCTCAGCCCACGTAAGCGAATACCGCGCCATGCCTGTGGGGCCCAGTCACCACCAGACTCAGGACACGAGCACTGCCACGCAGCCCTTTCAGCGAGGTGAACCGTGGGGACATCGCCTATTGCAGCCACAGCGCCAGTGTCACCCCATCGGTGCTCGGAGGGACCCCACGTGACAAAATGGCGGCCATTCCCCTCATCGAGCCGTTTGTGGTCGACGGCGCACCTGCTTCCCTGGCGCCACGCTGGAAAGACTGGATGGAGAGGTTGCAATTCTACTTTGAAGGCACTGGCATGGCGAGAGAATGCCGCAGGGCACTTCTCCTTCATCTGGGTGGGAAGGATATCCACCGTATTTACAAGACCCTGGAAGAGGCCACACCGCACACTTACGTCACACTCCTCAATGCGCTCAATGCACATTTTGAGCCAATGGCCAGCAAAGATTATGAACGTTTCATATTCAGGCAGGCGCGACAGGAGCCCGAAGAGTCACTCGACGCATTCCATGGCAGGCTTAAGGAACTCGCCAGCACCTGTAGTTTCCATGACGAACAAGAGGAGATACGTGGCCAAATCATACAGGCGTGCTACTCATCCAACCTGGGAGTGAAAATCCTCCAAGAAGACGGAAAACCGCTAGCGGACATTTTGAAACTAGGCCGTTCCAAAGAACTGTCACAAGCGATGCGTCACACATGGAGGTGGCACTCCATAGACCAGTCAAAGCGGAACAAGTCAACACGGCCGAACAAGTCAACGTGGTCCAGCCTAAGACACGCCAATTCGGAGGAAAGAGGCCGCAGGAACGTCGAAAGGAATGCGGATACTGCGGAGGCGGGCCCCATCGCGCTAAAGACTGTCCGGCGCGTGGGAGAAAATGCGGTTTGTGTGGACGAATGAATCACTTCGCAGCCGTTTGCAGGTCCTCTAAGCAGAAACCCGAGGCAGCCCATGCCATCAGAGAAAGCCCAGACAGCGAGGACATGGATGATGATTCCAACGACTACCTGGTCCACTATGTGTTCGCAATCGACCAGCCACAGAGAAAGAAGAGGCGCCTCCCAAAGTGTCGCATCAGAATACACCAACAAGAAGTGAGAGTCACGATCGACACGGGAGCCTCATTTGAACTCATGGCGGCAAACGTATACAATCAGCTGCGGGAAAAGCTGGCCCCGAAGACGGAAAAGATCCGAGTCTTCGCCTACGGACAAAAGACCCCGATTCCGCTGATTGGATGTTTCCAAACGGAACTACAACACCAGAGCCGGAAGGTCCCGACAACCATCTATGTAACCAAAGAAGGCAGTGGCATGCTCCTCAGTGGACAGGCGGCTGAAGAACTCCAACTAATATCGTTCGCGATGGCAGAACTGGAAGAGGAGCTGGACACAATTCTTGAAGAATTCGAGGGCACGTTCCGAGGCATTGGGTGTCTGAAAGGAAAAGAAGTATCTCTCCACAAAGACCCATCCATTCAACCAGTGGCCCTCAGACACAGAAGGATAGCATTTCACCTAAGGAAGAAAGTGGAAGAAGAACTCAAGGCTCTCGAGCGACAGGGCATCATCGAAAAAGTCAGTGGGCCCACTCCCTGGGTATCGCCAATTGTGGTGGCGCGAAAACCCAAACAGCCGGGACAGGTCCGCATCTGTGTCGACATGCGCCTTCCCAACGCGGCAGTCAATAGGGAGAGACACTTAACACCCACCATTGATGACATTCTGGGAGAATTGAACGGAGCAAAGTGGTTCTAAAAAATGGATCCCCGATCAGGCTACCATCAGCTGCCCATGCACCCGGACTCCCGGCATATAACCACTTTCTCCACCCATGTGGGTCTCAGACGATACGGACGACTCGATTTTGGCATCTCCAGCGCAGCTGAAGTCTTCCAGAACACCATCAGGGAGGTTCTGAGTGGGCTCCCAGGAGTTTTGAATGTCAGCGACGATCTACTCATATATGCGAACACCGTTGAAGAACACCACCAAAGATTGAGGGGCGTGCTGCAGAGAATCAAAGACTCAGGCCTGACACTGCACCGTGAGAAGTGCCAATTCCTCCTGAAAAAGATTAGTTTTTTTGGATGCACCTTCTCTGACCAAGGGATTGCCCCAGACAAAGTAAAGGATGTGCAAGCTGCCCCAGCACCGACGAACATATTGGAGGTACGAAGCTTCCTGGGTATGGTAAACGTCTGCGGGAGGTTCATCCCCGACCTATCCAACCTCACCAGGCCCCTCAGAGAGCTCACCAAGTCCACCACCCCCTGGCAGTGGGGAGAGGAACAGGACATTGCGTTCCAAAACACCAAGGCCGCATTGTCGGCGGATAAGACTCTGTCGTACTTCGACCCAGCAAAACCGACCAACATAGCCATGGATGCCAGCCCTTACGGCCTGGGAGCCGTGCTGACACAGCGCCAGGGAGGAGAAGACTGGGCACCCATTGCCTAGGCCAGCCGGTCACTGACCGAAACGGAACAACGGTACTCCCAGATTGACAGGGAGGCAATTGCAATCCATTGGGCATGCAAACACTTCCACGTGTACGTATACGGACACCCGTTTACCGTCTCCACGGATCACAAACCCCTGATCCCCCTGTTCCGAGGGTGGGTCTCCAAACCACCACCCAGGATTGAGAAATGGATCCTGCAACTCCAGGAGTACAATTACCAACTGGAATTCAAACCGGGAGCGACGAACCCCGCAGACTATCTCTCGAGGCACCCCCGAGCGGCAACTAGTGGAGAGGAGGAGGATGCATAGGAGACAGAAGAATATGTAAAGGTGGTACTAGAAAGATCAAGGCCCCTACCAATGAGCATGGACATGATCGTTGAAGCAACCCGCAGTGATGAGGTCCTCCAACTAGCGGTGAACGCTGTACAGGCCAATGACTGGAGAGCCCTTCAAACGTCACTAAACAGGAGGACACCACAAGCAAAGAGCACCCTAGAAACACTTCTGAAAGTAAAAGAGGAACTGTCCGTTGACAGCCAAGGATGCCTATTGAGAGGACCACGGATCGTCATGCCAATGAGCCTGACCCAACAAGCGATCGAGCTAGCTCACCGCGGGCACCAAGGGATGTTGAAAACCAAGAGCAGACTCCGCGCAAAGGTGTGGTTTCCGGACATGGACACCAGAGTGGAACAAACTGTCAAAGAGTGCCACTGGTGCCAGGCTGCGGGACAACCCGAATGCCCACCCCCAGTCATCACTGAAGACAACCCGCGGAGGCCATCGGAACAGGTCAGCGCGGACTTCGGACACCTTACAGATGGCCGATACATGCTCGTCATCATTGATGACTTCACCAAATACCCAGAGGTGGAAATCGTGACAACCCTCACAGCAAAAGAAGTCATAGCAAAATGTGAGGAAGTCATTGCCACTCACGGCATTTTCGAGTGGGTCAAGTCCGACAAAGGGCCACCCTTTCAGGGACAAGAGTTCGCAGACTACCTCAAAGAGTGGGGAATCCACCACCGGAAAGTGACTCCCTGTTGGCCTCAAGCCAATGGGGAGGTTGAAAGATTTATGCACACTCTAAACAAAGTTATCCGGATTTCCCATGCTGAAGAAGCCCCACTGGAAAAGGCCATCTACACGTTTCTGAGGGAGTACCGGCTCACACCACATCGTACTACTGAAGCGGCCCCAGGCCCGTCGGCAATGGGGAGGATAGTCAGTGACACAATCCCCAACCATCACACCTGGACTCCAAACAGCGCAAACCCCCGAAGAACCGGAGACGGTCGAATGGCTACGCCAGCTTCCGATGCAGGGCCAAGGAACCATCCATTCAGGAAAGAGACCGAGTCTACGTGAAAGATAGATATCCCGGGAGCAAGTTCAGGCTCCCATTCGAACCAAGGCCCTGGACAGTCACGCTCCGCACCAGCACCATGGTGACAGCTCAAAGAGGAAGGGAAACTGTTACGCGCAACATCTCCTTTTTCAAGAAAGCGTCCACCCAACCAGGAGGTCACCAATGCCAAGGGTCCAACCAAGAGCTGCCCAGTCTACCGGAAGAGAGCCACAGCCTTCCAGGAGGTGAAGATGGCACTCCAGGCGAAAGCTCGGCTGCGACCCCCATTGCCGCTGGAACGCCGAGAATAGACAGCCCTCATGTCCCCGCGGGACCCCGGTCTACCAGCACACCACAGCTGGAGACCCCACGGAGGGCCCCATTCGTCGGGGAGGCCACAGGCTATGGGCTGAGAAGGAACCCGGCCCCGTCGTCTCAACTGGCGGACTTTGCCGTGGGCTGAACACAGACTTCCTAGCCACCAGACTGGTAACAGGCCAGAAGGCCATCGTTTTATTTTATTAACACCAGTGTTCCCAGTGACTCATGTGCAACGTTTTGTGTTTTGTTCAAATAAAGGTTGAAAGGAATGTAATGTGCTTAGACCGCGGGTTAGCGGTCTTGTTGATCGCGCACGTAGGCGTGCGCATACGCGGGTGTGGTACGTCACACCGCGTACGCTATAAATAAAGGAGGCGTGGACCAGGAGTTAGTCCGGACCACGCGGAGCACTAAGTCTGGTGTCCCGGGTCTTTATGTAGCCGCGGCGCTCATTACACTGCGCAGCGCGGCCTAGTGACCTGACACTCATTATTGGGAATTTGATGGTTTCATTTTACTCCTCAACATATTCAAACTTCACCAGCTGCCCTTGCTTACAACCAAACTCTGCCTTTGTTCTCTTACTGCATATGTATCTTTATGTATCTTTTGGCTGCGGCTCTAGGGCTGCTGTCAGTCTCTGTGTCTGTATATTTGCGTGTAAATGCCTCTGTGTACACGGGCACTTGTATTTCTGTTGGCGTATTTGGCTATTTCTGTGTATTTGTATGTATTGTCCTTTGAAAGGGTGCCTACATATCGTTTGGTCGGTGCACATGGATGCATGCTTGTTTATCCATGTGCATACCTGCAAACATGCCTGTTGACCTGTGGGCGCAGTTGCCTGCAGCTGATCAAGTATATATGATATTTGATTGAATGTATAAATGGATTTTGTGTTTTTGCATAGAATATACATTGAAAAGATAAAGCTGGTTGCTTGCCTTGAAAATGCTTGTTGTAAGACGGCGCAACTAGATAGAGAAGTGGTTTTATTTGTTTACAAACATTCATTTCCTTTGTTCGTTAAGAAAGGCAATTTTCATAGCAGTATTGTGACTGTGGCTACAAAATTAGACTATGGAGCGGCTTGAGTACAAATGTGTGCACAAGGAAGCAGATTATTTCATCCTGAAATTTGTATGAGTTTTAAAAAAAAATATTGGCAGAGCACAGCCTGTCCTTTCTAACACTGTGTTTCATTTGTCTCTCTTCTAGGATAAAATTGCGGTAAGTGAAAATGTTATATCTGTCATATAAACCAGACGTACATCCCCTACTACTGTCCGGATTGCCTTGTGGTCTCTTGCATCTCAGTTATGCAAATGTATGTGCACCTATGTTTGGCCTGCACAGCTGCAAGAAATTCATTTGATGACCAATTCAACACGTGTTTTGTCAAATGTTAACATTATAAAATGCTCTAAACTCGGGTTGTACTTAATGAAACAGGCATTTTTGAAGTTTTACTTCCAATAAGAAAGAGTACTTCCTGGTACAGTAATGCAAGAGCGGAGTTTTTTAAGTGCTCTATACAACAGGCATTATTATATCCCACACTAAATATAATGCGCTAACATCCATCTGAATGATGGCCGGATCAGCCTTTTCACCTGGTTTAAAACTCATGATTTGGCCAACAGTTAGAGTCTAGTCCACCTTGCTAGTTATCCTAGACGTCTCCCCAACTACCGAAATGTATTTAAAATTAGCAAACTTCCTCCAATATTTGCATTTGCTGTGCAGTTTACAAGTTATATGAAAGTTTTTCCAAGCTCACAAAAATGTGTGAGAAACAAAATAAACACTCTGCAAGAATTTCCCCACAGAACCTCAAAATACTAATTTCAAAATGTACTTTATTTATAAAAATGTATGCTCCGAATGTATCTGTTCATTTGATCTCCATTCATTAACAAGATACTGCCAACATTAAAGTCAAGTTTCACATTCATAAATACATCAATATACGCGGTCCAAACACAACACTATAGTGTTTTCCGCCCATGCAAACTTCGGGTTTCTTCTAATGCCATTCCTCATATTTCTGTTTTAGGGCATACTCGAAAAAGTCGTAAGTTTAACATTTTTGTTTCATGTTTAATTGTATTTCTGCTTCATAGCCACTTCCAGTTCTTTCATGGTTTGATGATTTGCATTTGTCTTCATTGGTGACAATAACATTTTTAAATGTTTCCGTTTAGTAAAAGCATGATAAGAATGTAGTTAACTCCAGGGAAGGCTCCTCCGCAATGGCGGTGGAGTGTCACCCAATTGGCTCAGAGCCAGGAAGTGAAAAATAAAATGATACCATAATCTTTTTAGTTTTCATTTGCCAGCTCTGAGCCAGCTTGTGCAGGGAGAGATGGTGCCGGGACATGAGAGGGGGAGGAGGAGTGCCATGTACACTTCTAAGTGCGTAGGTGTGTTTGACCGGCCGTCTCAGGCCAGCCAAACACACATGCTCACGCTGCATTGAACAGCCGGGCTGGAGAAACAGCAGAGTCTCCCTGTGCCTGAGTGAGCGTCTTTTCAGCCCACTCAGACCAATCCCGGTGCTTCTCTCATAGAATGAGAGCAGTGCGGGGTTTGCACAGGGTATCTGATGTTGTCCCAGTGCCTGTTGGGACCAGGAAGCTGCACAACAGAACACTGAAGAATGATGAGGATGGGGGCATCAGGTAAGTGTTTTTTCAAATTAATTATTAACTCCTATTTTCCCACCTCCCACGTTCCCCCATGCCCCAGCCACCTGCCCCACCACCTCAGCTGCCAATGGTTAACTCCTCGTTCTTCTTCATCACAGTGATTATTTTGTACGGAGTTCCTCATACAGAACTAGGCAGATACATGTGTGTAGATAGATTGTGCGTGTGTGTGTGTTTTTTACAGCCTGCCTTCCCTTACTAAACGTTTTCCATCTGTACACTCTCTTTGTAACTCCATTTCTTACCCAGAACTTCACCATGAAAGCTGAAAGGAACAAGTCCTGGCTCCAAGGTGTTCCTAAAAAGAGATATTGGTGGGAGGTCAGGATAGACTGCAGTACCGAAAAATAAATTACAACCCATATAGAGCCATACTTACAATTAGCCCAATAACAATTACCAATAATCAGTCAGTTGGCAGTGTAGAAGGTCCAATCGTTTATTATAACAAACAAACTCTGCCAGAGAAGCTCCTTGCGACCTAACCCCATGAGGTCCGCCAAGAAGACTGCTGGCACATTATCAACACATCACATATATACTGTTACATTTCGAAACCGTTACCTAAGTTGGAAAAATACAAGTTGGTACAGGTTGGTGCAGGGGAAAGACCATATATGGGAGACAAAGCCTCCTTAGTTTAGCTAGTTATAGCAAGGTCGAGAGGGTAACTCCCTCCTGTTAGCTCTGAGAGAGTCCGCACAGCGCCTCCTGGAATGTGCTTATCCAGCCTACCCCCACCTACAACCTTGACAGGCTTAACATGCAGAAGCAGCAGTTTGCTACAGTTGTACTATTTCTCAGGAGAACAGCTTGAGCTAAATGTAATGATCGGTTTTTAATAATGCTGTGAGTGGACTAGGCCACAAAATGGCACCGGTCGAGTCAAGCGGTATTGCCTATGATTAGGCAGTAACGTGTAATATGTCGTATACTAATCCCTAGGTTATTACATATTGTGTGCGTATTAGTGTTTGCATCCCTCCATTAGCCTACTAGGTACATCACGCTAATTACTAAAAGTAACTACATGTTTTACTAGGCCCAATTCGAATTCTGGTTCCTCATTGAGGACAGGAAAACTAGGGCTTAGAGTAATAAAGATTACTGGTAAATATGTGAGGGATTAGTACATCGGCTGTCTAAAAATAATTTTTGCAGTCCAAATGGTTATTGAGGTTTTCTGGTCCTAAGCCTTGAGTGTAAATGTATCCCTATGGTCACAACAGGAGTAATTTCAAATGTATCACGGTATTTAAGATTTTTCAATTTATTTTCGTGGTTTTCTATAGTGCGAACATGATCCAGAATGCTTTATAAGATAACAAACAAGTTTAAACAATCATCAAGGTCATTCATTTATATTAAACTAATGAAAAAGAGAAAACAGGCTGCTAAATTGCCGTTCAAAAGTGTGTGAAAATCATAGCTTTAGTCCAAATGTCTTAAGAAAAAGAGTATATTGAGTTCTTTTATTAAAAGGCATCACAACAGTGTGTAGTATGGGGGGGGGTCGGAGGAAGCGAGCTCCAGATTCGAATGGCGCTTCCCAAGAATGATTGCTTCATTTACTGTTCCTGTTTAGGGCGGAGGGAGATTTTGCATTTCTTGAACCCCATCGTGACCCTGGAATTTCCAATTTGCCATTCAGGTGGTTGGGTGAAGAGGCATGTAGGGCATCGTGTGTGGTGCAGGCAGTTTTAAACCAAGCTGTGGCCTCAGTATGAAGCCACTGGGAGGTTAGCAGGGTGGGTGTGGTGTGGTCAGGTTTCTAGTGGCCCTTAGCAAAATGGACCCTCACATACAGAGCTGCTCAGAGCAGATATAAAGGTGTTTTAGGGGTGCCAGAAAAGAGTGAGCTCCCATTGTAGAGTCTGTAGAGATCCAACATTGAACAGCTCTTTTTAAGTCCAGTTCTATGATGAGCTACCACTCCCCAGGGAAATCTTAGTTGCAACATAGCAGAGAGTTGCCTTTGAAAACTAACCTGACTATGGATCACAAAGGCTAGTGACTTGCCATTCTCTACAATAGTGGGTTAGAACTAGAGGGCATAGAGGTTCCATCCAATCTTCAACAGGTAATTTGTATTTCTGAGGAGAAAATAAAAGCATTTTATTTTCAAAGGGTTATGTTCACAATTACAAGTTAACATCTACATTTGAATAATTTCCAGGGTGTTAGAGAGAAGGAGGGTGTCATCTGGGATGAGATCTTCAGGTACATCTGGGTATTATCAACATATAGGTGGAAGAGGATCCCTGAGCGCCCAAGGATCCCACGTAGTGGTTCAACATAAAATTAAACAGGTTGGTGAGAGAATCAACCCTTGTTGTAGGCTGACATATTTGGATCTAGAGCTTGCTATTTTCACTTCTTGTGAACAGTTACTTCATCAGCCAGGAGGTAAAACAGGAGAGATTTACCCCCTCGGAACCCATTCCATTTCTAAGGATGCTGATCAAAGAATGGTAGTTGACTGAATCAAGGGTAGCTGAGAGATCGAAGAATACAAGTAGACAAGAAGGCAGAGCAAGTCATCAACAATCATAAATGTCATAGGAAGGGTGGTTTGACTGTTTGTCCTCAGTTATGGGCTTTAGTACTTATGACTCTGAAATTGGGTCAAAATGTGAAAAGGACCACTGCACTTTGCAAGTCAGATTGTCATTGACAATTTTGTCTGAGTTAGTGAGCAGAGAAAGTTCAATGGTCTTGAACTTCAAGTCAAATAACTCCATACAGTAATTGAACATGGTGTCAAGAGTCTTAGGTGTAATCTTAAAAAGGTTTTCAGACAGCCTAATCACTTCAAATCGAAGTTAAGATCTCTTCTTGCATGTGTCGATGAGGGATCTGATATCAGTTAAATCAGCTATGACTATGTGGTCATTGTAGGTACTTATGATTGGTATTTTCCTAGCCAAACTTGCTCGAGAGTGTGACTATCTGCCTTCTTTCTCATGCTTTCTGAGATATTTCCTTTCCTCATAAAGCCCTTTTAAGAACCATGGCAAAGAAGGTTGGAGTCTACTGTGCGTGCACTTAAGAGGTGAAAATTATTCTATTAGAGTTTCCATTGAATTGTTAAATTTGGCACTGGTGGCATTGATGTTGAGTTGGGGATCTAAGAAGGCAAGATACAAGTGAGCGCTGCTCAAAATGGGTTTATGTTGCTTCTTGTACCGGATGTTACACTTTTTTTGTTGACCAGAGGTTTTCAGTAGGTAACAGTAATATTTAAATTACACTGACATTATTTGCATAATGTCAGAAATGTTGTTTTATACTTATGTGAAATACATGAAATGTTGCTATTACATCACTCCAAGTAAATATGAGCCATTTGCAGTAAAATGGTGAAGCAAATGTACCTTTCATGGAAAACATTAGTGTGAACTTATGGGAGCAACAAAATGCAAGTTGCTGTTGTTCACATTGCTTTTATTTTTTTAGCATTTTTTTAGGGCAAAATGCATTCTCACATCTAAAGTTGATGTGATGGCACATTTCATGCTAAAATATAATATGAAATGATGGATTTGCATTTTGTGTAATGTTGCAATATTACAGGAAAGCAAAATTCACACACCCCTAGTTTTAAAGTGGGTAAAGACCATCAGAAAGGTGATTATTTGAAGGTCATCAGTCCAATCTACTGAGTACAGATCTTCGACTATCTGAACACATCCAGATTTAAGTATTTGTGGTGTGTGAATTTCTGGCAATGTTTCAAGAAGGGTAAGCAAAGTTTACCACAAAACTTTTTCCCCACAGGGAATCACAACGCGGTTGTTACAATGATTGTGTTGTGATTCTGCATACTATTACTCCACAAGTCAGAACAACTACTTGCAGAGTGGGGAGGGGAGGTGTTGATTTTAAATCTAACACTTTCCCTAGTGTCCGCACAGACTGGAGTTGGAATACTAAATTATACTATTCCAACATCCAGTGCCCCCCCTCCGCAAGTTGTTGTTCCGATGGTATGTGGAATCACAACGCGGTCATTGTAATGACTGCAATGTGATTCCCTGCGGGGAAAATGATTGCGGGATAATGACATAGATTCTTCAAGAAGTGATTGTTGCAGAGAAAGGAAAATAAGGTATTCACTGCTTTGCTGCCCTCTACACCATTTAGAAGATTAAAGTCCCCTAGGATGATGATGATGTCAGAGCACAATCATTGGGTTGTGATAACCTCCATGCACTCTTCGACGAAGCTGTCAATTTTACCATAGGTTTGATCAATTAAATTTACTCTAAGCTTGGGGGCAAAGGGTGAGTGCACTTCTCTAGACAGGCACTCACTCAAAGGTCTGGGTGCAAGTCGACGGAAGAAATCTGCATCTTAGCATATGTTTGTCAATGACTGCTAAACCCTCCCCAGGTCTGACTTCTCATTATTAACAAGGGCTGGAGTGCAGAGGAGGCTAAAGAAGGTAAAGAAAATTGTTTGAGGAACCATTGAGTCTGATTTCTATGAGCAACATGATGTTCAGATTGACGCTTGTGATAGTGTCTGAAATCTCAAGGCAGTATTTAAGTGCCGAGTAGCCGTTATGAAGCATATGTCTAACAGAGGATTTAGTGTGCATGGGAAGAAGGTGTTCAGACTCAAAAAAAGGCCAACGCACCAATTTTTGGAATACCAACTTTTACTTGCATCCTTGAATTCCAGGCTGCTACTTGTGTTTTGCTGATCCTGTATCCTCACAAGAGCTCAGCATTAATGGCACCTGCGGGAGCCAGGGCCCCCTCTGCTGCTGGATCCTCAATGCGGGGTTGGCTCGCTACACCATAGGTGAGGGCAGTTTAACAAGGCGGCGGGAAGTCTCCCAGACAAAGTGCTTACATATCAGGCACCCAGGCTCTTGTGTCCAAAGTCAATGTGAACGGAATCCGATCACTAAATCAACAGGACACCATTCTCGGGCATTTGGCCCGGGATCGAAGTTCAATCATGCCATGAAGCCCCAACAGTGCCCCTATTAACTATGGGCCTCCAGCAGATGGAGGCCCCTTATTAAGTTCTAAAACAATGATGAGCCCATAACCTCTGCAGCACACACACACAAGTGCCAAATCAGTTGCAAAGCACCCTCACAACGCCGAGTCCATCGGTAGTTTCACCAGTTTAGCTAAACATCCCTGTAGTGCAAGGCAGTTCCAGTCCAGTCATTATCTCCAGGCAAAGTCTGACAATGTTTTATGCTTTGTCCAGGGCCCCCAACATTCTTAAGATCTCAGCAGTGTTTTTTCCTTCATTTCTTTGGCTTTTTCAAATCTCAGAAGTCTGGTCACCTTGCCTGCCAGTATGAAGCCACTAACACCAAGCTAGAATCCATAGATCCAAACTACCACTGAGGAGACATCTGAGGGAGAAGAAGGGTGCCAGAGAGAAAGGAAGAGGGTGGCACAGTCCATCACAGCTCCAGGTGAGAGTAGAATTCAGGTGGGACTTGTCCCCTGTATCATGACTAGCAATTAACCAGCACACCAGGGTTACACATACACCACCCATAGAAAACAGTATACTGTTTGGCCTCGAGACTTCCCAAAGAAAAGATTATTGGAGGTAGCAAAGCCCCGACCATATGCACAAACTCATTCACTCCTGCCTCCGTTTGTGGTCCAAGGGTGGGCTTAATGTATCTAGGGTAGTCTTCTTTAACAACAAATGCGCCCCAGAAATGGAGCTCTTGAGAAGGGCCATCCAGCTCGATGATATGAAGAGAATTGAGTCTCGTGGGGGAGGGTTGAACACAAGCATAGACAACCCATGTCAGGAAATCAAGGATACAGAGGTGGATGGATACTCTTGGCTAGAAGGGAAGGTTACGATCCGTGATTGTACTGAAACTTGCATTGTATTCCTTGTGTTTCTGAGGTAAAGGAACACTTCCATTGTGCACAAATGAAAACTGTGGCTCAATCCTGCACATTCTGGATATGCAATGGGGCAAATCCATGCTGATAAATACCTACCAGCATCACAGTAAGTTTACCAACACTCAGCTCATCCCTGCATGGTGCAGCCTTTGCTCCCTTGTCACCGTACGCACTCGACCATGGTCATTCCTGGAGAAGAACTATCGAATTTGTACCAGCAAAGGAAGATGATACCCTTGCTGCATCAGGGTCATGAAAAAAGAACTACAGAGTATTTAGGCTGGTCTCAGTAGAAGAGCATTCCAGAAGAATTCAGACTTTTTGGAAACACAAGCATCAGCAGGAGGGTCCATATTCTTCTTCAACGGGCAGACAAAAGCCAGTGCTCCACTGGATACAAACCACCAGGTGCGAGCTGTGTGCTAGTCTGATTGTGATGGAGGGAAGGGTGTGTACCAATACTGGTGCGTCCTGCTGCACATTTATCCTGGGGAATGACTTGACACTTGCCATCCAAGCAATCCACTGTATACAAAGAGACATCTGTGAGGAGGGAGGTTTCCCTGAGCAGGAGTGGTTTTTGAATTGGTTCTCCTGGCTCCTCCAGTGGCTTTCTGGACTGTGCATGTTTTTCCTACCAGTTTTTAAAGTGTTCTTGTTTGTGTGTGATTCTCTACAATTTGGGATTTCCTGCTGTAAAAACACAGTCCTCAGATTGAATAGAATGCAAGTAGCTAAAAAAGCGGTAATTGTCAGAACCAAAGATGGTCAAGAAGTATGGGTTTGATGGCGTAGTTGAAAATTCAAATAGACGGGGAAATGTTACTACTGAAAAAGTTGATGTCAGTGTGAAAAATGGTGCATTTATATACAGAAACGTAATTACATTTATTGACTAATTCACCCTTTGGAACTCCATATCAACCCTGACTTAGAAATACATAGTTAGTCAGATCCTGAGACCCAGGCCCGACGCCACTGATTGACAGATCTCAGGAGGGATAGCACGTAGCCAGCAGACAAATTCATTAACAGGAAATCCCAGATTAAACCAAGAGATAGGCATTGCGACACAACGATGGTCCACGGAGACTGCCCCTAATAAAGTACACATGGCTGGAGGAGTGCGCATGTTCCCAAAACACCATAATGGCAGATGCCACATAAAGTCAGGAACATTCTTCAAATCAGGACACTGCACACACACTACATGCAGTAATCACATGATCTTCATTCCAGACATCTGGACACGGTATCTACTGGCTGCATTGTGTTCACGCAGGGTCGAGACCCACTTGAATTCTTCATACAAAACAATAATTTATGGTTCTAAAGACAGTGATCTACATTCTATCCAAAAAAGAACTGATGGAAACTCTTTATTATACCTAATGAACTGTGTAGCAGTTTATGTCAGACCAATTGTAAATTGAGAAAGTCCTCAGACCCTATGCCTGTAACTGTTCTCCTGGCTGCACTGTTTATTTAAACTAACTGTTCTTGTCTTGCCAATTGCCTCTTGTCTCTGCTTTTCAAGGTATTTCATGTTTAAAGCAACAATGGTAGAAACCTTCTTCAGCTGTACAAACCAGGTAGCCTACCTTAGGAGTGCTGCTAGCCTTCTGGGTGTGTGCCCCTTTTGACGACCCAATTTTGCTCTCTCCCTGGGTTGCAAATGAGCCTGGGGCAGGGGGAGAGCTTTTTCCTCCTCTGGGAGGAAGCCTGTTTGCATATCAGAGATGGTGAATGCTTTGAAACTCATCACCTTGATGTTCCGCTTCACTAGCCATCCTGCCAGAAGACATCTCCTATCCAGGCAGGCTTTCATTTCTGCCCCCTGAGAGAGTTCACAACTCTTTACAGGGGGTCAGATTCCTGTCTTGGTGGCAGCAGCTGCGGTCTGTCTTACAGGGCACAGGAAGGGCTGGAGCAACCAGGTGGGCAACTTCTAAGGAAGCCACCTGGGAGCCTGTCACATTTAATCCGACTTTATAAAAAGGTTGGGTTTGAAAACAGTGGTTGTTTGATCCCAAACATAACACTTTTCATAGAGACCATAATGGAGCTGGCAGCCTGTGGGTGCCCAGGGCCTAACCCATGTTATCCTGCTTTTTCTTTCTTTTTGACTGTTTTATTTCTTCATTATTTTTGTTGCTTTCTTTTTCTTTTTACATTTCTTTCTAATTATCTGCTTATTTCTATTTTCACTGTCTTCATTTCTTTCTTCATTGCCTTTTATTTATTTATTTTCCTATGCTCCTTCCCTTTACTTAACCTCCTGTCTCCCATTCTTCCTTTCTTCCCTTATACCTTCTTATTCTTTTATCATCCCTTTTCTTTCAATTTTTCTTCCTTTGTTTTCCTTCTTTATCCTATTCTTGTTGATTGGCTATCTTTTTACTCCTTCCCTTTTTAGGCACTTTCAGTTTTTATAAACTCCACAGCAAACCCCTATGTCACAATGTTGTATGCTTACGGGAGACCAACTGGGGGTACTTAAATTGCTGAGCTTAATTTGTGTATCCTTTCAGAAACCTGCTGTTGGGCAGTAGCTGGTCTTCCTCTTTAACTTTATTTTCTCGTAGGAGCTGATATCCCTCTCAAGGTCCTCCCCTTTGGCTGTTGTTCTGATGCCAATGCCCCTAATTTTGCACAAGGCTGTTTGATCACTCATCTAACGAGGTGGGAGGATGGACATGTCAAGGTTCTTGTCAGACTCCATTGTGCACTAACTTTTTAATTTGAAGTTGGGACCTTTTTAAAACTTTATAAACACTTTTAAAATGTTTTCCTAACCTAAATTTTGAATTCATTTGGAATGGGGTTCCACACAGAGCCCTAACAATTTGAAATAAAAATAATTAATAAAAAAAAATCATAATTTTTTTTGGGGGTCAATAATGGATTTCATGTGCAATAGTGAAGAATAACCAGCCACACTACATAATACCCCACTTTCCTACATTGGGGTTAAAGCGGTGGGCTCCTAAACTTGTGATTCAAACGACTAAGTGGTACTGAGAATCACAAGTTTAGGATCCCACCACTGGAACACCAGTGCAGGAAAGTGAGGTATTATGTAGTGTGGCTGGTTATTCTTCACTATGTAATACCTTCAGGATACCCCAAATAGGTCCTTCGGAGTCACACTTTAAATCCCTAGCTCAGTCCCGGTATTTTGGCACAGAGCAGCCAGACTTTACTGGAGGACGTTTGGTAAGCAATTCAGTGTACCATCATGGATGATAAGTAATTGACAAAACTCAAAAAAAATCCACACCAAGGGCCCCATTAGGATGGCGGGCGGGCTTTGCCCGCCCGCCATCCTGTCGGAAATCGGGACCGCCCGCCCTAAGGGCGGGGGTCCCTTCACACACCATTAGGATGTGCCCCCCACAGTGGCGGGCACATCCTGTATTTTCAGCATTGTGGCGGGCGGTGCGCTCTGCACCGCCCGCCACAATGCAGAAAATGCACTTTCACATTTTCATTTGCAAAGCGGCAGGCACCGCGCGGTGCCTGCCGCTTTGCAAATGAGAATGAAGGGGGTACCACAGGTACCCCCCATGTGCACCCCCCACCTGTACTTCACTCTGGGGGCCCGCAGGGGGCCCCCAGAGTGAAGACCGCATGCCTTTCCGTGGCGGCAGCGCCGCCGCGGAAAGCCATCTAAAAATGCCCATGGTAATATTGCGAGCGGTGTCTAACAGACACCGCCTGCATGTTACTCGTTTTCCGCCCCGGCCGCTAGGCGACCGGGGCGGAAAACAGGCGGGCGGTATTTTGCACCGCCACCTTCCCCTCCGCCATCCTAATATGGCGGGGGGATTTGGGCTTGCAATGTCGGGCGGTTTGCCTCCGCCAGGCCGGCGGTGGCCACCGCCAGCCTGGCGGAGGCAAACCGCCCGTCATCCTAATGGGGCCCCAAGTTCTGAAAATAAAGCTGATTTATATATACGTTGTGACACCAAAATGAATACAACCAGATGAGTATAGCCGGAGTTATGGATTTCTAAAGTAAAAAGAAATCTATTCACTTAACTCTTGCAAAATGATAATGTTGCTGTGAATGGGTTAACACACTAGTGACACTCAGTCACTTGTGGATTGAGTCCTGTGGAAACCACTGGGGGAGGGTTAAGGTAATGTGTGTCCCAGGAACACGCTTCAACAATCAGTTGAATTTTATTTGGCTTCTAGGGCCCAGGTGCATGCAGAGTAAACCTGGCTGTCCTGGTGCTGAATGTTTGATTCACGGAAGCTCGTTTTCCTGCTTGGATGGTGCTGGTGAGGAAAGGGGTGCAACATGTAAAAAATTGAGCCATTGAGGCAGCTAGTTGAAGATGCTGCTGGATTCACTCGAGGCACAGCATCGAACAAAGATAGTGGTAGCCCTACTGGCCACCAACAAGCCTTTTTTAAATACTATATTTATAGTTTCATTTAAAAAAGAAATTCACCAGTTTACAAATCCATACATGCTAGTAATGGGCATCATTCAGAACTGTAGCATTGAGATATCATTAAAACACAAGTGGAGCAGGGCAAATAGGGTCGCCTGGGTCTGTGTGCAGCCAGGGAAACTCTGAGATTTTGAGGCCCTCCAGAGGGGCATATGTGAGTTGCACAAAAGCGGATGCAATGAGTTAGTGGTAACTATGCTGTGCAATGCAGCCTACTGTCCAGGTAACAATATGTGTGTTATGAATGTTCTCTGCAGATCCCGCAGCATGCACAGTCAGTCCTGTGATTTCTGGCCAGTGTGTTGTAAGCAAGTTTGCAAGGGCAGCCAGATATCGTGGGGGCGGGATGCTGGCAGTTGTAACTGTGCATACAGTTTGCTAGTAGTATTGGAAAAAAGCCTTTAAGCCACTGTGCAGATGTTGGACCTCCCCCACCTTCCCAGCATATCGCAGCCTTGTGCTTCGCAAGGAGAAGAGCAATCGTAACAAATTGGCGCACTCCCTGCGGGACATCACGCATGTAACCTAGAAAAGCCAAAAGCAGGTCAGGGACCAGTGTTAAGCTGGACATCTGGGGGATTTTGGAGAAAATGGCCGCCCAATAGTGGCTTATAAGGGGCATGTCCAGGCAAGATGCATAACATCTGCATCTATAGAATAGCATTTGGGGCAGATTGATGAGCGAGACGGGTCAATCCTGGCCAAGAAGCGAGGTGTCATATAAGTACGCCGTATAAATGTTAAGTGTAACAGCTTGTGCCTCTGATTAGGAGATACCAACCTAATCAGTGAGCAACTATAGGACCAAGCATCATATGAAATAGAATGCTGAAGGTCTACTCGCCATGACTTACGCAGACATTTATCCATAGAAGGGAGTAAATCAAAGCAGACATGGAAGAGCCGAGAGACCAGATGGTCCATGGAATCAGCAATGGTAAGAATCGTAAAGGGGGTGAAATCATCACCGCCGTAGTGTATAAGGAAATGTTGCCCCTTCGTGTGCTTTGAAGTCAGTGTAATAGATCCTGTTCAGCATTGTAGCATCAGCAAAACGGCTATCTTCAGATCAAGAAATGAAGTAGCCATCTGGAAACAAATTGCAATAGTGCTGAGAGCGTACCCGTTGAGCATAAGTTTAACAGAAGCATCCACAATCAGGGAGAGCCAACAGTTATCAGGCAGCAGGAGGGCATAGGAATACAGATGTACCATCCCCAACAAGTGCAGCAACCAGAGCCAGGCCAAAATGTGGAGGACAGCGGCTGTATGTCCGTAAGGTCAAGGGGAAGGCCCGTAAGTAACATCACATTCAGGGGGGTAGTGTCAGCAATCTCCTGGTCGAGACGTTCAAACATGAGACGAGCGCCTCTGTGGTTCCTATGGTATGCATATTGACATTTTGCTATTAAAAAATACAGCTGGAAATGGGGTACCCCAAAGCCACCCCATGCATACGGTAAGACCAAGGAGCGCTAACTCCCCACTGTCTAGGGCCAGCCCAGACAAGACATAGGAGCAGACCCAGCAGCATGGCCAAGAAGACGTTGTTGCGAGGGATAGGGATATTGAGGAACAGGTAAAGAAATTTGAGGAGGACAACTATTTTAACAATAGCGATTCGGCCCAAAATTGATAGCAGTAGTTTAATCCACCGCTCAACTTGTGATGTTAGTGAATTGATGGCTGGACCATAATTCAGGCAGAGGATTTGTTCTTTGTCATTGTGAATATGAATCCCGCTGTGTCATCCCGCCATTTCAGGGCGATGTTGAACTGGAAAGTCTGTGTAGCACCTGTCAGGGGGAGCAGTTCGGGATTGCCCCAGTTGATGTGTAAGCCAGAAAAGAGACCAAATCGCTGGATCTCCTGTATAACAAGGTGCAGGTTTGCAGCCAGGTGTCTGAAAAGTAGCTATATATTGTCAGCATAAAGTGATACTAACAGCGGGCCCATGGAAAACTGTAATCCACAACAGAAATGTTTTTCCTGTAAATGGTGGACTAAAGGGTCCATTGCTATAATAAATAGTATTCAGGAGAGAGGGCAACCTTGCAGCATGCCCCTTGCCAGATTAAAGGAGGCTGAAAGGGGACCATTAGTGCTGATGTAGGCAGTAGGATGAGAATATAGAAGCCATATTAGGGACGTAAATCCACGCAAAAGGCCCCATTTTTGGAGAGTAGCATGCAGGAAGGGCCACTCAAGAGAATCAAATGCCTTTTCTGCATCGAGAAAGGCCAGAGCTGCTGGGGTGTCCGGAGAGATCCGGTTTAACACTGAAAAGAGCGTGCGTACATTTATAGACATGGACCGGTGCAGAACGAAACCCAAATGGAGAGGGCAGATGACTGTTTCCAGAAGAAGAGGCAGCTGAGTTCAGAGCACTTTCACGAGGTTCATGTTATCAAAGTTCAATAGAGACAGTGGTCTATACGATTGGTATTGCAGCGGATCTTTGTTGGGTTTCGGCAGCAGGGCTATGATCACCTAACGCATTGTGGGGGGAGTATTCCAGCACCTAGAGACTATGCATAAAGTTCCAGCAGATGAGGGGCTAAGAGGTGCTTGTATGTTCTGTAAAACAGTGTAGTGTAGTTCCTATATTCCCAATAGGCTCTGCGCATTGGAATAACATAAACGACAGTGTAGACGTAGGACTGAGGTCAACTAGGTCTCTATTGAATATGTTAGACTTAATTATGAAATGCCAGCTAGCTCAGAGGTCACTAGAAACTTTCTCGAGTAAACAAGAAGGTGCTAACTTTCCTGAATAGACAAGAAGGGATTCGTTTCTGACAACCGCATAAACATGACAACTTTGCTCCCCCAGAATGAGGAGTATATCTCCAGAGTCGCGGAAACAATAGATAGCTATTTCACTCAGTTAATCGTGCATGCTTATTTTCAGCAGGAGTGCAGAGAAAGAGAGACGGGCGTTTTCAATAAAAGGGTTAGATATTGAGCAGTCTTCTTTCTCATGCAAGAGAAGTGAATTGCCACAATTGTCATAAAGTAAACTGCGTACAGTAAAATGTGTATTATGAAATAATACTGTAAAAGCATTTATATGGTTTCTAAGCCATAAGATACTTAAAACGGATAAAATACATACAATGATAAAATAATGACTAAACGTACTCAACTGGTGTTTCTAAGATACGCCTACCCTGGTGTACCTAATCTAAGCCTAGTACAGGGAAGGAGTAGATGAGTTATCGTTTTTGCCAAGAATCTGAATCAAGAATGAAGGAGGTCTTGTATCTCTTTCTCAGGACTCAATCTCCCAGCAACTCGCAAGGGTGACAGGGAAACACTGGAGCTGGATTTCTCAGCAGGAGAAAAGACAGCGTCTCTCTCAGTGCGTCATCAGGGAGGGTCGGCTTCCTTCAGCACTCGCATCAGCAGGGCATCGGGCAAGTAGATAGCTGATCTGCTCCAAACCACTGTGTGTTGCTTAAGGCAGATGCTGGTATATTTATACCTGGAAGGTGCCGAGTTTAACGTAAGGTTTCACTAAGAACTCGCAGTTCTTTCAGGACTCCAGGAGTTCTAGGACAAATCAATACAGAAGCACGGGGAATTCCTGGGCTGCTGGAGGCTTGGTTTGTTAAAGAACGTGTTGTGCTTTCTAGGAGTCTATGGAAGTAGCCTTGCCGTATTTGGACTGCATTGGCTATGTCTTAATATGGGTATGATTCTTATGCCTATATAAGGATATGATTTGATATAACCACATAAGGGCATGAAATCGGGAATATTTACTAGAGTCCTAAAATCATCTACAACACCCACTCCACGTATAATGTCCATCATTACTAAATACTTAGCAATGTTTAAGCATAACTATGCATGTGTTTTCCATCCTACCCCGAAATACATAAAATGAATTTGAAATGGTATATACACGAAAATGAGTATTATACTGTACGTTTTTTTTTTTGTAAGCAGTGGTGTCATTCAGATAATGCATATATTGTACATTTAAAATGTTGACTGAATGAATCACGAAATTTACATTTATGAAATGGCTCTTAATACAGAAGAGAAGGTCGAGACCATTTCATCACATAGTTATACAAGACTGAACATGTGCTAGAGACTAAGTAAAAATATTGTCTCTAGAGTTTCTAAAAATTGAAATCTTGTTCTCTAAGAATAGTTCTACTTTAAGCAGAGTATCATGTGCCAAAAAGGTAAATATTTTGGGAACTGAAAAAAAATCAATTTCGCTCTCTGGTGAGAAAAAAAATTGTTCCAAAGTTTTTTAGGTACTGTTTACCAAAACTGAAGGCCGAATTCAGATTTCAGGCAACGCCATGAATGAATGAAATGAATGAAAAATGAAATGAAAATATATTTATTGAGCGCAATTGCTGCCCAAGGGCGTCCAAGCGCTGAGCTGAGGCGGAAATGACCAGGAACGGAAGTTTTAAGACACGAAGGATTTAGCAAACAGTAGTGTCTTCAGGTTTTTCCGGAATAGGAGCAGATTTGGGTTGGACCGGAGTGAGAGGGGGAGGGCATTCCAGAGTTTGGCAGTATTCAGAGAGATCAGCCTACCACCCGACCTGGCTCTCTTCACTCTGGGAACAACAGCAAGGAAGGCCTCCATCGACCGAAGGTTCCTGTTTGGGTGATAGGGGATGACAAGGTCGTTATTAATGGGTGGGCCTGTTTTCCAGAAGGCGTGATGTGCCATGCATAGCGCCTTGAATGCTACTCTCTGCCTCACTGGCAGCCAGTGGAGACTCTTCAGAGCAGGTCTGGCTGACTGGGATCGTGGGATCTGCAGCAGGGTGTTTGCTTTTTCAACAGTTATTCTCGTTGTTAGGAGAGAACATTAATTCAGATAGGCTGGCAAAAAATTTGTCTACAACAGTAGGTGAAAGTTGGACCATTCTCAAAAAAGTGGAAATAGTGCATATGTGAGATGCATTACCGTCAGCGTTATCTGGACCAGCAATGTTCACAGGAGGTTGTAGCTGTGTGCCGCTTTCATCTCGTACCTCACCTCCACCTAATCGTAATGCTGAGGTCTCAACGAATGCCGTAATCAGAATGGGTAGCCGCTGAGGACAACACGTTGCATGAGCCGTTACCGAACCAAGCAAAGTATCGATATCCATAGGTACTGCTGATGGAAGTGTGAGACAGATGTCTAACACGCATTCTTCTCCGCATAGCAGGCATAATAGGACAGGTAAGATGCAATCTTGCCAGATTGGTCTGAATTAAAGAAACCAGGTAATATTCAGATCTCTTAGCCGAGCCAAGCTGAGGACTTTAGTAATCCGCTCTCGGTATTTCAATGCTAGGATCGTGTCTTCCATTGTAGCCTGAGTTTTGTCTGTGACTTGACTTGCCATATCGGAGCAGAAGGAACAAAAAAAAGATTCCTGCTACGAGTCCCAAGATGAGAGGCAGGCGGCCGAACACAGAGTGCACAAAATTCGGGAAGATGCTCAGGACTACTTCAAAGGGTGCTAACAGTCAAGAAAAATTTGTCTTAAATACATGTGCGATGCCACTGGTATCAGACATGTTTAAGATTTGGCTTAACATTTCTACGAAATGTATGGGGCAATTTGTTGATAATAATGTATGTATCTCTGCTGCTGTCCTTGCAACTTGCAGATCATACGTTTCTCTAGACGAGGTTAAAGGCACAGTTGTTTGTAAAAGAATAGACTTCATTCTGCTTAAAGTATCAATTCGAATAGGAGAGATATTCAAAGAAGGCCATATTGCCGCCTCCATCTCTGGCTTGTTGTTTGGATACAATACTTGCATACAGCAAGTGACCCTGGAAGTATTGCTCACGAGATAGGCCGTTCCTGGCACCATGCCACAACAGCTGTGGTCACTTATTAGAACGTAGCTGCCGTTGGAAAGCTGTCTGAAAAAAACCTCTATCTGTGTAGCAGGGGTGCCGTGCAGGTGGCATGAAAGGTTATTTGATGAGCCTTCGCAGGCTCCGTGTAAGTTAATTCCTTGACACAGAAGTGTACCGCTTAGTGAATTTTTACAGTTGTTACCACTAAGGAATACCTCTTTCTTGCCCCCACTCCAACATCTATGTGTGTAAGGTAAATTCCAGGTTGACTTGATGTACCCTTTACCCAACATTTCATACAGGCCTGCTGGTGTATACTTGTGGCAATACTGAAACTGAAAAGTCGTTATTGGAATTGCAATGGTGCCATGTATTATCCATTCAATGACAGGTTTTTCGGAGACTGTCAATGGTAATCTATCTAGTTTTTCAATGCTCAGCACCGTATAGTCTGCCCTTCTTTGTGCCAAAGAGATTTGTTTATCAGTAAGGTTAAAGATAGAAAATAATGATGTTGTGTTGATCAGACGCCATGGCACGTAGCCTGAACGCAGATTTTGTAACGTCCAGCCTAACTGTACAATAGAACGTAATTGGGACTGACCGTCTTGTAACATTAATTAACAAACAGAGGGGGGAGAGAGAGAAAAAGAAATCAGAATGGATTCATTCTCCCTGGGCATAGATAAATAAACAATTAGAATCCACTCATTGAGACTAAGGGTGTATCCTCCACAGTGGGGAACACCTTTATTGTTTTAGGTTCCCTCACACACCAACAGGCCCCTTGGTGTCATGCTTCATCATCGGGGTCATCGTACCCCTCTACGGGGTACGGCGTGCTTCGACCTAGGGATACGTGGGAGCACTTGATATAATAAGTGTGGTGTTGGTGAGGTTTTTTTTTTTATATATGTGAGTGTATTGTGGGGTTTGGGAAATAGTGAAAGTTAAAAAGAACCTGGCTCGTGGGGTGACTAAAAAATATTTAATAAGCCCCCGGGCTGGTGCTGTTAAAATGAGGGTGGGAGGTCACTACGCTGACAATGTGTGTTACCTCCTTTTGGTGTGCGTCGACATGTTTCGGTGCCAGAAGCACCTTCTTCAGGACGGGGTGCACAAATCCCCACCTTACTCACGTTTCTCTAACTAATACTAGAATTTTCTAATAAAAGTGAGGAAAAATTATAGTGCAGGTAAAAACAATGTACCTAGCAAAAAAGACGTTTGTCTGTTGATCAACCTGTAAAGGAAAGAAGATTAAAAAAAAATCTGGTAGTCTATCTCTCCATATCCATAGGTAAAATGTCCAGTGGTTACAGGTGATATACTATAGCTGCATTCCAGTGCTTATAGTGGGATAAAAAGTTTTACAAAAAACACACTAGACTCACTGACACATAACATAGAACACACACTTGATAAAGAAATTTTCGTTCAGGTGTTTTCAAATTATTTTCTGGCTGTAACACCATTGTTGGTAAAAAGGGGAAGGACAAAGTTGTGTTATATCCCTGTAAAGTGAAGAGGAAAAATATCATGCCATTACATATTTCACAACATACTGTTTTGGAGTTGGAGAAAAAGCCTCATTAGCCAAACGTCATTATCTGGTGTGCTAACTAGCACCTGTTTGGAAAAGAAAGGCATGTTCAGGTCCTTGTTTTACTTACATTAACGTAGTGGTGACACTGCTCGCGGTCAACAGACCTTTCTACTCACGATTTCTGCAAGGAAATACCTCCCGATGGATCCCTTCGTGGCTCCGGTGGTAATGCCAGAAGGATTTTCGAAAACGGGGTTTTATACCTTTTCCCGGGTTACAGTTAATTAGTTAATTGCATAATTGAGGGTTCCTTATGGCCATATAAGGTCTTTGTCGGTTTTAGCTCGCGGTCACTGTTAGGATGCGTCTTTCCTTCGCGCATGCGCCTATATGCGCGTTTGGTCCTTCTGTTGCGCATGCGCTATCTTAGGCGTCTTTGTTTCCTGTTATGCACATGCGCTATCCTGCACGTGTATCATTTCTCATGATGGTTTTATTGTGGCAATGCGAATGATATCTTTTCTCATATAAAAGGCACTGTGGATGGCGTTTCATTTGGAATGTGTGCCTATTTTGTTCTTAATACTGCGTCTTGTTGCTTGCTTGTTTCCTCATTTCGCGGTTCATTTTCTTTTGCAAACGGACAGAGAAATACCCATTCTAAAGGATGAGTGGTAAAAGCGGACCCCCGGGCATATTATAGTTCGCCTGGTAGATGCTCATGTGGGGAAAGTATAGAAATCTTCATGGGATACTCAGTTTATATAGATTGTTTTTACACCTTGTGGAATGGGTCATTCAGCAGGACACCATCTATGTTAACTGACCCCAGGGGATATTGTCATCTAGACCTGTAGTGTTAGTCCCCAGTCTAAAGACCCATCTCTGCTCCTTTTCAAAGAGTCGTTGTTCCGATGGGAGTTGTTCAACTCCTGTCCACCTGATGTCATTTACACAATGTCCATTCTCAATGAAATGTGTGGCCATTTTCGTCATCGTTTTCTTGCATCCGATATTGCTTTTATGCTCCCCAATTCGTGTTTTCACTGGTCTTTCTGTCATGCCAATGTACTCCAAGCTGCAAGGGCAGGTTATCATATAAATTACGTTTTTGCTGTTGCAGTTGGTTAGCTTCCGTTGCTCCCATTTCGTTCCATTTGTAAAAGTTAGATCTTTACTCTTCTGAGTCAGGTGACAACTCACACAATTACCACATGGGTAGTGGCCTCCCAGTCCTTGAAGATGGAGTTGTGACATTTGTTGTAGTTTCGGGCGTGTGTGCACTAGCATGTCCTTGAGATTTTTGCCTCGTTTGTGGGCAAATTGGGGTTTCTCAATGTCTAGTTTGCCACTTGTCAGGATGCGCCAATGTTTATTCAGAAGTTTGGAATCCTCATTGGTTTGGGGGCTGTAGGTTGTCACGCAGATGGGTCTGACTGTTGCCTGATTGCTCTGGGTCTTATTTTCAAGTAGTGCCTCTCGATGATTATTTCTCGCCCTTTTCATCGCGTTGTTAATGATCTTCTCTGGGTACTGTCTTCTCTGTAGTTTTATTTTTAAATCCTGTGCTTGTGCCTTATAATCGTGGATTTGCGTGCAATTACGTCTCAAGCGTAGGAATTGTCCATACGGCAAATTGATGCGTAAGTGCCGTGGATGAAAGCTGTCATAGCGAAGAAGAACAGTTCCTCGCCATTGGTTTAAAGTGGGTATTGGTATGTAGTTTCCCGTCCCTCTGAAAAATGTTAAGATCCAGGAACACCAATGTTTCTCTTGACACTGTGTGAGTAAACTTTAGGAAACGGTTCTGCTGGTTTAGCCAAACCATGAACTCAGATACAGATTCTTGGTCCCCATGCCATATCACAAGCACATCATCGATGTACCTTCTCCATGTGTGTATGTGATGTCTGTATGGGTTGTTGGTATGTAGGAATTTTGTGCTCTCCATATGGTGGACATACAGGCCCGCCAGGCTCGGCGCGAAAGTGCTGCCCATACTGGTGCCATGGCGTTGGAGGTAGAGGGTCCTTCATACTCAAAAAAGTTTTTTGTTAATGCCAGTGTGATGCATTCCATTATCACACCTCTCGGTGTTTGGTATTTCCAGTTGGCACTGTATAGAACCTCCTCTATGATAGCTATGGTTTCATTGTGAGGGAGGCTCTCCACGTCCAGACTAAGAAGTAGTTGGTTTTCTGGATCAAAAGTCAGTTCTTGTAAAAGCTGGAGGACTGCTTTTGTGTCTTTCAGGTACGTGTTCGTCCCCTGGACTAAGGGGCGTAAGAAGGCATCAGAGAATTTTGATAGGGGCTCAAGGATGGAGCCTATCCCAGAGAAGATGGGTCTGCCTGGTGGATTTTCCAGGTTCTTGTGAATTTTTGGAATGCAGTAGAAATAGGGTGTTTTTGGTGTCTTCTGGACTAGAAATTCAGCCTCCTTCTTCGACAACCAATTATGAGCCAGGGCTTCCTCCACCATAGCTCCAACGGTGATTCTGATGGATTCTGTTGGATCTTGGATTAGAATGGTGTAGTTCCGTTGATCTGACAGTAGCCTAAGGCATTCCTTTCTATAGGCTGTTGTTGTCTGGATTACTACAGCTCCCCCTTTGTCCACTGGCTTGATTGTTATGTCTTGGTTGCTGGCCAATTCACGAATGGCTTCATGTTCACGATGGTTGGTATTGTGGAAGATCTGGCGATTATCCTTATCCAGGGCTTTTAATTCAGTCATCACCGCATTTTCATATGCCAGAACTTCTATGGGTAGTGTATTGTCTGCTGGGACAAAGGACGATTTCGGTCTAAGTCCTGTATCGGTTTCCACTGGTTTTTCTTTTCCTTCAAAGAATACCTGTAGTTTTTTTTTCCGTATGAATTCATGTACTTCAGTGTGTAATTTGAATAGGTCTAGCTTGTTGGTGGGGACGAAACCTAATCCTTTGTTCAAGACCTTTCTTTTGGTATCAGTTAGTTCATACGGGGTAATGTTTATTACTAAGTCACCCTCTGGCTGGTTGATGGGTTCTCTGGTAGAGCCCCCGTCATACTCCTGGTGTTCATTCTCGGATCCGCTTGGACCGGGTCCTGCCAAGACACGTTGTTTCCTTTTCTGTTTCTGCCTCTGCGTGGTCCTGGGAGTGAGGCTAAAAAAGACTGGTTCTGAAATAAACCATTGTCATATTCATTCCCCCACTGTTGGCACAACTGGCTAGGTGGTGGTGGAGGGCCATAAGTAAATGGTGGAAAAGGAGTAGGCCCCCCGTAATGTGAGTAGAAAGGTGGCGGTTGGTAACCCCTCCATCCTCTTTATCTTGAGTAATTTTGGCCTCTTGATTTTTGTGTGCCCCTGTATTTGGGATTACTGCCGGTACTGGATCCCGATGATCCACTGTCTGAACCTTCACTGTCAACATCACTGTTAACGTTACGGGAGACGTAGTCATCCTTCGTATAGGGGTACGCAGTTTCTGGAGTAAAGCGATCTTTATCCTTCCCTAGTTTCTTGAACTTACTTTGTTTTAGTGTAGCTTCGAAATCCGACATTTCTTAGTTCAATTCATCCAGTCTTCTCTTTAGTTCGGTTGGTTTAATGTACATCTTCAATTGAACCTCAATCTTTTGGATATCTATTTTTAGTTCCTGTGTGATTCATTTTGCTGTCTTTATGATTAGTACTAACCAATCCTGTGTACAATGCCACGAGATTAGTGACCACTCCTTTTTAAAGACTCTGTCTGTCTGAAAAATGAAAGGTTAATTCTTAACTAAAAGCCCCTGTGGCGCAATTTTATTTCTCAGATATTCCGTCATTAGGAGACCATGGAGGGCTGCTCTTATCTGGGTTTTTCTGAGATTCATCATCTCATCCCAATCTGCCACACTTGGTCATGGATCCGTATTGCTGAGGCCTTCAAAAGCATTAGCCGCCGCCAGAATCTCATCAATTTTGTCCTTGCCAAATGTAAGTCCATGTTCAGACTCCATCATGCTGTTAGTGTGTGTGTACGACCGATGTGTGTGTTAATAATGGTGTGTTGTCAGTGATACTAGTGGGAGAAGGGGGACTCCCACAGCTGTGTGCTGCCTAAGTATAATTAACAAACAGAGAGGGGAGATAGAGAAAAAGAAATCAGAATGGATTCATTCTCCCTGGGCATAGATAAATAAACAATTAGAATCCACTCATTGAGACTAAGGGTGTATCCTCCACAGTGGGGAACACCTTTATTGTTTTAGGTCCCCTCACACACCAACAGGCCCCTTGGTGTCATGCTTCATCATTGGGGTCATCGTACCCCTCTACGGGGTACGGCGTGCTGCGACCTAGGGATACGTGGGAGCACTTGATACAATATGTGTGGTGTTGGTGAGGTTTTTTTTATATATGTGAGTGTATTGTGGGGTTTGGGAAATAGTGAAAGGTAAAAAGAACCTGGCTCATGGGGTGACTAAAAAATATTTAATAAGCCCCTGGGCTGGTGCTGTTAAAATGAGGGTGGGAGGTCACTACGCTGACAATGTGCGTTACCTCCTTTGGTGTGCGTCGACATGTTTCGGTGCTAGAAGCACCTTCTTCAGGACGGGGTGCACAAATCACCACCTTACTCACGTTTCTCTAACTAATACTAGAATTTTCTAATAAAAGTGAGGAAAAATTATAGTGCAGGTAAAAACAATGTACCTAGCAAAAAAGACGTTTGTCTGTTGATCAACCTGTAAAGGAAAGAATATTAAAAAAAAATTCTGGTAGTCTATCTCTCCATATCCATAGGTAAAATGTCCAGTGGTTACAGGTGATATACTATATCTGCATTCCAGTGCTTATAGTGGGATAAAAAGTTTTACAAAAAACACACTAGACTCACTGACACATAACATAGAACACACACTTAATAAAGAAATTTTCGTTCAGGTGTTTTCAAATTATTTTCTGGCCGTAACACCATTGTTGGTAAAAAGGGGAAGGACAAAGTTGTGTTATATCCCTGTAAAGTGAAGAGGAAAAATATCATGTCATTACATATTTCACAACATACTGTTTTGGAGTTGGAGAAAAAGCCTCATTAGCCAAACGTCATTATCTGGTGTGCTAACTAGCACCTGTTTGGAAAAGAAAGGCATATTCAGGTCCTTGTTTTACATACATTAACGTAGTGGTGACACTGCTCGCGGTCATCAGACCTTTCTTCTCACGATTTCTGCAAGGAAATACTTCCCGATGGATCCCTTCGTGGCTCCGGTGGTAATGCCAGAAGGATTTTCAAAAACGGGGTTTTATACCTTTTCCCGGGTTACAGTTAATTAGTTAATTGCATAATTGAGGGTTCCTTATGGCCATATAAGGTCTTTGTCGGTTTTAGCTCGCGGTCACTGTTAGGACGCGTATTTCCTTCGCGCATGCGCCTATATGCACGTTTAGTCCTTCTGTTTTGCATGCGCTATCTTAGGCGTCTTTGTTTCCTGTTATGCGCATACGCTATCCTGCGCGTGTATCATTTCTCATGATGGTTTTATTGTGGCAATACGAATAATATCTTTCCTCACATAAAAGGCACTGTGGATTGCGTTTCATTTGGAATGTGTGCCTATTTTGTTCTTAATACTGCGTCTTATTGCTTGCTTGTTTCCTCATTTCGCGGTTCATTTTCTTTTGCAAACGGACAGAGAAATACCCATTCTAAAGGATGAGTGGTAAAAGCGGACCCCCGGGCATATTATAGTTTGCCTGGTAGATACTCATGTGGGGAAAGTATGGAAATCTTCATGGGATACTCAGTTTATATAGATTGTTTTTACACCTTGTGGAACGGGTCATTCAGCAGGACACCATCTATGTTAACTGACCCCAGGGGATATTGTCATTTAGACCTGTAGTGTTAGTCCCCAGTCTAAAGACCCATCTCTGCTCCTTCTCAAAGAGTATTTGTTCCGATGGGGATTGTTCAACTACTGTCCACCTGATGTCATTTACACATTGTCCATTCTCAATGAAATGTGTGGCCATTTTTGTCGTCGTTTTCTTGCATCGGATTTTGGGACTGGCCATGTTGTAACATTAGCAAATCCTGTTCTATTATATCAATAGAAGATGATACAATGCTGTCCAGTGAATAAATTCTGCAGGACAGAGTTGTTAACCCATTGTCCACTACAGACAGTGATTTTTCCAAATTAATACAATCAATTTCTCGTATTTTTTCTGCAGTTTCAATTTGCGTTACTTTCCAAGCTTCATTGTAAGCTGCGTATATACCGACGTATATGAAACGTTTTTGAGACTGTTTGCGAGGTCCCAGTAAGAAATCTCGCAAGCCAGCACCTTCTTTAAGTAAAGTCAAGTGTTGCTTAATTTCAGGTAGTGTGGATTGCTGTAGCCATTCGAGGCATAGTTTTCCTATACTATTGGTTGTTATTATCTATGGATGTTGACAGTTATTAGTGTCTGTGGGCCAGATCAACCATTTTTTCGAATTAAGAAGTGTTCTGTTATGTTTTAAAATACGGGATACGTCTATCTCCACTTCTGTAGTGCTATTACAATCAGGTATTGGTTTTGGAATAGACAGTTTGTTTAAGTCCTTTATCCTGGCTAGGCCAAGACAGGTCGTTTGTTGAATGGTGTCATTCAGGAACATTATTTGTTCTGGGATCATGCAGGCTCTGAATAATAATTCTAAACCTTGTACCTGCCAGTCTTTCGTACCCCAGACAGTTTTGTGTCTCAATGTTGTTTTTCCAAAGATCAAAGCCCAACGTAGACATTTTTTCATAACATTTTTCAGAATAAATCAGTTTGGTATTTGTCAACATGTTTTTCATTCCTGTCTTATTCATAATTTTAAAATAAAACGTTTCTGGATCAGTCATATTTAACCCCGAAAAGTATGGGAATTTCGCATAAAATGGTTTTTGAGCTGCCTTTTGGCGGAGTTGGACAATGTTCCCATTGATTATACATAAAAACATTTCTAGGATTTGCCGATTTATGCAAATAGTTATGCCCATAATGATTAAAGCAATACATTTCTTCATAATTTGATGAACCTTGTAGATAATCATGTTCTGTATATTTAGCTGACATTTCTAAATCTGACATCATATTGTTAATATTTTCAAAGTCCCAATCATCAGAGAAAATACTAGGTGATACAAAGTCACTTAAAGAAATCTTGAACTGATGTGGATACTTCAAGAGTTGAACCGGGCCATAGATGTCGTAATCAGTGGCGTCCCATGCTACACCACCAGGTAGAGAAATGGCTGTGATGTTCACTGATGATAGTTCTCTTTTTTCAATGTGAGAGGAACTGTGAGGTTTTAAAACCAAGTTGATGTTCTGGCATGCTTTGTCCATTGTACTGTATTTTCCATCAATCTTTTTTCCCAAGCTTAGAACTAAAATGAGCCAGAGCAGGAGGAAAAGTACACCTAACGCAATCCACAATTCAATCCATGGTGAAATCAGATATGTTTCCCCAAGTTGATAAAAGAGTTCTGTAATTTTGTCTTTGAAAGATTTGTTTGCTGGCTTGTCTTCATGTTTACTTGGATCATCAGAAAAGTAATCGAAATTGAAGAAGTAGACAGATGCAGTTCTGTCAATTGTTTGGATGGCATCAGGATTGTTATTAATCTTTGTAGTTGCTTCTTCCTTTGTCATGTTAGTATAATCAGAGGCTACATCATTGTAGACAGGTGTTTCTTGGCGAACTGTTGCAATTTGGGTTTCAAGAGGCACAAGTTCCATGGCTTTGTTGCATAGTCCTTTTTTATTCACTGCAGGTTTATCGAATGTGATTAGTCTCTCAGTTTGAACCTCTTGGATTGTAGCAAGGTTTGGTCTTCTGATACTTCTTGGGAGTCCACTGGGCCTACTACTTATTATTGGCCACATGGTTGTGGTTTTACCAGGTCGATTGATACAACTCTGTTTCACTTTTTACCAGCAAGGGGCGGTAGTACGACTGATCTTGTTCCGCTGATAGCTAAGACAGGTACTGCTTTTCTGTAAGAAGGACCAAATTCCTTCTTTACCGCGATGTTTTCTCTGACCAGATCCCCAATCTTTGGAATCCAGACAGGTCTTGCTGGGACAGGTGGTTTTTCTTCAGTGGCCGTTGGCTTTAGCTTTGGGTTACTCAGACTTCTTGTTTCATTTAAGTCCTGTAAAACAGCCAAACGATCTTTGATATCAAACAGTTTTTGTTCCACCACTGAAGTCTGACAATCGAGATCTTCGATTATCATTCTTGTACCAAACAAAAGTTCATACGGAATGATTCCACCCAGAGAATTTCCTTGCAGAATATTAAGACTACGTTGGACACTTATTAGATGTTTGATCCACCCATCACCCAAACCTAATACCCTCGCTGTTATAGATTGCTTTATGTCACGGTTTTTTCTCTCCACTACCGCATTCCCCTTAGGATGGAATGGACTGGAGTACCGCAATGTAATGCCCTAGCTGGTCATGGCCTCCTTGTAAGCTCGAGAGCTAAACACAGGACCCTGGTCAGAATGTAGCATGCTAATTGCGTATGTGCCGATAAAGACTCGCAAATCTTTTATAACTTTTCTAGCGTCAGCCGAGCGCTGGGGCCACATCCAAATGAATCTCGTCTTAATATTTAGGGGATCGCATTTGTCTGGTCGGAAGCTTGCGTGTCGATAGTCTAATGCTGTCTAATAGAGGTGTCTGGGCTTGTCTTACTGTGCTACAGTCAGATATCTGGTCCGGTTCATAACTGCGATCTCTATTGCAGTCCTGACAATCCATTGAAAAGTTATAAACTTGCACGCTCATTCCCGGCACCAGTATCTTGATTGCAATTCTATTAGAGATTTCAGGATCTCTTGGTGCCTCAGAGCCATTCCCATGTGTGCTTCTTGAATCAAGTAAGCCCTCCGGTTCGTGTTTGGAATTACTCTATCCCCCCCTCCAGGGATTTGAGCAAAAGGAACAGAGTTTGCATCAATTATGTATGTATTTCCGAGTGGATAATTTAGAGGTAACTCTGCATAATTGCCTTCCATTGAGGCCTTTACTGCTAGTAGCGTTTCTCCATCTATTTGTTTTTTAGAACGCTTTATTTGTAGCTATGGAAGCCGGTTGACCAGCTGCCGCTGAGGCTTTGTTAGCCAATGAATTCCCTGCAACGTGAACGCCATCATGTTGAAGACTCTGCATATGTATCACGTGAGTCATTCGTAGCTCTTTCTGTAAAAGAACTACTTGTTCCCAAAGCTTTTTATGGTTTATTGTGCCACCTGTCTCATCTTTGTAACCATTTTCAATCCAGGTCTGCATGGAATTATTGTAAGATTCGACGCAGTAATGCGAATCGCACACTATTAGTGGGGGGAATTCGCGATCTGCATTTTCAAGCGCCATCTTAAAAGCCTGTAGTTCAGCTCGCTGAGCTGTACAGTTTCTGAGCGATTCAGTTTTAGTGATTAACGGTCTAAATGTACCTATGCGCCAGTGACCTTTTACAATCGTGCACGCAGCACTGTAAACTTTTTTATCCACAACGTAGTGTTGTGAAAATCTGTCTGTGTAGATTACACAGGTGTACTGTTCCAGAGGTAGAATTTCAGTTGGCAGAGGACATTCGTATTGGAGAAATTCTTGCGCTTCTAAGTTAGGATCAAATTCGTATACTACGTCTGATGCAGCAAGAGAATTAACCCATTGTATCCATCTCGGATATAAGGCTTTAGCATTCGGAATGCTTGCTCTTGTTACTTCTTCTAGGGCAGGTATCCGTGTAACGATTGTTATGCGTTTACCTTGTGCCAGGGCTCTTTCTTTTGCTACAGCAGTTTGTACCGCAGTTAGAATCTTTTCAGTGGAACTGAATTTCATTTCAGTTTATGTGTACAAGTGTGATTTGTAAGCTATTGGTACCGTTTCCCCCTCATTTGAGGTTAGATATGTAAATCTGCATCTTCCTGGGATGACTCGGATTCCAAGGTTGCATTCGTTTACGCGTGTTTGCAGTTTTGCTTTAGTTAACATGTCTGTTTGTAATGATCGTAAAATTTCTGTGTGTTTCTGAGTCCAATTAATTGCTTTGAAATTAGGTTTTATTAGTTCATAGAGCGGTTTAACTCTCTCTGCATAATTTAGAATGTAAGTTCTTCCGAAATTCAGGAAACCTAGAATTGATTGTAAGTTTTTCAGCGTTTTTGGAGCTTGGAGTACTGCACACTTCTCTAAGAAGTTGTCTGCTAGGCTTTTGCCTTCACTTGATAACTCATATCCTAAAAATAGGACAGTGAGGTGGGCAATTCGTGACTTTTTAAAGTTAAATTTGTACCCTTCAGATGCAAACCCAAGTATTATGGTGTTCACTCTTTTCAAGTGTGTCTCCAGGTCATTGTCTGTTAGATCGATATCGTCAACATAGGATAATGCCTCATCATCATACATTTGTAGTGACTCTGTTACTCTGGCTGAAAATAATCCTGGGCTTTTCTTGAATCCCTGTGGGAGACGACAAAATTGCCTCTAGGCCCCCATAATAGAGAAAGCGGTCAATTACCTGCTTTCTGGTGCAATGTTTTGACAGAAGAAACCATTTGAAATATCTATTGTTGTTTTATATTTTTTGCGCACAATGTTATTCATCGGTGCTGCACTGTGTGAAATTTGTACTGCAAATGTTTTGCAACAAGAGTTTAAGTGTCTGTAGTCCAATACTAGACAATATGAATTGTCTGGTTCGGAGACAGGAAACAAAGGATTGTTCACTTGTGAGGTGCATGTTTCAATCCCCCCCTGGTACTCAAGTTGATTTAAGATCTCCCTGACTTGTTTTTTAGCTTCTTGCTTAACAGGATACTGCCTTTGTGCAGTAGGTTGATTTTTAACTGGATTTTATGGTGAGGAGAATCCTCATCCCATTCTACATCATTTTTATATAATGCAGGGGCTTGGGCCACTGCCCGTTTTCTAGCATATGTGTATTTTTTATGAATTGGAATGTGATTTGAGAAGGCAGGCATAATCATTTCTTCTGTATGAATATCAATAAGGACTAGCTATGTTTGTGGTTAGAGACTCAAGAATGCGTACGCGTGCAGGCAAACCATTAGGTTTGATCATGAAGCCCTCACCCACCAACCTAGTTGGTGGCATGCTTTATCATCGGGCCCACCACAGTGACACCGAATGTGTCCCGGGTGTGCTTCAATGCCAGATTACTGCAGAGCTGGTATTTTTGCTGAGTGTACAGCACAGAAAAGGTGGCAGGTACTATTGCTGCACTAACAGACAGTTGTTACAACCGTTCTTTGGTTCACGCTAAATTTTCCACTCTTGCCCACCTCCTAAGACAGTTTCTCCTAAATAACTGAGTTCCACCATTTCCACCAAACAGGGGGTAGGTGTTGGCACCACACTTTACATATCTCTCACATACTAGACTATTTAGTTTTGGACAAATGCTCGGCGAGCATGATGGCCAGTGATTCTTTGGTTCCAGGAGTGTGATTTACCTGCGGGCTGCAGAAGTATAGTACCTCTAGTCCAAGGGTGTTCTGGGGTTTGCAGAGAGGTTCTTCTTTCCTTTGGAGCTGATCTCTGGTCCAGGATGGATCAACAATGGTCATGCAGTTGCAGGGTATTGCAACTTTGCTTTGTAAAGGTCTGGAAGTCGCAGTCATGGGTCTCTTCTGTGTTCCTGTTTAAAATCCAAGAAGATGTCAGGTTCTTGTGCCAGGGGAGCACCTTCAATCCTAGACTTCGTGGTGTGGCAGATAGTAGCCATTTGGCTACTAGCCCTAGCGACTCATCTGCCCCTGAAGTGACCACGTCCTGTGGAGTGTGGCACCTTTTCTACCCAGCAGACTTTATTCTGACACTTTTAAAAATGGCACAACCCTTTTCCAGGAGCACAGACCAGGTAGTCCACCTTAGCTATGTGGCTAATCTTCTGGGGAAGTATGTCTCCTCACTACCTAATGTTCCCATTTGCCTGGGGCAGGGGGTTGGCTTTTTCCTCCTCTGTGAGGAAGCCTGGTTGCACATAAGAGGCGGTGAGGACTTTGAAGCTTACTGTCTTGATGTGCCACTTCATTAGCCATCCTGTGTGGAAGGGAGGTGAATCCCCCACCCAGGCAGGCCTTTGTTTCTGCCTCCCAAGAGAGTACACAACTATTGGAAGTGGGTCAGATTCAGGCTTGACATGATCAGCTTTAGGCTGTCAGCCAAGGAAAAGGAAAGCCTGGAGCAGCCAGGTGAGCAACCTGTAAGGTAGACACCTGTGTGCATGCTACATCAAAGCCGACTTTAGAAAAAGGTCAGGTATGATGAAACAAGATGTTTGATACCAAACCTGATCAGGACCATTATGGAGATGGCAAGCTGTGGGTGCCTGGGTGCTAGTCAATAGTATCCTAAAACCCCCTGAACATTGATATTAGGTATATCCTAATGGCAGGAGACAACTATAGGGACATATACGCTGGTACTTATATGTCCACACCTTGAATATAATGCACCCAGCCTCCTGGGCTCAGGAGGCCTACCTTGCGAGTGACTGACACATATATTGAAAATGGTGCTTTGACCTTGCTACATATAGTGATGGCAAAGTCGAGTTCAAACAGTTTGCACTGCTCATGCAGTCTTTAATGGCAGGACTGCTGTCATTTTTTTACTTGTGTCCCTCAGGGTGGCATAATTAGTGCTTCAGACCCTGGTGGCCCCTTTAACTGCCATGCCTTGGGTACAAGTGGAACATCTTACCGGGGACTTTTAAGGGGTCAAAGTCCTTACCAATTTACATTCATCATGTTTTAGGGAGAGAGCCCTGTCACTGCAGTCAGGTTAGCAGGCTCCAGTACCCTTTCACAGCTGAAAAAAATCAGTATTGGGGTCCAAATGGGCAGAAAGTGACTGGAATCTTGTAAAAAAGCTGTTTCCCTACATCCTTGAGTTTTCTCCTTTTTCATACTTTCTTTTTCTTCCTAAGTCTTTGTTTTCTCAATTCTTTCCTTCTGCCATGTCCTTTTAATTTTCATTGCGATATTCATTTACTGGTTTGCTGTTTTTCTGTTCCCTACTTTTTTCTTTCTTCTTTCTTCTTCCTCTACATTTAAAATGTCTGTTTATTTATCATTTACTTCTGTTACTTTCTACTTCCTTTTATGTTTTCCTAGTTCCATTTTCTTGCTCTTAATGTTCATTTTCTTCTCCTCGTCACCTTTCATTCACCACATTTTGTGTTTTCTTTATTCACTTCTTTCTTTCTTTTCTTTCTATTTTTCATGCTGTTTTTCATTTTCTCTCTTTCCTCATTTTATCTGCTTCTTTCATACTTTTCCTTCAATTGTTTTTCCTTTCTTTTTTACTGATTTCCTTCTTACTTCCTTTTTTCTATTACTTTCTGTTCCTATCTTTCTAAATTGCAGCTTATTCCTTTTTTTACTGTCTTAATTTCTTTCTTTATTCCCTTCTATTCTTTTCTATTTGATATGCCGCTTCCATTTTTTCCAAACTTTTTTTGCTCATGTCTCCCCTCCCTCCTTCCTGCCCTTGTGTCTTCTTTTTCCTTTGTCATGCCTTTTCTTTTCCTTCCTTTCCATTTTCTTTCTTCCTTTCTCTTCCTTCTGATGACTTTCTTGCTTATTTTCTTTCTCTCTGCTCCTTCCTCTTGTAGGCACATCTAGTTTTATAAACACAATTGGTAATCCTTTTGTGACACCCCTGTATGCACACTGGCGACCAACTAGGGGTACTTCATTTGCAGTGCTTAATCTGTTTACACTATCAGAATCCTGATTTTGGACAGTAGTTCGGGAAAGTTTTCAATGATCAGAAGTAGTTATCACTGTGGTAAAGGGGATGAATGACGTTACAACGCATACTTTTACCACGCATACCATTACAACGCGGTATTTACAACGAATACCGTTACAACGCATAGCGCTTAGAGATGCTGGATAGTGGTAAGTATAATTTTATATTCCAACTCCAGTCCCCGTGGACACTAGAGAAGGTGTTGGATATAAAATTATACTTATTCCCTATCCTAGAGCGCCCCCCCAGCGCAATGCGTTGTAATGGTATGCGTGGTAATGCCTGCGTTGTAATGGTAGTGCGTTGTAAAAACTTTGTTGTAACAGTTGTATACCTGGTAAAGGTTGGAGACACCTGCTTTAGAACAACTGGTCTAACCTCTAAGTATATGAGAGTGTGTGCCAGAGAGAAGCATGCAGCTGGAAGAACTATCTCAAATGATGGAGAGGCAGTAGAGGCAAAAAATAACAATTTTCTAGACTCAAGGAGGGAGAGCACATTTTGAATTAGCTAGAAGATAATCTAGGTGAACAAACAGTTTTAATGTATTTTAATTGGTGTTTGTGAAGGGGTGAAGAGTTAAAGAGATGGGTCCATGGAGAGTGAGGCGTGAGAATCACTTTCTACCCACATAACTGTAAGCTTCTCAGTCTCATCATCTTCTCCCTAAAAGTTGCATGGAATACAGTTCCAGCAACAGGGAGTTGAACAACTAATGGATTCGAAAGATGATATTGCAGAGACAGTTATTAAAAGAACATGAAATTTAATAAAGGAGTTAGTTGAAGGTAGAGGTATACAGCGAGGAGAAGAAGTAATGTATATTGGGAAGAGGAAGATGTGGGGAATAGTTGAGGTAGGATCAAGGAATAGGTCAGGTGATGAGAACTTAGGTACCATAAAATGAGTTTTAAGGTGCAAGGAGAAGGATAGCAAATGTGGTGCAAGTGTATGAGCTGGAGAAAGAATCAAGAGATGGGTAAGCCTGTGAAGAGAAGAGCGTGGTTGGAGCATTAGGAAAGTGGAGGTTTGGAACAGAGAAAGAAGTGACTTAATTTCTAGGTGTCACAAGTATTCACAGCACATCAAGGTGTTAGGAGTGGGTAAGGAAGAATAACATAGTGAATGATAAGAAGGTATAGAAAAGGTATAACGGTACTATAGGTCTGTGTCACTGAGAGAGATGTACAAATTAAGTCAGAGTGGAAGAGATCAAACTGGATCCACAAAATGGAAACCATATGCACTTGGTGTGCCATCTGAGTACAGTCTTTGATAAGAGTGTGCAGCCAGTGTGAGACTCTTTGAAAGTCTTCCAGTGCTAAAGAATGTCCACTGCTTCTATTAATCAAGCAACAAGTATGCTGCATTTCACATTTTCTTGTCAGACAATTGCTACCAAAGATCAACTTGGGCTCTTAAGCCGTAATATTTCTTTTTACTGCCCTGTATATCTACCATGCTACACAGAAGAAAGAATGGTAATCTCAAGAGGACCTCCAATAGAAGTCATGTCTTTGAGAGTTGCTATGTTTGCTCATGTATGAGCTCAAGTGAACTGTAGCTACTGAAACACTGCTGGAGATTTTTGACTTTGGCGTTATTTAACTATACTCTGTCCCAGGAGGGCAGCAGAGGCATGTACGCTGCTGCTCTGGGAATGGCAGTCCACCCTATTTATGGATCCCCACTGCCTGCCAGTGCTCATTATGCCTTCAGGGAAGTAGCTGTCACAGTGGGTCCTCTGAAGCAGAGGACATTTGTGGAGTTCCTGTCACGCTTCCTATGGCTGCTCACCAAATATTTTTGTTTTTCAAAAATGCTTTTTCAGCATTAGGTCTTGGAGGAATGGAGCACCCTCTGACTTCTCTTCGTAATATTGTTATGTTGGATGGCACTTAATTAGCTGCCTTGTGACCGATGGCAATCACTACATTTGGATATCTCCCCCAATGATGTATTTACACTGGTTACTCTGTTTGGGCATGGACCTTCTGAAAGACTGTTCCTTCCAAAAACTTTGAGGGTAAGTTAACAGTTAAACAATGTTGCGGTCTACTTGATTTTCCACTTGTATTTCAGACATTGTGTCCTTCAAACATGTTCTGACATCTCACTACCTATCAAGGTCCCAGAGTCTGCAGACACCATAATTTCAATTTTACTTTGTGGTTCATGTAGTAGCTACACAGATTAGCCATTGTTAACACCGGTCCTGTTTCACTGAATACTGGCAACACCCACCTGGCAATTGAAGGTGCATTTATTTACATGAGCAAAACACTTAGTCACATTGGGCCTGTTAATTTTACAACAACCCCAAAGGATGTATTTAGCAGTAGATAAACAGACTGAGTCCTTGTGGGGAACATGTCAAGAGACAAGTGGAGGTTTTGCAAGATATCAGTCAGGAGAATAATTGCAGTGTCACTGGGGAGGAATGGCCACATTGGCAGTACACAAATGTCCAAGGTGAACATGACAAAGTCAAGATGAGGGCAGTGATAGATGATGTTCCCACGTATGATCGTAAGCACAGGGCTAAGCAGAAACTGTACAATTGACATAGATGAATGCTACAGCAGGGTTCTCCTTTAGAAAGATGTACAATCCACATCTTCCTCCTCTGATGTATGCAGTGTCTCCCTGTGAGGGTGTTGTGGTACATACAGCAGGGGATGGAAACACAGACCCATCAAGGGCGGAAGATGTGGATGTTGTTCCTGCAGCATCATTCATTTTTGCCAACAGATGAGGCATCACTACAGTGAGGAGGATCTGCTGGTTTTGCAACACGGCAGCAATAGCAGCCATGTGGGAGTCCTGCTCCTGTTCCAAGCTCTCCAAGATTTTTAGCATTGCCCGCATCTCATTGACTAACTTGCTGGTGTCACTTTGGCATGGCAGTTGTTGGTGCCTCTGCCTCACGACGCAAGCAATGTCAGCCAGGGACTACTGGAGGTCACGTAGTTGAAAGTGGGTGCCTATGATGGCAATGGTGATGCCCCTAATAGGATTGAGGTACCAACAAACCCCTCTAATGGCTGCCAGGTTATCCAACCCCACCCACACCAGACCTGCAATCTCCTGCAGGACTCCTACTGCAAGCCTTTGGAAGGTGACCTGTGGGTCCTCAGAGTACTGGGGTGTGGCAGTGGTGGTAGTTGGTGCCTGTTGGTTATTTGTCAGGGCAATTAGAGATGCCACAATGCTGCAGACCCTTCCCAGGTCTGGAAATGCTTCTCTTCGGAGGGTGTCATTGTCAATGGTTGGAAGGTTTTCATCATCACCATCATCTGTGATGTCTGGGACAGTGTGCTGACCAGGAGTTAAGGTTTCATCCTCTGCAATGAAAATGGCAAATACTATTGTTGCAGTCTGTTACATGTTGACATGTCGTTAAGCATTTGAAATTCAAAGTGCATAACACTTTCCATTCTCTTGTGTTAGATGGTACACCTGTTACAAAAAGCTGTGAATGCCAGTTAACACTGTCAATGTATGTTACATAGCATGACTTCAGGATTATTACATTAGCCTTGTGTTGCAACACTAAGGGGCATTTACAATCCCCTACCACCACAGGTGCATTCACTTTTTCTGAGGTTTCTGTGGCAATCGGGTATTTGCCTTTTTTTTCAATGTGGCTTTAAGACACTTAACATGGCTTAACACTGCCTTGTAAATAAGGCCACCTTTCATGCTACACTTAGCGTGAGAGGAGTGATCAATGGGTGTTTTTGTTGGACTTTAAGGTGCAACACCTATTTATTTTGCCACTGCCCCCTATTTAACAGTGTGGCGTAAATAGGAGTAGGCACATGAATTATGACCAGGCAAAACCTGTGCTTATCCAGAACAGACTATTTTTGCAAGTTGCTACAAGGTTTTATGTGTCATACACCACCCAAGATGATTTTTTTTTTCTGGGTGATGGAGAGATTTCACAATGGAGGGTCCTTTTGACTAAAGTTTGACTAGATATGGTGAGGCAAGCACTTCATCTATGCAGCCCAGCATATTTCCACATACACAGGACTGCCCCATACTGAGACTGAGAGTGCCCCTCCCTTGTGCTTTTCCCTGCAGTAGCAATGTTGACAACAGGAAAGTTGTAAGACGGAAAACTTTGAGGCAGTATTCAGAGATCGCTGCATTGGAGCACAGCAGACCTTTTTACAACAGCGCAGAGTTGAGCATATAGATGAGATGTACTCCAGTGTGTTGCGTCCTTCCTTGCAATAATGAAAGGATGCATGTCGAAACAAACCTTTCTGTATGCATTTGCAACCAGCCACGTTTGGGATCATGTGCCACATATGTACATAGGTGTAATTTACCACAATACCCAAGTCATATTGCCATAAGAACATCACTTTTAGCGACATTCTGGTGGATATATGCATTTCTCTTTATTTGCAATGCAGGATGTAGCCAGTTACGGTTGGATAATACCACCTTGTGATTGAGGCCCTTCCCACCCTTCACTCACCATGAAAGAGACATGCAATGCATGTTTCTATGAACATTCCACCACAACAAGCATGTTGAATTTTTAGAAACACATATCTACAAGGCTGGGACTGTACCAGAAACTAAGGACAGGTCGACACTAGGGCCATAATTACAAGCACCTTGCGCCATCAGTATGAATCTTTTTCAAATACTTGAAAAGACGGACCAGCAGCACAAGGGGCTTGTAAATTATGGCCCTGTTGTCAGGAGGGCAAAATGTGAAAAACAGAATTATGTATTTCCCCTAATGTTTTGCTCTTTGTTTGTGTGCTGCATTGTGCTGTACACATGGAGACAGAAAACCACCTGTAAGGTTTGTTTATGTGCAGGAAGGTGTCCCTTCCTGCACAACAACATTTCTAACTGCTGTGTAGACACCCTAGCAACATGGCTCAAGGGTGGCTGAGCTTGCACAGTGCAAATTTGGAGACAACAGGACTGGATGACATGCAGGGGTGTGTTGTATTTTTAGTGCCTCCAGCACATACCTACATTCTTTTGGAGCACTGTGCTACCAATTTTGGACCAGCACTGCACTCCACTAGATTATGGTACAATGCTCCATAGTTAGTACAGAAGAGTGTCACATCTTGACTAGAATGCATATGCCTGCTATTACACTGTTTGGTAATCTAGGATGACTGTGAGACTTGCAACAGTGCCTGATGAAGACATTTAGATATGAGACACATGGCTGTTCAATTGTCATTGTTTGAACACATGAAGGGCATAGCCACAAGGCCCATGCCCCACCGGTATGGCACTTTCAATTAGTGAAAAAGTGACATACAGGCAGCACAAAGTGCTGGTGAATAAGCCCCAAAGTACCTATGTGGATAACGTTTGACATGCAAACAGAGTGGGATAGCACTGAGACAGAGGTGCCTGGACAGTACAACAGGACATTTATTTATTTATTTATTTTAGCATTTCTAAAGCGCATGGTTACGCCATCTGGCGTGTCCCCGCGCTAGCAGACTCACAACTAGGACCTACATTAAGCACTTCAGCAGCAATTTGCCAACTATTGCAATCTTATAATTCTCCTCTGCTTTATTATGCGAAGGAAAAAAAGCCAGGTTTTAAGCTTCTTCCTAAATTGGCCTTCGCATATTTCCATTCTTATAGTTTCTGGAAGTCCATTCCAGTATTTTGCTGCAAGATAGCTGAAGGACCGGACATATTTACCCCCTTGTTGTTACTTACCCTGTTGTTGATGTAGATGGTCATAGTCAGCAATGTCCATTCCCTGTACTCCAGACATCGACTCCTCACAGATGACTGCGGCTACCTGTTCTTCCAAGGCATCGAGCCCCTCCTCTGGTGCTGGACTCCCACCTCCGGAGAGCTGCCTGTTGATTGCTGGTCAGTTTCTGCTTTGGCTTGCACTTGGAATCATGCCACCACTTTTTGCAGTTCATCACTGTCCTCTTGACTTCTGCGACATAGTTCACCTTGTTGACTATGGATTGCCTTTTAGCAATTTTGATCCCCAATGACACCTTGGAGATGACAAAGAAATGGTGTTGATGCTCCCTCACCTCTGCAATCAGGATCTCATTCTCCTCCTGACTGAATATGCATTTCCTCTACCCCATGGACACTGGCTGGTCATCTTGGCTGTTGGGGGGAGGTTTGGGGTGTTGTTGTCCTGTGCTGAACTGGGTCCTGGCTGCATCATTCTGAATTCAGTTTATTTTTCCTTTAGCAGCATATCTGTGAACATTTTTGCAGCTAAACGCTGAAAAGCTCTAATGAAACATCATTCAAATAAGCAACCCAGATTAATTGTATGCTAGAAAATTGAAAAAAATATTCTTTCTTAAGCAGTCTTTTAATACCATCTCCTAGGTAAACAATCTTCAGGGTTTCTTTGAGGACATTCCATTAAATATTATCGAAGGCCCTTACAGCATCTAGAGGTATTACTATTTCTGCGCTTTCTAGAACATGGCATAAAAGCCCTGTGTTGTCATTTGACATGTAATTTCTCACAAATCCTACTTGTGAACGGCCTATTAGATTTTATGGCCATTGTTATTTCCTCTGCACTGAATGGGGAGTAGAGTGCATTTTTATCCTCTACAGTTTTGTGTGGGAGTTTCATTTCATTTAAGTGGAATTTGCATTCTTCATGGGAAGTTTGTGATTCAGTCTGAATACAAACACATTTTTGTTGACTGTGCACTGTTTCTCTTATCTTGAAGCGTGGTAATACCTTTTTGGTTTTGTTTGTGTTTTAGGTAGGATGCAAGCATTTTTCCTTCTTTGTTCATTTTGCAGAGTTCTGAGCTTTTGAATCTATTGATCCACAAACCTGAGTTTTTCACATAATATTCTTTTATATTCTATTTTTTTATTTGTAAGTATGTTGAGGGTGGAATTTTCTAGATTAGCCATATGAAACATCTCAAGCTTTCCAATTTCTTTTTCCAATTCTGTTAGTTTAAAGTTATGGATATTGTTTAAACTTGCTTGCAAATGCCTCTGAAGATAGCGTTAAGTGCATCGAAAAATATGGTGAATGAAACTTCAGAAGATTTATGGTAATTAATACAATTAAATATAGTTTATCCTATGTTTTCTCTGTTAACACCATTTTTGAGAATCTCTTGTTAAAGCGCCACATTTTATACTTTGGTTTGGTTGTTCTTTCCCACGAGGGTCGTAGTTGTACATGAATGATCTGAGATCAGCCTGGGTAGAATATCCATTCGGTCAATGAGATGGGTGTATGTTAAAAATGGGGGGGGGGGGGCACCATGCACCTGGCATATTTCAGGGCATCAATAGCTTTTTGGCAGGCGTAAGTCCAGTTAACCTTCCTGGGCTGCTTCCTGGAAGTCAGATCTGTCATGGGGGCAACAATGGTGCCATATCCCTTGACAAATCTCCTGTAATACCCAGTGAGTCCTAAGAAGGCTCTCACCTCTGTCTGGGTATGGGGGGTTCCCAAGCCAAATTGTATTGATCTTGGGCTGTAGGGGTGTCACCTGACTGCTCCCTACCTGGTGTCCCAAGTATACCACTGAACTCTGCCCGATCTGGCACTTGCTTGACTTGATCATGACGTCAAACTGTACCAATAGTTGATGGCAGTCACTCTGCTGTTCAGGAGTCAGGACGGGGGAGAGTGTTACACTGTCCACTGACCCATCATGCTCCTTAGCAGACAGGAGGTCAGGAAGAGGCTCATTCTCCTCCATTCGAGCATCTGTCACTAGGAGCATGGCCACTTCGGACCTCTCCAAATGGGGATTAAGGCGGTTCACATGCAGGACCCACAAAGGGTTGCTTGGAGACTGCAAGTCCACCAGGTAGGTGACTTTACTCTTGCTCTCCACCACCTCAAAAGGCCCAGTCCACTTATATGGGAGCGCACAAGGCTCCACTGGGGCCATGACCCACACTTTCTAGAAAGGCTGAAACTTGATCAGAGTGGTATTCTGATCATACCACTGTTTCATTTCTTCCTGGTTGGCGTCCAGATTTACCTAAGCGATTTGCATGAAGCACTTAGTCTGGTTCCTGAAGGCCAGCATGTAGCGATATATATCCTGGGGTTTACTGGGAGCTTTCTCCCAGCCTTCTTTGACCAGACTAAGAGGTCCTCTTAAAGGATGCCCTTACAGGAGCTCAAGGGGACTGAACCCTAAGGACTTCTGCTGTACCTCCCTGTAAGTAACCAAAGGGCATGGTAAAAGGATGTCTCACGTATGCCTCAAGGGCTCACCAAGACCCATAATTGTGCCCTTCAGGGTCCGGGTGAATCTCTCAACCAGCCCATTACCTTGAGGGTGGTAAAGAGTGGAGAACTTGTAGTTAACACTGCACTCCTGCCACAGGGACTTTATAATTGGAATATGAAGTTTGTGCCCCAGTCGAACACCACCCCTCTGGGAACCCCACACAGGAGAAAGTTCCCATCAATGCATGACCCACCACAGAGGCCATCACAGTCGGTGGAGGGATTGCTTCCGGGTACTGGGTGACATGGTCCACCAAGACTAGGATGACCCTGTTGCCCATGGATGTCTTGGGATCCAGAGGCCATACAATGTCAATACCCACCCTAGCAAAGGGGATGCTGACTAGAGGGAAAGGTTAGAGAGGAGCCTTGCACTTCCTCCCACTCTTACCACTTGCCTGGCACGTCTGGCAAGACCTACAATGGGTGTCAGAGTTCTTATGCGTTTAGGGCCCGTCAAAGTGGGTGACAAGCCTTTCAAAGGTCTATTCTTGGCCCAAATGCCCTGCCAATGGCACACCCTGAGCCAAACCCAGTAGGGAAGCTCTGAAGTGCTGGGGTACCACCAGCACACAGGCTGATCCAGGTTCATCAACCTTAGGCTCACTATTCAGGAGACCATTCTCCCAGTCACTTCAATGTGATCTAGACTGATTACCTGCTGCCTGGTTTGCAGTTTGTTGCCACAAACCAACAAGCAAAGGGCATTTCTGCTGCTCCTGGTAGAATTCCTCCCTGGAGGGGCCCCTTCCTACTGTCAATGGGTCAGCTCAGGCAGGTCCCCCAGTTCGGCCACTTGCTCCCCTGTAGGCTCCAGCGCATCACCCTCAAGGTTTGCCTTCTCCTTGACCATAGGAACTTTGGGGACCGGTTTCCCACTGAACGTATCTAGGACCCTATTTAAAACATTCCCGATTTATGCCCTTATGTGGTTATATCAAATCATATCCTTATAAAGGCATAAGAATCACATCCATATTAAGTCATAGCCAATGCAGTCCAAATACGGCAAGGCTACTCCCATAGACTCCTACAAAGCACAACCCGTTCTTAAACAAACCAAGCCTCCAGCAGCCCGGGAATTCCCCCTGCTTTGGTATTAATTTGTCCTAGAACTCCTGGAGTCCTGAAAGAACTGCGAGTTCTTAGTGACGTCTTATGTCCAACCTTACATCAAACTCGGCACCTTCCAGGTATAAATATACCAACATCTTCCTTAAGCAACACACAGTGGTTTGGAGCAGATAGGCTATCTACTTGCCCGACGCCCTGCTGATGCGAGTGCCAAAGGAAGCCGACCCTCCCACTGACGCACTGAGAGAGACGCTGTCTTTTCTCCTGCCGCGAAATCCAGCTCTAGTGTTTCCCTGTCACCCTTGCGGGTTGCTGGGAGATCGAGTCCTGAGAGAGAGATACAAGACCTCCTTCATTCTATACCCAAGGTACGGAGCTGATTAGACCCTTAGAGAATTCTTGATTCAGATTCTTGGCAAAAACTATAACTCATCTACTCCTTCCCACGTACTAGGCTTAGGTTAGGTACACCGGGGTAGGCGTATCTTAGAAACACCAGTTGAGTATGTTTAGGTAATATTTTATCATTGTATGTATTGTCTCCATTTTAAGTATCTTATGGCTTAGAAACCATATAAATGCTTTTACAGTATTATTTCATAATACTCATTTTACTGTACGCACTTTACTTTATGACAAGCATTGCAATCGTGGCAATTCACTTCTCTTGCATGAGAAAGAAGACTGCTCAATAAATAACCACTTTTATTGAAAACGCCCATCTCTCTATTTCTCTGCACTCCTGGTGAAACTAAGCATGCACGATTGACTGAGTGAAATAGCTATCTATTGTTTCCGCCACTCTGGAGATATACTCCTTTTTCTAGGGGAGCAAAGTTGTCATGTTTATGCGGTTGTCAGAAACCAATCCCTTCTTGTCTATTCAAGAAAGTTAGCACCTTCTTGTTTACTCGAGAACGTTTCTAGTGACCTCTGAGCTAGCTGGCATTCATAATTAAGTCTAACATATTCAATAGAGACCTAGTCGACCTCAGTCCTACGTCTACACTATCATTTATGTTATTCCAATGCGCAGAGCCTATTGGGAATATAGGAACTACACTACATGGCGCCCAACGCTTGGTAAGGCGATAATTTAACGCTAGATAATAAAGTAACTCAGTCGTGCTTTTCACACAGACCCATTTTCCCGTAAAAACTCCAATAGATGTCTGGAGTGGGTAAAAGGTTAATATCCGCCAAAACCTAGTAGGAAGAGATTCCTATGTATTAGTTTTTGGTTTAGTCAACATTGAAGGATACAGTGTTCCAAAATATTGTGCACCTAATCTTTGTTTCCTTGAAACTTGATCTGCAAACTTTCAGTCAGCAAAATGACTGAAAGTGACGAAGAAAGGGAGAGAGCTAGACTAGCAATGCAATTTTTGGCGGAAGACACAAGTCTCCAACAAAATGAACCAGATGCAATACTCATCCCGGTAAATGTAAGGAAAACCATAACTATAAAACTTATAGAAAATGGAGTATCATCAAGAGGTGGTACAGTCATATTTGTTGTCGAGGCACATGAATATCGGCAGACAGAGGTATTCTATTCAGGGATACATTTTCTAGCAGCAAATGCTGTGACATGCGAGTTCCACTACTACAAAATAGAGGAATCTCCAGAGGAATACGCCCCTTTCGAGGACGTTGAAATTCCACTAACTTACCAAGATCATGAGCTCTGGTTTAATGGCGCCCTAAAACATCAAAATCCCATTACCAGGCTTGGTCCACTAGGTAGACCAGGAGCCACATGGCCGGTTCTAGCCAGCTATGCACCACATCCTGACATTAAAAAAATTTCAAGCTGAGAACTTTTAGTTCAGCTAAAACAACTAATTAAAATACATAGACAGTTGGTACAATATGTCATGCGGACTTTAACAGTCCAACCAGCAATAAAAATTTCACAGAACACCCCTCACCAGGGGAACACAAATAAAATTACACCACAGACTATACAATCAGTCATTGGCAAGTTACCCACGAAACGGGAACAAATTCCGTTCTGGTTAGCTCAAACAATTACTGAGATAAAGGCCGTATTTCCTGATACTACCCCTCACGAAAAACACAGAATTCTGACAATCTGCCTACCAATGGGGATTGCACCACATGTGGAGGACTGTGACACTTGGGGAACAGTCTTTGCTTCAATATACACAAAAACACATGGTGTCCCGTCTATGGCGGTTATACCAGATGTACTAAGACAGATTCAAAATGAATACGGTCCAGAACCTGCTTTAAATCTAGGTTTGAAGTTACTGAAAGACTTTAAACAAGTCTCGGCTATACTACTAGCCAACATAAGAGTAGAATCAACATCTGTGGCGATCCACCAAAAATGAAAAGAAACAGATATAGCAGAACCACCTTTTGAACTTGCCCGAATAATTGAAAAATCCTATGAAGTATTAGGTAGAGATAGTTTGGGTAGGAAACCACTAAAACCACAACTTACTGAAAATCCTGAAAGAACATTTATTAAGAATAATTTCATTTCTCAAAAAAGAAGTGGGAGTGTAATAAGCAAACCACTCCCAGAGACAAACAGTTTCGGACCAGAGGAAGGTCTCCCCAACGTAGAGATAGATCGCCAGAACGGGGGGGGCAAGTCTCCACAACAGGAGCCCTCTGAAAAAAGATATAACCTTAGAAATAGGGACGATTTGAGAAAACCTGACAGATATCAAGATATTGATACACGTCCCTCTCGATCTTTTCAGACTTCCTCACAGAAATCGGAAAGTAGAGGACGGCCAGAACATAAAGAAGAGCGCGTCAAGTCCAAAGACAAATAACCTGCTCATCAAAGTAAAAAATTACTATTTCCCAAAAAGAAGGTAGCCAGTATTAAAGTAAAACATGCCGAGGATCCTGAGGACACCACTCAAGAACGGAGAATGGGCCCAGACAATGCTAGACAGCTCAGCAGAAGTGACCATAGCTTGCAAGATCCTGATGAATCTTCTGGAGACAGTGACATGAATGAATACATTCAAGTGGAAACTGCAGACATCAGAGTTAGCGTGCCCCATAAATGATATGAAATAACATTACGTATAGAGGGGGACAAAACTAGGAAAATAAAAGGTCTCTTCTGGGAGAATCTATCTAAAGGCTATGATATCCTTCTAGCAGAGAAAGACAGGCCACCAGAGTTTGTCAGGGTGTGCCCACATGGCGAAGAAATGATTATGCCTGCCTTCTCAAATCACATTCCAATTCATAAAAAATACACATATGCAAGAAAATGGGCAGTGGCCCAAGTCCCTGCATTATATAAAAATCATGTAGGATGGGATGGGGATTCTCCTCACAATAAAATCCAGATAAAAAATCAACCTACTGCACAGAGGCAGTATCCTGTTAAGCAAGAAGCTAAAAAACAAGTCAGAGAGATCTTAGATCAACTTGAATACCAGGGGGTGATTGAAACATGCACCTCACAAATGAACAATCCTTTGTTTCCTGTCTCCAAACCAGACGATTCATATGGTCTAGTTTTGGACTACAGACACCTAAACTCTTGTTGCAAAACATTTGCAGTACAAAACTCACACAGTGCAGCACTAATGAATAATTTTGTGCGCAAAAAATATAAAACGACATTAGATATTTCAAATGGTTTCTTCTGTCAAAACATTGCACCAGAAAGCAGGTATTTAACCGCTTTCTCCAGCATGGGGGCCCAAAAGCAATTTTGTCATCTCCCACAGGGATTCAAAAATAGCCCAGGATTATTTTCAGCCAGGGTAACAGAGTTACTACAAATGTATGATGATGAGGCATTATCTTATGTCGATGACATCTATCTTACAGACAATGACCTGGAGACACACTTGAAAAGAGTGAACACCATCATACTTAGATTCGCATCTGAAGGGTACAAATTTAACTTTAAAAAGTCATGAATTGCCCACCTCACTGTCCTATTTTTAGGATATGAATTATCAAGTGAAGGCAAAAGCCTAGCAGACAACTTCTTAGAGAAGTGTGCAGTACTCAATTCTCCAAAAAACGCTGAAAAACTTACAATCAATTCTAGGTTTCCTGAACTTCGGAAGAACTTACATTCTAAATTATGCAGAGAGAGTTAAACCGCTCTACGAATTAATAAAACCTGATTTCAAACCAATTAATTGGACTCAGAAACACACAGAAATTTTACGATCATTACAAACAGACATGTTAACTAAAACAAAACAGAAACACACGCAAACGAACGCAACCTTGTAATCCGAGTCATCCCAGGAAGATGCGGATTTACATACCTGACCTCTAATGAGGGAGAAACGGTAGCAATAGCTTACAAATCACACTTGTACACACAAGCTGAAATGAAATTCAGTTCTACTGAAAAAATTCTAACTGCGGTACAAACTGCTGTAGCAAAAGGAAGAGCCCTCGCACAAGGTAAACGTATAATAATCGTTACACCGATACCTGCCCTAGAAGCAGTAACAAGAGCAAGCATTCTGAATGCTAAAGCCTTACATCCGAGATGGATACAATGGGTTAATTCTCTTGCTGCATCAGACGTAGTATACGAATTTGATCCTAACATAAAAACGCAAGAATTTCTGCAATACGAATACGAATGTCCTCTGCCGACTGAAATTCTGCCGCTGGAACAGTACACCAGTGTAATCTACACAGACAGATTTGCACAACACTACGTTGTGGGTAAACAAGCATATAGTGCTGCGTGCGCGATTGTTAAAGGTCGTTGGCACGAAGAAAAATTTAGAACATTGATCACTAAAACCGAATCACTCAGAAATTGTACAGTTCAGCGAGCTAAACTACGAACTTTGAAGATGGCGCTTGAAAATGCAGATCGCGAATTCCCCACACTAATAGTGTGCGATTTACATTTCTGCGTCGAATCTTACAATAATTCCATGCAGACCTGGATTGAAAACGGTTACAAAGGTGAGACTGGTGGCACAATAAAACAAAAAAACTATGGGAACAGGTAGTTCTTTTACAGAAAGAACTACGAAAGAATCACGTGATACATACGCAGAGTCTTCAACGTGATGGCGTTCACGTTGCAGGGAATTCATTGGCCAATAAAGCCACAGCAGCAGCTGGTCAACCAGCTTCCGTAGCTACAAAAAAGCGTTTTAAAAAACAAATAGATTGAGAAACGCTACTAGCAGTAAAAGCCTCAATGGAAGGCAATTATGCAGAGTTACCTCTAAATTATCCACTCGGAAATACATACATAATTGATGCGAACTCCGTTCCTTTTGCTTTTGCTTTTGTGGGGGATAGAGTAATTCCAAACACGAACCGGAGGGCTTACTTGATTCAAGAAGCACACATGGGAATGGGTCTGAGGCACCAAGAGATCCTGAATTCTCTAATAGAATTGCAATCAAAATACTGGTGGCCAGAAATGAGCGTGCAAGTTTATAACTTTGCAATGGATTGTCAGGACTGCAATAGAAATCGCAGTTATGAACCGGACCAGATATCTGACTCTAGCACAGTAAGACCAGCCCAGACGCCTCTATTACACAGCATTAGACTATCTACACGCAGGCGTCCGACCAGACAAATGCGATCCCTTAAATATTAAGACGAGATTCATTTGGATGTGGCCCCAGCGCTTGACTGACGCCAGAACTGGTATAAAAGATTTGCGAGTCTTTATCGGCACATACGCTATTGGCATGCTACATTCTGACCAGGGTCCTGCGTTTAGCTCTCGAGCTTACATGGAGGCCATGGCCAGCTTGGGCATTGCATTGCGGTACTCTAGTCCATTCCATCCTGAGGGAAATGCGGTAGTGGAGAGAAAAAAACGTGACATAAAGCAATCTATAACAGCGAGGGTATAAGGTTGGGTGATGGGTGGGTCAAACATCTAATAAGTGTCCAACGTAGTCTTAATAATCTGCTAAGACATTCTCTGGGTGGAATCACTCCGTATGAACTTTTGTCTGGTACAAGAATGATTATCAAAGATCTCGATTGTCAGACTTCAGTGGTGGAACAAAAAGCTTTTGGTATCAAAGATCGTTTGGATGTTTTGCAGGACTTGAATGAAACAAGAATAAGTCTAAGTAACACAAAGCTAGAGCCAACGGCCACTGAAGCAAAACCACCTGTCCCAGCAAGATCTGTCTGGATTCCAAAGATTGGGGGTACGGTCAGAGAAAAGATCGCGGTGAAGAAGGAATTTGGGCCTTCTTACAGAAAAGCAGTACCTGTCTTAGCTATCAGTGGAACAATATCAGTAGTACTCCCACCCCTTGCTGGTAAAGGAGAACAGAGTTGTATCAATCGACCTAGTAAAACCACAACCATGTGGCCAATAATAAGTAGTAGGCCCAGTGGACTCCCACGATGTAGCAGAAGACCAAACTTTGCTACAATTCAAGAGGTTCAAACTGAAAGACTAATCACATTTGATAAACCTGCAGTGAATAAAAAAGGACTATGCAACAAAGCCATGGAACTTGTGCCTCTTGAAACCCAAATCGCAACAGTTCGTCAAGAAACACCTGTCTACAATGATGTAGCCTCTGACTAGACTAATATGATAAAGGAAGAAGCAAATACAAAGATTATTGAAAATCCTGAAGCAATTCCAACAATTGACAGAACTGCATCTGGCTTTTTCATCAATTTCGATGACTTTTCTGAAGATCCTAGTGAACATGAAGAAAAGCCGGCAAACAAAACTTTCAAAAACAAAATTACAGAACTATTTCATCAACTTGGAAAAACATATCTGATTTCACCATGGATTGAATTGTGGATTGTGTTAGGTGTAATTTTCCTCCTGCTCTGGCTCATTTTGGTTTTAAGCTTGGGAAGAATGATTGATGGAAAATACAGTACAATGGACACAGCAAGTCAGAACATCAACTTGGTTCTACAACCTCACAGATCCTCTCACATTTAAAAAAAGAGAACTATCATCAGTGAACATCACAGCCATTCCTATACCTGGTGGTGTAACATGGGACACTACTGATTACGAAATGTATGGCCCGGTTGAACTCTTGAATATCCACATCAGTTCAAGGTTTCTTTAAGTGACTTTGTATCACCTAGTACTTGCTCTGATGATTGGGACTTTGAAAATATTAACAATATGTTGTCAGATTTAGAAATGTCAGCAAAATTTACAGAACATGATTATTTACAAGGTTCATCAAATTATGAAGAAATGTATTGCTTTAATCATTATGGGCATCACTATTTGCATAAATCTGCTAATCCTTGGATAAATGTTTTCAGTTATAATCAATGGGAACATTCATGTCGAACTCCGCCAAAAGGCAGTTCGAAAACATTTTATGAGAAATTCCCATACTTCTCGGGGTTTAATATCACTGATCCAGAAACGCTTTATTTTAAAATTATGAATAAGACAGGAATGAAAAACATGTTGACAAATACTAAACTGATTTAGTCTGAAAAATGTTATGAAAACATTTCTACATTTGGTTTTGATTTCTGGAAAAACAACATTGAGACCAAAACTGTCTGGGGTACAAAAGAGTGACAGGTACAAGGTTTAGAATCATTATTCAGAGCCTGCATGATCCTAGAACAAATAATGTTCCTGATGACACCATTCAACAAACAACCTGTCTTGGCCTAGCCAGGATAAAGGACTTAAACAAAGCGTCTATACCAAAACCCATACCTGATAGTAATAGCACTACAGAAGTGGAGATAGACGTATCCCATATTTTACAACAAAACAGAACAAATCCTGATTGGAACAAATGGTTAATCTGGCCCACAGACACAAAACAGGGGTTCAAACAGAACAGGCCAGACCCAAGATATTCCCAGAGACAACATCCAGGGATAATAACAACATACAGTGTAGGAAAACTATGCCTCAAATGGCTACAGATATCCACACTACCTGAAATTAAGCAACACTTGACTTTACTTAACCTCTTCACTGCGGCGGCAATTCAGCCGCAGTGCTAAGGGGGCGGGGCGGAAATGCGGCGGGCGCATGCTGGTGACGGAACCGCTCCGTCACCAGCATTGATTGCGCTGTGCTTATGACGGAGTGGTTCCATCATGGCCCTGCTCACTCAATAGAACGCTCAGCGCAGGCGCGGAATCTGCGACGCGCAGGAGCGTCGGAAGGCTATGACGGAACCGCTCCGTCATCAGCACAGCGCCACCGCGGCTGATGACAGAGTGGTTCCGTCATCAGCAGGGGAGGGGTTAAAGAAGGTGCTGACTTGCGAGATTTCTTAGTGGGACCTCGCAAACAGAGTCAAAAACGTTTCATATACGCCGGTATATACGCAGCTTACAATGAAGCTTGAAAAGTAACGCAAATTGAAAATGCGGAAAAAATACGAGAAATTGATCGCATTAATTTAGAAAAATCGATGTCTGTAGTGGACAATGGGTTAACGACTCTGTCCTCCAGAATTTATTCACTGGAACATTATTGTATCATCTGCTATTGATATAATAAAACAGGATATGCTAATGTTACAACATGGCCAGTCCCAATTACGTTCTATTGTACAGTTAGGCCGGACGTTACAAAACTTGCGTTCAGGCTTCGTGCCATGGCGTCTGATCAACACAACGTCATTATTTTCTATCTTTAACCTTACTGATAAACAAATCTCTTTGGCACAAAGAGGGGCAGACTATAGGGTGCTGAGCATTGAAAAACTAGAAAGATTGCCATTGACAGTCTCCGAAAAACCTGTCATTGAATGGATAATAGATGGCACCATTACAAATCCGATAACGACTTTTCAGTTTCAATATTGCCAAAAGCATATACCAGCAGGCCTGTATGAAAGGTTGGGTAAAGGGTACATCAAGTCAACCTGGAATTTGCCTTACACACATAGATGTTGGAGTGGGGGCAAGAAAGAGGTATTTCTTAGTGGTAACAACTATAACAATTCACTAAGCGGTACACTTCTGTGTCAAGGAATTAACTTGCATGGAGCCTGCGAAGGTTCATCAAATAACCTTTCATGCCACCTGCACGGCACCCCTGCTACACAGATAGTGCCTTTTTCAGACAACTTTCCAACTGCAGCTACGTTATAATAAGTGACCACAGCTGTAGTGGCATGGTACCAGGAATGGCCTATCTTGTGAGTGTTACTTCCAGGGTCACTTGCTGTATGCAAGTATTGTATCCAAACAACAAGCCAGACATGGAGGCAGAATTATGACCTTCTCTGAATATCTCTTCTATTCGAACAGCAGCAGAGATACATACATTATTATCAACAAATTGCCCCGTGCATTTCATAGAAATGTTAGGTCAAATCTTAAACATGTCAGATACCAGTGGCATCGTGCATGTATTTTTTAGACAATTTTTCGGGACTGTTAGCACCCTTTGAAGCAGTCCTGAGCATTTTCCCGAATTTCGTGCACTAAGTGTTCTGCCGCCTGCCTCTCATCTTGGGACTCGTACCAGGAATCTTATTTTTGTTCCTTCTGCTCCGAAATGGCAAGTCAAGTCACAGACAAAACTCCAGCTACAATGGAAGACACGATCCTAGTAATGCAATACCAAGAGCGGAATACTAAAGTCCTCCGCTTGGCTTTGCTAAGAGATCTGAATACTACCTGGTTTCTTTCATTCAGACCAATCTGGCAAGATTGCATTTTACCTGTTCTACGATGCCTGCTTTGCAGAGAAGAATGCGTGTTAGACGTTTGTCTCAAACTCCCATCAGCAGTACCTATGGATATTGATACTTTGCTGGTTCGGTAACGGCTCATGCAACGTGTTGTCCCCAGCGGCTACCCATTCTGATGACGGCATTCTTTGAGACCTCACCATTACAATTAGGTGACGGTGAGGTACGAGATGAAAGCGACACACAGGTACAACCTTCCGTGACCATTGCTGATCTAGACACCAAGGATGGCAATGCTTTGCACGTATGCACTATTTCTACTTTTTCGGACCTGGTCCAACTTTTACCTACTTTTGTAGACAAATTTTTTGCCAGCCTATCTGAGTTAATATTCTCTCCTAACAACGAGAATAACTTTTGAAAAAGCGAGAACATGGCGTTCCCTGAACTCTAAATTCGGCCTTCAGTTTTGATAAACCGAACCTAAAAAACTTTGGAACTACTTTTTCCCCTGAGAGCGAAATTATTTTTTTCTCCAGTTCCTAAAATGTTTACCTTTTGGCACATGATACTCTGCTTAAAGTAGAACTATTCTTAGAGAACAAGATTTCTATTTAAAAAATCTCTTGAGACAATATTTTGACTTAGCCTCTAGCACGAGTACAGTCTTGTATAAATATGTGATTAAATGGTCTCTACCTTCTCTTCTATGTTAAGAGCAATTTCATAAATGTAAATTTCGTGATTCATTCAGTCAACATTCTAAATGTACAAAATATGCATTATCTGAATGACATCACTGCTTACAAAAAAAAAAACGTACAGTATTATACTCATTTTTCGTGGAAATACCATTTCAAATGCTTATTATGTATTTTGGGGTGGGCTGGAAAACACATGCATCGTTATATGTTTAGTATTGCTCAGTATTTAGTAATGATGGACATTATACGTGGAGTGGGTGTTATGAACGTATCGTGGATCCTATTTAAAACATTCCCAATTTATGCCCTTATGTGGTTATATCAAATCATATCCTTATAAAGGCATAAGAATCATATCCATATTAAGTCATAGCCAATGCAGTCCAAATACGGCAAGGCTACTCCCATAGACTCCTAGAAAGCACAACGCATTCTTAAATAAACCAAGCCTCCAGCAGCCCGGGAATTCCCCCTGCTTCGGTATTGATTTGTCCTAGAACTCCTGGAGTCCTGAAAGAACTGTGAGTTCTTAGTGACGTCTTATGTCCAACCTTACGTCAAACTTGGCACCTTCCAGGTATAAATATACCAACATCTGCCTTAAGCAACACACAGTGGTTTGGAGCAGATCGGCTATCTACTTGCCCAACGCCCTGCTGATACGAGTGCCGAAGGAAGCCGACCCTCCCACTGACGCACTGAGTAAGACACTGTCTTTTCTCCTGCCGAGAAATCCAGCTCCAGTGTTTCCCTGTCAGCCTGGCGGGTTGCTGGGAGATCGAGTCCTGAGAGAGAGATAAAAGACCTCCTTCATTTTATACCCAAGGAATGGAGCTAATTAGACCCTTAGAGAATTCTTGATTCAGATTCTTGGCAAAAACTATAACTCATCTACTCCTTCCCACGTACTAGGCTTAGGTTAGGTACACCGGGGTAGGCGTATCTTAGAATCACCAGTTGAGTACGTTTAGTCATTATTTTATCATTGTATGTATTTTATCCATTTTAAATATCTTATGGCTTAGAAACCATATAAATGCTTTTACAGTATTATTTCATAATACTCATTTTACTGTACGCACTTTACTTTATGACAAATATTGCAATTGTGGCAATTCACTTCTCTTGCATGAGAAAGAAGACTGCTCAATAAATAGCAACTTTTATTGAAAACGCCTGTCTCTCTATTTCTCTGCACTCCTGGTGAAACTAAGCATGCACGATTGACTGAGTAAAATAGCTATCTATTGTTTCCGCGACTCTGGAGATATGCTCCTTGTTCTAGGGGAGCAAAGTTGTCATGTTTATGCGGTTGTCTAAAACTAATCCCTTCTTGTCTATTCAAGAAAGTTAGCACCTTCTTGTTTACTCGAGAAAGTTTCTAGTGACCTCCCAACTAGCTGGCATTCATAATTAATTCTAACATATTCAATAGAGACCTAGTCGACCTCAGTCCTACGTCTACACTATCGTTTATGTTATTCCAATGCGCAGAGCCTATTGGGAATATAGGAACTACACTACACCTGCCTCTTCTCTTTCTGGCATGCACCTGTGCCAGTCTTTCAGGCTCCAGGTTCCCTTGATTGCTCTTACTGGCTGCCATAGACTGAGTGGTCTCAAAAGCCCACTCAGGCAGACCCAACATCTCCAAATGAGACTTACGCTCCACCTTCTCCCAAGTGGAACACTCCACATTATTGCCTAGCAGACTGTCAACAGGCATGCTGGCCTAACAGCTACTTTCAAGGTACATGAGACCCCCCTACTCAAAGGGAACCTGTGCCACTTTGCAGAGACTCTCTGAGTTGTCAGATGCAACTACTGGGTAGAATGTGATGGAGACCACCTGTGCTTCTGACACAAACCAACAACTGACAGTTGTCAGACTGTCTCCAGTGTCTCTCAGAGCCTCCACACTATGGCCATTGATGGTGACCCACTTCCTGTACATTTTAGTGTTATCAGGCAGATGAGCTCTTGGGACCATGTCACTGTCTTTTAAAGAGAGCAGTATCAAGCCCTGATCTGTTGACTGGGTATGAGTGTTCTGCTTAATTCAGATACTCTGTCCATCACCACCCCCTTTTCTGAATCGTTTTGTCCACCATAAACGTGGAAGGGTATGCTCAGACATGAGTCCCTTGCTCACTGCACCATCAGGATTCAAGCAAGCCGGGCCAAAGACGGCTTCAATGCCAGAAACTGGTCCCCAGAAGCTTGTTTCCTTTCCAGTAAAAGAATTGGCTTGGTAGTTTGGTCTGCCCTGTTCCCATGATGCACTGGGCCAGGGACAGACTAATTTGCATGTAGCCAGGTTCTGAGCTGGGATGGTGCAGTGAGCTAAAAAACGGTGATAGATCAAGCCCTGATCTATTGACTGGGTAGGAGTATTATGTTTAATTCAGATGCTCTGTCCATCACCACTCCCTTTTCTGAATCGTTTTGTCCACCACAAGTGTGGAAGGGTATGCTCAGATGTGAGTTCCTTGCTCTCTGCACCATCAGGATTCAAGCAAGCCGGGCCGAAGACGGCTGTAATGCCAGAAACTGGTCCCCGGAAGCTTGTTTCCTTTCCAGTAAAAGAATTGGCTTGGTAGTTTGGTCTGCCCTGTTCCCATGATGCACCGGGCCAGGGACAGACTAATTTGCATGTAGCCAGGTTCTGAGCTGGGATGGTGCAGTGAGCTAAAAAACGGTGATGGATCAAGCCCTGATCTATTGACTGGGTAGGAGTATTCTGTTTAATTCAGATGCTCTGTCCATCACCACCCCCTTTTCTGAATCGTTTTGTCCACCACAAGCGTGGAAGGGTATGCTCAGATGTGAGTCCCTTGCTCACTGCACCATCAGGATTCAAGCAAGCCGGGCCAAAGACGGCTGTAATGCCAGAAACTGGTCCCCGGAAGCTTGTTTCCTTTCCAGTAAAAGAATTTGCTTGGTAGTTTGGGCTGCCCTGTTCCCATGATGCACTGGGCCAGGGACAGAATAATTTGCATGTAGCCAGGTTCTGAGCTGGGATGGTGCAGTGAGCTAAAAAACGGCGATGGATCAAGCCCTGATCTATTGGCTGGGTAGGAGTATTCTGTTTAATTCAGATGCTCTGTCCATCACCACCCCCTTTTCTGAATGGTTTTGTGAAAGCCAGCCTGCTTAGACTTAAAGCCAGCCTACTCATGCCTGAAACTCCATTACCCAGAATTCCCTGCTCACTGCTTTGTCTCCACCCCTGCAGGCCAAGGATTGGTGGAGGAATTCAGATCACCTGTGGCTGGCTGCTGCTATCCTGCTCACACCAGTTGCATGTGATTACTGTGAGCTTTTTTAAGCCCCAGTTCCCTTCAGGCAAAGGTTGGTCATTGTTGCTGTTTACCGGTGAGACCAATCCTTGGTTCCAGAGTTCCCTGAGCTTTTGCTATTCTTGTTTCCTGAGCTTTAATTATGCCTTGTTCCTGACTTGCTGCTGTTTTCCCTGTTCCTGAATTAGCACTGCCTGCAGTGCTACCCTGACCTCATAGCCTTATTATTCCTTGTTCCTGAACTGCAGCAGTTTCCCTTCTCCTGAATTAGCACTGCTTGCAGTGCTACCTTGTTTTCTGGATTCCTGAGCTATAGCTATTCCCTGTACCTGAATACCTTGTTTCCTGAGTACCTGAGCTATAGTTATTCTTTGTTCCTGGGCTTAGCTATATCGTGTTCCTGATTTGCACTGCTTGCAGTGTTCTCTTGACTCCTTGTTTCCTGAGCTGTAGCTATGTCCTGTTTCCTTGAACCAGTATTGCCAGCAGTGCTACCTTGACTCCTAAGCTCTAGTAATTTCCCTGTTCCTGAACTAGCATTGCCTGCAGTGCTACCTTGACTCCTGAAGCTTTGGTAGTTCCCTGTTCCTGAACCAGCACTGTCTGCAGTGCTGCCTTGACTTCTGAGCCTTAGCTCACTTCTTGTTCCTGCCCCAGCACTGCCTTCTCTGCTACTTTGTTTTCTTGATTCCTTAACCTGCACTATTCTAGTATACTCTTGTAGCCTCCTCCTTTCTGTGTACATCTTCTACACAGTTCCCAGTCCTTGTCCAAGTCCCTGACTGTGTTCCCCACATAGTCCCGGACAGTCCCTGACATCAAGCAACGTCCACCTCGAACAACGCAGGCTCTGGCTCACCGACTCCGTCCTGACGCCGTCAACGAGCCGTAGCCTGCACCACGACTGGAAGGACTCCGCAACTTGCAACGTCTCGCTACACCGAATCGAACTGGTCCAACCGACGCGGTCACTGCTGCTGACTTCGAGTCCTGTGACCGCACCGGAGTTGGGCAACGCCTCGCATGCTTCGTGATGCACTGCCCGACTCGCACCGCTGTCTGGACTGATCAACGCCAGCTCCTGAACTCCGGCTCGTTTGCCGCACAGCAAGCTGCAAGCACCGCAACGAAGCACCGTCTCGCCCTGCAACGCAAGCCTTTGATCCACCAACTCTGTCAACAGGCCGCTGCCTGCACCGCATCGAGGGACAACGTGATCTGCAACGCTTCCTTTCTGCACCGCAACGATCACCGGAACCGGATCGCACATCCGTGCCGGCCGCCACAAGGAAAAGGTACTGTGTTTAAGTCTGTCGACATTTGAGTAAGCCCGGACCGCTGTGGTCCGCTGGATTTGTTAGACTCTGTGTTCTTTCAGCACGCTGTAGCCGGACAAGGCTACCTACTCGCACAGAACTTTGACTTACACCTTTTTAACCGGAACTCTTTAAAATTAATAGTACTGTGGATTCTTTTTGTCGTTTATTGGTCTTGTGATAACTCTATATAAAGTTTAACTTATTTTTTATATAAAACCTGTGTAGTGTCCATTTGTAGTGTTGTCACTGGGTTACTGCATGTGGTCACAACTGCTTAACTTACATCGCCTCTGAAATAAACCTTGACTGCTCACGTCAGGCCGCCTAGGGGGTGAGCAGGGGTTATTTTGGGAGAGTAATTCCCTTGCCCTGACTAGAGGAGAGGGTCCCTGCTTGGCACAAGTACCTACCTGTGCTAAACAGAGACCCCCAATTCTAACAAGCTCCAACTCATGCATCCCGTTTTTCACCCTGTCCTCCAGCTCTTCTGCTGGAGACAGCCCCTTTGAAAAGACACTACTGCCCCCCTGGGAAGGTAACCTCCCCACAGGTAGACCCAATACCCTATCCTGCTAACCATCTAAATTCTCAACCTCCTCTATAGGTTGCTCGTCATGTCCGCTGGCATCCCTTGACTTCAACCAGGCCCTCAGCACCTTTTGGAATTCCTCCTTTCTGGAGAGGCCTCTTACAGAGAATTTAAACTTTTTGCAGATAGCTTTTAACTGTGGCACAGTGTAGGTTTTAACCATATCCTCCTCAAACTCAATATCTCCAGATGCAAGTGATGCTGGCTTTAACATGATGAAGATTGGCAGTTCTCAGTTGCAAGAAAAAAATTATCCCAAAGAAAAAGTTTCACCAATTGTATGTGGTTGTGTGATGGTCTGCACTGTACTATAGTGTACACCAATCACTGTATGTTAGACACAAATGCAAATCCAGATCCTCACCTGGAATTGGGGGTCTCTAGTTGGCAGAGGTAGGTACCTTTGTCCAAATAGGGAACCTTGCTTCTAGTCAGGGTAAGGGGGACACACTCCTAAAATAACCCCTACTCACCCCCTTGGTACCATGGCACAAGCAGACAGGCTTATCTCAGAGGCAGTGTGTAAAGGATTTGTGAACACATAGAGTAATTCAGTGAAAATACTACAAATGGACACCACCTTAAAAAAATAGGTAATCTTTATCTAACCCAAAACAAGACCAAACAGCAAAAATCCACAACTCAGTACTTAAAATATGATTCTTAAGAGGTAGAAACAGTTCTGTTCCAAGATAATGTGGAAGCAAACCTTTTACACAAAAATGCCAGCAAAAAGGGTTGCAGGGAAGGTGATGCGTTGGTTCCTTACACTCAGGGAAGGTGATGTGTCAGTTCCTTGCTCCGGAGGAGAAGATGCATCGGTTCCTTACTGCTGTGCAGGGGAGGTGATGCGTTGCTTCCTTACCGGAGAGGTGGTGATGTGTTGGTTTCTTGCTGCGTGGGAAGGTGATGTGTTGGTTTCTTACTGAATCCCCCAACGATGCGACGGACTTAACTCTTCGATGCGTTGCATGATGATCTGGTGTGATGCATCAGTTCTTCTCCAACCGGGCCTGCATCAAAATTGGTGCAGTGATCTCAGATGTCAGAGATCGGCACACAGAATTCGTCACAGGGCAGACACTTCATTTGCGAGCAGACCATGCATCGATTTTTTGGCGGTGGTGATGCATCGGAAATATTCTCTCACACAGCTGCAATGCATTGATTTTCACAGTTCTTGCCGTTATCAGTCCCAAAACAACCCCCAGAGGGACAGAAAAAAGTCAGGCACCTCTCAGCAGGTCAGAACTCCAAGCAAAGAAGTATAGGGGGGACTGGGCGTAAAGTCTTTGTGTCCCTGAGACTTCAGAACCGAAGTCAAGCTCTACACAGGCCCCTAGAGATCTTCCTCAAGCAGGGGACACAGCTAACAGCAAAGTCCTTCTCCTTTCCTTGAGAGGAAGTAGCAACTACAGGCCAACCCCGGACAGCAAACCACACAGGGGCAGTATTCTTCCTCAGTTTCTCAAGCTCTTCTCCTTGGCAAAGGTTCCTCTTGATTCCTAGAAGTGATCTAAAAGTCTGAGGTCTGGACCCCTCTTTTCATAAAGTAAATCTCGTTTTTCTCTAGTGCAGAGAACCTCTTTGCCCAGCCAAAGCCAGTTCTGTCCTCTCTGGTGCACCTCCTTTGCAGGAGGTAGAGACAGCATTGCCAAAGGTAGACCAGGCCCATTCAGGTGTGAAAGAAATTTCCTACCCGTACTCTGAATGTAGCCCAGGTCTATTCAGCCCAGCAATGTATCACCCTGGACAGGCAGGAAACACCTAACACCCCCAAGTGGCAGTCTGAACAGAATGCACATCCGCAGCCCTTATCACTCCAAAGCCTGACAGTCAATAAACAACCTAGCAGAGGCACACTGGATGGTTAGGCAAGAAAATACATACTTTCTAAAAGTGGTATTTTCAGAGATAGAATGTAAAAATCACCTTCACTAAAAGAGGCGTCTTAACATTCTGAGTCCAGGAATATCAAACTTTATTTCCCAATCTTATTCCCATGTGCAGTTATGCTTATAAGATGTTATAAGCGCTGTCTCCTGGATTCATGAGTTGTGTGTAATACCCGCCAGGTTGTGTTTGTTAATTTTTAAACGTTAAATTGTGCGGATCTTTTGCTGCTCATTTCATACATTTTAGCCAGTGTATTTTAATGTTTTTAGCTGTGTATGGCTGAAGCGCGACACAGGGACTCGACCTGCTGGAATCCCTTGCTGAAGCCGCCGGGCTGATTGGTGGGACAGGGGGCGGGGAACTCAGCTGCTATTGGACGGGGAGTCCTTTACTTTTATTTAAACTCACGCTGGATTGACCGTGCAGCACTCTCTCCTGGATTCACAGGTTGTGTGCAATACCCACCAGGTTGCGTTTGTTAATTTTTAAAACGTTAAATTGTGCTGATCTTTTGCTGCTCATTTCATACATTTTAGCCATCATATTTTAAGGTTTTTATCTGTGTACGGCTAAAGCACGACACCGGCACTCGACCTTCCGGAATCACTCACTGACGCCGCCGGGCTGACTGGTAGGACAGGAGGGGGGGGAACTCAGCTGCTATTGGACGAGGAGTCCTTTACTTTTATTTAAAATCACGCTGGCGTGACCGTGCAGCGCTGTCTCCTGGATTCATGGGTTGTGTGCAAGGCCCGCCAGGTTGTGTTTGTTAATTTTAAACGTTAAATTGTGCTGATCTTTTTCTGCTCATTTAATGCATTTTTGCCATTGTATTTTAATGTTTTTGCCTGTGTACGGCCGAAGCGCCACTCAGGGACTTGACCTCCCGGAATCCCTCGCTGATGCTGCCGGGCTGATTTGTGGGATAGGGGGCGGGGAACTCAGCTGCTATTGGACGGGGAGTCCTTTACATCTATTTAAACGCACGCTGGTACGACTGCACAGCGGGCGCGCCGAAGACACGCCTAAGGCAAGCCCGTCTGCGCCGTTCCGTGCTCTGCCCGGGTTCAGGGCCAGCCCCCCGGGTCTTCCAGGCCAGATACATTGACATATTCTATTAACTTTCTTAGGAGTCTGGACCAGGAGGGTGAGAAGACAGGTTGTCCAAGGCTTTTGCCCAGTGTCTTGCTGGGAGATTTGGCAGTGGCGTGTTCCAACTGCCATCGACCCTTCCCTCATATTTTGGCCCATCCGAGTAAATTTCCCTTTAACAATGCAGAGGGCCCGAAGAAGCGTTGTGAAGCCGCTCATATTAAATGTTTGCTTTTGAATGCCAGGTCTTTGATAAAACACAGCCTGGAGTGCAGTCTTTTTTATTGAAGAACAGAACATCATGATGGCTTTTATAACTGAGGCATGGACGGACAATACCTCTGGACCTGAAATTGTTAAAGCCCTGGCCACTGATTTTTTGTGCCACACGCAGTATTTCACTATCAGAACATGCCACACACATCCAGCCATGTCCTACCTTTCACACACACTGCACCCTGCCCACAGGGGTACCTTAGGCCTACCTTAGAGATGACTCATATGTAAGAAAAGAGAAGGTTAGGGCCTCGCAAGTGGGTGCACTTGCCAAGTTGACATGGCAGTAGAAACTGCACACAGGTCTGAATTACATTTACAGGCTGCTCATGTGGGTGGCACAATCTGTGCTGCAGGCCCACTAGCGGTACAAAAGGGGGTGGTGATGGATGGAGCATCTGAATCAACCAAACACTCACACCCAGTCAAAAGATCTGGGTTTAATCCATCACCGTTCTTTTGCCCACTCTGCCACCCCAGTGCAGACATGGCTATATGCAAATCAGTCTGACCCTGTGCCTCATGGGAACAGTCCAGACCGAACTACCAAGCCATGTCTTCCCTGGACCGGAAACAAGCTTCCGAGGACCGGTTTCTAGCATTCCAGCCGTCTTCAGCCCGGCTTGCTTGAATCCAGTGGCAAAGTGAGCAAGGGACTCACGTCTGAGCATACCCTGCCACACTTAAGGCGGCCAAAAGCGGTACAAAAGGGGGTGGTGATGGACGGAGCACCTGAATCAATCAAACACTCACACCCAGTCAAAAGATCTGGGTTTAATCCATCACCATTCTTTAGCCCACTCTGCCACCCCAGTTCAGACATGGCTATTTGCAAATCAGTCTGACCCTGTGCCTCATGGGAACAGTCCAGCCCGAACTGCCAAGCCATGTCTTCCCTGGACCGGAAACAAGCTTCCGAGGACCGGTTTCTGGTATTCCAGCCGTCTTAAGCCCGGCTTGCTTGAATCCAGTGGCAAAGTGAGCAAGGGACTCACGTCTGAGCATACCCTGCCACACTTATGGCGGCCAAAAGCGGTACAAAAGGGGGTGGTGATGGACGGAGCATCTGAATCAATCAAACACTCACACCCAGTCAAAAGATCTGGATTTAATCCATCACCGTTCTTTAGCCCACTCTGCCACCCCAGTTCAGACATGGCTATATGCAAATCAGTCTGACCCTGTGCCTCATGGGAACAGTCCAGCCCAAACTGCCAAGCCATGTCTTCCCTGGACGGGAAACAAGCTTCGAGGACCGGTTTCTGGCATTCTAGCCATCTTCAACCCGGCTTGCCTGAATCCAGTGGCAAAGTGAGCAAGGGACTCAAGTCTGAGCATACCCTGCCACACTTATGGCGGCCAAAAGCGGTACAAAAGGGGGTGGTGATGGACGGAGCATCTGAATCAATCAAACACTCACACCCAGTCAAAAGATCTGGGTTTAATCCATCACCATTCTTTAGCCCACTCTGCCACCCCAGTTCAGACATGGCTATATGCAAATCAGTCTGACCCTGTGCCTCATGGGAACAGTCCAGCCCAAACTGCCAAGCCATGTCTTCCCTGGACCAGAAACAAGCTTCCGAGGACCGGTTTCTGGTATTCCAGCCGTCTTCAGCCCGGCTTGCTTGAATCCAGTGGCAAAGTGAGCAAGGGACTCACGTCTGAGCATACCCTGCCACACTTATGGCGGCCAAAAGCGGTACAAAAGGGGGTGGTGATGGACGGAGCATCTGAATCAATCAAACACTCACACCCAGTCAAAAGATCTAGATTTAATCCATCACCGTTCTTTAGCCCACTCTGCCACCCCAGTTCAGACATGGCTATATGCAAATCAGTCTGACCCTGTGCCTCATGGGAACAGTCCAGCCCAAACTGCCAAACCATGTCTTCCCTGGACCGGAAACAAGCTTCGAGGACCAGTTTCTGGCATTCTAGCCATCTTCAACCCGGCTTGCTTGAATCCAGTGGCAAAGTGAGCAAGGGACTCAAGTCTGAGCATACCCTGCCACACTTATGGCGGCCAAAAGCGGTACAAAAGGGGGTGGTGATGGACGGAGCATCTGAATCAATCAAACACTCACACCCAGTCAAAAGATCTGGGTTTAATCCATCACAGATTCAAGCAAGCCGGGCTGAAGAGGGCTGGAATGCCAGAAACCGGTCCTCGGAAGCTTGTTTCCGGTCCAGGGAAGACATGGCTTGGCAGTTCGGGCTGGACTGTTCCCACGAGGCACAGGGTCAGACTGATTTGCATATAGCCAGGTCTGAACTGGGGTGGCAGAGTGGGCTAAAGAACGGTGATGGATTAAACCCAGATCTTTTGACTGGGTGTGAGTGTTTGATTGATTCAGATGCTCCGTCCATCCCCACCCCCTTTTGTACCGCAGGCCCACTAGCAGCATTTTATTTACAGGCCCTGGACACGCATAGTGCACTGTACTAGGGATTGACTAGTAACTCAAATATGCCAATCATGTAAACACCAGTCCATAACAACTATTTGCAATGGGAGAAATTTCACTGTGGCACTGGTCAGCAGTGGCAAAGTGCCCAAAGTATCTAGACCAGGAAAGCGAAGTCCAGCACACAGCAAAAACACAGGAGGCAAAGGCAAAAATGCAGGGGAACCGACGCCAATGATGCCAGGTCTAACAGTGAATGAGCCCAAAATGAGGAGGTAAACAATTCTAGAGTACGACTTATGCGCATCAGAGAAATAATGTATAGTCTCTGGATGTTGGTGTTTCCAACAATCACATAAATTATATTTAGAACATAATTTTAGTAGGGCTTTGTGAGACTGTGGGGGATGATATGAGCTTTTGGATTGTCTGTCAAGAATCGGGTAAAAGGTAAGATTGAAATTGCTGTCAATTTATGTTAACTCGACACCAGGAATTTTTACCTAATTCATCAGAAAGGGACTTCCAGAATGTGGGTTCATCTGAGTTTGGATTGTATAAGTTGATGTCATGTATATGTTTGTCATTTTGCCAAAGTTTTATGATTATCCATCTGCTCTCTGTGTGAAGAGACTGGGAGTCTATCATCAAATCTGAATTTTTGGAGATCAGGGTTATCACTTAATTTCTTATGTTTACTGCAGGGAGCATATTTAGTTACTTGACCAATCGTTTTTAAATGTAGCTTCTTCTTTAAGGCCTATTTATGTTTCTTGAAACATGATTATGTCAGCCTTGACTTTGAATAGATAGTCTGCAACCTTCTGTCATTGGACGGGATGAATTAGATCATTAATATTCAACAATACCACCTTTATGTTCTCAGTGAAATGAGGTTTGCTAGATTGGGAGGGTATTTTGTTGATCTGTGGTGGCTTGGTTACCTGGGTGAAAAGGTCTATGAGACACCTATTATTCTAAGAGAAGGCATGATTTCGGGAGCAGAATTGTATGCACTCCTCCAATTAGTTGGTATAAGTGTACCCCATGTCTTTGTGTATTAGTTAGTTCACAAACAATCTGTTGAGATTGTGGTAAGAGGAGAAACCACGTCTTTTGGTTTGCAGTTTTCTGGGGGTAATTGTAAGGAATGCAACAGGGAATAACAAATAAAGAGCATATAATACAAGAAATAGAAAAGGAAAACACAACCTAATAAACCCAATTGCAAATCTCCTGTCCCATATCCCCACCCACCCAATTTCCAACAGTGATATTGGGGGAGATGATGTAGAAGCGCCAGGCCAGCAGTGGCAGAGCTGTATAGAGAGCATCCAAAACAGATATGAACCTATGATAAAGTTATTCTAAGCTCTTATGACAGGGAGGTCTGAATGCATTGCAAACAGTAGAAAAGGTTCACATCACACATAAGTCAAGACAGGTAGCTGGGTTTTCCCACAAATAACTATGTGAAGGTGCAAGTCCTGCTGTGGCCGCTACTGTGTCCTGAATAGAAGACCTCCATTCAAGCCTAAACATTGATATGAGATATTTAACTTACACTATACATAACTACTACAAAAAGATTAGGACCACAGTACTCTTTAGGTATCATTGCAAGGAAATGTATGAGAGCTATTACACATAACAGAGGTTTTTCTCCATAGTAACATAAAGCGTAATCTTTGGTAAATATTAACACAATATGGGGAACTACGCACATGGAAAATTTGAGCATGAAGTTCAAGGTGCTGAGCTGTACTTATGAGTATAAATACTATTTAAACAGTAAGGTAAACTTATCTATCTACCTGGAAGAAATAAATATGATGCAGATTCTGTGTGATCAGAAACCAGAATGTAGGCTAACAAATGCTGCTTTCAGTTCAGTATTTCCTCTTGTTTGTGCTGTTATGCTGACTATCCATTTATTGTTAATCTCTTCTATCCCTAAAAAGGTTGAGAGATTTTTGTAGTCAACAAAGATATGATGTTTGCCATCTGCGAAAAATCTGAACGTCGCTCGGCCACCAAAGGAGAATTAGAGATTCATGCTTTTGACTCTAGGGTGAAGAGCCAATAAGCCCTTCCTGATGTCCACTGTTGATTTTGGGTTGTCCGTTGAGATATAGAATTTCTGACCATTCCGGAGCATATGGTTGTTTTTACACATATAATTCAAGATCAGTTTGGTATGTTGGAAGTGCAGATGTCTGCACACAATCTGTCTTGTGACATATTTGTTCGTAGGTTTAAATGAAGGAACTCAATGTGCATGCTCCAGATCAAAATGTTTGTTGAAGGATAGCCCAGTGACTTGCAGTATCCATCATTCCAAAAAGGAAATACAGGAATCAGCTTCTTCTTCTTCTGCCCCTTTAGGGATGCCAAAGGACCGCATCTTCCCTCTGTGGTTCCTATCTTCCAATTCAGAAAGGTCGCTTGGAGGGATTTTGTTGCTTAGTGAAGTCCTTTATAGTCCTTGTTTGCCCTTACCGTCAAAACCTCAACTGTGCTAATTCGATGTTTGGCCTCAGTTGTTTTATTATTGATTTAGTTCATGTCCAATCTTATAGCTATCATTTCTAGTTGCATCACATTTGTATTGGAATTTGTTAGATCGTGGACCTCAGTCAAATTTCTCAGGATCATGTCCATAGTTCTATTTATGTCAGTTTTCCCATTAATCCATGAGTCCAATGAGGGAGGTTCAGCTTTTGGGCGTTTGCGATTTGATTTAGTGTCCTTCTCCACCATGGTTGCACTCTTCCAGAAGTCTTGTGTGTAAATTGGGCTATAGAGCTATGTCTGTGTGAATGACCTTAGTCTATGCATGAATTTATAGTGCAATATGTACAAATAACAAGTGTTTCTGACCTTTACGCAAAGCACAAATGGAACAAGTTTATAATTATGAGGCAAAACTGTACTTTGGCAAATGAGGCATTTATGTGACTTGGTCCTCGATAGCAGATAGAGTGCTCCTATAAATTTGTAGGAGTTAATTCTAGGTAAATCAGTATGCTAATAAGTTCCACACTCATTTAGCTGCACACATGACAACAGAGGACTAAAATTAGAACTCTGCAATGCATAACTTTCCTTTAGATGCCCGAATATCCACAGATATCTAAGTAGCAATGGAGAACGCAAATTTGCAACAGTATAGTGATTAGATGAGTTTCATAACTGACAGGACTTTAGATCAGAGAGAATGAGGACAGGAGACTTTCTTCCTGCCAGGTTGAGTACAGGCAAGAATCAAGAAGACTCTTGGCTGTCAGTGACAAAGTGTTTTTTCAACAATGGATTGAGTACGCTTTCTCTTAACATAAAATGCTTTGCTTTCTGAAGTTAGCAGGCTAATCTCACACTGATAGTATTTGTCATGATCAGTCTTGCAGAACTGTAGAATTATACACAGTCTAAAAATGAAATGTTTTGTGCCTTAGATCTTCTGTCTTTATAGTTTGAGACCTGCAGTGACCTACCGGAGAAATAACAGAATCATCTGTGTCGTTATCATGTGCTACCTCTGATGTTCATATAGATATTCGTGTTGTGCCAAGTCGCTGAGCAGACTCACACCACTATTTTGAGGTCAGGCAGTGTGGGTGGTGCTGTTTTAGAAGTGGGTGAAATAAATGATAAGCTCCAAGTCGTTAGGGGTGGCAGAGTTAGCCTGTCATCCGCTTTGCTGTCTGTCCAAGCCACAACCCCCCCCTCTAAAGAGGTTTTTAAAGTTGATTCTTCTAACCTTACTTTTGTCCAATGATTCCCATGATATTATATTGCCTAAGCGATTGTATTCTGTCCCTTATTTAACAAACTCTTATTTATAAAACTTTGCTTATGAATGCTATGAGGTTTAATTCACATTGTGTCCTATTGGGAGAATTCTAAACAGTCACTCTCTCAAAATGCCAAAGAGCCATTTAGGTCAAGACACAATACCTGGGAACCATATACTGCCATTGGTAGGATTTTACTCAGATAAGTTTTAAGTAAGAGGGCCAGAGAATACCTCCCATAATGGTGGTTATATTTTACTAAAGCCCAAAGTGTTAATAAAGCCCTTAAATTCAGGCAGTTTAGATGTATTTTCCAGCTGTAAATAATACAACCTGATATTGAAACTAAACTGACCTTGTGCACTGTATTTTCTTGTGGGCACAGTTTAAACTTAAACTCTTTCTTACCAAATACTAAGATTTTAGTATTCTTCAATATTAATGTTTACAAATGTATTTCAGATTTTTTTATTAAGACATTCAACTTTCTTTGTAGGACTATTACTGTATAGTCCAATAATATTAAATCATGAGAGTGTAAAAGGGAGAGAATGTGGACAGCATCCATTTTTGGTGAAAAAAATAGTGATTAATTCAATGCAGATGGTAAAATTTGATACATAAAGGCCAAAAAGGAATGGAGCAAATACACCTCCATCAAAGCCCAGTCTCAATGTTATTCTTTTTTAAAGTCATCCTGTTGGATCAAGATTCACTCCTGCCCAATTTAATGTACTCAGAACCTGAATGAGTGACAGCATGCCCTCAGTGATTTTCCAATACCTTTTGCCTAAGCCTTTCTCAATCCACTGAGCCCAATGCTGTTTGGCAATCTATGAAAAATCATCATAACCTATTGTTTCTCTCAGGTGCCTGGCTACGAATCCATTGATGGTGGACGCGTGAGCTGAGAGCTCTGCTCCGGCCGCGGCAATTATCCTGTTAATCAGTGCATCCACCTGTGCCCGGGGTCAAACTCTTGGTGCCCCTGGCCTGCCTGAGACCCTAGAACGATAGAGGGTGCCTTGCGAGTGCAGAGAAACACCTGTGAAACTCCAGACAGGACCGGCCTCCGAGGGACAGCAGCCTTGAAAATGGCGGCCTGAGCCTTCTACGTGGAACCAGGCTTGTGAAGGGGGGGCAGGAAGGGGCTTTGAGCACTGGAAGGAGATTACAAACACCAGCAATAGTGGCAGAGTTCAGGAAAACTGTGCTGAAAGCCGCGTTATTATCCAGCGGCACAAGGGGATACCGGAGCACAAGGCCTAGCAGAGGACAGGCCTGTCTCCTAGACGCAACGGCGTTTGTGATCGAGCTGCAAGCGAGATTCTGACGGAGACCGCGTTGGAACTTGAGAAGGTGAGCGAAGAGGCATTGCGGAGGATTCTCCTTCCGGCTGCATTATATACCCAGTGATACCCCTTCCCAAGGGGGCAATTCTCAAACTTAGGAGACGACTAGGAAGGCCATAAAATATTGCTGCTGTTGCAGAGGAAGGTCTCCTGAAAGGCTAAGAGGACGAGAGGTCAGATGGGGGTAGGCAAAAGGTGGGGGATTGCAAAGCGCCTTGCACATGTTGCGATCCCACCTCTTCCCTGCACCTCGTAGGCAAGAGGCAACTTTAAAGGGTGAGCAACAGTCTATGATGGAGCCCAAGCACCGTGTAGACGACTTCCTGCAACTGAACAGTTGGGAGGCCTAAAACGGAACCCTGGCACTGGTGACCTGGGATATTGCGACCTTTGCCCAAATTCAGAGGCGTAGGGGTGGGGAGTGTGATAGGCATCTCCCTTGGGCACAAATACTGACGGCCTGTGCGTCGCTGCTAGAGGGCTACCGGACATCGACACCATAGAGGGAAAGATTTGGCACCTTTCAATAGAGACCTTGATAGTCTAATGAAACTGAAGTGAACACGCAACAAACAATCTTTCTGAGGTGCTAGAAAGACCGCTGAGAACTTTCAGCTTACTGATATCTCTGGAGGCCTTATCATAACCCACGGCCGCTGGGAGAGAGAAGACAGAGGTGGCATTTGAAAGACCATAAGCAAGGGATCCACAGTACTGCGGCCACCGTTCATGGAGTACTAGAAGGAGGTCTCTTGCTTTGAGGTCTCTCTTGGTTTGGGTTGGACTAAGTCTGGGCTGCCTGTGTCATTAATTAGATGCCACATTGAGACATCTACCACTGGATATGCAAGGGCTCCCAGGTCCTGTCTGATACGAGCGTTGCCTAACGGCACTGCAGTTTATTACTCTGGTAACTTGTTGAGGGGAGATCTGGTTGGTTTAAGACCCTGGTGGACCGTAGCAGTGGTGGAAGGGAGTACGTGGGGCTGTGGTTATTGACAAAGTTCCCTGGACTTGTAATTGCCACAGAAGGGACCGCCACTGGCATACAGAGATTGTCGTTCTAACCACACTCAGAAGCAGAACACAGAAGGGGCTCTGGCAGGTGCGCCACATTCTATTAGACCAAGACTCTTTGATTCCATAATTGGTGAGCATGTGGCTCAAGAAATAAATAGGCATAGAGGGAAGCGGACGCCCCCGCCCCCCCCCCAGAAGAAGGTGTACGGAACCCAGTGAGGAGCAATCAGAGGTGCCTATACATCAACGATTGGCCAAGATTTTGGAAGCCATTGCTGATACCAAGACAAAACTGCACCAAGATATCAGTACGGTGGCTGTGGGTCTGGGCCTTTTGCGGGTAGAACATGCCAAATTATCAGACAGGTTTAAACAATCAGAAACAACTTTAGGAGTGCTGGCCCCGGCACAACAGATATTGGCTGCGAAGGTCGATGAACTCACAGGTAGGATCGTAGTACAGGAGCGGCGAGCAAGGGATGCTGAAGTATGCAACCGACGAAACAATGTGAGGGTCTTGGGGCTTCCTGAAGGAGCGGAAGGGGGAGACATGGTAGCGTTACTAGAGACATGACTCCAAGAGGTGGTGGCCCCGGAGGGCCTGTCTCAATTCTATACCTTAGAGAGAACTCATTGGGCACCAGCTAGAACACCAGCACCGTGGAGTCCGCTGCGCCCTGTAGTAACCCCCCTACGCTATTTTCGCGATAGGGATCTGTTGCTACAAAAGGGAGGCACAGAAGGGCCATATTTAGTACAAAGCAATAAAGTGTCCCTGTTTCCGGACTACACCTTTGAGGTCCAGAGATGCCTCACTACTTTTTCAGAGGTCAGAAAAGCTCCTCAAGAGAAGAGTATCTAGTATTCACTGAGGCTGAGGATCATAATGGATGGGAAAACAAAGTTTTGCGATTACCCTAAGGCTGCCTGGGACTGGATTGAGGCCTATTAAATGGAAGGAGGCCAAGCGCCCCAAGATGGAAAACAGAAACCGGAGAAGGGTGACCCAGGGAAACGGCTAAGAAGGCGCCAATGCCGGAGGGTTACCAAGAAGCCAAGTCCGTCGAGAACAGCAGCGGAGAGAGCGGACGCCTGCAAGCTGTTGCAAAATTGATGCGGAGCAGGGGGACATCAAAGGAGAGAGGTTCGGATTCGAATCAAGGAACTGATGAGTCAGACTCGAATATGTCCCACAAAAGCAGTGTTGGAATGCCGAGCGTGACTCCACAGACGGCAGAGGGATTTTTGGGCTAAGTGATTGAGAGTTTCTGGCTTTCCTCCCTCTCCTCCTCGTTCTTTCTTTCCTCACCCTAGGAGGAAGATGCTTATGTTTAAATATGTATGAGCCACGTAATTTGCTTGGGGGGGTGGAGGGGTTGCTAGGAGGCACTCCCGGGCACGGGCTAGAGCGGTTATTCTTGGCCGGGACATCATGCAGGATCACTACATTTCCTTAGAACTTAGATTTGCTCGCAACTTTCTCCTGTAGGTCCTTGTACTTGTAGCTGGGGGTCTGAACGATTTGTCGTATTTAGGAGACATGCTCTTTTTTTTGTAAGTTTGGGCAGCTGACCGTTGTCAGTATGCTCTTGGGAGAGGTAGTTGATGGGTTGTGTTCATTGTTATACACCAGCAGGTCTGAGACATCTTTTTGGACTGATGGGGTGGGGGTGTGGGATGGAGGTGATCGGAGGATCGATGGCACAAATGATTGACCATACCGAGGGGTTCAATTTCCTTACCTGGAATATTCGGGGTATGGGGTCACCCTCAAAACGATACAGCATACTGAATTACATCAAACGCAGGGGCATTCACGTGGCGCTATTGCAAGAGACTCACCCCACTGAGACAGAAGTGATCAGACTGAAAGGTAGATGGGGAGGCCAATTATTTGCAACTGTTTACTTGGCTTTTGCTGACAGGGTACTGGTTTGGAGAGACCCGGGGTCCCCTTTAACCCCCCACTGGAAAACAATTGATGCAGAAGGAAGGTTTGTGGTGATCACAGGCAAGTTAAAAGGTAGAGAAATCACAATAGGAAGTGTGTATGTGCCAAATCGTGAGCAGCTCCCAATTTTAGACCAGTTCTCGAGGACTTTGGTAAGAGAAACACATGAAAGCCTGATATTGGGAGGGGACTTTAATTGCATGTGAGACATCACGAGGGGCAGATCCACTCCACCATTGAGAGGTACATTAGCCTCGGCCACAGCTTATGGTTTCAGAAGCTGGGCCAAAGGGTGGAACCTATTGGACGTCTGGAGGTTATAGAATGCCCATCAGAGAGCATACTCTTATTATTCGCCCCTGTATGATTTACACACACGTCTGGATATGTTTCTTTGTTCCACTTCCTTAGCCCCTATGCTGTCAGGGACTGAGTACTTGGGTAGATCCCTCTCTGATCACAGTCCTCTGCTTATGCAATTTGCTCCTACCCCCGATAGGGCCCCAATACCGCTGTGGAGATTAGACCCCACTTTGATAGAGGACGACGGCTTCCGACAGATCCTTTTGGCGGTGCTGGTCACATATTTTACGGAGAATCAGGGCACTGCTGGTTCCCCAGTGGTGGAGTGGGATGCATTTGAAGTGGTGACAAGGGGAAAATGTTTGGGACCAGTAGTGGGACTTCGACTGGTGATCACTCAGGAATTGGGAACACTGGAAACCCAACTCCAGGAGTTGGACAGAGATGGCGCAAGAGGGGAAGAGGTGCAAAGTCAACTAGCAGAGGTGCAAAGTCTTTATAACTCCACTTGGGACAGGCTGAGGGTACTGGATCGTAAACATTATCAGGAGAACAACATGAGGAGGGAGGTAGGGCTAGAAATGTTGGCCTGGCTAATTAGACCCAAAAGCAGAGGAGCGCCGATTCCTAGTATCACTGATGTAACTGGGCAGGTGTTGTGCTCCCCGAAAGCTATTAATGAAACATTTGAAGAATATTATGAGACACTATATGGGCATTACATCAAGAAGGGGGAGAAAGAGGGTAGGACCAGGTTAACCCTCCTACAATTAGCATTAATCAAAAAAACTTTTGTAAGACAAAAGTAAGAAACCTGGTCGGTAGATAGTATTCACAATGCTCATTGGGGTTGAAATATCTGTGTGATGTTGGTAGAAAGAAAAATAATATTTATTTCTTGAGTCCCCTCACTCACCAGGGTTTCCCCAAGGTGACATGCTTTGTCATTGGGGCCATTCCAGTCCTCTATGGACTGAGGCGTGCTACGACTTGCGAACTACATAGGAGCACTTTATTTTGTGATGGACTGTGTGTGGTGCAAGTGGTGATTTTGAATATGGAGTGGTATAGTCTATGTGAGTTAAAAATACCTGCCTAGTGAGCTATAAATGATTTATTCTTGCTCCTGGGTGGTATGTTAAAAATGATGGGGTAGAGAAATAGGAACCCTACTGTCAATGAGTTAGGTATGCCTATTCAATTGTGTCAACATGTTTCAAGATTCCCCTATCTCTTCTTCAGGACTACACAGGGACCAGCCCTGTGTACGCCACTCCTAACCAGTGCTATATTAAGATAAAAGTGAAATGAAAGAAATTAATGCTGCAATAATAAGGCATGCATTAGTACATACGTCCTAATGGTCACGTTGTACCTGTGAAGAAAAACAACATTTTGTTGGGTAAAAACAGGGGGGGTTTATAGCCCCACAGCATAGTAGCATATTTTATATATACATCAGATTCTCATCAATGCTTGACTGCACCTCTGTCCATGCTTGTAAAGTGAAATAAGCCGAGTTGCGTGAAGTTAACACAGGATATTCCTGTAATAGTGGTAAAAAACACACAAATCACATAAATGACGATAGATAAAACAGACAGTAAACATACATTGAAAAGGGACCTAGCTTTTCCCCATGGTCTGCGGAGGAATGCTCATATCCTGCCCTAATCTGAGGATAATAAGGAAAGGGGGGGGGGGGGTTCCGGGTTAGTGATCGGCACATATGGCTGGTTGGTATGCCGGTATGGAATCAACTTGGTTTCTCGCATTTCGGGCAAGTTACGAAATTAAAGTGGGGCCCTCAGACTGTTATGGCCCGCTAAACAGACCCCTGGCACTTACTTGGTATTCAGGAATACGTGGCTCATTCACCTACAAGGCTACCTCCGGACCGCCTCTTAACGCGTGTGTGTCCGGAGGCTGTATTTACGCAGTGTGCTTCCGCGTTGTCATTGTGCTGAAGCTGGTGCGCTCGGTAGGGATTTTCGTGGCGGCCATGTTGGCAGGAGTATTGTTCACCAGAAAAAGGGTTCTTTAAATGCTAAAGCAAGATCGGGTAGCAAAAAGGGATAATTATAGATGATCCCTGTTATAATGTCTAAACGAAAAACCAATTTAGAGATTTTTTTTTTTTACTTTTGTCTTACACAAGTTTTTTTGATTAACACTATATGGGCACCCAAGAAATTTTCGGGAAGATGAGCTGCAAGCATACTTAGATGGATTGCGAATACCAGGGCTTGTCAGGGAAGCTCGAAACTGGTTAGCCTTGCCGGTTAAGGCGGGTGAAATCAGGACAGCAATCAAGGACATGTCTCGGGGGGAAAACTCTGGGGCCGGATGGCCTACCAGACAAGTTTTACATTGCCTTCGTGGACATTCTGGCCCCAAAGCTTGAACAACTTTATCCTGCAGCATTTCGTGAACACTGATTACAGCCTTCGATTAGAGAAGCGTTGGTAGTCCCTTTACCAATAACCATGAAGGAATAACCAATAGTGCTGGAAATTAGGCCTTTGTCTATGTTGAACATGTACTTTAAAATCTTAGGCAAAACGCTAGCTATGAGGCTTCTACCCCACATGCAAAGATTGTTCCATACTGACCAGAACGGGTTTGTACCATTTCACTCCACATCAAACAATCTGAGACAATTGTATAGTGTCCTATTGCGTAGAGATTTGGGGATTACCCTGATACTGTGGGGATGGCGATAGATTTTGAAAAGGCATTCAACTCTCTGCACTGGGATTTTTTACTGGCAGCAATGACAAAAATGCAGATGGGAGCTGAGTGGTTAAAGTGGGTCTGCCTCTTATATGAGGGTCCCACAGCTCGGGTACATACAGGAAATATGGTGTCTGCATCTTATGCCATCTAGAGAGGAACTAGACAGGGCTGTCCCCTGTCTTCATTGTTTTTCGCATTGGCGATGGAACCTTTGGCAGCATGTGTTCGACAGGAGGGTAGGAGATTAGGGGTAACGCTGGATGGAATCTGTCATATGATATCGTTATACGCAGATGATGTGCTCATTTATCTACGACACAGGTCTCTTGGTCTCCGAGTGATCCTCCCTATACTGGAGGAATTTGCTGAGCTTTCGGGCTTATGACTTACTAAAAGAAAGACCCGAGTGTTCCCATTGAATCACACCTTGCCTCGACCCCTGGCCCTTCCACCAGATCGGTAGTGGTCACCGATATCATTTAACTACCTGGGGATCCGTATCTATCATACGTAGGCGGACCTGTTTGACGGGATTCTTGGGAGCGCACTAAGGGGGCTTTGTGCAAATGTGGCCTTTTGGCGTACTCTTATATTACCAGTCATGGCTGGAGTGGCACTGTCAAAGATGGTGGTATTGCCCCGGATTCTTTATTATTTTATCAACTTACCGGTGGTAATACCTAGGAGCTGGTTCAAGAAGTTGGACATGATCCTGAGGGATCTGGTGTGGAATGATGGGCAAAACAGAGTTTCACTGCCGACTCTGAGGTTGCTGCATGGAAGTGGGGGATTGGGGGCCCCAGATTTTTTGGCGTCTTATTTAGCAGCTCAACTGCAATGGTTTGCCCGATGGCTAGATGGGAGAGGACTGGACACACTCTCTTTGCCTTCTGGGTCCGTGCGGGCAATTCTACTACCCAGGATGATTGATCGGCATCAGAAGATCAGGCAGACATGTTACTCTCTCTAGCAATGACGTGCTGGGACAGTGGTACAGCAAGATCCGAGGGCGCTCTGCTTTTTGCACCTAGTATTCCTCTTGATGGGCTCCTTCAAGGGGGGAGGGGTCTTCCCCTTACACAGAGACAGTTACAGGGATGGGATGACATGGGAGCGCAAACAGTGGGTGAATGCTATAATGACTGAGAACTGTTTCCACTAGAGGATTCTCAGACTACCATGGACTACCGCCGGGACAATTTTTAAACTACCATAGGATCGAGGAGCATTGTCAGCGTTATGGGGGACAGCTGTAAAAGAGCCAGACACAGACAAGCTCCTGTAGGTGATAGTGACATTGAGTTCAGCCGGGCTCCTGGTGAAGTGGCTTTATCTGGCTATAATGGAAATTACTAAACCAACAGAACAAAGATGCCAGTACTGATATGAACAGTTCAAAAAAACAATATCCACCCAAATCCAGAACAACAAATCAAGAGTGGGGATTGCTACTCAAGAGCATTTTATTCAAAAATATTTGCAAAATTTATTTCAGCATTTGATTCATAGTACAAAAGGAGTTTTTACAATAAACAAGTGGGACATTAAAGCATTAGCCAAACATTCAACCATTCTTTCAGAATTTCAAACATATCACAAACAACCATATCATATATACATACTTGGGGGGAAAAAAATAATTTTTAGAAATGAAAGGGACAGTGAAAAGAGTACCAAAGTCTACAAATATTTTCAAGCACATTTAAACCGGCTATTTTAAGAGTACATTCCTATATTTATAATAATTAGGACTCATTATAATTTTTATGGCACGGTAATGTACGACATTGCGCTCTGGGTTCCGCTACTTCGATGCCCAGATGCTCCAGTAGACTGGTTGGGGTGGGGCCTACGCGTTTCGAATCCCACTGGAATCATTGGGGATGCTCTTCAGGGCCTTATAAAATACCTGTAAAAAATGAAGGAAAAAAGAGGGGGAAAGAAAGCCATAAGTGACGCATATTAGACAAATTTGTTGAAAACCAGGTAATACAACATTGGGCAACATCAAGTGTGATGCCAAGCAATACTAACCAGTAGTTGCAACGGTTTACAAGTTAGGCAGGGGATTATTTTTCATGCAAGTAGAATCCTTTCAAAGATGGAATCCTATCCTGTGGGTTTAGTCAATATTACTAGATGGAGATGGATCTTTTCCTAAGGGATGCTAAACTGGCGCAGGGTTAACTAGACCTACGAGGTGGTGCCAGTATATTTTTGATACTCCCCTTTAATCCAAAGAGGCATGTGTCCTTTTAATAATAGTAGTCCCCGTATAGTACCTGTACGCCGTAGAATGGGCGGTTGCCTGTAAAATAAAATAGAGAGGCTTGGTTTAGACTGGTATGACCAGAAACGACATGTCGTGGAAAGAGGGGGGTTTGATGCTGCCTTACCCCTATCGTTACTTGGCTGTATGTCAGGACTTCTGGGTAATAGGACTATAAAGTAAAAACTTGAAACAACAATCTGAGCTGTGAAGAAAAATATGGAGCCGGTTACTTATTTGGCGGAGAGACGCTATGGATCGTGTAGTTAACATCAGGGCCGGTCCTAGAACTCCTGGGGCCCCGGGCGAAAGAGAAGATGTGAGGCCCCTCTAATTTGCATATATCTTCCAGTCGCAGCCGGCATGACTCGCTGGTGGAGGATCTCGCGGGAGTTCGGAAGGGGGGGTGGAGAACAGGAAGAAGGCAGCCTCCCTCCCCTCCCCTAAGCCAATCATAATGCTGCAATGGCAGCGTTGTGATTGATCAGGACGCCGACCAGCCAGGCGCCTATGGGGAGGCCATTTTCCCCATGTAGGCTGCACTGCAGCCTACATAGAGAAAGCCAGAGTGCGCATGACTGGTTTGGCCGAACAGTCAGCGCCCTTAGCAGTTGGCAAGGCAATCCTCTCCTGCCCTAAAACAGACCCGCCCGCAACTAAAGAAACACGTCTGCTTCCTCCCAGTGCTAGAAGCAGAAACATAAAATAGTTGTTTTATCATTTTGTGTTTCTGCTTTTGCGAGAAAGTAGTGGGGCGTCGCTCCTCCGCCCTAGTGAAGGAGCCGTCCTTGGTAACATCACAAGAAGTGACATCATAGAAAGTGACATCGCAGGACTATTGATCTTATTTGGCATCCCTGAAGAGACCTAACGTGGATATCAGTAACATGGACAAAAAGATAAATATACAAATGAAATAAGTCCATATATTTTAAAACTGTTAAATGGATTACATTTGTCTCATTAGATGGAAAAGCTAGGTGCAGGTCTCACAAAGATGTATATTATTGATCAGCGGAGTTTCATGACATTTTTGTTGTTGCCAAAAATTCCTGGAGACCAGGAAGGAGGCAGCAAGTGCTTTTAGAAACATAATATATTCGCAAACATGACCCAAAGTCAACGCTTAATGCTATCTCACCGTTTGCACCGCCCTAGAGCCTCCCTGCTCAAGGGTCCTGTGACCTCAATGACAGAGTCACTGTTGCTCTAGGGTGTGCTGCTTCGTAGGCCTGCCCAAAAGACTTGCAGTGGGCTTCAATAGGGATTGTGGTAGACGGGCCTTCAAGGTTAACCCACACTTGCCACTGCTAGGGTTCACCTGCTGGAGCTAAGACACCAGGGCTTCTAAGGTCGTGCGGGTCCTTTCAGGGTCTAGCATGGAAATGTGCTCCCTCAGGGAGATTGGTCTGGTGGACTGGTCATGAAGGCTGAACCTGGCTCCCCAGTTCAAAATTCGGCAGCTCTGACCATAGTGCCACATCCTCTCTCCACTGAACACCGTACTACCCCACTGAGAGAAACTCGCACTGCCTTCAACTGCAACCCAATTGTGCCCCGCTACTAACACCTAGAGGCGACTCATTTCAAATTACGCACTAGAGAAGAGCAATATGCTGGCTAAAAAAAAAAGTGACAACATTCTGGAAAAAGCAAACACTCATAAGGAATGTAAGATTAATTAAAACATGTGAAATGTAAGCATGAACAACATGGTTACCTTAACGCTTTAGCACTTATTCAGAAATGAATGAGTGCTTTTGCATGAAAAGTTAAGGCCATGACTACAGAAGATGTAGGAACGGACCTGCTTCAATGCCCATTGAATATATCCTTACAAAACAAAAGCAATATGGTTTAAAAAGACCACATTTGTGAATAAAGAGCAGCGGTATGCACTTTATTTTCCAGTCCCCCCATTAAGGAGGAATTGCAGTACATCCAGAAATGGTGCACTTCCCCACCTGGGGAAAACAATGCTGTTTAGAGAAAGACAAGAAAACAAAAGTAACGCTTCACTGGTAAACTCTGTGTAGTGGCACTAATGTGATTTGGGTGTGAATAAAATCAATCTGGACCCTTTTTGACCCACTCTGTCTTGCTTTAGTTATTTTTTACAGTTTGAATTTTTTATTTCTCTCTTTCACAAGGCTGCACTTTGGAAGTGAAAAAATCCACAAAAAAGATGACCTTTCCAGCAAAAAAGTTTTTCTTTTTGGATTCATTTCACAGGGGAACAAATAAAGGAAAGGAAAGGAAAGAGGGAGTTGTGGCTACAAGGCGCTGGGAAGGGGGCCCCCACACCCTGACTTTGCAGGTTGCTATAGTGCTTAGAGGCCCAGGGAAAGGGGGCCCCACACCTGGACCTTGCAGCTTGCTCTAGTGCTTCGAGGCCCAGGGAAAGGGGGCCCCCTCCCCTGGGCCTGAAGCAGTGACAAGGCCTTTCTTAAAACACTGCCCCAGCACCAGTTTCTCTGGTTGCTCCCTCCTCCCCTCACCCACTGCTCCTTACCTGTGTCCGGCTGGTCCTGGAAACAAAGGGGCCTTTTGTCACTTAGCAACAAAATGCAGACAGGGAATGGATGGTACTTAAGAGAGGTGTTGCCTCGCCCCTGACACTCAGAGCCCTAATTGCTGGCCCTGCCGCTTTGACTTCCCCACTCTGTTTGTCCCTCCCCCCCCCACCCCTGCACCCCCAGGAATGCCACCACAGGTCCCAGACATCTCTGATGTGTATTGTAATGTGTGGGGAAGGGGCCCTCAGGGGGGCTTCCTGCCTCTCACCTGAGCGCGAGGCCCTGGGCGGCTGCCCACACTGCCCATGCCTAGCGCCGGCCCTGGTTAACATGACCGCTTTCGATAGTCTTACCGGTCTCGAAGGCTTTAGAGGACCGTAACTGGTTTAGTCAAGTGAGCCGCACAGTTGAAAAACTGGAGATTTCTAAAATGGAGCAAATGGAATAAAAATGATTAACTAGTTATACTGGGTCACCATTGAGGTGAAGTATATATCGCCTAACAAGAGTTCTCACCGGTCCTGTGCGGATCGTCGTTCTTCCAGGTGTGGTGGGCCAAACGGTAATATAAAGTGCCGAGATAATCTGGCTGGAATCACTATAAGGACAAGAAAAAGAGAAAGAGGCACATTCAAAGAGAGGAAATGATATTTCTGACTCGAACAACTACGGCATGTATTCCCAGTTCTTACTGTGTGTGTGCAACAATTACAAAAAAGGCCATATTTGTGGTTTCAAGAGAAGCATCGGGAGAACTCCCTTCTGAGTAGTAGGCGTATCTACATCAAAAGGAAAAAGAAGGAACGGCTCTAATTACCAAAGACCAAAAAGGTGCCGGGAATGAAATGCAACAGCTGACGAAGAGGAAACACTTACTTATGTGTCCGAGTCTTCGTGCTGGGTGGAAGCCAGTAATCATGGCCTCAAAAAGGGGTCATGGGTGGAAATTACGGCCTTTCCCTTGCGTCGCCTGCAGGGGAGATGAGAAGGCACACTAAATAGGCAATTGACGGACAAGGAATGGAAGAAGGTGCTGGAAGGCCCAAAAAAGTGTCCAGAAATGCGGTCTTTATATTCTTGCAATCTAATATATTGCACAGAACATACCTCACTCTACACAGCTGAATGTGGTATATGGGGGGAGACCAGGCCTGTGCCAGATGCGCTTGGAAGGATATTGACTATGACCATATGGTCTGGCTTTGTCCGGGGCTGAAAGAATATTGAACTAGTGTGGTGGACATGATAAATGGAGTCCTGACATTGACCTTCTTGAAGTACACACCGGAAGCCTGCCTCCTGGGTCTGTTTCCATGACCCAATCTCCTAGGCTTAGATTTGCTGATCTGGCTTTGCTTCTGACTCAGAGAGGGATAGCGCTTAAGTAGAAGGCGAGACAGGCTCCGTTAGTGGTCAAGTGGGAAGACGATGTATCCAGTTGGGCAAGAGCAGAGGAGAGGGCCTTAAGGAAGGCAGACAAAATCACGAAGCGATTACAGACTTCGGGCAGAGCCGTGGTCTGATATTGTGAAGGTGTGGAAAATGCGACATGTACCTGCACAGTCCTCTGATTCGGACTTGGCCGCCTCTGATGACACGTAGGACATACACACCCTTGCACATAGGCAGGAGATGAAGGGTACACGCTGGGAGCATTGATTAGAGCCCTGGAGGTAAGGGGAGTGAAGATCTGGTACCCCGTGGGGATATAGCGAGTGGGGCAAATGTAGTTTCCCCTTTCATGTCCCTCCCTCCCCCTCCCCCCTAACCCTCTTCCTCTTATATCCCCCTGCCCTTGAAGGGTCGCCACCCCTGATCCCCAAAATAGCGTCAGTCAATAATGCATGGAGGTTTCGCAGCTAATAGACCCTCTTAGTTTGTTACAAATTAAAGTTATAGCTTAATTGTGCTGAAGCACAATAATAAGCACTGTCATTCCCGAGATATATACTGCTTATTGGAGAACGTAACATGAAGAGAGGTTTATTCTTACCATGGAACTGTAAACATGTTGAGTATAATTCTTGCTATATATCTAAATGCCAATAAAAAAGATATTTTTTTTAAAACTACCGTTTCTCTCTATTGATTTATTTCTGAATTAGTGTCAAAAGGGCAAAGCAGTGATCTCATAGGATCCCCTTCCTGGTACTTCCCTTGTGTGACTGGTTAATGGTTATAATTTGTAATGTATTAATCCTATTGTTTCTGGAGAACCTCTGCAAAAACCTTTAAGGTTACACCCATTAAATTGAACATTCTATCATTTCTAAACATACCATATCACCTTTTCCAGAAATAGGTTTCATGACTGCCCCACTCCACAGCATTGAAATGCGTCTGATTTTAGCTTGCAATTGGAAAGAGGATGCACAATTTTCCACCCATGAGTCTATATTTATTTTGTATAGTTACTGTGGGTCTATTGTGAGGGCACCCCATTTACATTTTTCTATCATGAATGTTCTAATAATATCTGTAACAAAATTCTATTGCCCCTCAAGGAATCGTTTGATTTAGTCTTATTTTTCAAAATAATGTCACATTCGTGATAAATACTTGAATCAAAGCAGGAAACAGTCAACCAATACAAACAGCTAACTGTATCAAAAGACAAGTTTTATTCTTGTATTTCCATTTTTCTTCTTATATTTTTTCTTTATACTTAAGCAACATACACAAAACTAAAAATTCACAATTGGTTACAGTCGTGTAAAATCACCATTTGCCAAAGATATGGACTTCTGAAATACCATAATATGTGGCAAAATCACAATCATATGTGTATTTGTGTATACTCCAATTACAACATATAAGCAAAATGGTGATATGATGTCGACGTTTCGGTCCTCCTTTGGTCTAAACGATCCATTGGACCATCATCAGGACGATGTAGTTGCACATGTATATATCTAATAAGAAAACAAGCTTATACTTTAGTAATTCGCCTGCATATCAATATTCGTGTTGCTTCACACAGCTGAACAACAAATAGAACCATATAAACCAAACTACCCAGTGAATGAGAAAAACAAAGACATTCCAGTCTCCTACACCAAGTGAAAAGCCATGTGAAAAATTATTCCACACTGATTAAAAACATGTTAAAAGCGTGTCATCTGAGTTTCAAGTGTATTCACCTTATTCATGGTAGTGCCATCCCACAAGAGACCGGCATTAATTCCCTCTGTCAAATTTCTCAGATAGTGGTCTACAACACAATATAAACCGATCAGAATCACCTTAATCTGGTAATATCTCAAAGTAGCATGAGAATACACAAAACATCGGCAGTAAGGGTACTTACATCGAAGATTAATGATTCGACAATGACCTGCAGAGACATAAATCAGAAGTGGAACTTCAGTGCACGAGTTCACAATGTAACCATGCATATGTATCCAAAATGTAGGAAATCATATACCAATACACCCATAGTGTCTAAGGGAAGGTACTCACTGAATGAAGAGTGTCGACTACCGATCATCTGTACACAAAAGCAAACGGTCACCGAAATAGAATTACTCGAGTCCTACGATATCACACTGAGCAGCCTTACAGTCTGAATAGCGTATGGATGCTGACTTACTTGGATGAACAGCAGGAAGCGTCTGATAGATCGCCCTGTCAACTCAGCTGCCACGAGACCGAGTGGCCCCAGTCCAGATATCGCCATGTTAAAACCACTTCACAACACACGTTTTTGGATGACGTCAGTGTTGGATCGGACGCGGCGGCCATCTTGTAGTGGGTCTATAGTTACTCAATAGACAGCCCGATATAGGTGCATAGTAATTGAAGTCGGGTGTCCTGTAGTACTTTTAACTTGATTGTGCCATATAGCGGGCTCGTACAGTGTCAACATTGATAGACAACCATCCACGTAATTCTACCCTCTATCAGCAATAGAACAGTCATGCATTATGAATTTGAGAAACCAATAATGAAGGTTCTCACGTTACATATGGCACCCTTTAATTAGATTATACATCAGGTACCATGGTACAACATAATACTACTAAGCGCAGTGTATACCATTATTACAAATGTTTCCAGTTTAACGCAAGGTAGCCAGAGTGTGCCACTCAATAAGTGAATTCAATCCCTCTTCCACTGTTCTACATGACCAGATCCATTTGTTCTCCCTCTGTGTGAGCAAACGATCTATGTTGGTACATCTTTTGGTGGTTTTAACAACTTCAAGCACAAACCATTTCATTTGTGTTGGGGTATGTGTCAATGCTTGGTAATGTTCAACTAGTGGTGTGGTCTGTACATTGCACCGGATACGAGATTGGTGCTGTAGGATTCGTTTTTTTACTGCTTGTGTCGTTTTACCAATATAGGTTAGGTCACAAGGGCACTGCACACAGTAAATTAAATTTTTAGTCAAACAGTTCGAATGGTCACGTAATACAATTTCTTTGCCATTCAAATTACACATCTTCGTAGTCACAGTGGTGGCACATGCAGTACAATTTCCACAGGCATAGTGTCCTACTACAGGTGGCAATCCCCATAGATTATGTATTGTGCGTTTTATTATCTTAACTATGGCATTTGATTCTGTTCCAAAGGTAGTTACACATGTGATGGGTTGTGGAACCTGTGTACTATCATTGCAATCACTTTCTTTATGTAATAATGACTGCCTGTCGTAGTACCACGCACGTTTCATTGCATGTTTTGTTAATCTATATGGATATGCTCTTGTGACGAGTTTAGTTAACAGCAACTTTGCCTCTCTGAAATAATCCTCCCAAGAATCCTCCCAATCTTAGGAATTGCCCAAAAGGGAGGTTAGCCCGCAGATTTCTAGGGTGGTGGCTGCTGTACTGTAGCAATGTATTACGAGCAGTTGGTTTCATATAGAGACTCATTGACAGATGACCTATATCGTGTGTAATTTTAGGTCCAAAAAGCTGATCGAATGTGAATCACTGTCCAATGTAAATTGTAGATGTTTGTTTTGTTCATTTAACCAGATGTGGAAATTATTTAATTCTAAATGTGAACCTTCCCACACAATGCATATATCATCTCTATACCTTAGGTATTCTGTCAGATTGGAACTGAAAGGGTTATTATTGTAGATTGTATTGTCCTCAAAGGCAGCCACGTACAAGTTCGCTATGTCTGGCGCAAAAATCGTGCCCATGGCCACGCCTTTTACTTGGACGTAAAAATCAGTGTTGAATAAGAAGTAATTCTCTTCTAATGCTATCCGTGCGCAGTCAACAATGAATCTTGTGAGAACTTGGTGAGGGCGTGGTCGCTTGTCCAACACCTCTTCAATTACCCTCAGAGCTTGGTCTTGTGGAATGCTTGTATACAAGCTCTCTATGTCCATTGTGGCCAAGATGTTGCATTGTGGATTGAACTCTCTCCCTTCTAGTTTATTGATGACCTCTCTACTATCCTGTGTATATGAGCGTGTTTTTGTTACAAAGGGTTTTATGAAGAAATCAACATACTCAGCCAATGGTTCTAATATTGATTGGCACCCTGCCACAATTGGCCTTCCTGGTGGATTTTGACTGCACATGGATTTTTGGCAAGGTGTAGAATGCCGGAATGGTATAATCCTTTTTATTTAGATAGTCAAATTCTTTTTTGTTCAGCCATAACCCTTCTAACCCAACTGTAGTTAATGTCAGAATATCCTTTCGGATTCTAGGTGTAGGGTCACTCAAGAGTTTTTTGTAGTGTGAGTGGTTCTCTGGTTGTCTTAGCACTTCACAATCATAATCAGTCTTATTCTGTAAGATTATTCCACCTCCCTTGTCCGCGGGCTTTATAATTAAATCATTGCGGTTTGAAAGGGATTGAACTATATCACGTTCCTCTTTTGAGAAGTTGAATGTAACAAACTTTTTGTCCTGAAATATTTGTTCCACTTCCGTTAAGACCACATTTTCAAATGTAATAATCTCTTTTGGCATTGTGTTGCTAGCAGGAAAGAAGGTTGAAGGGCATCTAAGGCCACTCGTGCCATTACTCATTATGCTAGGTGATGGTCTTGAGAAGAAGTGTTTTAGACGCACAGTTCTGAAAAACCTATGCATCTCAACCTTGGTCGTAAAGGCGTCATTTCTATTTGTCCGAACAAACAACAACCCATGGCTTAATACTGCAACTTCTTTGCTACTAAGTTCATGGGAGGATAGGTTGAAGATTGGCACCACCTCTAAATTCTGATTTCCCATTGCCACCGTTGGTGCAGCAGTTACCACGCGTAGTAACTGTTGCGAGTCTGGCGGAAACACGAATATTGATATGCAGGCGAATTACTAAAGTATAAGCTTGTTTTCTTATTAGATATATACATGTGCAACTACATCGTCCTGATGATGGTCCTAAGGATCGTTTAGACCAAAGGAGGACCGAAACGTCGACATCATATCACCATTTTGCTTATATGTTGCAATTGGAGTATACACAAATACACGTATGATTGTGATTTTGTCACATATTATGGTATTTCAGAAGTCCATATCTTTGGCAAATGGTGATTTTACACGACTGTTACCAATTGTGAATTTTCAGTTTTGTGTATGTTGCCTAAGTATGAAGAAAACATATAATAAGAAAAATGGAAATACAAGAATAAAACTTGTCTTTTGATACAGTTAGCTGTTTGTATTGGTTGACTGTCTCCTGCTTTGATTCAAGTATTGATCACGAATGTGACATTATTTTGAAAAATAAGACTAAATCAAATGGTTCCTTGAGGGGCAATAGAATTTTGTTATTGAAAATACCCAGTCCCTGGTGGATAATTGGGTGACTCTCTGTTTTCTAGCTAATAATATCTGTGTCAGGCTAGTACATTTGAAAAATTGCCATTTTTAGTGGATGTCTATATATCTCACAACTCTTCTGCTATTGTACATAAAAGAGACCCAGGTTTTCTATTTCAGACAATAAGTTATTTTGTGTCAGTCGTTTATATGGTATATTGTCTGTGAGCTTCCATTTTAACAAATTAAAAATATTTTGGGGTTTCCAATTTTTTAGAGGGTCTTCTTACTTTGTCATTGCTGCTTTTCATTTTTTTATACTTGTTGTGGAACTCGTTTTTGTGAAAATCATTGCCCAATTATATTAATCTCCTTTTCTATTATCAAGAGTACTGTTGTCTAGACTTTGTTTGAGCACTATATATTTGGATATTAGAATTTGATGATGCCATGTTTTAAGTTTAATAGTGGGGAACAACGAACATCGCCAGACAATATCTGATTAGGTTCTACTGTATCCACTTTCTAAGCATTATCCTCTGAAGCATTCTAATTTCCTTTAATGATATGGATTGATATTTTCTAAAGAATGATTGGCTGATTTAATAAAATGTTTTGTTTCAAAAAAGCAAATTGAATTTACCAGTAGTCTTACTGTAGATCTGATTTACCTTTGAAGATCTTTCTTGGATGACTTAACTTTCTACTCACAGCATTATATTTGGCTTCCTTTTCATACATATTTTTCTCTGGCTCTCAAAGTCTCACAGATCTCGATAACGAGAAGAAGCAAAAGTTTGACTCTCAATCACCACAATAACTCTATCTAATTCAATTTGTAACAATATTTTAATGTTTTATGTTGGTACAATTCACCTTGCAAGTCTGAATAAACAGGGTGTTCACAAGGATGAACACCACTCTCTCTACTCTCTGTTTTTTGCCTATATAATTTACGAAGAGCAGTAGCTACCATAAATTGTCCTCCGATGTGTCACTTTCTAAGAGAGTTCTCCAAAATCTTTCACCTCTAATATCGAGTTTACATGATTGATTTGGTCAATCATTGACTTCTCAATATTTAATTGCTGAACTAAATTGCATATAATATTTTTATAAAATCTTTAAATGCAAAAAAAATGCCAGCCAATATACTAGTAGGTCAGTTCACGAACTAGAGATTCATAGTGGGTCGCAATTTGACCTACTTCGCCAACATTTATGTGGTAGGTCACAAATTGTGACCCACTACGATAGGCCATAATCATAGAGATGTTGATGTAATGGGGTCAGCAGACCACAATTTTTTTAATGCAGACATTTTTTTCTTAAAGGAAAAGTGGATGCATTTAAAAAAAAAGTTACACAAACATTTTTTTGAAGTAGGCAGTGGTCCCAGGGACCCCGGCCCTCTCCTGAAAAAGATGTTGGTGAACATTCACAAGGTGGATGAGGTCCTTTGGGGGAACCCCTTCCTATTTGTGAATTGTTTATTAACTCCTCCTTTGAGTTAGTGGTAAAATTTGAATATCTTGCTGACAGATTTTGGTCACACAATATTAATACATACCACAAGGAATCGATATTCGGAAAGGATGCCCTAAACACGCCCCTTGCAAATACTGATTGCTTATTGTTTTGTAAATCTATTTAATAAATCAGAAAACCTTTTCCGGGTCATTAATTGGGTTAAGTACATTTCAAAATGTATTTTAGGAGTCGTAAACCATCCGTTTTACTGACTTTGAGGGTTTGCCACTATAAAAAACACTTTGTACATGAGGCCCTTGGATCTCTAAACCTACCATTCTAATTAGGATTTAGCATTATCTTCATGAGGACTCATTTGGAAAACTTACTAACAATATATTTTTTACGAGACAGTGCAGTCTAGAATGTCCCATTGAGCACTATTTGGGTATCAATGTAGCTACATTGAAATTAATTGCACTCACTCTTAGTCCCATACAATTGACATATTATGTATTTAACTCAGATATCTACTGTATTAGCATGTACAAGCTTTAAATATTTCTCTATCTCTAAATTCCAAGGGACATCTTTTCTCCGGCTCATTGGATATAGGACCAAGTCATTAGATGAGTTGATCCTCTGGGAGTGGGCCAATGTCATGCAATAAGCAACACAAATATTGAAATACTTGCACTATTGAGAAACAAAACTGTTTCAGAACTCATTTTAAAAGAGTCTATTCAAGGGTTTTCAAACACAACAAAAAAAGGTTTGATATGGTCCTGCCCTAAAACCAAAATATCGACTACAAAAATATTATCAAGATGTATAGATGTTGGTTTAAGAGTACTAAATTTATGTTTCCATGTATGCGTACCTCAATACGTTGATG